>NW_027185712.1:20953987-21088054 GCF_028583685.1 Petaurus breviceps papuanus
CCTTCCTTCCTTCCTTCCTTCCTTCCTTCCTTCCTTCCTTCCTTCCTCCCTCTTTTTCTCCATAAGAACAGAATCTGTCCCATAGGATATACCATATTATATAGCTACTATCTAATTGGTCACTCAAGTATTCAGTCAGTATTCAAGACTTTCTGAAAATTTTCCCACCTCAACTATCTGGCGTTATTTCTTACTATCCCTTACAAGAGAACTGGTCTAGAATAGAGGCTAGAGAGTCAGCTTAGAAGCTAGGATGTCATGGATTCACCCCTAACACATACTGGTTGTGTGATTTTGGGTTAGTAGTTTAAAACTTCAGCACCCTAGTCAACTCTCTAAGACTCTTAAGTTGTAGAGAAAATGCCAACCTGGATTGGCAGAGGGAATTTCCTCACCTAAGAGTTCCCTATGCCTTTAAATCACATAACCAATCCAATCTCTCTCCCTATCACAAACTCCTTGGCTAGAAAATACTTGGCAGGGTCTGTTCATATCCTCTGCTCATGTCTTGCTTCACTTGTAGGACCAAGTAATTAGAGATTGAGCGTTCAAGCTAGGTGGAACCTGGGTAAATCAAGTATAATTAAATTGTAGGTTTGCTGCTCTCCTAGGCTAATGTTGTTTGAGAATAGATAATGGCTAGGCTATAAAGGCCTAGTTAGGCAAATGTTCCAAAAAGGAATGTGTACCATCTAGTCATCCTGTAATCACTTGGTGACTCTAGGAAGTGGAAATGTTTACTTGGGACATTTAGAGAATAAGAGACTAGAGAATTCTGTTCCATTCTGGAGAAATTTTAGGATCCAAGAGGAACATTGGAGGGGTTGGGGTACTCAGACCATGAAGATAATAGAATTTAGATCCTGTGAAGGAATCTTAATATAATTTAGTACAGTTACTTAAATATACAGGTGAGGAAACTGAGGCCAAAGCATCCTTGTCCCCTTACAAAACACAGTAAAAACCACAAGGATACATAAGGATAATCAGATAGATTCATTTAGTAAAAGCCCCAAATCAATGTACCCAGGATAAAAAACCACTAAGGCAGAGTATTTCTGTTTATAAACTCAAAGAAACAGTACTGAACTCTTATTCAGAGACCAGCAGAGCACAGTTTTGACCTGGAGGCTAAATAAAAAAGGCTCCTGATTTTCTGGTAACAAAGGAAAGAAAGAATATGTTAGCTTGATCCTGGGGAAGGAAAAATTAAGCATACAAGAAAAGACAGTGACCCAAAGGATTCATTTACAGGAAAACCTTGAAAAGCCTCAAAAATGTCATAAGCTGAGTCAAACTTATTGAACAACATAAGGCTATACTTGTGAAACTTATCTATTCTGTATTTAGTTCTTATTCCCAAAAGGCCAAGAGGTAGGACCTGCAGGGGTTTATAAGGCAGTATCAGGGACTGGAGTTAAAGGGTTTATGCAGCAGAACTTTCTGAAATTTGTAGTAATAATAGCAGTGGAGAGAAGTCTCTGGTAGAAAGGTGACTGTTCAAGTTGCCAGAGGATTTCTGCTGCATCGAAAGTTATAACATTGCTATTCTGACTTTCCAGCCCTGCCAGCCTAACCAGCCCCTGTGCTGATCTCTGAAGGCTTTCTTGCTGTTGGTATCCTCTGGCTGGGGCACCTTGTCTAGACAGAAGTGGGAGGGAAGCTGGAAGGGAAGAGACCCTTCATTTGGACTGCTTGGCTACAAAGGACAGAGCTAGGTGCAGTGGGTAGAAAAAAAAAACACTTTAGACATCCTAGTGAATAGAACTGTACAAAGGGTAATGGATTGCTTCAGGAAATAGCACATTCTCTTTCCCTGAGAAATGTTTCATTTCAAACAAAGGCTGGAAAATAATTTTTCAGATATATTGTAAAGGAAATTCATTTGCATGTATGGGTTGAACTCGGCTGGCCTCCAAAGTCCTTTCCTTTGGAGGAATAATTGGCTGTGTAGGTCATAGATGACTTATTAATTTATAATTTTCAGGCTCCAATTTGTGAACAAAAGTTTTTAATAAAGTTAATGCCATTATGGAATTTCATATTCAGGTATCATTATATAAAATAAAGTTATCAGTTCTTGGTAATGGGTTTGTACAGATTTAATCTCTTCATTACATGATTTCAGACTACATAATTTTTTCAGAAATACATTCCCTTTAATAAGACCAACTGACAGTTTGGATGTAAATATTTCCTGGCATGTCTTTCCATTTTTGTTTTTCCCTTGTCTCTGCCTTTGTGAGGGGTTGCATGGGGAGAAAGAGGCAGATGAAGGGTCATGGTATTGAAACTGGAGAAGTCAGAGAGACCAATTAGTTAAACTTCTTCATTTATAGATGAGAAAATGGAGTCTTAGAGGGCAAAAAGCTTTTCTAAAGTCACATGATAAAAGTAGCAAAGCCAGCATTTGAACCTTGACCCCAGATTCTAAATACAGTACTCTTTCTACTACACCATTCATAGACGTGCACAGCATACATTGTTAAAGTATGCACCCCAAATAAGGTCAGGAAGAGTCAGACACAATTGAACAATAACAATAAAAATATAGTTAAGGGTTAGTTTAACACAGGGAAAAATGACATCAGGGAATATTACTATGCCCTACATTTAATGTGAAATTTTAATGTTTTTATTTTTTAAAGATGAAGATTGAATCTTCATTGAATTCTCAGTCATAGAGGACATTATTTTTCTTTCTCAAGCAAAAGAAACTAAAATTTGACTAAGCTTAGGCATAACTCAATAATGCAAACCAAATGAGCATATCATATAATTAAATTAAAATGTAAAGCCACTTTTCTTTTTGAGACAGTAGGGTATGACTGGGCACAGCTGGTGCACCCTGCAGGTTACCTCTGACTCCATGCTACTCTGTATTCCAGACTTCATACATGAGGTCATTAACTTAGGCAGTTGCGCAAAACTCCAGTCTCAAATAGTAGGCAAACCAGCCTCGCCTGAGGTTCAGCCTTATCATTCCCAGAATTTCCTTCCTAATCTGACTAATTAAGGCTTGCTTCCCAGTGGACTACAAGTGCCCACAGGGAGAAAGAATCAAACAGTGGCGTGACCCAAGTTCAACTTTTCTTGGGAAAGAGAAATGTTAAATATTTCACTTGGACCAAGATTTGAATAGGAAATTTCCACATCAGTGATAAGTGATTCTTTTTCCTTTGGGAAAATAAAGATGTCCCAACTAGGAACTCAACTGAAGTTAAAGACTATAAATAGAGGAACTAGCCAGGTGTGGTGGCACACATCTGCTGCTGAGGTGATTGAATCTGGTGGACCATTGAGTCTGGGAGTTCTGAACTGCCATAAAGCTAAAGATGACTAAGTGTCCACACTAAGTCTGTTACCAATATAATGAACCTTCACAAGCACCAGGTCCAGGAGTAGAGAACCACCAGGCTTCCTAAGGGGGTTCAAATCATCCCAGACCAGGAAAACAGAGTGGGCAAAATTTATAAGCTGGGATCTAGCAGGGGGATCATGCTCAGGAGTGGCCATTGCATTTCTAGTCTTATAGGAAGAGCCAATATCAAAAGAAAAGAAAAAGAAGAGAGGAATATCCAGTTACTGTGACTGTCAGTGACCCGAGGATCAATGGAGCAACTGAGAAGTAATCACAGGAGACTAGCAGGATCTAGACTGTGGCAGGAGGTATACTCAATGGGAACCCAAAGGGAAACAGGTCCAATGCAGGCACCATGGTAATATCACTGGAGGATATTAGTAGCTGTGTAGTGTTAGAGACAGGAATTGCCTTATTCATGTATGTTCCTTTTGTATGGGCTCTTCTGGAATATCTTCCTTGCATGTGTGACTCTTTTTTTTTTTTGGCTTTTTGGAAGGCAGTTGGGTTTAAGTGACTTGCCCAAGGTCACACAGTTAGTTTTTGTGTTAAGTGTCTGAGGCCGGATTTGAACTCAAGTCCTCCTGACTCCAGGGCTGGTGCTCTATTCACTGCTCCACACATGCCCCGCATGTGAGACTCTTTACTCTTATTCCCTATGTCTGTCCACTCTTTATACTGATGGTATATATTTTCATGGGAGAGAATGCCCTGGATTTATAGGGATATGTTTCATTACTGATTTTCTTCCTATACTATTTCATGATTTAAAAAAAAATTCAAATTGATTGTGTCCTCTAAGTGACTAGAAGAGGTGGGGGCTTTTGAGCTTTGGTCTTGAGTGAATACACAACCACAGAATGGGGTCCTGAGATAGCCTTGTCTGAGGGAACCTATACATGTTTTGGGGGAGTGTCCTAGATACTAGAATTTCTTTTGATTTAAATCAGCTTTAAATTTTTATTATTTAAACATTCATTAAAAAATTAGTTCCAAATTCTCTCCCTTCCTATTGCCCCTCCCCTATTCATTGAGAAAGCAAGAAATGTAGTATCAACCAAGCAAAGCTTATTTCCATATTAGACATGTTACAAAAAAATTCAAACCAATTTAACAAACATTTATTAATAAGTTCAAAGCATTAAATGAAGGGCATAGTAATATTCCCTGATGTCATTTTCCCCTGTGTTAAACTAACCCTAAACTATATCTTTATTGTTATTGTTCAGTTGTGTCTGACTCTTCCTGACCCCATTTGGGGTCTTCTTGGCAAAGATCCTGGAATGGTTTTCCATTTCTTTCTCCAGTTCATATTATAGATCAGGAATTGAGGCAGAGTTAAGTGACTTCCCCAGGGTCACATAGCTAGTAAGTGTCTCAGGTCGTATTTGAACTCAGGTCTTCCTGACTCTAGGTCCAGCACTCCATCCACTATGCAACATAGCTCCCCTTTAACTATGAAATAGGCATACATAATAATTGTAAGAATTCATTTAACTTTGTCTTATGATTTTAGTCATGCTGTGTCTGAAATGTTTTTCTAACAAAATTTTATTTTGCACATTTAAAAATTTTATTTCTCTTTTTAAAAATATCATCATTTCTAAATATATCCCTTCCCACTCTCTTTGCAGTAGGCTATCACTTTTAAGATAGAATAAAAAGAAAAAAAATCAACAAAACTAAATCTTAAAGAAGACTGAGAGTATATACTAAGTTTTACATTTATAGTTCTCTTATCTCTGGAAAAAGAGGAAGATTTTCTCATGTTTTCTCTTAGACCAAACTTGACCATTTAATTAAACACTGCTCCTTGGTTCTTTTGATTAAACTTTAAACCCCCAAACCAAAAATCTATTTCTTTGCTATAGCTGTCAAAGATAAACTAACAAAATAGCACTCATTCTCTGCTGCTAATAAACCACTTTGTGATGAAAAATGCCCTATTAAACATATATGAACACAGTTCTTTGATGCTTGAATGAAATATTTACATTTGATCAGATCAGTATATGGATTGATAACTCATTTTAGCTTCCTCTGAAGATCTTTGGTGGGGGGCTTGGGAGGGTGGCAACAGATAATGCCATCTCAAAGCTATCCTAGAGAACCTATTCCTTAGGAAATGATTCTAAATGGTTTCTATGACATAACCAGATTTGAAAACAAGTTACACATAATTTCATTTTGTGTTCATTAATTTTAGGGCAAACTTAAAACTGCTTCTCAGAAGTCTGAATCTTATGGCTCTTAATGACTGTTACTCCATATTTTTGGAGAGTACTTAGTATCTGTGGTAGCTGCCTGTGATAGTAATGGCAATTAAAGATTCCCCTGTATTGGCTTGGTTTTCAAATTGATTGTGTTAAAACCCAGAGTTTGTTAATCCCACCTGTGGGATGGGCTTGTTGATGTGAAAAGAAAGTCCTGAACTGGGAGGAGCTGGTGAGGTAGATTTGGAGAGACACTAGAGAGAGGCGGAAGATTTTTTTTTTGGAAGCAGCACCTTGTGGAGAGGGAGAGAGACTAAGAGAATTGCTGGTGGCCGCTTTGAATTGCCCTGGACTTTTGAGACCTGCCCCCTGAGCTGCCAAGGACTGAGGAGACATGGCTGTTTTGCTGGTACTTTGTCTGTCTGTTTTGATGTTATTTTGCCAGATTTGTCCACTGGTGAAAGACTGTCCTTTTGTTGAAGAAGTCCTGGAACCTGGCTGTTCGCTAAGAAGGCCTGCGACTGTCCTGCAGACAGAGAGTGAATACTGTCCACTGGTGAGGGACAGTACTGTTGTTGCAGGGGTCTGGAGACTGTCCTGCAGACAGAGTGAATACTGTCCACTGGTGAGGGACAGTGCTGTTGTTGCAGGGGTCTGGGAGCCTTTCGGTTGGTTCAGAAGCCCTGAAGAAGGATTTTCTTGTTGTATGTTTACAGAAATCCTGGGAGAGGGCTTTGCTAATGTGTTCAGGGGTTCTAGGACTGTTCTACAGACAGAGGATAAATTCATGAAGGGACTGGCAATGTATCTTATGGCCTTGCTAAGCCTTGTCTCCCCAGGAACTAAGATTGCTGAGAACTTGCCTCGTGTCAAGATGAAGAAAAGACCTCCATTTGGGTATTAAGTGCTGTGTTTAAACTTGATGTAACTCTGGGGTAGATTCAATTGTGATCCTGGGGGTGGGGAACTTTTGACCTTATTGTGCTCTGTGATTGACAAATGAAGGTACTTTACCTATGTTTGGAAACTAATCTCCATTTGAGAAGAGGGGTTTTGTGGTGGACTTAATTAAGGTATAGCCTAGGGGTGGAGTAGTATTTAGAACTGGGACTTTGTAATTGATTGAATGATTGGAAGATCCTGGGGTGGGGTAGTACTTGGAGATTATTTAATCACACTTAGTAAATGCTGTATTTTGAATGATGTCATGTTTTGATCTTCTCTGTTCTGGGTTTGTTACTGAATAAAATAGAGAGCACCTATGCTGGTATTTTGAACCTGGGAAGTTGCCTTTGCTTGGTATTACATTACACTGCCATTTCCAGATTCCTTAGAAAAGCAGAGTCCACTAGAGTAGATAATTGGTAAAAATGGGACTAAGGATCTAGGGAAATAGTGAGGAAATTTCAACGTTGTAAGTACCACTGAAATCCTGTCCACATCTACCTCAGAATTCTCCCTTGGGTCTCATTTGGTTAAACAGCTTGCTCTCCATGCTGTTTTAGGCTAACTTCCCCAGAGAAGACTTCACAGTAGAACCTGACTATGCACTTGAGTACATCCTACCAACAGTCATTGTTACCATTGCTGCTTTAGCTTAACCCAGTCCATAATAGGTATCCCATGTCACAGTCTAGTCACATAATATGCATTGTAATAACCTTGAAGGTGTTTATCTGACAAAATGTAAGATAACGTAATAGCCTGTCTTTCAAGACTCAGGTCAAATGTCATGTTCTCTGGGAAGCCTTCCTTGATGCCCCTAGTTGTTAGCCGTGTTTTCCTCTAAAAATTGCCTTTTTGTTTGTTTTGTGTGTGTTGTGTTTGAGCAATGTTTATGTTTGTAACTGGGGCTCAAGTCTGGCACTTACAAAAGATTCTCCTCATTGGTGGAAAGGAAAATGAATTACCTGACATTTTGTGCTTTGGAGACAGGCAGAGTTTTTGAAAGCTTAGGAGAGGAGGAATTTTTTTCTTCTGAAGTCCCTTTTCAAGAGAGAATGTTCATAGTTCCAAGGTCCCATTGATGGGGTGCTTGGGATCTATGTCTGTCATATCAGTTTGTAACATCAGTTTCTAAAATCAGTCTGTAAAATTACATTCCCCGCCCCCGCCTTCTCCCCTCCAGTCTCAGAGCATTAGCTCTGCCCCTTCCCCCTGCCAGCACTCTGCCCAGCAACAATTCATGAACTGTTTATTTCTGCTTGGAACAATAACAAGCTACACCTATGAATCCTTCACTAAACCATCTATAATCATTTTAGCTTAGGCAAATGTTATCTCCCCCTGGTATAGTGACCAGCTGCACCTATGAATCCTTCAATGCACTGTCTGTAAGTTAGCGCCTTAGCCTATTATACACATACTGAGTCTCCATTAGCCTTGGTTCCTAACATCCATCTTGTCAAACATGACAGTGATGGGTGGCAGACTAGGTACTTCTCAGTCAGCCCTGACCACTAGCTGACTTAGTGATGCTTCAAGCCTAAAACCACACCTCCATGCAGCCCCCCCACCTTGGGCTATTTCCCAGTGAATTATGGGCAATATGCCTGCGCAGTTGATATTAAAAGTGCATATACCTTTAAGCACTGACCACTCTCAACTCCTCCTTAATCCCACCCTTACCTACCTAGTTAGCATAGTTGACATCTGATTTACTGTTGTGACTCCTTAAAAACTATACCTATGACTTCTTTAAGTTTGCAGGTTCCCTAAGAACCCTTGCCTGCTGTAAAGCATAACAATAAACTTTTACAATCCTGACTTCAAAGTTTGCTTGGTCCTAGTGAATTCCTTCCAGACTGAACAGCAGGGATTCTGGTCATTGATCAGAGTCCCTGTATAACCTTTTGCCATTGCCGCCCTCATCACCATCAGAGAGATGCTGCTAGAGGGAGAAGAAGATTCCAGGAAGAAGTTACCTGCAGAGGAGCCAGTGCCCTTTCCTATTCCCAGCTTGACATGCCAAAGAATTCAGGGAATTTCCCCTTGGGTAAGATCAGTAACATTCTAGTTTTCTCTCAATTGAGATGAGAGAATTTTTTTTCCATGTGGGAGATATAATTCACTATTAGATATATTCTAATCTACATAAGCTCTGATTTCCATTTCTATTTGCTTAGATAAATGGCTTTATTTGCTATTCACAAGTAATAGTCTTCTCTACCAACAAGAATCATGCAAATGCCAGGTTGAGCTCTATGTTACATATTTTATTGCTTAGTGAAAGTGTATACTCCTGGAGGGTAGGCAGTATCACATTGTTTTGTTTTGTTTTGTTTTGTTTTGTTTTTTGTATCTCTAAACTACCATAGTGCCATGCATATAATATGTGCTTGTTAAATGTTTGTTGAATTGAATCTCTGGATATTCTGCCAAATGGTACGGTATCATGAGATTTTGATGGCCAATTTTGTCACTGTTTCTGTGTAATGGTAATGGCAATTTGAAGATCTTCCCTGTCCCTTAATAAGCCTAAGGAAATTTGAAGCCCTTCCCTGCTTTGAAGATATACCATGGCCCCCAATAGGCTGAATATAATCACATAGGGTGGGGCAGAGCCCACAAGAAGCTGGGAGTCAGAGCAGTTAGAGACTGGAGGGAGGAGAGGACACACCCAGGGATACAGTTAGACTTGTGAGTAAATGTTGGTTTGTAGGAAGGCTAAAGGATGCTGTATTTCTCTGTGCTTTATGGCTTATTAGCTTCTTTGTTACTATGATGGAATCAGCTTACTGGTTTTGGGATTCAGTTTTCTGGTACCTGAATAAATGTTTTGCTTCTGTCTGGAGAGTCTGTTATATTTTGTAATTGAGTGCTATGCTGGCATATTTACAATGGATGTAGACACTGTAAATATTGCATTGGTGCTGCATTCTGTTTAAGGTGCTCTCCTACTATATGTCCCTTCCAGTTCCAATTCTTAGTATCACATATATGCTGGGTCGAATATCTTTAGCTTTCAAATAAGCATGTCTGCCTTTCTCACAGACATAGATTAGACTCTTCACTAACTTAGTTGTTCCTTTTGGTTACATTCTTGTTTCTCTATTTAACATTAGATGATAATCTTTTCAAACTGCTTACTAAATCACTTTCATTGCCCCCATTTTTTCACCACCTATTCACTTCTTAAACCTTTGCCATATTTCCACTCACATCACTCTACAGAAACAGTTCAATACAAAGTCACTAATGACTTCTTTCCTCCTAAAAGCCTATAGCATTTTTTTCTGTATCCCTCCTCAACTTCTCTGCCTCATTTGGCACTCTTGGTCATTTGTAGCTTTTCACACACATACACACATCAGTAAAAATCTTCTTTCCTCTCCTTCCCACTCTCCCCCATCCCTCCCATTGAAAATTAAGGAAAAATAATACCTTTGTTACAAACATCAAATAAAACAAAGTTCCAAATTGGCCCTGTCTAAATACACACACACACACACACACACACACACACACACACTGCATTCTATACTCCAAGTACTTTACCATTCTATCAGAAGCCACCAGTATTTTTCATCATTAGTCCTCTCAAATCTTGGTTGATTGTTATGCTGATCAGAGTTTCCAATTCTGTCAAAGTTGTTTGTGCTTACCATATTGTTATCATTATACAAATAGTTCCCTTGGTTCTGTTCACTTCACTCTGCATCAGTTTATATGTCTTCCCAGATTTCTCTGAAACCATCCCCTTTATTTCTTACAGAAAAATAATATTCAATTATATTTATATGCCATAATTTTTTTAGTCATTGTCCAAATATGGACACTCCCTTGTCTTGTGTTCTCATTATTTCCCCCTCAAAAAGAGAAATGAATATTTTCATACAATCTTAGAGTTTAATTTGCTTAAAATTGATTTATGCCTTAGTCTACTTTCCCTCTGATTTCCCTTTCTCCCACTTTCTTTTACCTGATAGAGTAAATTATATTTCTCTACCCAATCACTGTGTGTGCTTATGTAAGTATTCTTCCCTCTAGATGAGAGTAAGATTCAAGTGTCAAACATTCCCCTTGACTCTTTCCTCCTTGTTTCTATAGATGTCTGTGTGCATACCCTGAATATGTGACATTTTCCCCTAATCTCTCTTTTCCTTTCCCTCCCCACGCAGTATATTATTTCCACTTTGCCCTGAGATTCTAAGAGATCTAGGCAGTTTTCTTTTAACACTTTTTGCAATATTAAGTCTATACTCTTTTCCTTTTTGTCCTAGAATTCAGGTAGTTCAATGATTGTTAAGTTTTTTTCCCTTGATCTGTTTTCCAGGTAAGCTGTTTTTGCTATTAGATGCCTTTCATTTTCTTCTAATTCTTTTTTTAGTCTTCTGACTCTATTTTAATATTTCTTGTTGCTTCATTGGATGTTTGGCTTCTATTTGGTCCATTCTAATGTATTGCTTTCCAAACTATTAATTCTTCTTTTATTTCTTCCATAACTCATTTCTTTTCCATATTTCTTTGCAGTGTTCTCATTTCATTCACAAAAGCATCTTAAACTCTTTTAAACAAGCTCTTGCTTTATCTCGTCCAAGAATTTGAATTGAGTTTGTGCCCAGTTGTGTTTTGTTTTGTTTTTAGATTTTGCTTGTAGATATTTTGGAGTCATCTTCTTCTGAGTTTGTATTGTGTATATCCCTGTTACAAAATAGCTTTTTATCAAGGCATTGTTATTTTGTTTGCTCACTATTCCAACCAACTTCTTGACTTTGGATTTGATATTAGTGCTGGACTTTGTGCAATCCTGGAGAAAAAGTCTGGGCTGGTCCTATTGTTGATTTCTTAGGGGTATTGAGTATTATGTTATTCCAAGATTCCAGAGATAGGTCAGGTTGGGGACCTGCAAGCTTTCAATGCTCTCAAAATGGTCTGATCCAGGGCAAAGTCTGATTGATCCCCCCACCCCCACCCCCATTGCATGCCACCCCACTCTGAGCTCTGCTAATTCCTGACCTGGGTTTATGTCTAAGCAAAGTAGATACTGTTTGAACTCAGCCTCTCTCATCTAACTGGGAAGCTCTGTTGGTTCAGTGACAGAAATGCTTTTGGTCTAGTATTCTTGCGCTGGTTATTCCTTTGCAGACTTCAGACTGGGCTAGAAGCTGGAACTGAGATTCTACTCTATTTCTGGAATCCAAACCATATATTGCTTCTGAATTTGTTCTTCTCTTCATATGCTGTCCAGGACCTGCAACTAGACCTTTTTCCTGAACAAAGCTCCAAAACAAGGTATAGGTATTGTCCTCAGTTTACCCTGGATCCATGACTTGGAATTAGGCAGTGAGTTACAAAGCTGCCAGATGGCAACCATTCCCTTGTGGTCTACCACTATGAGTCAAGGATCTCCTCTTGCCCAGGTACACAACCTCTCCCTTAGCCTGGAGCGCTCCCCATGGCTATTCTTGGCCAGACTCAGTATCTGCAGATCACACTATCTGTTGCTCCATGCCAACCTGGGAGGACAAAAGAGTCACTCTGACTTTTTCTTAAATTTCTCTATCAAGATTCAGTCTAGTATGCTTCTGAATCTACTTGGAAAATTTGGGGGAGAGGGGAAGTGAGACTGACTATACATATATCTACTCCAACATTTGTATTCTCCTGTTCCTCCTTTTCTGAAATTGTCTCTCTTAGCTTCTGTGAAATTACTGTAATATGTTTTCTCTTCTTATCTCCCAATTACCCCCCACCAAAATTTTGTCTCCTTCACTGCATCCTAACCTTTCTACCTCATAATTCTAGATTTCCCTCATAGCTCACTTTTAAATTCTTTAAATTCATATTATTTTGTTTGATAAGCTAATCCACTTTCTTGGTTTCAAAGATCAATCGCCTCTATACTGACAATTTCAAGGTTTGACCTATAATGTGTATTCCAGTTCTGTGTTTCTAACTATTTTCAAAACATTTCTAATTGAATAAAATGTTGTTACTTCAAATTCAATATATTCACAGCAGACTGCATCATCTTTCCCTTTTAAGTAACTTTTCTTTCAAATTTTCTCATTTATGCTACATTCACCCAGATACAGAATCTAAGAACCATCTGTAACTGTTCCTCTGTTTCATTCTCTATATGCATAGAAGTAGCTTGGTGCAGTAGACAGGGAATTGGCCTTGGATCATACATACTAGCTGAGTGATCTGGTCCAGGTCACTTAATCTCTTAGTGTCTCTGGAAACTATAATATTATAAGATGCAAAGTAGGTGCTGGTCTGATAGCTAGCATTTATATAATGCTTTAAGGTATGCACAGTGCTTTATAGATTTAATTCAATCTGAATTACTGAAAGGAAGTGTCCTAATGATGTGTTCCCTTTTCCAATGAAATCATACCCCCCAAAACAACAACAACACAACTGTACTGAGGTAGTTTGTAGTAGGAAAAGTCCTGAACCATAAGTCACTTAACCTCTTGAAACCTAAATTTCCTCATTTGTAAGTAGCCTATCAATCAACAAACATTTATTAAGTACTTATAATGTTCTAGGCACTCTGCTAAGCAATGGGGGTGCAAAGAAAGGCAGAGACAGCCCTTGACTTAGAGAAGCTCACAGCTTATTGGGTGAAAGAATATGCAAATAACTAGATTCTATCAGTTCTCAACTTTTGAAGAGGTAACATTGTTAGAAAATGGAGCAAAAGTAAAGACTGAATATTGATATAGTGAACCTAAGGGAAATAAACAGGTTTCTGGGATGATCAAAAACTTCAGTCTTTCCATTGAAATTGCTGAAAATACAATTTCTGCATGCAATTCTTTATAATAAAATATTAATTCTAACAATATGTACTTTTTCTAACACAGTAACCATAAAAAAATCCACAAAATGCAGTAAACAAAATAAAATTGGCAACATGCAAAACATTTTTCTTTTTTTTTTTCATTTTTCAAATGCTTTATTAACTTCTGATTTACATCATTCATTTCCACCCAAAACATTTTTTCTTGCTAGCAATTCTCTAGAATCCTGTGACCTTTTGTGCTAATGTCTCAATAAAGAATAAAACAAAACAAAATAGTGATTTAAGACAACACTATTCTGCTGTAAACATTTCTACTTTGGACAGCCTCTGAAAACCAAGGGGGAGGTTTCTGGCACTTTGCTCATTGCTGTCAGAAGATGCCAAGACTGGTGAGATCTCATCATCACTTTCAACAACTCTGAATGCATGGGGAGTTCTTTACAGAGGTAGAATGAACAAGACCACTGAAGAACCTAGAAAGATACCTTTATAAGCCCCCTCTACACATGCCTATCATTTTTTTTTTCTATTGAACATAGCCATGAATGTGCGTCACTAATAAAAACATGCAAATGCTTGAAGTCACCAAAGCTAAATGCTGGAATGTTGAGGATTGGCTCTGTGTGTGGGTACATATGTGTATGTATACATGTATATATATATATGTGTGTGTATATGCACATACATATCTATATATACATACGTATGTACACACAGTGTATATAGGAGGTAAGCTCAGAGGGAAGGCATTAGCAACAAGGAGGACAGGTAAAGGCTTATTGTAGAAGGTGGAATTTGAACTATCTATATCTAGCTATGTATTTGTGGCTAGGGCTGAATTTGAACATTTTCCATGGTCCTGGGCAGGTACTCTGGCCCAGTGCTAAAGAACATGCATGAATAGCTGCTATTGTCAGTCAACAAGCATTGAGTAAATGCACCATATTTTCCAGGCACTATGTTAAATGCTGAGGCTACAAAGGAAGGCAAAAACTACTCTTTCCTTTCCAGGAGCTCACAATCTAATGGACTTGGTCTCTTGGTCCTTGTGAATCAGGTTGTTTCAAAGATTAATGGAGATTAAGCCAGGAAATAATTGCTGTCAGAGACACAGAAATATGAGATACAGAAAAATGCTGGCTCCCTCTTTTGTACAAGCCTTTTCTTGCAGGGGCAGATGCAATTCTTCATTCTTCCTTGGGCTCTTAGTAAAAGAGAAGGGAGAGGATTTCAGGCATATTTTGATTCAGAGCCTGAATGCCTCAGAGATGGCGCTGGGACTCCTGCCCCAGATAACCCTGCTAAGAAACCAACCAGTAGCTGTGATGGAGTGAACCCTGGACCAGAAAAGAATAAAGCCATTTAGTAGCCATGCTCATCATCAGTCCATACCTCCTTCTTTAAGCTCCCTTTAAAGAAGTATAAATTAAACTGATAGTCCTTTAGTCAGGCACATTCACTCCACAATTAAAGTACAATCTGGGTTTCTATTGAACTCTACTTCAATTATAACTATCCTGGGAATTGGAGTCTTTGTAGAAAGTGTGTGTGTGTGTGTGTGTTAGCTAGGCTTTGTATAAAGCAGAAGTTGAGAAAAATTTATGTAACTGGGACTGACAGATTAATTAAGGTGAAGATAAAACAACTGTCTCAATACTTTTCAGGAAAATAAGCCTTGCCTTCCAGTAAGAAATGGTACCATTCCAATACCAGAGAAGCAGCTTTTATAATCACAAAATAATTTTCCTATCGGCCTCTGTATTAGGATAGGAAAAAAGTGGAACACTTCCCAGTGTAGTGTGTATTAGGGGATTTGGTTTCTCCCTTTCAGTTAATTGAAAGTAAGGGGAAAATAATAGAAATAAGAAGGTATTAATATATGAAAAAATACAAAGGTGTGTCTAATCCTTGTCATCCTTAGTGTGAAAGAACTCTTTCTAAGATCCTGTTCAACTGCTAGGCAAAAAATCGATCATATACCCCTACCATCTCTCAAAAGATAAGCCTACTCTGTTTTGAAAAGAGTTCAAGAATTTGAGTCATTTGAAGCATGGAGAAGCTTTTTCAATATGACCTCTCTGCCTTCATCAGAGGGTAGCAGTGGGGATGGAGAGTGTGGTTTTCTCTCTAACACCAATCCCCTTTAGCCATGGTGTCTTATAATGGAATAGGACATACTGCATTCATCATGGAACCGTGTGGAGTGCTAAGTAGTTCAAAGAAGGAAGCAGAGTCAGTCTGCTCTCCAGATGGACATAGACATAGAAAGATGACATTCAAATTAGAAAGAAACGTCAAGTAGTGAAATACCTGGTAGCAGAGAAGAGAGCTAACTATGGATTCAAGAGAGGCCTACCCTTGACAGTTCAGATTTGAGCTGAAAGAGAGCACCTAGGGGGCTAAGCTAAGTAACTTTCCTAGCAGAGATATTGTATCTAGGAGAGGCAGGAGGGGGAAAGCAGCATGGAATTCCGCTCCAAGAGAAGACAGAATCTATCTGGGCCTTTTAGAATCTGAGGCAAAAGTTACCCTAACCACATGCATTTCTTTCATGAGTGAATTTCATGAATTATGGGGCGGCATGAGTTTTATAGCTATTGTTCATGCTATGACCTCTTAGTAAATACTTTTGTTTTGAGCTACTGGCTGACTATTAAAGGTAAATTTCCTGGTGTAGACTTACTAGCTAAACTTTTAAGAATATAAGTGGATAGAATACCTTTGAACCTGAGGTAGTAGTCACATTACTGGAGACCCAATCCCCAAACCTGTGAGTGTTGAGTTGGTAGGGGAATATTAAGATGCCACATAATATATTGTTTGAAATAATATTATTTACTAAACTTTTTTAAATTTTATAAATACAAGTTGACATTTGTTTCCAGAACCAAACCAAACCAAACCAAATCACAAACCAACATGGAATAACATCTTTTCAGATTTTTATAGTCTTTATTCTTTCCATCCAATCAAACACCATATATGAGAACCCTTTCTCTGAAATGCTGATATGGAAGAAAAAAAACTATTTAGCCTAATGGATGGTCAATAGATGTTAGAATCTGATAGACATTTAAAGTTAAGCTGTCCTTGTGTGAAGAGAGGTCTTTCTTGAGGCTTCTATAGAAATATATTTATAAGAACTTACTTCTGGGCAGAACATTACTGGAAGAGTTGTAGTGGGAAATACACTGACAGTAAGCACAGAAAAAAATCTTTATTTTTCCTTCCTTTTTGGAAGGTTGGATTCCTTTTAAGCTTTTGAAGAGTAGTAAATTTGATTTGTATCACCTAAATCTGTGTATCGGAGAATAATAATCTTTTTTTTCCCTAGAAGTGATTAAATTATTCAAGATACTGAGAGACAGAAAAAGATTTGTTTTTTAAATAGTAGAAGAATTCTTCACTTTTTTTTTTCATCAAGAAAGCTGACTTGTATCAATTGTCTTTTAAGGGGTACTTTAAAACCATTGTTTCTGCTTTTTCAAGGCTACTTTAGTGCTCAGAGCAATTGGGGTGGTCATCCAGTGTTTCAGAATTTCCCAGACAAACAATTAAATAGGATTGGCTGGTATCCCGTTGAAAAGATTATGTATGTATGTGTGTATCTATTTATTGATTGATTGCCTTTTGGAGGGCAGTTGGGGTTAAGTAACTTGCCCAAGGTTACAAGGCTAGTTTTTTTTTCTCTCTCTGTGTGTGTGTGTGTGTGTGTGTGTGTGTGTGTGTGTGTGTGAAGTGTCTGAGGCCTGAACGGAACTCTGGTCCTCCTGACTCCAGGGCCTGCGCTTTACTCACTGTGCCACCTAGCAGCCTGATTATTTTTTAAAGGGACAGAATCACCAGTGAAAATCCAATTCCCAAGATTGGGAATAAAATATCAATGATAAGATAGCTGTTGAATACTGGAGGATGTATTGAAAGACGACTCAGATACCAGAAGAACTCAATTGTACCCAAGGTGCTCTTTGCATTACTTCTACAGTCACCTTTCCCAGGCTGGTAAGTGATGAAGTTGATTGGAACCCAAATGATCATTTACAAAAGAAGAACAGTATTTTTCAGTGACAAAGAATAAAGATTTTCTCAAAGAATAGGCTCTGTCCTCTGATCTGATGCTAATTATCCATAAGGATTTGTCTGTAGTTGGTTGGTTAGAATTGTCTTGAAACAAAAGCTTGGGGGAAGAAGGGAGGATGGTTTTGACTGCAAGTTCAGCCTGCCATGTAATGAGACTGCTCTCCACTTGTACCCCTCCAAAAAAGAACCTAATTCAATCTTAGTCTTCATGAATAGAAGGAAGTGATACCTATCACTGTGCTCTATTGGGTTCAGATCACATCTGGTGCTTCATAATAATGTATTTTAAGAGAAACATTGGTAGGTTGAAATGTACATAAAATAATAGCTAACATATTTACAATGTTTTAGATGCATTATTTCACTTAAAAAGTTTCACAACAACCCTGTGAGTTAAGTGTTGTTATTGTACACTTGTATGTGACTCTTTGTGATTCCATGGACCATAGCACACTGATGCTGTCCATGGTATTTTCTTGGCAAAGATACTGGAGTGGTTTGCCATTTTCTTTTTTCAGGGGCTTAAGGCAAGCAGAAGTTAAGTGACTTGCCCTGGCTTATACAACTAGGAGGTATCTGAGGCTAGATTTGAACCTAGTCTTCTTGATTCCAGGGTCAGTGTTCTATCCACTGAGCCACCTAGCTGCCTGTGTGAGGGATGCAAAAATAGAGGCTCAGAGATTTTCAGTGAGTATTTTCCCAGCATGATGTAGCTACTAAGTGCCAGAGGCAGGATTTCAATCCAGCTGACTTTAGATCCAGCACTCCACCTACAAGTGGTAAAGAGAACAAAAGTCACACCATATGACTATGTGACTGGTGATGCTTAGCCAGGAAAAAGAAAAAGGAGACTTGAGAGATATTATCTAAATCTTCAAATATCATGTGAGGAGTTTTCCCATTGAAGGCATCTTCTATGTGAACCCAGAGTATGAGGGCCAATTAAAACAACACCAATTTTGGTTGGATATAGTTACAGGATGTTAAACCTGAAAGGGACCTTAGAAATCATAGAGTCTAACTCACCCATTTTACAGATGAAAAAGCAGAGCCAGGGAGTAAAATGACCTTCTCAGTGCCACATATCTAGTCAGTGGCAGAGCTGGGATTTGAATCTGGGTCTCATGATTTTAAGATCAGTGGTCTTTCCAATACTACAGTTCTTTCCTTGTAAAGATTTGAAGATATAGCTGTTATTATGTACACCATTCTCTTCATTATGCTCATTTCATTCTTTATTATTTCCTGCAAATCTTTCCATGTTTTTCTAAGATCATCAAACTCATCATTTCTTTTCTTTTCTTTCCTTTTTCTTTTTGGAGGGGGGGAGGTTGGGCAATTGGGGTTAAGTGACTTGTCCAAGGTCACATGACTAATTTTGTGTTAAGCGTCTGAGGCCACATTTGAACCCAGGTCCTCCTGACTCCAGGACCATTGCTCTATTCAATGTGCCACCTAGCCACCCCTCATCGTCAGCTGGGTGGCACAATGGATAAAGTATCAGACTGGGAGTCAGAATAACCTGAGTTCATATCTGGCCTCAGACACTAACTGTGTGACCCTGAGAGAGTCCTTAACTCTGTTTGCCTCAGTTTCCTCATCTACGGAGTGAGCTAGAGAAAGAAATAACAAACCATTCCAGGACCTTTGCCAAGAAAACCCCCAAAAGGATCACGAAGAGATGTAAATGCCTGCAAAAACACTAAAAGTCTTCAACTGTAATTTCACAGGTTTGAGACGACAAGTTTTTTGCAATTGAAAAATGTATGTTTCTGGGGCAGCTAGGTGGCGCAGTGAATAGAGCACTGGCCCTGGAGTCAGGAGACCTGAGTTCAAATCTGAGCTCAGACACTTAATACTTATTAGCCGCGTGACCTTGGGCAAGTCACTTAACCCCAATTGCCCTGCTTTCCCCCTTCCAAAAAAAAAAAAAGCAAAGAACTTATGTTTTTCTGAAAGTGAGATGCTATTTTAAAGAGGTCCATATAATAAAAGTTGTTTCTAAGGTTCTTATTTATTTCAAATAAAGTTATTTCACTCTTGTTTAAAATCAAGTAAACAGGTATTAGGTTAGGCCTTCCTGGGCTGGCCTGTGGCTGTATCTCTGACCTTGCTCCTGAATGTCCAATTCTCTCTAACATCTTGTGATCTCACTTTCTAGCAGAGGAAAGGCTAACATCTGAGAAAGTCTGGGAAAGGCTACTATGGGAAGGTGATGAATGATAGTGGACAGAATATGTTGACAAACTGTTGCTGGACAAAGGAGTAGGACAAGGAAGTAGAATACAAGGAAGCAGATTTATTAGGAGAAACAAATGAGCAAACAATGCCATGGAAGAAAAATTAGATTTTAAAGGTATTACCTTTGCCATATATATTTGTGATGCTTTTTCTGACTTTATTTTTCTAAGGACTATTTCATGGGTTGGGTCTTAAATGTAAATGCAATGGGAAAATAGATGAAAGCAAGGAACAATTCTGTCAGCACAGCAGTAAAGTATCATGACTGTTTCAGGTCATATTTTATCACCATAAAATTGTGTGAAAAGTATAATTAAAGAGAAGGCTGTAATATAATGCTTAAAATACTTTTAAAAGTCTTTCCCACAGTATTTTATAGGTCATATTTCAGTTTGAATATGGGTGCCTCCAAAAGGACAATTGTTCATTATGCAAAATCATATAGTCAGTAACACTTAAAACAGGCATTGTGTTGGAACTGGAGATTCACATTTTAAAATGAAACTCCCTTCCTTCAGGGAACCAGCATTGTGTCGGAAGAAACAACAGGTATCCTTGATAAGGATACCAAAATATTATATATATATAATTATTTTAGCTGTCTTGGTTGTGTTTGACTCTTCATGACCCCACTTGCAGTTTTCTTGGCAAAGATACTGGAGTGGTTTGCTATTTTCTTCTCCATTGGATTAAAGCAAACAAAAGTTAAGTGACTTGCCTAGGGTCACATGCCTAGTAAGTTTCTGAGACCAGATTTGAACTCAGGAAAAGGAGTCTTTTTGACTCCTAGCCCAGCATTCTACCTGCTGTGCCACCCAGCTGATCCCTCCCAAAGAAAACCCATATAGACATATCTATATGTGTGTGTGCATATAAAAATTTTTTAAGGGGAAGGCACTAATAATTTGGGTGATTCAAAAAGATCTCATGTAGAAGGTGTTTTTTTTTTTTGGCTGAGCTTTGAAAACAGTAGGGATTCTATGAAGTAGAGGTAGAAAGATCTGAAGAAGGGAGATAGACTGTCTTGTCAGAAGTACAACAAAAAGGCCATTTTGACTAAACCATAGAATTCATGAAAGGGAGAAGCAAATAAAAATGCTGAAAAAGAGACTGGAGATTGATTTAACACCTTTAAATATATGACAGAGGGACTGAAATGTGATCCTGGAGATAAGAGGAAGCTACTGGAGTTTATTGAGCAAAGAGGTGATATGATCAGACCTATGTTTTAGGAAAATCACTCTGACAGCTATCTATAGGATGGATTGGGATAGAGGAGAGGCTTCAGGTGTAGAAGCTAACTGGGAGGCTCTGGCAATAGTCCAGGTGAGAGGTGATGAGGGTCTGAAGTAAAGTGGTGACTGTGAGTAGAGAGGAGGTGGATGTGAGAGATGTATAATCTCAAGAGATGCAAGATTCAGTGACTGATAGGATATATGGGCTGTTGGAAATGAGTTGTGGGTGTCTCTGAGCTTGTGAACCTGGGTAACTGGGAGGACAGGGGTACTGCTAATAGAAACAGAAAAGTCTGGAAGAAAGGTGGGTTTTCAGAAGTAAATAATGGATTCTATATAGGATTGGTTTGAAATACCTAGGAAACATTCAGATTCAAATGTTGGAGAAGAATTTTGAGCTGTGAAACTGGAATCTGGCAGAGAGGGTATGACTTGATAGAGAAATCTGCATAGTAGCAATAATTATGCTGAAGTTACCTGTTAACATTACTGAGGGAGAAGAGAGAGGGAGGGAGAGGGAGGGAGGGAGGGAGAGAGAGAGAGACAGAGAGAGGAGAGGGGGGGAGGGGAGAGGAGAGGAGAGGAGAGGAGAAGTGGGGAGGGGAGAAGAGTAGAGGAAAGGGCCCAGGAATTAACCTTAGAGTAGACCTACCACTAGCTGATTAAGCAAAGGAGAATGAGGACTAGCCAGAAAAGAACTGAGAGAACAATCTACCCCCAAACCCATAAAAGAGAATAAACTATGAGCCTTTTATTCTATAAACCAAAAATTATTATCCTTATCTTGAAAAGTCAAAGGAATTAGCAGAAAAGTGATCAAAGTTGGACAACAGGTCACCAGTGTCAGAAGCCAACTCTAAAGGTGAATGATGAGGGTAGGCAAAGCCTTCCCAATAAGGAACATGTAAAGGATGGGTGACTCTTATATGCTGAGGAGGAAGACTTCATGTTGGAAAACATAATGAAAAAATCTTGTTCAGAAATTTTCTTGATTAGAAAGCACATGAAGGCAGAGATGGGAACTGCCAGAAGCTTCTTCTGTTGTCATGATGCATTTGGCCTGATCTTACCCATTCCAGCATGTCAGTAAATTAGACTGCCTCCTGAGCATCATGGATAGCAACTTCCATGTTCCCTGCTGTCCATACTATGGTTGGTTTCCCCAGTTGGTTAAAGCAACATACTAATGAAGCCTAGGTCAAAGGTTCCATCTGTTCATCTGTTCCACAGTCACAGGTGTTCCCTTCTCCCCAAACCTAGTCAATCATCAAGCAAATGTGTGTCTTGGGTCACCAGTTGGTTAGATTAAAAAAAAAGTCAGCCACTAGCAATTCCTTATGTTTTTTTCCCTTTTCAATGACTAATTAATACTTCGTTGATCCTTTCATTCAACAAATACTTATAGCTATTAAATGCAACATACTATGTACTACAGCACAACTCTCCATTCATAAATAAGCTATGGTTACTGCCCTCAATAGGGATCATAAGACTTGTGAAGAGTTTTAATAGAATGCAAACACAGTAAAGTTAGGAAACTTTCTCACTCATTTAACTACTACTAATCACTTCATCTGGTAATGATTCAAGTTTTAATAGAATATGTTTTTATAACTTACTTTAAGCCTTCTTTGACTTGTCTGTGTTTCTGAGGTGCTTGGTTTCTTTCTGTCTGATGAGTGTGAAGGTAATTTCTATGATAGTCTCTTAAGGAAGTTGTAAAGGAAAAAAGCTAGTTGGGAAAATCGGGACATCTTAATACTTGGGGGAAAATATTTCTTATCTCTTTTGTCCCATAGTTAGCAGAAAGAAGGATTGGATGATGATTACATGCCATCACAGAGCCATCAGTCACCAAGGATGCTCAGAGATGTCTCTCTTTGGACATGAAAGATGAAACTGTGAGGTGGGAGAGGAGCAAAAGGAAGAATGAAGTCCACAAAACTGAAAAGAGCAAAGAAGCAGAAGTCTTGGGAGCAGGCCAGTGTGGGGATGGAGCAACCTGGGAAAGGTATCAGATTTGGAAAGAGTGGTCAGAAACAGTGGAGACTCATTGGCTGCCATAGTTACCATAGCCCACAGCTACTATATAGCCCAAGTAACTTCCTATTACAGTCTTTTTCCAATCAGTAATTATCCAGTAAGATTTCCCTGGAAGCTGCAGATTTTAAGTCTTAACCTACCTTTTCTTATGCAGCTGTCTCCTTTGTGTGATCCTTGTACAACTGGTTCCCTTACTAATAATACCAGTTTTGTAGCTGTTTACATAGGCTTTGAGTTACTGAAAACCCTGGCCTATCCCAGAACTTACACTTTAAAAATGTTTTTAAATAGAACATCATAAGGCATTTGAACAGGCATAAAAACTAGTTCTTCCCAGGAACCATCCCCTCTATGACATTATTAGAAGAGCAATTGGATTTGAGAAGCTGGAGGCCACTCCTGGCACCCCTCCCCCAACCCCCAACTCTGTATGGGGAGAGGGAATGATGTGTCTCCCTAGCTCAGTTAAGGAGATTCTATATAGTCATCTTGCTATAAATAAGTACATGCTTCAACAGTCCTCAGGGGTACCTTTGGGCAATCCAGCAGAGTGGTGGTGGTGGTAGTCATCTTATTTATACATTAACTGCTTTCCCTGCTCTAGAATGGTATTCAGTATTTTACTTTTGAAGTGTCAGTCAAGCCAAGTTTCCAGAGTTTGAGTCTGTGGGATAATGATTCTCCCTTTATCAATAAAGAAGACTTGATGAAAAGAACCATGCAGGAGAGTAGTGGATTGGAAGCTTTCTGGTATCCTTGACTAACAAGGACTTTGTTTTGTAGAAGTGAGGAGTGGAGGATGATGGATGGTGAGCAGATGTCCTTGAGTGACAGATGAAGTAAAAAATGTGTGGTGTGGTGTTAAACACCTTTAAACCCTGCTTTCTCTTCCAAGAAGTGCCACCAAGGACACCCTTTTCGCTGGAATGCACTCCTCATATCCATCTCCTGAAATCGCTAGCTTCCTTCAAGGCTAAGTGTTACCAAGCGTTACCCCCTACATAAGGTCTCACCTGATTTCCTCAGTTGTGAATGTCCCTCTCTCCCTGCCCCTCCATATTATTTTCTAGTTATTTATGTATATATATATACCATTCCCCCCCCAGTAGAATGTAAAATTCTTTTTCCAGATGCTTTATTAACTTCTGATTTATGTCATTCGTTTCCACCAGATTTTGAGTTACAAATTTTCTCCCTGTTTTTCCCATACTCACCGCCCCAAAATAACAGTCCCACAGGATATCCCCTCCTCCAATCTGCTCTCTCCCATATTTTCTCCCATACCCCTTTCGTCTTTTCCAGTGGATCTCTATGCCCCAGTGCCTGTATATCTTATTTCCCAATTACATGTAAAATAGTATTAATAATAGTATATATATATTTGAGTATTTGATTTTAAAACTTTAAATTCCAGGTTCATTCCCTTCCTCCCTTGTCACCCACCCTTACTGGGAAGAAAAGCAGTTCAGTATAGGTTGTACATGTGTGGCTAATGCAAAACAATAACATAGTAGATATATTGTAAAAGAATGACTATATTTCCCTCCCTCCTATCCTACCTCCCACTTGTTCTATTCTCTACTTTGATCCCATCCCTTTTCAAAAGTGGGTGCTTCTAACTTCCCTCCCCCCCAGCCTGCCTTCCCTTCCATCATCCCCCTTCTCATCCCCTTCCCCCCTACTCTCCTGGAGGGTGAGATACCCTATTTAGTGTTTATTTCATTCCATCCTTAAGCCAAATTCAATGAGAATAAGGTCGACCCATTCCCTTTTGCCTTCCTATTCTTCCCCTCCATTGTAACCATTTTCCCTTGCCTCTTCTATATGAGATAGTTTACCCCATTCTGTCTCTCCCCATCTCCTCTCATTATATTCCTCTCTCACCTCTTAATTTCACCTTTTCAGTATCATCCCTTCCTGTTAAATTGGTCCTGTGCCCTCTATCTATGTATACCTGTAAACATATATATACACATTCACATATGTATTTATATGCCCATATACCCTCATATGTAGACATATATATTTCTATTTCCTTCAACTACTGAGAAAAGTTTCCTAAGTTACAATTATTGTTTTTCCATTAATAGTTCTACTTTGTTAATAGTTCTACTTTGATAAGTTCCTTATGATTTCTTTTCCCTGTTTCCCTTCTCATGCTTCTCTTGCTTCTTGTATCTGAATGTTAAATATTTCTATCTAAAACTCTGTTTTTTTCAGCAAGAATGTTTGAAAGTCCTCTATTCCACTGAATGATCATATTTTCCCCTGAAACATGATACTCAGTTTTGCTGGGTAGGTGACTCTTTGTTTTAATCCCAGCTCCTTTGTCCTCTGGAATATCATATTCCAAGGCCCTTGATCCTTCAGTGTAGAAGCTGCCAGATACTGGGTTATCCTGATTGTGTTTCCACAATATTCAAATTGTTTCTTCTTGACTGCTTGTAATATTCTCTCTTTAATCTGGGAATTCTGGAACCTGGCTATAATATTCCTAGGAGTTTTCTTTTTGGGATCTTTTTCAGGAGGTGATCGGTGGATTCTTTCAACCTCTATTTTGCCCTCTCGTTCTAAAACATCAGGGCAGTTTTCTTTGAGAACTTCCTGGAGGATGATTTCTAGGTCCTTTCTTTGATCATGGCTTTTAGGTAGTCCAATAATTTTTAAATTCTCTCTTCTGGATCTATTTTCCAGGTCAGTGGTTTTTCCCATGAGATATTTCACATTGCCTTCTATTCTTTCATTTGTTTGGATCTGTTTAACAGCATCTTGATTTCTCATAAAGTCATTAGCTTCCATTTGCTCCAATCTAATTCTGAAGCAATGATTCTCCTCATTGAGCTTTTGAGATTTCTTTTTCCATCTGGCAAATTTGGCTTTTTAAGGCATTCTTCTCCTCATTGCCTTTTTGAGCCTCTTTTGCCATTTGAGTTAGTGTATTTTGTAAGATATTATTTTCCTCAGTCAGGCTGCTGACTCTCATTTCATAATTTTCTTGCATTGTTCTCATTTCTCTTCCCAATTTTTCCTCCATTTCTCTTATCTGCTTCTTGAGGTCCTCTCTGGCCTGTAACCAGCTCGTATTTTCCTTTGAAGCTTTTGGTGCAGGAGTTCTGACTTCACTGTCTTCCTCCTGTTCCATGCTTTGATCCTTTTTGTCCCCAAAATAGGAGTCTAATGTTGGAATCTTCTGTCTGCTTTGTTTCCTTTGCCTGGTCATGTTGCCCCTCAGTCACTTGACTCTTGGGCTTTTTGCCACAGTAGGACTCTGCCACCAGACAGATGAGATTTTACCCAAACGCTGGGGTTTTCTCAGCTGCCAGAGGTATTAGATGGGTGCCCTCTCTGAGGTCTCCACAAGCTCTGGCAAGCTGGACACACACCCCAGGACCTCCTCCCTAGACTACAATCCAGACCCAAGAAGGTTAAAGCAAGAGCGATTACCCCTCAACTGGTTGCTTGGTCCCCCTACACTCTGCGAGCCAGGAGCTGAAGCTGCCATGTGGTGCTGCTGGCTGTGCAGGCATGTCAGTGGCTTCTCGCTCAAGGGGTAAAAGCCATGCACTCCCACTTACTGGGTCCCAAAGTCCAGACTGCACTGACCTCTCACTTTGTCCTTCACATCTATGTGTTGATAAATCTGGAAACGGCCACAGCTGCTGCTGATCTGGAGTCCCTCTGGCCAGCGGCTGCTCAGGCCCACCCTGGGGCTAAAGCCTTGGTGTGGGGCTGGGCTAGGCTCCCAGAGCACTGTGCTGGCCGATTCCTGCCGGGCTGTCCTCAGTGGGAGGTTAGCTTCTCTGTGTCATTTTGTGGGTTCTGCAGCTCCAAAGTTTGTTTAGAGTCCCCTTTTTACATGGATTGGGGAAGGTGGAAGCTGGAGCAGCAGGGAGGTCCTGCTTCTACTCCGCCATCTTGACTGAGCCCCAGAATGTAAAATTCTTGAAGACAGGACTGTTTTTGTTTTCATCTTCATATCCCTAGTATGGTGTTTGACACATAGTAGACATTCAGAAAATGCTTGTCAAATATTTGAATGAATGAATGAATAATTATCACCTTCTAGAAGAAATGTTTTTCTTTAAATAATTTCAGGGACACTTCTGGCCAACTGATGGCTAACTAAATAAATCCTATCAGATTCCTTCCTCTAATTCCTACCCCTTTTAAGACCCAAGAGAATCCCCTAGGATTACTGAAGGTTTTCCAGGACTATTTTAAACTTATCTTCCTTGTGGCCCTAGTAAGGCTGGAGAAACTCAGTCTTTTAGAGTTTGGGATGGGCTCCCTTATATGGTGATTTATGTTATGAATCTGTCACCCATATCTGTTTAGGTCACTTTTGTCCAATATTTTTTTATTTTGTGGTACGTGTACATATTTAGATTTTTAAATTGTGCACCCAAGGGTAAATGTTAATAATACAAAGAGGCAGGTAAAGGGTGAGGTTGAAATGAATACATCTGACTATATTAATTATGAAAAGACAGAGGGAGAAGCAGGAGGGGCAGCTATGTCCTTTGGTCTATATTTGGGGATTAGATCACATGTTAAAGATGGAATTCTAGGTAGATTTATTATTCAGAAAGCTGGTGAAATGAACATATTTACCTTGTAGAGGGAGAAGGAAGGATAAGCACAATAACTTGCACAGGGAGGGAGCCAAGGTGATGCAGTAGGAGAGCAGTTTTGGATTTCATTTCATCCAATTATATCACCCATCTAGGTAACTGTACCTCTCATTTATTGACTTTGGAGATAATGGTCTCTAAACATTTTTGATCATGCATCTCTATTAGCAAATTTTAAATTGAGCATGTTTATAGTTATTTACAAATTAATAATAAATATAAATTTGAACTTTTAAAAATATATAAGAATATGAGTCATTCCTCAATTGATAAGTGGGATAATCAGTTTTCTGATGAAGATATCAAAGCCATTTATAATCATGTGAAAAATGTTGTAAATCATCATTGATTAGAGAAATGCAAATTAAAATAACCTTGAGATATCATTTTATACCTACCATTGGCTAAAATGATAGAAGGGGAAAGTGGCAAATGTTGGAGAGGTTGTGGGAAAATTGGGACACTAATTCATTACTGGTGGAATTATGAACTGATCCAAACATTTTGGAGAACAATATGGAATTGTACTCAAAGAGTCATCAAAGTGACTACACACTTTGACCCAGCAATGCCACTACTTGGTCTATTTCCATAGATAATTGGGGGAAAATTTTTGAGTGAATGTTATTTTGACTATTATAAATACCCGAATTAGTTATAGGGAGCATATAAAGAAGATGCTATCTGCATGCAGAGAAAGAACTGCTAAATAGAATTATCTATAGAGTAATATTACATATATATCCACCTATTTGAGTCTAATAGTAGACATCTCCAGGGTGGGGGAGGGGAGGGAAGAAAAAAATGTACATTGCAATTTTGTCATATATTTGAAAGGAATAGCAAGTTGTGCATAGTAGATTTGCACTTTCACATGCAATCATCTTTTTTATTGTACTATGTTATGGAAATGCTCATTTTAGTTCATAAATTAAAAATTAAATAAAGATATAAAACATAAAAATGGACTTTAAAAAAGATGACCTGAATATGAAACAAATATTATTTTGAAAATAGTTCAGTGATATTCTATTAATAATAATTAATTAATAATTTAAGTGAGAACAATGTGACTGAATTTTTATTTTTTAAAAAAATTTACTTTTAAAATATTTAAAAATATTTTTATTTTTTTAATCTTGATTTAATAGTTTGTGATATAGTGATTCATTGATCTGATTCTACATTCCGCTTATATTGATATTTGGTACCAATGATTGTAAAGTATGAAAAAAAGATACAAATGGAAGAAACACACCATTGTTTGTACCTACCCAGTCACAATATTTAACAAAGTAGTAACAAAAGTGCTCTGTTTCTTTTTCCTTCTGAGCTCTTAAAATTCTTCTTCTTGCTTTTAAGAAAGTTTATTGATACTCTTTAAAATTTTGGCTTATTAATAACTACCCCCTGATCTATTACACAACTCCATATTGTCTTAACTCTAGTTTTAACTGGTAACTGGGCATCTCCATGAGGAAGTCTTGCTCATATCCTAAACTTAAGAAGTCTAAAACTGAATCAATAAACGTCAACTCCATCTCTGAGACCTTTGACTCCTTCCTTACCACAATGGGATCAAATCCCACATCTGATGGTCACTGTCTTGGATAAGTAGAGCATGTCATTTAACTTCTCTGGGCTTCAGTTTCCTTATTTGTAAAATAAAAGAGTTGGGGTGGACAAGATGGATTCGGAGGTCTTTTCTAGCTCTCTACCTCTGACCCTAAGATCTTGTGATCTATCATGGTATCACCATTCTCTCAGTTATCCAAGATGGCAACTTCTGACTCATCTTGGACCATTTTCTCACTCACTAACCAGTTGATAATATTTATAATGCCTATTTCCTTCTTTATTCCATACACATTCCTCCATCCTAGTTCATAACCTCATTATCACTTATCTGACAAATTGTAATAGCCTCCTCACTGTTTATCATGCCTCTATTTGTTTTCTCTCCTTTCCTATCTATCATTCCAAATGTTCCTGAAACAATCTTCCTATGTCACTTATTGGCATAGGAGTTTTCCATTGCCCATAGGATGAAATACCAGCACCCCAGCCTGGCACTAAATTCTCTCCACTTTCTAACCTTATTTCATGCTACTCCTCTGGGTCCTCTGTTCTTTCATCTTTTCTTGCTCTCTCCACCTCCATGCAGCATTAGTACAGTCTACCAAACCTGGAACTTATTCCACTAATATCTCTGCCAACTAAAATACTTATTTTTCTTCCAGGTCCAATTCAGTTCATCTATGATGCTTTCTTTTTTTTTTTTTTTTAAGCAATCGGGGTTAAGTAACTTGCTCAAGGTTACACAGCCAGTTATTTCTGGGTGTGGTGCTGAGTGTCTGAGATTGGGATTTGATCTCCAGGTCATCTCAACACTGGAGCTGGTGCTCTTACTCTCTGAGCCACCTGGCCGTCCCTAAGCAATTGGGGTTAAGTAACTTGCTCAAGGTTACACGGCCAGGTGGTTCTGGATGGGTGCCAAGTGTCTGAGCCCAGGATTTGATCTCCAGGTCATCCTGACACTGGAGCCGGTGCTCTTACTTGCTGTGCTACCTGGCCGCCCCCATCTATGATGATTTCTTTGACTCTCCCAGGTAGAAATTATCTTTTCCTTCTTTAATCTCCTATGGTTTTTTTCTATTTGATCTATGAATTCATTCTCATATAGGTAATACAAAATGTATTAGACTTATTTGTGGGTATGTCATCTCCCTAGTAGATTGTAAGCATTTTGAGGGCAGGGACTGTGTAACTTTTCATCTTTGTTCCTCCAGTGTCTTGCAAAAAGTAAGTGGCTAGCAAATGTTTGTTGAAGGAGTAAATGAATGAATGAAGAACCTTAATGGTGGGGAAAAACCATTCTGCCATGATACACTAATTAGCATTCCATAACATGCTGGTATGGCCTAATCCATGAAAGGGGAAAAGACTCTGCAAGTTTAAACCAAGATGCAAGAAGTGACTTTGTGCAGCAAAGTAGAAAGAAATCACTTAATTTTATTGATTATATTCTTTCTCTTCTATCAGTTTTGTGAAGAGAATGGGAATAAGGATAGGAAATAGTATAAGACTATAATGACCAACATTATACATAAGGAAGAAATAAAGAGGACTTACTAATAAGATCAATCACAAAACAAAGACGTTCATTATATTACTATTTTTTGATATAGTGCTGGAAATGCTAGCTATAACACCAAGACAAGGAAAACAGGAAAGAACACAAATTTACTGCTTTTGCAGATAATATCATTGCTTATTTAGAGAACCCTAAACATACAACTAAAATTAATTGAAATAAGTAGTAACAGTGATAAAGTAGAATGATATAAGATAAACCCAAATAAACGATCTTTTCCCCGCTGGATACTACCAACAAAACTCAGAAGGAAGAGAAAGAATGAGAAAATTCAAAACACTTTTTATAAAATGTATAAAATATCTGAGAGTTCAACTACCAAGACACATATAGGGCCTATGAGAATGTATGCTTTGTATGAACTACAAAACACTCTTTATAGAAACAAAAACATACCTAAATAATTAGAGAAATATTAAGTATTCATGCTTAGGTCATACCAATGTAAGAAAAATGATAATACTACCTAAATTAGTTTACATATTCAGTGTTTATCAAACTACCAAAGGATTACTTTATAGAGCTAGAAGAAATAATATTTCATCTGGAAGTACAACATAATATCAAGGGAAATAATTTTAAAAGGAATGAAGAAGAGGACCTAAAATATCAGATTTCAAACTATAATACAAAGCAATAATCATTAAAACTATTTGTTACTGGTTAAAAAAATAAAAAAAATTAATCAGTGGAACAGATTAGACATACAGAAATAAATATTGCCACATGCTGTTCAATAAATCCTAAGACTTTATTTGGGATAAGGGCTCACTAATTATTAGAAACTGCTTGGAAAACTGGAAAGCACTCTGGAGGAAGTTATGTATAGATCGGCATCCAAATGGATAAGTTCCACCTGCATACCTGACTTTCAGAGAAGGAGAAGGAAAAAGAGAAAGGAAAATGAGTCACTGAATTATTTGTAAGTTGTTTTCAAGTAAAGATGTTCAGAAGGAAACACAGATGAGCAGAGCAGCTTTGAAAGTAACATGATGTCTAAAAAGTATTAGTGTAGTTTTAAGCTATTAAAGCACTAAGATTTTTGGGACAAATTGGAAAATAGTTTGGCAGAAACTAAGTGCAGACCAGCATCTCATCCCATATATCAAGATAAAGTCAAAATGGGTATATGATTTAGACTTAAAGGGTGATACCATGGAAAAAATAGGAGAGCATGGAATAGTTTATCTGTCAGTCTTACAGACAAGGGAAGAATTTATGAACAAACAAAAGGTTGAGAGCATTATAAGATGTAAAATGCATAATTTTGGTTATATTAAATTAAAAAAGTTTTTGGAAAAACAAAACCAATGCAGCCAAGATTTGAAGGAAAGCAGAAAGCTGGGGTGGGGGGAGGGAATTTAGGGCAAGTGTCTCTGATAAAGGTCCCATTTCTAGAATTAAGTCAAATTTATAAGAATACAAGTCATTCTTCAATTGATAAATGATCAAAAGATATAAAAGGCAGTTTTCAGATGAAGAAATAAAAGCTACCTATAGTCACATGAAAAAATTCTCTAAATCATTACTGATTAGAGAAATGAAAATTAAAACATCTTTGAAGCACCGCTTCACACCTATCAGATGGACCAGATTTCCCAGAAAGGGAAAATGATAAATGTTGGGGGAGATATGGGAAAATAAGGACACTAATGTCCCGTTGGCAGAATTGTGAAATCATTCAATCATTCTATAGAGCAGTTTGGAACAATGGCCAAAGGGTTATAAAACTGTACATACTCTTTGTCTTACTACTAGGTCTGTATTCCGAAGAGATTAAAAAAAAAAAGAAAAATGAATCTATTTGTACAAAAACAACAACAACAACAACCCATTCATAGCAGTGTGTGTGTGTGTGTGTGTGTATTTGTTGGCAAAGACTTGGAAATTGAGGGGATGTCCGTCAATTGGGGAATGGATGAACAAGTGTATATATGATTGTAATGGAATACTATTATGCCACAAAAGAATGACAAATGGGATGATTTCAGAAAAACCTGGATGGAAAAACTTGCATGAACTGATGCAAAGTGAAGTGAGCAGAATCAAAACATTGTCCATAGTAACAGCAATATTGTATGATGATTAACTGTGAATGACTTAGTTATTCTCAGCAATGCAATGGTCCCAAACAATTTCAAAGCACTTATGATGAAAAACGCAATTCACCTCCAGAGAAAGAACTGATGGAGTCTGAATGCAGATTGAAGCATACTATTCTTCATTTTACTTTTTCTTGGATTTGTATTTTTTGGCTTGGGTTTTCTTTTACAACATGATTAATATTGAAATAAAAAAAAAAGAAAAAAAAAGCTTTTGGGATAGCCTGTATGTATATTGAAAAGAAGAAAAAAAAACCAAGCTGTTTGTAATAATATTCATGGTTTTATGTATAGTCCTCATTATTTGCTCTCCAATGTATAAAGAAATTCTAATTTAATATTTTTTTGTGTTTAGGATATTTTTTAAAATAAAAAAGACATGATGATGAATTTGGTCCAACCTAATGGAGTCCTTTAGGTCATTTCATTTTGGAAAAAGTCTGTTGTGGTTTCTCATCTCTGAGTAATTTCTCTCTCTTTTGATTTTTCTTTACTCTTGATTATTCTTAGTATGATTTACCATATTTACCCCCTTCTTAATTCCTTAGTACTAGAAGAATAACTGGTTTACATGTGAGAACTATATGAAAACAACTGTCGTTTTCTTTTTTTCTACACTAATGCTCTACAGAATGGGAAAAGTGAGGCAAGATAGAATGATACAAAGTGTTCTTTTTGATATTTTGTTTATTGTTAATTATAGTACTATAAACTCTGATTTCCTCAGAGGGCAAACACCCCTGTTTGTAAATACAAAGTACTAATTATGGTTACTATGTTGCTGCTGTTTTATATGCAGAGTTGAGATTCAGATTTCTCACATTTGAATTTTTAGTATTTGTTTTGTTAATGAAAATTATCTGTAGGGTATGTGTGCTATTTTTTGTGTATTACAATTTGGGCTGTATGATCACATATTTTAATTGAGATGAAATGTTTGATCTTGAGTTCTTAGTTTATTGTGGCAATGGGAAGCACCATTATTGGACTGCAACCAACTAAAATGTGGGTGCACCTTCCATGCAAAGTATATGTGTGTGTGTACAGTAATGGGAGACACAAGGAGGTGAGGCAATCCTACAAGAAAGAATTCTATGCCTCCTGGGTGTAAGGGGAGGTACAGATGGCCAGGGAAATTAATTAATAATAAAAGTAGTAGTAATAATGATAACAGCAACAACTATTTAGCACTTTCTTTGTGCCAGACTCTGTGCTAAAATGCTTTAGGGGGCATTAATAATTAATAATAGCCACTAATACATATATAGCACTTCCTCTGTGCTAGGAACTGTGCCGAGTGCTTTAAGAGGGATTAATTAATAAATAATAATAATAATAGCAGCTAACATTTATATAGTGCTTACTATTCTGCACCATGCACTCTGCTAAGTGCTTTACAATGATCACATCTGATCCTCATTAAGGCATCCAGTCCATGCAGTTGTCCTTCCAGAATTTTCAATATTTGGATTGGGCATAATTTCCCTGCCCTGCCCAGAGCCTATGAGGAATTTGGGAGATTAAAGGGAAATCAGAGAAGCAACTATGTACCGATAGACAACTTTTGGCAAATTGGCTTACAGTTTCTTTTTTCTTTTCTTTCTTTCTTTTTTTTTTTTTAGAGAGGGGAAGGTAGAGCAATTGAGGTTAAGTGACTTGTGCAAGGTCATATGGCTAGTTTTTCATGTCAAGTGTCTGAGGTGGGATTTGAACTCAGGTCCTCCTGACTCCAGGGCTGGTGCTCTATTCACTGTGCCACCTAGCTGCCTCTGGCTTACAGTTTCTTAAGGGAATTAGTAAATATGTTTAATTGGTCTCATGCAAAAACTCTGGCTAGTAATAAATGAGCATAGATTTTAATCACAAAAGTAAAGTAAATATTGTTTCAAATGCTGCTTTTTTGTTAGTCTTGGATCTGAGCTGCATTGGTGTTAGTATCATTCATAGAGTCTGAGGTTGAGCTCAGTTCCTAGCTATGAATCATAGGACTCTCTCTAATCACCTTTGAAGAAGCAAAGCTGTGAAATACTCAGAAGTCAGTGGAGAGATGTACAGTGTGTAAAAGCAGGCTTCAGCATTTGTCAGTGATGATTTGCACATAAGTAGTATAAAAGTCACAAACTAGCAAGTACATTGTAAGAAGAGAAGGTGCAGCTCTTATCAAGGAATCTTACCTGCCCACTGATAGTTCTTCAGCTTCCTGTACTTGCCCTGCTTTCTTCCTGGTATTTCACAGCTCTCTCAGTTTTTGGTGACTGCCCTCCTCTCCCCCTCCACCCCTCAACCCACACACACAGTGACTCACTGAAGCATCCATGGAGGGTCCTTCTATCCATCTGTTTCCTGTGGATAGCTATCTTCTACCTTCCCAGTGATATTTCCTTACCAGTTGTTTTTTTTTTTTTCCTCCTTGGTTTTTAGCTCTCACTTTACTTCTTTCCAATCCTCAAAATGGGAGAAATAACTTGGCAATGCAGATGGCCAGAATCTGCAAAGGAGATCTTCTACACTTTCTGTTTTTAATGATCACAAATAAGATACCATTTCTAGATATCAAGCAACATTTATTAAGCACCTATTATGTGCCAGGCACAGTGCTAAGCTCTGGGGATTTAAAAAGAGGCAAAAAAGACAGTCCCTGCCCTCAAGGAGCTCACAATCTATTGGGGAATACAACAGGTAAACAAAAACATATGAAGTGATGGATAAGTAGGAAATAATTAACAGAGAAAGGCACTGGAATTAAGAAGGGTTAGAGAAGGTTTCTCGTCGAAGGTGAGATTTTTAGTTGGGACTTAAAGGAAGCCAGGAAAGAGGGAGAACATTCCAGAAATGGGGTCAGTCAGATGGATAAGTAGGAAATAATTAATAGAGAAAGGCACTGGAATTAAGAAGGGTTAGAGAAGGTTTCTCGTCGAAGGTGAGATTTTTAGTTGGAACTTAAAGGAAGCCAGGAAAGAGGGAGAACATTCCTGAAATGGGGTCAGTCAGAGAGAATGCCCAGAGCTGAGAATTTCTGTTCTTACAACAGGCCTGAGGCAAGTGCCACTGGATTGAAGAGTAGATATGGAGGGTAAAAGTAGGAGGGGCCTGGATTGGGAAAGGCTTTGAGTGACAGAGCATTTTGTATTTGTTCCTGGAGGCAATAGGAAGCCACTGGAATTAATTGGGGGGGAAGATGTTTACATGTGTGTTTTAGGAAAATTACTTTAGTAGCTTAATAGAGAATGGACTGGAGTGGGGAAAGACTTGAGGCAGGCAGAACCACCATCAAGTTATTGCAACAGTCCAGGTGTGAGGTGATGAGAGCCTGAACCAGGGTGATGGCAGTGTCAGAGGAGAGAAGGTGGTGTATTCAGGAGATGTTGCAGAGATGAAATTAACAAGCCTTGGCAGCAATTTCCATCCTGGAGGTGAGAAATAGTGAGGAATCCAGGATAACCCCTAGGTCATCAAACTGAGGGACTGGGGAGATGGAGTTGTCCTCTACAGTAATAGGAAAAGTAGGAGGGGTCTAGGGTTTAGGAAGAAGACAATTAATTCTGTTTTAGGCAAACTGAGTTTAAGATGTCTACTGGACATCCAGTTTGAGATGTCTGAAAGGCAATTGCAGATGTGAGACTGGAGGTCAGTAGAGATGTTAGGACAGGATAAGTAGGTTTGAGAATGATCACCATAAAGACAGTACTTAAATCCAAGGAAACTGATGAGGTCACCAAGGGAAGTAATGTATCTAGAGAGAAGAGGGCCCAGGACAGGACCCTAAGGGCTACCTATGGTTAGAGGGGTGGGATCTGGAAAAGGATCCAGCAAAGGAGAGAGAGAGAGGAGATGATGGGAAGTAGAAGGAAAAATCCAGAAGAGAGTACTGTCCTGAACCTATCAAAGAGGAAAGGTGCTTAACAGTGTCAAAGACTGCAGATAGGTAGGATGAAATAGGATCATTGATATAGGGTAGAGCTGAGAGACTTCACAGGCAATCTGTCATTTTATAAATGAGGAAATTGAGACCCAGGTGGTTTAAATTCTATCTGCACCTGCCTCTTCCAGAGTGGACACCCAGGGATCATCCTGCCAGTCCCTAAGGAGGTTATTCTACTCAGTTCTGACACTCCTGACTTGGGACTGAACTTTCTTGACTGATGAATGAAGGTAATATCACCTAGCTCACCACATTTAGGTGGTCCTAGACCAGATAACACCTAATATCCCATTAGATTTTCTTCCTGTAGCATTTTGCCATCTGCCCTGACTATGCACATGTGTATCCAACTCCTCCCCACTAGTACTCTGGACTCACTACTCAAATTAATACTGCCATTACTTTGGTAAAGGGAATACCAATCAGCTGTCCTCTGGACAAACTCACCCAACCTTGGAACTTCACAAGTGAAGACTCATTTGCCTGGCCACTAGTCCCTTATATATATTCTCTCCCCCTTCAAAAAATTTAAGCTCTATGAAGTCAGACACTCTCATTTTTTAAATTTTTATTTATTTATTTATTTATTGTTTTTCTATTCCTATCATTTAGCACAATTTCCAACATAGAATGCTTGATAATTCCATTTTTTATTTCATTCCCTTTTAAAGTAACTAACCCGGAATTCTGTAGGATTCCATAAGATCAAGGTGAAGGATTTAAGCTCAGGATCATATTTAGATATTACTGTAGAGGCCTAAAACAAAAACAAAATGTCCTTTTTCCTTAAACGAGAGGGTTAAACAAACAAAAACACTATGCCTTACAATGACCTGGCAGTAACCTGGAATCTCAAAGATTATGCTTAAATAACTAGACAGGCTCTGGCAGCTCTTACCACCATAGAAAGGCTTTGAGCACCTGTCTGGCCAAAGACCATATGCCTACTATCTGAGAACTATCGTAGGTCAGTTAATCATTGGAGGGTGGGTTCTCAGGTGAAACTATGTTTGGGCATATCAGTTCATGCAGATCACCTACAATGACATTGAAGAGCTTGCTGTCTATTTTTGTGGAGGGAGGAAGGAGTGGCCACATTGAGGAAACTATGGGTCCTTGAAATACTGAAGTAGACAATTAAAATATTGACTAACTTTCCCTCTCTTATTGATGTTCAATACATAGACAGGATTGATGGTTCACTGAAGATCAGGTTTCTCATCTGTGCTCTATTGTGTGGTAGACATCAATCCTTTCTGTACTTCAGGTTTTCTACCTCAGAAAATTAGTCCCATTTACCTATAAGGCTTAATAAATTTCTTATCTAAAATGAAAACTCCCAGAAATATTCTAACCAAATTCCAGAGCTCCCAAGTCAAGCAGGAAATATTGCAAGCAGCCAAAAAGGAACAATTCAAATATTGCAGAACCACAATCAGGATAACATTAGATTTAGCAGTTTCTACATTAAAGTATTGGAGGACTTAGAATATGATATTCCAGAGGGCAAAGGAGCTAGGATTACAACCAAGAATCATCTACCCAGCAAAATTGAGTTTAATCCTTTAGGAGGGAAAAATGAATATTTCATAAAATAGAGAATTTTCAAGCATTCCTGATTAAAAGACAAGAACTGAACAGAAAATTTAACTTTCAAATACAAGATTCAAAAGAAGCATAAAAAGGTAAACAGAAAAGAGGAATCATATGGGATTCAATAAGGTTAAACTATTTACTTTTCTGCATGGGAAAATGATACTTGTGACTCCTAAAAAGTTTTTCATTATTAAGGCAGTTGGACAGAGTATACATAAACAGAAAATAGAGATGTGAGTTGAATGTGATGGGATGATTATCTAAAAAAAATTAAATTAAGGGATGAGAAAAAAGAATGCCTTGGAAGAAGGGGAAAGGGAGAAATAGAATGGGGCATATAATTTGATATGAAAGAGATGCAAAAGAGCTTTTACAGTGGTAAGGAAGATGGGGAAAATTTGGGAGTATTTGAATCTTACTCATAATAATTGGCTCAGAAAGGGAATAACATACACACTCAATTGGGTAAAGAAATCCATCTTACCATATGAGAAAGTAGGAGGGAAAGAGGATTAGAGAAGGAGGGTTGGGGCTAATAGAAGAGAGGGCAGATTGGAGGAGATAAAAGTAAGAAGCAAAACACTTTTGTGAATGGACAAGGTAAAAGGAGAGAGAAAGTAGGATAAACATGGGGTGGCTAGGTGGTGCAGTGAATAGAGCACTGACCCTGGAGTCAGGAGGACCTGGGTTCAGATTTGGCCTCAGACACTTAACACACACACACACAAAACTAGTCATGGGACCTTGGGCAAGTCACTTAACCCCAATTGCCCTCCAAAAAAAAAAAGAAAGTAGGATAAACAGGAGAAAAATAGGATGGAGAGAAATACATAGTTGGTAATCATTATTGTGAAAAAACAATTTACAGACTTCATTTCTCAAATATACAGAAAACTGAGTCACGTTTGTAGAAGAGCCATTCCTCAATGGATAAATTGTTAAAGGATGTGGACAGGCAGTTTTTGTTTTGGGGGGATTTTTTTGAGGGGGGAAGGCAGGGACAATTTGGGTTAAGTGAATTACCCAAGGTTACATGGCTAGTAAGTGTTAAATGTCTGAAGCTGGATTTGAACTCAGGTCCTCTTGACTCCAGGGCTAGTGCTCTCTTCACTGAGCCACCTCGCCACCCCCAGTTTTTAGGCAAAGTAATCAAAGCTATATATGATCATATGAAAAAAAATGCTCTAAATAATTATTAGAGAAATGAAAATTAAAACAACTCTGAGCTACAACCATACAGCTATCAGACTAGTTAATATGACAGAAAAGGAAAATGATAAATATTGGAGGGAATGTGGGAAAATTACAACACTAATGCACTGTTGGTGAAGTTGTATACTGATTTAACCATTCTAGAGAGCAATTTGGAACTATGGCCAAAGGGCTATAACAACCATGAAATCCTTTGACCAAGCAATACCACTAGGTTTGTATTCCAGAGAGATTTTTTTAAAAACCAAAAAGGAAAATGAGTTATATGTACAAAAATATTTATAGCAGATATCTTAGTGGTGGCAAAGAATTGGAAATTGAGGGGATGCCCATCAACTGGGGAATAGCTAAGCAAGTTGTTGTATATGACTGTGATGGAATACTATTGTGCTGTAAGAAATGATGAGTAGGCACTACACCCCTTGCCAGCAGAAAGCAGTTTCAGAAGCTGAGACCTTTGCCCCTTATCAAATAATTTGGGTCCCATTTGTTTGAGGGGGGGATGATGGGGTACAGGTTCTGGGGACCCCCTTGAACTCTCTTTGTATCTTCCCACTCGAAGAGGCATTTGCCTGAGGCCATAAGCCTTTCATTATAGTTATGCCTAAATTTGTTACTCTTAACCCTTCCATTGTCCAGCTACTTCCCACCCTTGATCCTATCTATATATCTATACCCAATTTGTTACCCTTAAACTAGCTTAGCCATCCATTGTGTGTCATCTCTAGGTAGCCTTCAGCTATTTCCCACCCTTGATCCCATTCCTAGAGTCTGACCTCACTCCAGTCCCCCAGTCACCTCAGCCCCATTAAGAACCCCTCCTCCCATCTCCCCAGGCCACCCCTAGATCCCACCCACAATCTTTCTGTCATAAAATCCATCTTGCCTCCAGGAAGGTGCTCAGATTCAATCGAGGTGAGGTTCAGTCTAGCCTGCTTGTCAACATCACAAATGCTTAGGCTCCTTAAGAGTCTACCCAATATGGTGAATCTTTAATAAACTTAGCTTTTCTTTTACTGAAAAAAAATGATGAGTAGGATGCTCTCAGAAAAACCTAGAAAGACTTATAAGAACTGATGAAATGAGCACAACCAGAACATTGTATACAGTAACAGCAATATTGTATGGTGATCTACCATGAATAACCTAGTTATTCTCAGTGATGCAATGATCCAAGACAATTCTGAAGGACTTATCATGAAAGGTGTTTTTCATCTCCAGAGAGAAGTGGTAGAGCCTGAATGCAGATTGAAGATTGTTTTCTTTATTTTTCTTGTGTTTTTTTTCATAGCATAATTTACATGGAAATATGTTTTGCATGTGACTATACATGTATAACCTATGTTAAATTGCCTTCTAAATAAGGGAGGGAGAGAATTTGGAACTTAAAATTTGAAAAAAGAACGTTAAAATTATTTTTACATGTAATTGCGAAATTAAGTATTAAATTAAAAAATAAACTTTTTATCTTAGTGCTTGTCATAGACATGTTGATGAAAATTTAAAAATGCAAATCCAAGGTATAAATAGGAATTTCTAAAACTGTATTATGCAAAATTACAATTAAAAAATCCTCTTCCTAGACATTAGATAGTATGTTTCAATAATCTTTTGATGTTGACGAGTACTCTCCAAGGTGTTATCTCACCACTTCCTGCCCTTTCCCCCTCTTGCCTATCCCCTTTTCTTTCCTGTTCCCAAACCTAGTATTGCATCCCTAAAACTGTGAACTGTTTTTCCTGTCCTTCTTTGGCAGAAATTTGGTAAGTGGCAGTAGCATATAATGTGAGATACTCTCCAAATTATGTTACCTATCAGCCTTGCCAGTTTGAATCATTTTATGTTATGATTTATTAGTGAATTAGTGAAAAAGGAACAGCATATTAAATGAATGAATCATTGATCTGAATGGTCCAGTTTTACCATTGTTTCAGATAAATTAAGGTAAATCCACTTAATCCATCCTTGGGTAGAACTACATACCAGATCAAATACCTAATTGTTTATGCAAATTAAGAGTCAAGAACAATAGTCAGCTTGACATCATATGAGATCAGAGGGAGGAGGAAGCTTTGGAATCAGAAAGACTGCATTAAGCCCTATGTCTCACACATACCTCTTAGTGTCCCCAGGCAGTTCTATAAGATTCCAAATTACAGATCAGTTGTTGCATGTCTGAGGGAGTTGCTTTCATTGAAAAAATCACAGGGATTTTTTTAATAGTAAAGAAAAATGATTTTATATTCTATGTACCACCTAGTATATTGAAGGGTTTGGAAGTTTTTTAAAAAAGTGAATGTCTAGATTTCACAATTTCATTTTTGGATTTTAACTTGGTTGACAATACCTGTAAAAATATATCTCATGCAAATTCTATGGCTATTATGAAAATATGAGGTGTCCCAAAAATCTTAGTGTAGCTTTAAACTTTAATAACTTCAGAAGTATAAAAACTACTAACTTACAAAAATATTTGAAAATAAATTATTTAGTTTTGGGAATTTTGAAAAATATATTATTAATTTTAACATGATATGGTACTCTGTCACTATTCACTGTATATATGAGAATTTCTTGATGACACCTTTTCACACCTGTGAATCAGTAATGGTGGCCTGCTTGCTTGGTCACCCTGATCTCTTGATCTATGTCCAGTAGATTTTTTTCTTATGGTGTCACATCAAAACTTCCATGTATGCATTAAAGCCTCATTCTTTGGACTATAGATGCAATATTTTCAGTCACTGAGTAACAGCTGATAAAAGTTCTTACAAAGTCCAAACATAGATTAGTGAAATGTATATAGTATGAGATGGCAGTTACATTGAATTTTAATTAGTAATGTATCCATATTTTAAATTTTAAAATAATTAATCTTTCAATTAAAAAAAGTTTATAATTTCATGTTTCTGAAGTTACTAAAGCTTAAAACTGAGCCAAGACTTTTGGGCCATGCTTTACTATTTTAAATAGTCTTAAAAATGAGTATCAAAAACAAAACCAAAAATAGTTTATTATGAAATCTTTCTATTTGGATTAACTGTGTTATACCTTTGAGCTTCCTGAAGTGCAGATGTGAGCATGTCACTTTTTATATTTATTTTATTTTGCATTAAGGTTAAAATACAAACTCTTTTGTTTGTTATAAAAAAAGCAAACCCTTCACAATCTGGTTCTAGCCTATCTTCTCAGGTTGCTTGCCTATGATTCCCCTTCAATGATTTTGCTTTCCAGACTAACTGGTGCCTTGCTCTAGTATTGATTTCCAATCTCCATGCCATTGTACAGCCTGTTCCCTGTGTCTAGAACACTCTCTATCCACAGCTAGACCAGTGCCACCTCCTTCAGGAAGCCCTTCCTGATTCCTTTGTGGTTAGTCCCTCTTCCCATCACTATCACTGTCTTTTAACTATTCTGTATTCATTTTTCCTTGAGCAGAAATTAAGCTTATGATGACAAAAACTGTCAGTTTTTTTTAAAAAAAATTCTATCCCCAGAACTCAATACAGTGTCTCACACAGATTGGCATTTGAAATGCTTATTGCTTGATTCATGAAGGCAAAAGGAACACTAGCTGTTGGAAAATAAGATATAATGCCTTTGTTTTTATTTTTAAGGGGTGTATGAATATGTGTGACAATGACATTTCTGAATAAATTATACCATACCATCAGGGGAAATCCCTACTTCAATTTTAGATCCCAGAGAACCAACAAAGTGAGAAAAGAAAAACTACAAATTTGATTTAGTTATGCAAAAATAATTCTTGTATTATAGTTGTTTATATGAACCTAGTTAATCTGTCTTTTTGTGCCTAGTTAACATTCCTGCAGCACCATGATGCTTAGCAAATCATTATTTGCCTTGTTACCTCCATATAACTAAAATCTTACTCATTATAGCACAGAGGTTTCAAATTCTATGGTCCTGCAGGCTATGGCAGCAAAATACAAGCTGCATCTAGTCCTACGAAACTGGAAAGGCATTAGGTATGGGCTCACTGATGAAGTCGACATTTGTGGTCTGAGGACCAACTGAGTTAGTACAAAGATTCACCACCAAAAGTTTGGCCTCCAGGTGATAGATTTTTCAACCATGGCAGATTCATGAGATATGGGGCTGCTATAAGCTTCTTTTAGGTACATGGTCCATGGAGAGGTCAGCATGGTAGAGAAGAGCACTCAACAGAGAACAAATGTCTTGAAGGTAGCAAATTACACGCTGTGATTCCCAAATATTGTTTCTCTCCAAGAGTGTAGCACAGTGCTTTGCACACTTAGATATTGACTTAAAAAATATTTTATTCTGAACTTAAGAAGTAAAACAAGCATTTCCATATGATAGTAGAATAGAAAAAAAGATGATTGTAAATGAAACTGCAAATCTGTTATGGACAACTTGCTATTCCTTTTAAATAAATACTAAAGGTATCATCATGCAACTTTTTTTTCTTCCTTTTTTTAATTCCCCTACCCCCCACCCTAGAAATGGCTACCATAAGGCATAAGAATGTGCGTGCGTGTGCGTGTGCATGTGTGTGTGTGAAACCACTCTGTACATACTTCCATTTATCAGTTCTTTCTCTGGATCATGTGTCTTTTGTAGTTAATTTGGGTATTTATTATAGTAAAAATTACTTATCTACTCCAAATTGTTCTTAGAATAGGATTGTTACTGTATTCAACATTCTCTTGGTTTTGCTTTTTTTGCTCTTCATTATTGCATGCAAGTCTATTTAAATTTTTCTAAGATCAATGAGCTCCTCATTTCTTATAGCACAGTAGTATTCCATCACAATGATATACCACTTGTTCAACCATTCCCCAATTGATGGATATCTCTGCAATTTCCAGTTCTTTGCCACCACAAAGAGAACTGCTATTAATATTTTGGAAAACATAGATTCTTTTCCCTTTCCCCTAATCATCATGGTAAATGGACCTAGTAGTAGTATTGTTGTGTCAAAGGTATAGGCAGCTTAATAACTCTGGGCATAATTACAGATTGTTCTCCAAAATGATTGGATCAGTTCACAGTTCCTCCAACAGTAAATTAATGCCCCAATTTCTCCACATTCCCTGCCAACATTTGTTTTTTAATCATTTTAGCCAACCTGATAGATGTAACAATTATGTCTCAAGTTTGTTTTAATTTGCATTTCTCTGATCAATAATGATTTAGAGCATTTTTTCATATGACTATAAATTGTTTTGAATTCTTCCTCAGAAAACTGCCTGTTCATATCCTTTGACCATATATCAATTGGGGAATGATATGTATTCTTACAGATTTGACTAAGTTCTTTAAATACTTGAGATATGACACCTTGATCTGAGTATCTGTCTATAACCCCCCCCATCTTCTGCTTTCATTCCAATTTGCTACATTTGTTTTATTTGTATAAAACTTTTAAATTTAATGTAATCAAAATTATCCATTTTATACCTCATACTGCTCTCCCTTTTTTATTCATGAATTGTTCACCTATTCACAAGTCTGATAGGTAATTTATTCCATGTTCTTCAAATTTTCTTGTAATATCTCTCCTTATATCTAGGTCATGTATGTATTCATTTTGATCTTATCTTGGTAGATGGCATAAGATATTGGTCTATGCCCAATTTCTGCCAAGCTGCTTTCCAGTTTTCCCAACATTTTTTTTTACCAAATAATGAATTCTTATCCTAAAAACATACCTCTACATTTGTCAAATGCAAGATTTATTTGCTATATTTTATATTTATTCCATGTTCTTAAAATTTCCTTGTGATATCTCTCTTTATATTTAGGTCATGAATGTGTTCATTTTGATCTTATCTTGGTAAATGGCATAAGATATTGTTCTATACCCAATTTCTGCCAGGCTGCTTTCCAGTTTTCCCAACAATTTTTTTTTTACCAAATAATGAATTCTTATCCTAAAAGTATATCTTTATATTTGTTAAATGCAAGGTTTATTTGCTATATTGTATATTTATTTGCTGCTATAAATTGTATGTCTACTCTGTTCCATTAATCTACCTTTTTGTTTCTTTGCCAATACCAGATTATTTTGATAATCACTACCTTATAATACAGTTTAAGATCTGGTACTGCTAACCCTCCCTCTTTTACATTTTAAAAATTAGTTCCTTTGATATTCTTGACTATTTGTTCTTTAAAATGAATTTTGTTATTGTTTTTTCTAATTCAGTAAAATATTTTTTGCCATTTAATTGGGATGGCATTAAATATATAAATTAGTTTAGGTAAAATTATTATTTTGATTATATTGGACTTGCCTACCCATGAACAATTAATATTTCTCCAATTATTTAAATCTTATTTTATTTATATAAAAAAGGGTTTTTTTTCTTTTTATAATTTTGTTCATATGGTCCCTGGGTTGTTCTTTTTTTGTAAGTGTATTCACAAGTATTTTATATGGTCTATAGTTTTTTTAAATGGCATATCTCTTATTATTTATTGACTTTTAAAAATATTTGTTAATTGGATCACAATTCATGTTCCAGTCATGGTTTTGCCATAATAACTTGACATGTGTCCTTAGCAAGATACTTAATCACCATGAACCTGTAAAATATCAGGGTTGTTGTTGCTATTGTTGTTGTTGGTGGTGGTGGTGGGCCTTCATGCTCGAAGAGGACCAATGACATCATGAGGATGTAAACTTCATGACTTCTAAATCTTTTCCATATGTAAAAAAACATATTATTACTTATTTCAATGGATCATAGGTTTAGAACTAGAAGGGCCCTCAGAGGCTAAGTCTAATCCCCTCATTTTACAGATGAAGAAACTCAGGCTTAAAGAAGTAAATGGCTTGAGGCTAGAACTCAGGTCTTTCTGACTCTAAGTCCTGTGATCTGTCTCTGCTGTGTCACCTACCTGTCTGTCAATAACTAAGATCTTTTCCAAGTTTAAAAAACTATGTCACTACTTATGTTCAAGGTTATTTACTTTAGATTTATGTACTGTTATGCTAATATATTTCAATGATGTTTATTTTTTATTGTAATATATATGTTGGTTGTTTTTTTTTTTTGCTTTTTGGAGGGCAGTTGGGGTTAAGTGACTTGCCCAAAATCACATGGCTAGTAAGTGTGTCAAGTGTCTGAGGTTGGATTTGAACTCAGGTCTTCCTGACTCCAGGGCCGGTGCTCTATTCGCTGCACCATATAGCCACCCCAAAAGATAATTTTTATTACCAAAATTAGAAATAATCTTTATACTTTGTCATATATGTTATATATAATCTTTCTAGTTTATTATATATGCATGTATGCATACACATCTGATAATTTATTTTGATGTATTTTTATTGATTGGCATATATACATACATATGTATATGCACATACATCATAGATACATATAGATCTGTGTATATGTATATGTACATATCTAAGATAAGAAAATGTGACTTTGAATTTCTCTCAAAAGATATTTCATGAAAACCCAGCAAAATAAAGCATTTGTCTGTGGCAATCAGAATGTATGAAAGCGGTAGCCTATGAAAAATCAAAACAGGAAAACAAAAGTTTCTTTAAAAGAGAGTCTTTAACAATGAGCAGATGATTCAACTAATAGGATGAGTTTTCAATAGTGAAAGAAAACACATTTTGGCCTCATTTAACTGGGTGATAGATGTTCTGAGCTATTCCAGCTGCTGCAGCCAAGCCTGGTGCTACAGGTTACTATAGTAACTTAACATTGGCTTTTTGGTTTGGAAAATTCAGCCATCACATGGAGAACTTATCTTGGGAAATTAAGCAGTTCACATGTGACACTGAGGTGTATGAGCTTTAGTGACAACTTAACATTAGGAAGGGAAGTTTAATACACCTTAGCTTTTAGATTTCTTAAAGAACTTTAAATTGTTATAGGGATTGGGGGTAAGTGTGTAGGAAGAAGAGAAAGGAGGGTGATGGAGAAGGACATGAATCATCTTTTCTCTAGGGGTAATGAGCACAAGCACAAATGACTTCATGTCCTTTGGATAGGGTGTTGTAAAGAGAATTAATCTTGTAATCATTATAGCTGGGTTCCTAGTTCCATCATCAATTCTGAAGCAGCTGTGCAACTTTACATACATTTCTGCCTCTCTCTGAACTTCAGTTTCCTAACAGGTAAAAATTGGGCTAATGATATTTATCCTGTCTACTCCACTAGGTAATTGTAAGGATTGATCTTTATAAACCTAAAAGTGCCTTGTAAGTGGGAAACACTACTGTTGTTTCTACCTCAGCAAGGAAGCAGACAATTTGTTAAATGGCATTCTGAAGGAAATAAGGAACAACTAAGAAGAGAAAATTTAATGTTCTCTTCTGCATTCTTTAACCCTATAGATTCTATTTACTTCAAAGAAAATTTCAGGATCTGCCACTCAGAGCATGGGAATCCAAGGAATTTGAAAACAAAGCCCAGAAAGTTTTCTTGAACACAATGTGCTCTGAGCTCTAGGGTATTTTTTTCTTATTTTATTTTTATTTATTTTTAACAATATTTTATTTTCCCCAAATTACATGTTAAGACAATTTTAAACATTTATTTTTTTAAGTTTTAACTTCCATATTATTTCCCCTCTTTTCCTTCCCCCAGATAGTAAATAATCTGATATAGACTATAAATGTGCAAGGATAGAAAACATTTCCATATTAATCATTTTGTACAAGAAGACTCAAAAAAGAAAGAAAGGAGAGAAAGAAAGAAAGAAAGAAGGAAAGAAACAAAGAAAGAAGGAAGGAAGGAAGAAAGGAAGGAAGAGAGAAAGAAAGAAAGAAGGAAAGAAAGAAAGAGAGGAAGGAAGGAAGGAAGAAAGAAAGAAAGAAAGAAAGAAAGAAAGAAAGAAAGAAAGAAAGAAAGAAAGAAAGAAAGAAAGAAAGAAAGAAAAAGAAAGAAAGAAAGAAAGAAAGAAAGAAAGAAAGAAAGAAAGAGAATAGTATGCTTCAGTCTGTATTCAGATAATATTAGTTCTTTCTCTGCAAGTGGATAGTGTATTTCATCATGAGTCCTTTGGGATTGTCTTTGTATTGTATTACTGAGAATAACTAAGTCATTCACAATCCTTCATTGTATAATATTGCTGTTACTGTGTACAACATTCTCCTGGTTTTACTCACTTCACTTTGCATCGGTTCGTGTAAGGCTTTTCAGATTTTTCTGAAATCATCCTGCCTGTCATTTCTTGTAGCGCAATAATATTCTATCAAAATCATATACTACAACTTGTTCAGCCATTCCCCAACTGATGGGCATCCCCTTAATTTCTAATTCTTAGCCACCACAAAAAAAAGAGCTGTTATAAATATTTTTGTGTAAGTAGGTCCTTCCCCCTTTTCCCCTTCTCTTTTTTTAAAATATTTTTTTTTCCTTTTGGAGGGCAATTGAGGCTAAGTAACTTGCCCAAGGTTACATGGCTAGTTTTTTTTTTGTGGGTGTTAAGTGTTTGAGGCTGGAACCAAACTCATGTCCTCCTGACTCTGGGGCTGGCACTTTACTCACTGTGCCACCTAGCCGCCCCACCCCTTCTCTTTTAAAAAAAAAAATATTTTTGTGATATAGACCTAGCAGTAGTATTGCTACATTAAAGAGTGTGCTCAGGCTGAAGTATTTTTTGAAACAAGTTTCTATGAACTACAGGGCTTATTATCATTAACAAGTAATTGATTCCCCAATTGATAAATAGTCCAAGGATATGAACAGGCAGTTTTCAGAGGAAGAAATTAAAGATATCCATAAGCATATGAAAAAATGCTCTAAATCACTATTGATTAGAGAAATGCAAATCAAAACAACTCTGAGGCACCACGTCCCACTGGTCAGATTGGCTAAGATGACAAAACAGGAAAATGATAAATGCTGGAGTGGATGTGGAAAAATTGAAACACTACTGCATTGTTGGTGGAGTTGTGAACTAATCCAACCATTCTGGAGAGCAATTTGGAACTATGCTCAAAGAGCTATAAAAATGTGCATACCCTTTAACCCAGCAATACCACTTCTAGGGCTGTATCCTAAAGAGATCATACAAGTGAGAGGAGGACCCATATGTACAAACTATTTATAGCAGTTTTGTATTTATAGCAGTTCTTTTTGTTGTGGAAAGAATTGGAAATTAAGGGGATGCCCATCAATTGGAGAATGGCTAAACAAGTTGTGTTATATAAATGTAATGGAATACTATTGTGCATAAGAAATGAGGAACAGACAGACTTCATAATAAACTGGAGAGACTTATATAAACTGTTGCTGAGTGAGGAGAGCAGAACCAGGAGAACTTTGTACATAATTAGAGACACATCATATCTAGGATGACTGACTTTGATAAATTGTGTTCCTCTAAACAATGCAAGGTTATAAGACAACTCCAAAAGACTCATGATAGAAAGGGATATACACATACAGAGAAAAGATCTACAGAGTCTGAATGTAAATTGAAGCAAACTACTTGTTCTCTCACTTTTGTGTTTTGTTTTATTCTGTTCCTTCTTTCTTGTTGTTTACTCTATTGGTTATAACTCTTCTTTACAACTTGACTAATGTTTAATTAGAAGGTATTTGTAGAAGCTCTATCGGATTGCATGCCACCATGGGGAGGTGGGGAGAGAAGAGGGAGGGAGAGAAAATTTGGAACTCAAGGGATTATGGAATTGAATGATGTAAATTAAAAGTAAAATAATTTTATTTTAAAGTAATTGAGGGGCAAAGCCCAGCCCCGCACGAGCCTGAGGTTTTACCCTCAGGGTGGGCCTGACCAGCCACTGGCTGAAGGGACTTCAGATAACCAGCAGCTGTGGAGGTCTCCAGAATTATCAACACATAGATGCTAAGGACAAAGTGAGAGTTCAGTGCAGTGGAGACTTTGGGATCCAGTAGTTCGGAAGTGCAGTCGGCCTTTTCTCCCAGGGCAAGAAGCAGCTGTGGTGCCAGGGCTGTGCAGCCACAACCACATGGCTGCTTCAGCTCCTGGCCTGCATATTGTAGGGGAAGCAAGTGACCAATGTGAGGGGTAATCCCTCTTGCTTTAACCTACTTGGATGTGAATTGCAGTCTAGGGTGGAGGTCCTGGGGTGTGTGACCAGCTTGCCAGTGTGCGTAGAAGCTTCAGAGAGGGCACCCAACTAATACCTTCGGCAGCTGAGAAAACCCTAGCATTTGGTACACAGCTCCCCTGTCTGGTAGCAGAGTTCTACTGTGGCAAAAAGCCCCAAAGTCAAGTCATTGAATGGGAACATGAGCAGGCAAAGGGAGAAAAGCAAACAGAGCAACCCAACTTTACACTCCTATTTTGGGGACAAAAAGGATCAAAGTATGGAACAGGAGAAAGATAGTGAAGTCAGAACTCCTGCACCAAAAGCTTCCAAGAAAAATAAGAACTGGTTACAGGCCATAGAGGACCTTAAGAAGGATTTTGAAAACCAAATAAGGGAAGTAGAAGAAAATTGGGAAGAGAAATGAGAACGATGCAAGAAAATTATGTAATGAGAGTCAATAACATGACCGAAGAAAATAACACCTTAAAAATAGACTAACTCAAATGGCAAAAGAGGCTCAAAAAGGCAATGAGGAGAATACCTTAAAAAGCTAAATTGGCCAGATGGAAAAAGAATCTCAAAAGCTCACTGAGGAGAATTATTCCTTCAGAATTAGATTGGAGCAAATGGAAGCTAGTGACTTTATGAAAAATCAAGATGCTGTTAAACAGATCCAAACAAATGAAAGGATAGAAGGCAATGTGAAATATCTCATTGGGAAAACCACTGACCTGGAAAATAGATCCAGGAGAGATAATTTTAAAGTTATTGGACTACCTGAAAGTCATGATCCAAAAAAGAACCTAGAAATCATCCTTCAAGAAATTCTCAAGGAAAATTGCCCTTATGTTTTAGAACCAGAGGGAAAAATAGAGGTTGAAAGAATCCACTGATCACCTTCTAAAAAAGATCCAAAAAAGAAAACTCCTAGGAATATTATAGCCAGAATTCCCACATCAAGGAGAAAATATTACAAGCAGCCAGGAAGAAACAATTTGAATATTGTGGAAACACAATCAGGATAACACAGGATCTGGCAGCTTCTACACTGAGAGATTGAAGGGCTTAGAATATGATATTCTAGAGGTCAAAGGAGCTGGGATTAAAACCAAGAATCACCTACCCAGTAAAACCGAGTATCATGTTTCAGGGGAAAATGTGGTCATTTAGTGGAATAGAGGACTTTCAAGCATTCTTGATGAAAAAAACAGAATTGAATAGAAAATTTGACATTGAGATACAAGAAGCAAGAAAAGCATGAGAAGGTAAACAGGGAAAAGAAATCATAAGGAACTTATCAAAGTTGAACTCTTTACATTCCTACATGTAAAAATGATAATTGTAACTTATGAAACTTTTCTCAGTATGAGAATAATTGAAGGGAATAGAAATGCGTGTGTATACATATACATATGTGTGTGTGTATACCCATGTTTCCCTGATAATAAGACACTGTCTTATTATTTTTTTTGGACAGAAAAACACCAGAGGGCTTATTTTCAGGGGAGGGCTTATTTTAATGAACACTGACAGCAATTTTAATAAACAGGTAAATGTGAACAAAAAATGTACCTTTATTCAATAAGCAAATCACTGGGGAAGAACAGGATGACGTGCTCACTGCTGCAACTCTGATTGGATGCAGCTCGGTGCGCAGCGTGCGTTTCACCCGGGGGGGGGGGACGGTGCATACAGAGGGTACCGTAATGTAGCGTGTAGCGCAGGGGATCACCTTCACTACAGTAGCAATCTCAATAGGGCTATTTTCGGGGGAGGGCTTATTTTAAAGGAATCTTACACAGTAAGGGGAGGGCTTATTTTCGGGATAGGTCTTATTATCGGGGAAACATGATATATATATAGGAGGGTATATGGGAGTATGAATACATATGTGAATGTGTGTATATATGTGTATAGGTATACACAGATAGAGGGCACAGGAACAATTTAGTAGGAAGGGATGATACTTAAAAGGTGAAATTAGGAGGTGAGAGAAGAATATAATGAGAGGAGATGCGGAGAGAATGGGATAAGCTATTTCATATAGAAGAGCAAGGGAAAATGGTTACAATGGAGGGGAAGAATAGGAAGGCAAAAGGGAATGGGTCAACCTTATTCTCATTAAATTTGGCTTAGGGATGGAATGACATACACACTAAAGAGGGTATCTCACCCTACAGGAGAGTAGGAGGGAAGGGGATGAGAGGGGGGATGATGGAAGGGAAGGGAGGCTGCGGGGGAGAGAAGTTGGAAGCACCCACTTTTGAAAAGGGATGGGATCAAAGTAGAGAATAGAACAAGTGGGAGGTAGGATAGGAGTGAGGGAAATATAGTCAGTCTTTTACAATATATCTACTATGTTATTGTTTTGCATTAGCCACACTTGTACAACCTATACTGAATTGCTTATCTTCCCAATAAGGGTGGGGTGAAAAGGGAGGAAGGGAATGAATCTCAAATACAAAATTTTGAAATTAAATGTTTAATATATATATAGTATTTTTTATATTATTTTACATGTAACTGGGAAATAAGATATACAGTCACTGGGGCATAGAGATCCACTGTGCCCTACTGGAAAGTCAAAGGGGGTATGGGAGAAGATATGGGAGAGAGCAGATTGGAGGAGGGGATATCCAGTGGGATCACTATTTTGGAGTGGTGGGTAGGGGAAAAACAGTGAGAAAATTTGTAACTCAAAATCTTGTGGAAATGAATGATGTAAACTAGAAGTTAATAAAGCATTTGATTAAAAAAAAGGGGGAAAATTGACTTCTCTCTTGGGGAATGTTAACTAGAATTTATATGTATTAGTATTTATTCTACAGAATTATTTTTTTATTTTTTTTTTAAAGCAATCAGGGTTAAGTAACTTGCTCAAGGTTACACGGCCAGTTATTTCTGGGTGTGGTGCTGAGTATCTGAGCCCGGGATTTGATCCAGGTCATCCCGACACTGGAGCCGGTGCTCTTACTTGCTGAGCCTCCTGGCTGCCCCTAAGCAATTGGAGTTAAGTAACTTGCTCAAGGTTACACGGCCAGGTGTTTCTGGGTGGGTGCTAAGTGTCTGAGCCCGGGATTCGATCTCCAGGTCTTCTCAACACTGGAGCCGGTGCTCTTACTCGCTGTGCTACCTGGCCGCCCCTGTATAGAATTTTTTTTAACACAGATGTTTGACACAGAAACGCAGATTTGTGTTTCTCAAAAAAATGAAATAGTTCAAAAACAACAGAATGAAAGCTGTTGAAGCATGCTTTGAGGAAAAGAGAAAGAGAAAGCACACATACTAAATTATTGCTTCCCTAAAAATTTACCAGTGTACCCTTTACTCCCCTTAATTTGAGGTCTTTTAAGTTAGCCTTATGTATTTGTGGTGGCTAAGAAATGGAAATTGAAGGGATTCTCATCATTTGGGGAATGGCCAAACAAGCTGTGGTATATGATTGTGATTGTGATTGAAAATTATTGTATGGTAAGAAATGACAAGGAAGATGATTTCAGAAAATTCTGGAAAGACTTACAGAACTGATGCAAAGTAAACAGAACCAGGAAAATGTCGTACATAGTATCAGCAGTATTGTATAATGAACTCTGAATGACTTACTTATTCTCAGCAATACAATGATTCAAGACAATCCCAAATGACTAATGATATAGCATACTATTTGCCTCCAGAGAAAGAAATGACATTGATTGAATACAGATTGAAGCATTAAAAAAAAAAGCAATTGAGCTACTGCTTATTGTTGGTATGAGGGTTTGCTGAGCCCTTTTCAGGGCTGCTCATTCACCTTTGGTATCCACCTACACCCAACTTTCACCTTTGACTCCAAGAAGGTGTAGTATACACAGTATCCACACTCAGGTAAACCATCTTGGCAGATTGGCCAAACCAGGGTGACGGTAACTGAAAGGTCTCAAACCCATCAGTAACTTAGGGGATATCTACCTCAAGCATGTGAAAACTTCCCCCCAGAGAAATGAACAGACAAGAATAATATGTTCCAATGGCCACGAAGCAGGCATTGTAAAGAGCTCAGACATTGGTGTCTCTGGAGGAGATAATGAGACTGAAGACTTTTGTACAACTCTGCCTCACTTAAATCCAATTCATGCATGTGTCAAGATGTCACCCCAATGATGACATTGGTCCTCTTCAAAAAATGGATAAAAGAAACCACAACACATCAGCATTTGTACAGGAAAGGAACTATACTACCTGAGTTATGTGTGTTTACTAGTAAGAGGTCAAAATAGACATATAAGGCATCAAAGGTTTTGGAGGGGTACTGGTGAACTGGATCAGGAACCAGACCAGCAGCTTTCAATGACGGGCAAATGGATGAACCAAGTCCCAAAGGCTTTCTTCCTAGGAAGCTGCAAAAGGATGCCCTCAGTCTTCATCCAGATCAGTAACAGGATAGAACTAGTGTACTCTGAAGAGGGGAATCAATAAATTTTCTTGTCATCATTTTGCTTTTAGATTGACAGGGTCACAACCCACCCATGTCATTCATTGGGGAAAATGGTATGTATAATGTTGGGCAATGGTATATAAGAGTCTGGGTTGATGAGGAATACAGGGATGGATAATGGATATAACTAGAACAATAGGCCATCCCCAGGTTTTATCAACCACTTCAAATGAAGAGGGCTTGGTTGCCAGCTGTAGCACTGCCAGCTCTCTCTGTCTCTGTCTGTCTGTCTGTCTGTCTGTCTGTCTCTCCCACATACACACACACACACACCCTATTTATGGGTGCCTGTTGCCTTCCCTCAATGGAATATAAACTCCATGGGAGCAGGGACTGTTTAATTTTTGTCTTCCTATCCTCCATACCTGGCACAGTATCTACACATAATAGGTGTTTAATGAATGTGTTGATTAATTGATATATATGGGTTTATATCAATTGACTCCTCAGCCTTGAATTCAAGGCCTTCATTCTCTGTCATGATGTAAGCCCCAACTCTACTCATTTGTCCAGATCTCTGACTTCATCTCTCTTTGCTTACCAATTTTGACTCTTTGCTTTAGTCAAGCCAATCTGCTTTTTATCACTAGCATTTATCTTTGAAAATCTACCATCTTATGCCATTTCTGCGTCATTGTTCATGCCATCCTCTCCCATCCCACACCTCCACAAACATTATCCTGTTGCCACCACTTGAAATGGCATGCCCTACATTTTTGATCCATTCATATTCATCTTCACCTTTAAGACTTAGCTCCAAAAATCTTACTTTCCACAAAGTTTCCCATGATGGGCTCCACCTCCTTTGACTTTATTCTTTACTCCATGTCCCCATAGCTTTGGGCACAGTACTTACTTTGTACCAGGTCATTTTGTACTTGCTATTAGGTTGTTTTGTAAGTGTTCTCTGATCATCCTCTGTCTGTATATGTTATTTCTAAAATGAGCATTCTCAGAGCTGAAAGCCTGTATTTTCTTTCTTTTGTGTCCCCATGAAAGAATTGTAAATGCTCAATAAATACTAACTAAATGGCAGTAACAACAAACAATAAATGTTTAAGTTAACCAAGCTTACATTTAAGATGTAATTTTCCCTGCCTTGTTCATTTACATAAGATTACATCACACAAAGAGGAACAACTATTACTGCCTCTTCCACCTCCATCTTTCTCAAGACCACAAGACTAGTTGGATGCACATGGACCACATTTCAAGTCGAGTACGATTTTTAAAAAATACTCTCCATGGTAACAATTCATGGTCTGATTTCCATGGGGATGATGATGATTACTTAACATTTATTAGGCATTCAGAGTTCAAAGGAATTTGCTCTCCTGCTACCTTTAATTAGTGCAGTCCCAGTCAGACAATTGTCATTCCCCTTAGTCATGAAACAGGAAAGAAAGATGGATTTTTTTTTATTTTTTAAAGTTTTTTGACACTTTTTGTTTTTCACACAGTCCTCTCCTACCTCCCTCACTTATAGAATGCTCCCTTGTAAACAAAGAAAAACAATTAAGTAAATGGATACAAATGAGCTCCTCTGTCAGTGTATGCAACATTTGGCAACTATAATTTGTCATTCCCTCTATGGAGAGAAGAGTTGGTTTTTATCATCTATTTTCTTAAAACCAGTACTGGGCATTGCAAATAGTCTTACTCCAGTCGCTTTTTGGTGTTGTTTTCAATCACATTATTGTAGTCACAATGCATATTTCAAGGTTTTGCTGTCTTCACTCTGTATCAGTTCATAGAAGCTTTCTCTTTCTTTTTTTTCCCTCTAATTCCTCTTATTATTCCTTTCTTATGGCACAATAGTAGTTCATTACATTCATGTACAATAATTGTTTCAGATGTTTCCAAGCAATGAGAACACATTTTAATTCCTGGTTTGGTGTGGTTTTTATGTTAGCATAGGAAGTGCTGCTGCAATTAGAAAAATACAGATGAGACATATTCACCCATCTTTGATCTCCTTGGCGTAAATGCCCATCAGTGGGATAGCTGGTTCTAAACTTATGAAAAGTTCACTGACTTTTTCACATAAGAGAGAATTGGTTTTTGTTAATAGTTGAACTGAAGATCCTTCTGTGGAGACACTCGGGGCAGTGACAGTTTCACGGTGTTTTTTGAGGATCTCCTGGGAGGGTGCAGAGGAACCCTGAGGAGTGGTTAAGGGAGATCAGAATTGGTAGAGAGCAGTATATGATTGCCAAGGTATTACTGAGGATTTGCAGAAGGAAAATAATTCAGAGATTGGAAGCAAAAGCCTCGAGGGAATGATGAGATGGTCCTTACTCTTCATTTTTATCCATCAGTCTTGCCTGTGGTGATGTCCTGGGAATTTTATTCCCTGGTAAAGCCCGAGGAAGGAACCTAAGTAAGGAAAATATACCTCCATGTTGTAGGAATGTGAGTGAAGGGAGGACTCCAAATGGTCCCAGAAGATCTGTCAGTTATGAAGAAGCCCAAGCTGATTTCAAAGCCCTGAGTGGATTTGAGTGATGGCTTGGTGAAATCTCAGTAGAACAGACTATTTTCTATCAACAAGTCACATATGTGCATGGATGCAGCTGCTGTTTCCTGCAAATATACTCCCCTGGCAACAAAAAATCAAGTAAAATGTTGCCTGGTAAGGCACAAGTAAGGGCTGCAAAACTGATGAAAAAATCCAGGAGGAACCTAGGACCTAGTAAGCTTTTGATTATTAAGATGGTTTAATATTGATGAAATATATGCCATGCATGTGATACTGTAGGGTATGGGACAGAAGTCCCTTGTCTGGCTGGGAATTGTTTACACCAGCTCTTTGCACCCCCTTTCAATGGATTGAGTTGGAGGGTATAGTCTGAGAGAATTCTTGGTTCAACAACATTTGGCAGATTGAACAGTGCAAGGTGGGGAGAGAAAGGCAGAGATGGGCCCACCTCTGTACTGTTTTCAATTTCTCTTCTGATCCAGCCACTGGAGAGGCTGCAGTGGGACAGTTAGAGATCTGTCCGGTGTCCTGTAGAGAACTAGGTTATTGAAACCTTTGTCTGTTCTTCTAGGTTATATTTAGATCACCCTCACTGATTACTTTCCAATTTAGCAGGGCATAGAGGTTGTAAAGGAATGAAGGGCCCTATTAAATTATATAAAAATGTATACCATGTCTATAGGAGAGGTTTAGCTGCTTGTGCAACTTAGAAAAATACAGCTGAGCAAGGGTATAGTGTGTTTGTATTTGCTACCAGTTAGGATTATGCATTTCAGGCCAACAGAATCTGCTCTGCTTGAGGGTCCATAGAGGGAAGGATCTTTGGGTTATACAACTGAGATATTTCTGTGAGAGACAGAAGGTGGGCTGGGGTGGGAAGGGGAGACTTCCTTTTGCAAAATGTTGCTAGGGAGGTAGGAATGGAATTCCAAATCCAGCTATTGTTGTAATTATTCAGTTTTTGAAAATTAGGTCACAAGATTCTAGTTACAAGTCCTTTTTTGGTTATTCATGAGAAAAAAATGGTTTGTGGTTAATGATGATGATGATGATGAAAAAATTCTTCATGAAAAAAAATCACATGGCTCAATGCTTTACTCTAAAGAGAACTCTGCTGCTTACCTATGAAATGCTGGGGTGGCCTACTGGGAATCTCAGTCTTACATGACCTCACATTTCAATAGCAGTTTATGGTTTACAAAGCACCTTTGGCACAAAATCCTGTTTTTCAGCTGATTAAACTAAGGCTCAACTAGGTAAAACAACTTACCTAAAGTCATACAGCTAAAAAGCACTGGTATATGAACTGGAACTCAGACCTTATGAAATCTGAGTGTTCCAGTTCTAGCATCCTGACTCTCCTGTTGAGTTCACCACTGGTTAAGGCACAGGTGGTACAGTGGGACAGAGACTGGATTTGGCAGAGGCCTCATCTTCACATTGTAGTTATGCTACTCACTGATCTATGTGACCCTGGGTGAGTGGTTTCACTTTTCTGTTTTCTCAGTCTTAAAATGGTGGGGAAGTTGGGCAATGGACTGGTTGTTAATAGCTCACATTTAGATGTTCATTTAAATCTTTAAAAATGCTTTCCTAATGACAACCATGTAAGAGATGAACTCTAGATTGGGAGATATAGAACTTTAGAAGTAATTTAGTCCAAGCCTTTTTATTTATGTTTAGGAAACTGTAGCAGCAGCCACACTGGCATATGCAGGATGGCTGCTAGCACAGGTCCTTAGATCTGCTTTACTAGGAAAGATAGCTATTTAAGGGGTCAACAATCTTTTTTAAATTACATTCTCTAGTTCAGGGGAAAAGTCAGCACCCTGAACTTCAGAGAAAATATAAACAGAAAATACAAGCAGAGAAATAAAGACCAACAGACAGGGCTCTGACTGCCTGAATCAAAGCAATATTGCTATATACTTTACATACATCCCTGTATTGAGAGCCTTTACATCTGAGTAGTCTGGGAGCTCTGAACATGTGGCCACTCAGAATCTCAACCAGGGAATCACAAGATCCTTTTCATAAGCAAGCCCCCAAAGCAAAATACCAACCCAGAGTATATACACACTTTTCAGAGCCAGAAGGCATCACAACCCTCATGAGTCAGGGCCTAATTAGAATTAGCAAAAAGTGTGAAAGCCTTCCTACAAGCAAGCCTCCCCTAAGCAAGCTTTCCTTAATGGGCTCCATGTGAAAAGGGGAAGATCTTATATCCCATTAACATTACAGAAACTGAGGCCCAGAGATGTTCAATGATTTGCCCAAATTCACACAGATAGTAATCACTAGAAATTGGAACCTAGGTCCTCTGAATGGAGAGCCAGGATTATGTCCAATGTTTCAAAATTTCCTCCTATGGATTCTTCCTATTGTAGTTCTTTTGGTGAACTTTGATTTCTTGTAATTTCTGAAAGTAATCAGATTAGACTACAAATAGAATTTCTAATTCTATTTAAGGGGAAATGGGGCAGTGGAATAGAACTGTAGTTAGGAAGACTTGGGTTCAAATCTGACCTCAGACACGTATTAGCTTCACGACATTGAGCAAGTCACTTAACCACTGCATCAGTTTCCTCAGCTGAAAGATACGGATAATAAGAGCACCTACCTTCCAGGGTTGTTGTGAGAATCAAATGTGATGATAATTATAAAGTGTTTGGTACAGTACATGGCACATAGTAAGAGCTATATAATTGTTAACTGCTATTATATAAAATTCTTTTGGAGAATTTTTATTTTTTGAGATTAAAAAAATTTTTGGTCTTTATTAATTTGTTTGTTTACTTTTAGTTTACAAGATTCAGTTCTACAACTCCTTGAGTTTCAGATTTTCTCTCCCTTCCCCCTCCCCCCACCCGAGATTTTTTTTTTTACATAATTATTTGGAAATAAGAGTTGAGTGAAAAATATATGTAAAATGCCAGATTCAGTCAAAGTTGTCAAACTATTTTTTTCTTGCCCATCTGTCCTAAACTTATGCTGACTACCTTGAAGAAGAAAAAAAGATAATCCTCCCCACACTCCACACCAAATAATGGCAACATTATACCACCCATATAGTCTGTTACATGTCTGGTATTCTTCAGGGAGCTCTAACTCTCTGGTTAGAGATGAGAGTGGACTGAAATTTTTTCACAGGATCATTCATCTTGAACTGGAAGATAACTCAAATGCATTTAATCCAAACTGTTCATTTTGCAGATGAGAAAAGAAAGACCCATAGAGGTTAAATGATTTATCCAAGATAGCAAGGGGTAGGTAGTAAGTTTTAGAAGCAAAATTCGAATTCAGGTCATCTGACTCTAGAGCCAATACTCTTTCAATTTTCCAACCCATTAGCCCCATGGCCCATGGCTACCAATGGCATCCTTTTGAAGTTCAAGGGTTCTCCTAGGAGGCACCTACTTCTTTTTTTTTAAAGCAGTTGGGGTTAAGTAACTTGCCCAAGGTTACACGGCCAGTTATTTTGTGTGGGTGTTAAGTATCTGAGGCCAGAACTGATCCTGGGTCCTCCTGATTCCAGGGCTGGCGCTCTTACTCACTGTACTACCTAACCACCCCTACACCTACTTCTTTTTAACCAGGGGAAGCATCCCATTATAATAAAATATCCTTGAAAGCAGGGATTATATTATTGTTTGTATTTGTATACCCAGCTCATAGTACAGTTAATGTTGAAAAAGTCTGGCAAGGTATTTTTGTGTAAATGAAAGATTCATATCAACTGTCAAATGATATAAGAAATTACCACTGTTATAGATGAACATTTTGATACATAAAAGTAGAAATGTAACAAAGTTTTAATTAAAATATAAAGTATTATTGCTGTTATAGAAATTTTGATACATAAAAGAGTAGAATTGTAATCACGTTTTAATTAAAATGCTAATACCAAACTTCACATCATACTCTTTAAATTGACAAACAAAAAGAAATAAATAAAAATGACAAATGTTAGAGGGCTTTGGAAAACAGGTACATTATATACCATAGACAGAGGTAACAACTGTTTCAGGAATTCTGGAAAGTAATTTAGAACTATGCCCCTAAATTATAGATACCCTTTGATCCAGCAATGACACCGCTGGTATAGCAGTCCTTCTCCAAAAAGATCAATGAAAGAAGAAAAAGACCCATTTGTTTGTACAAAATATTTATAGCAACAATTTTTGTAGTTTCAAAGAACTAGAAACTAAGTGGGGGGTGGAGTGTGGGTGGTGAATGACCATCAGTTAGGTATTGGCTAGACAAATTATGGTATATGCATGATAGAGAACTACCCATAATGCCACAAGAAATGGTGAAAGAAGGGCAGCTAGGTGGTGCAGTGAATAGAGTACGGACCCTGGAGTCAGGAGGACCTGAGTTCAAATCTGGCCTCAGACACTTTAACACTTACTAGCTGTGTGACCTTGGGCAAGTTACTTAACCCCAATTGCCCTCCTTTCCCCCATCCAAAAAGACCAAAAAAAAAAAATAAACAAAAGAAAGAAAAGATGGAGGGGATAATTTCAGAGAAACCTGGGAAGACCTATATGAATTACTACAAAGGGAAGTGAACAGTACCAGAATAATTTATTCAATAGCTTCAACATTATTAATAGAGATCTTTGAGAGACTTAAGAATCGATCAATGCCATGACCCACCCCAATTCCGGAGGCCCTATACAAAAACCTGCTATTTATCTGCTGACAAAGAGGTTATGGACTCATGTTGCATATTGAGATATATATTTTCAGACATGGCCAAGGTGGGAATTTTTGTTTGAATATTAGCTACAAGTTTTTCAGTGGTGGCTAGCAAGGTGGGAGGGAGAAAAAAAATTGATAAAAAAAAAGAAAGAAAAGAAAAAACAAAACCAACAAAAACTCAAATTTCTGATAGACATGGAGAACCCCTTCTCCCCTCCACAGAAATGTACCACAGTATTTGAGTAGTTTGGGACAGAAGTGAACTGTTGTATAAACATAAAGATAAATCCTATTGTAAACAAGGTAGAATGATGGTTTATTTGTATGGAAACAATTTAATGCTATAAGAGGCAGAGAAAGCTCTTTTATTGAAAACTGGAGAAATATGAGTGTAAAGAAACACACTTTCAAAGACATCAAAGAGATATTAAACCACACTGAAGCCTTCAAAGGTGCAAAGGATTTTGGTACCACATCTCATCTGCATATTTGCAATTTTATGACTAAAAAGGGTAGAAGTAAAAAAAATGAATATCATATAAACATTTGGACACTATTAATTCAATAAGAGTAATAATATGGAGGATTGTGACATTTTAAGTGAAAAGTGAGTCACAGAGAGTCAGGAGGTTCTCATTTAAGCTACTGAATTATATAGGCATTAGATATAGTAAACTGAGGAAAGAACCAGATGTAAAAGACCTGAGGAGAACTAATACAAGAGGGCTGAAAAGCTGCAGCTGCAGTTAGAAGCAGCTAACAGGAAGCTTCTGCTGAGTGATTCCTGATCAGAGGGAGACGAAGCTGACGTCCTTGGCCAAGGGCTTCAGGGATACCTAGACTGGGTGCCACCTGGATGGGGAGTGAAGTGAAGCTTTTCATGAAGTCTTGTTGCTCTCTGGTGCCTCTTCTGGCTTGAGAAGGAAAAACAGGGTGCTTGGCTACACCAGTCAATTGGCTAGATCTGTTTTATCTTAATGAGCCAACCTGAGTTCTAAGCTCCATTCTGATTGGAAAATGTAGCATTTAGGTGAATGAATAACTGCCTGGGCTAATTCATACAGTCCAGAGATAACCAATTGGATAAGTTTTTCAGTTCCCTGGTTTTAAGAAAACTGCTATTCACATTAAAAAGTAATACCATCTGAATGCCCTTTTAAGGGTGATGAAAAATTAGAAGAGTTTGTGAATTCTAGATTCTAGAAGAGGATTTGTCCAGCTGAAGGGTGGTGAGGACCAGTGGTCAAGAGGTGCACAAAGGATCAGTTTTGTGTGGTGCACATATTTCTGAATCGACTAAGGACATCAAATCCAGAGTATGGGAAAGTGTGATCTAGGCTTATGTGATGGATTTGATTATTTCTTCATTGACTTTAATATATTAGAATCTATGTTGTCATGATCTTTTACACTTTCTTAAGTATGTTTATTATTAAGATCTAAAATCCTTATTATCATGAGTATCTGGTTGTGAAAATATCACACACTGTGTAATTGCATTATGTTGCAAGTGACTTTTGATGTTAGAGGGGATATGGAAAACTTAGGACACTAATATATTGTTAATTTATAATCTGGAATTATTCCCAAAGAGGGCATAAGACTGTGTATAGTCTTTGACCCAGAAATAACACTATTAGGTCTGTTTCCCAAGATGATCAGGAAAAGAGAAAAAGAGCCTATATGTTCTAAGATATTTATAGCAGCTCTCTTTGTGGTGGCAAAAAACTGGAAATTGAGGGGATGCCCATCAACTGCAGAATGACTGAATGAGTTGTGTTATATGATTATTGGAATAATACTGTGCTATAGGAAATTATGAACAGGTTGATTTGAAAAAAATATGGAAGGTCTTACACGAAATAGTGAAGAGTGAAATGAGCAGAACCAAGAGAACATTGGATACAGTAACAGCAATATTGTTCAAAGAGTAACTTGTGAATGACTAAACTATTTTGAGTATTACAAATATTCAAATCAACTACAAAGGATCTATGTGTTATATCCACAGGGTGCTATCCACCTCCAGAGAAAGAACTAATAAGTAGAAGTATACATAGAATGCTTTTACATATATGTGCATACACATATATGTATATATGTGTGTATGTGGTGGTGGTGGGGGGAGGAGTGGAGACATTTCAGAACTTAAAATGTTACCAAAGCATGAATGACAGTAAAAAGGAAAAAAGAAAAAAAAGAAAACACATTAAATGGGGCTCAGGTGCTAGAATGGTGAAGACAAGTTTAGTTCCCTTCAACAGAGACTGGCTTTGGACCAGCAAGAGAATTTGAGTGAAATCATGTGTTGATATTATATCTCTGGGGACTTATACTTGCCAAGAAGATGGCTGGAGAGTAAGCCAACCCAGAGAGTATGTGGACATCCTAACATCCTAAGAGGGATATATACATATATATGCATATATGTCTCTGTGTGTATACATATATGAAATATACATACAAACACATATGGGTATGTATGTGTATATATACACAGACACACATATAAACAGATGATAGATAGATAGACAGGCTCTGTGTATGTGTGTTTATGTATCTATATTTGTGTGTGTGTGATGTTGTGGGAGTGGTCATATCAGGGAACACTCCAGGCCCACACTGTTGTTAGCCTTAATGATTGATTGATTAACATCATAGGGAAAACAGCAACAAACTTTTTGATGCCCTTCTAGACATACAGAGGTGTTAGTATCCAGCTTTCCCTTCATCTAGTCTTCCCTTTATAGGTCCTTCTCACTTACCAATATTGTGTCAGAATGAAAGACAAAAGTGATGACATTTACCTGATAAAGATTTTGTACCAGAAGCAGGCAAGGGTAGAGTGCTGGGCCTGGAGTCAGTCTCACACATTTACTAGCTGTGTGATCTTGGACAAGTCACTTAACCTCTGTTTGCTTCAGTGTAATCATGCAGTTTCCTCTAGTGTAAAATGGAGATAATTATAGCACCTGCCTCCCAGAGTTGTTGTGAGGATGAAATAAGCTAGTATTTGTGAAATGCTTAGCACAGAGCCCGACACCTAGTAGGTGCTTAATAAATGCCTGTTTGCACCTTCCATATGAATGCTAGTATAGATAGTCCCTTAGTGGTCTTCTAAATTTCCTCAGTATGTAATCTTATTTGAGAATGGTAGGTGAAGAAGACACTGGGTTTCATGGGTTTACTGTCTTATGTATCTTGATCCCATGGTTCTCCTCTGCCCAGGGGGAAAAAATGACTTAAAATGGATACATGATACATATTTCTGAGCTAATGTGTGACTTGCAGCTAGTTTCTCTAAGCATTTATAAATGTATTGGTAGATTTTCTTGTATTTACTGAAAAGGCACATTTCAGGAATCACTGCTATTTTTATTAGAAGTTGTATGTGTAAAAAGGCCATTTCTGTCCCATGGTAAGGAGATAAACTATGCTATTTCTGCTCTCTGCTTATTTGTAAAAATGTTTTTTTTTGATGTACTAATGGACATCAGATAGGTAAGAATTCAATATAAAGTCATTCCAGTAAGGACAGTTGTGCAGCTGCTTTCATTTCTCACAGTCTATATTAGCAGGGTGTGTTCATGTTGACCTCACAAAGGGATTAAGAACTTTTGTGCTTATATAGACATTTGACAGTTTCAACTAACTCCCCAACACACAATGCATTAAGAACTATAAAGAACTGGGAGTCTGGAGCTAAGTTACTGCTAGAGTTCTGATCAGACTTCAACTTGGACACCAGAGGCAGGGGGAAGTGATGGGGAGTGGGTGGGAAGGCTGAGTCCAGCACAACTTGAGCAGTCGTGAAGGACTCCCTGGTGCTTGTGTCCCATGTGCCAGCCCATCCAGACTCCCTCTGCTGGTTCCTGGCCTGGAACCCTGCAGGGACTCTGCTGGCCTCTCCGCTGGAGACTGCAGCATTTGCATCTGAGGCAAAGAGGGTGATGGCTGGGTGTGTAAGTCTGTTCTGGCCGAGGGGTCACCAGCACACTGTGAGGAAGGTGGCCTGGTCCCCTTGTGGTAACTACCTGGCATCTGCAAGCTTTGATTCCACCACCTGTACCTGGAAGAAGAACCAGGATGATTTTGAGTGTGTGTATCAGCAATGCCATATTCACAATGCCTATGGAAATTACAGATATGCTGATATAATTATCCATCACAAAATACATCAGGCTTGCCATATGGGGGAATAAGCTAGAAAATTTATTAAAATACCAAAAGACTGAGTCCCAAAACCAGAAAGTGAAAGCCATCAGAGTAGTTATGAAATTGGCACAGGTAGATAAAGTAGAAAGCACCCACATTCTCAAGCCTTTAAAACAGAACAGGGTACCTCAGGCAAAGGTCCTCCTCTCCTCACTCACAGCAACCACCCAGCGTCCAGGAAGCGTGCTCCCAGCAGCTCTGGCCTCTGGCAGTCCTCAGCAGGAGTCCTTAGCAGAAATTCTGGCTGACTCAAAAAGGGCTTCGCGCTGCCACCGCCGCTGCCTCTGCTACTGCTGCCGCTGTCTCCGCCACTGCTAGATACCACAGGAACTCTAGTTTGGCTTCTGCTTCCTCTTGCTCCGCCCCTTCCTGCTACATCAGCAAGTCCAATGGGGCATGGAAGATCTTTAAATCCCATAACCCTTACAGTGTGTAACTATCCTTGAAGGACATGAAAATAAAGTCAAGTCAGCTTGGGCCCCATCTGGTAGCCTTTTGGCTATCTACAGCTGGGACAAAAGTGTCTAGGTCTGGGAAGTTGATGAAGAGGATGAATACGAATGTGTCAGTGTTTCAAATTCACATACACTGGATGTTAAATATGTGATATGGCACTCTGACCAAGAGCTTTTGGCATCAGCCAGTTATGATGACACAGTAAAGCTGTATTGGGAGGAAGAGAATGACTGGTATGCTATGCCACCCTGGAGATGCCACAAGTCCACAGTGTGGAGCTTGTCCTTTCACCCCACTGGCCAGTGCCTGGCATCTTGCAGTGATGACTGAACTGTCCAAATTTGGCACCAGTACTTACCAGGCAACAAGCCAGGCCCACTTCCAGGATGTGAATTGTGTAGCTTGGAACCCCAAGGAGCCAGGGCTACTGGCCTTTTGCAGCGTTGATGGTGAGATGGCCTTCTGGAAATACAAACAACCAGAAGGTGTCTAAGGCTCTTTAACCCACACATCTTCTGAAGTTTTTAGCAGAGGGATAATATTGATTTTCCTCAGAGGAGGGAAAAATCGCGAGAATCAGTTTTCTCAGTGTATGTAAAAAGCCTGAAGGAGCAGAATGCTTACTTCACTCTCTTCCTGTCTGAACTTAATCTCCTACTCATTTGTCAGAAGCCGGTGGAAAGAACCCAGCTCCAGAATCACTAATAATTTTTCCATCCTTTGACTTGGGGGCCCCCTAGTTCAACTGTGTAAAATAAATATTTAAAAAATCTTTTTTTTTTAAACTATAAAGCACCTTCCCAAGAACCCTGTAGTTAGTGTAAGAATTATCTCCACTTCATATGTAAGAAAAATGAGGCTCAGAACAGTTTAGAGGATGTGACCAGGATCTGAGAACTCAGAGATACAACCTTTAAGATTTCATCTGATCCCCTCATTTTACAGATGAAGAAACTGAAGTTTGAGGTTGGAGAAGGAAAGTGATTGGCTCGAGGCCACATGAATCCTAAGTGGCAGAGCTAGATTTTGAGTCCAGGTTCTCTGATTCCAAATCCTCTGGCTTTCTGTGTTCCATCCCAAGGATCTAGCACAGAGCTCATAAGAGGCAGAGCTGATACCTCCCTATGGGATTTTTGACTCAAAAACCTGAGATCTTTCCAGAACATCTTATGGAATTTTGGGATTTGTGAGCAGGTAGGAACCTTACTTTAGAGACAGACCACTCCACTTTAAGTGTGAGAAAACTATGGCCTTAGAGACTGGCCTCTTGTCTCCAACTTGCCTGTAGTCATATAGCCAACTACGGGCAAAGCCAGGATGAGAATATAGGTCTCTAGACTCCTCATCCAGTGTTTTCCCCCACCACATCATACTGAGGAGCAGCTAGGTGGGGTAGTGGATAGAGTATCAGACCTGGAGACAGGAAGATTCCTCTTCCTGAGTTCAGATCTGGCCTCAAACACTTACTAGCTGTGTGACCCTGGGCAAGTCACTTAGCCTTGTTTTCCTTAGTTTCCTCATGTGCAAATGAGCTGGAATAGAAAATGGCAAACTATGTCTGTATCTTCATGAAGAAAACCCCAAATGAGTCATGAAAAATTGGACATGACTGAAAAATGACTGAACAACAACACTACACTGAATGAAAAGCTTGCATTTTTGTTACTTTATTCAATACTCAAATCTATCTATAATGTAATGCTCCTACTCCTACCAACAACATAGACTGTAATCCATCCTGTTCAAGTTTTTTCCACATTCTCAAGTAAATTTGCCAAGGGGATACACCAAAAATACTGCAGGACTTTGCTTATCAACTTTAGCAAAATAAAAATAAAATATGCACCATTGTTGGGTCTGAAAAAAAAGGAAGTTATTAGCTGCTTTTTTTTGACAGAAAAATATAGAAAATATCTAGATAATTGAAGTCTTTCATTCTTACCAGGTCCTACTTCTGAACCAAGTTTGTGATCTATTTCCTAAACTCCTCATCCATTTTCTCTTCCCATCAGGTCTGTTTGTTATATGCTCCAATGCAAAAATTTCCTTCTCTTTCTCCCTCCATTCACCTTTACTTTCCATCATGCATCCCTATTTGGTTCCATACTTTTTTAATTCTTCACAGATGATAGTGCTCCATGACTCACAGCCATATAATGACATGAGGAATAGATTGGTATTAAAAAGATAGGCCATTGTTTCAAGAAGTTTGGGATCATTCAAAGAACTTTGTTATTTCCCAAAAGCAAGTCAGCCTGTTCTTCTCTTCTTACTCAATTCTGGGTCCAATTCATTGCCCATTTTCAGTGATTGTACAAGATACATATATGTATTTACAATTTCTAAAAGTTTGGATCTAATTGCATGTCATTGTCAGAAAAATATCTGCTTTATTTTCTTTGGATAGATAGTTAGGCTAAACTCTTTTGGGTGGTATTGCATCTCATTGAAGAGATTCTTCAGTCTCCTGGACTAAATGAGCACAAAGTTGTCTGCAAAAAGAAACACCTGGAGAATTCCACCATCTATGTGAAATCTCTCTTCAGCTTGGACTCTGCTGTCTCTCTAAAGGTGTGGCAAATTATTCTTGGTGAACATATATTTTTTTCTACTTATGCCTTCCTGATATCAAAGATCAAAGGTCCATTGAACAAGGTTATCTTTATTATATCTTTCAAGAAGTCTTGAAAGATTAATGGAGAAATGTAGCAGCCTAAGGTAAAACTAAGAATCTTGTTTCATCTTAACATATGCATGGTAAACACTTTATTGGAGGAGAAAATTTAAAGTGGTATTATGCTTACTGAATCAAATGCTTCTTTGTAAACAATAAAAACAGTGAGATTATGGTTTCCCTACATCTGTGAAAGGATGCTTGATTCCCCCTAATCTACTTCTCAAAGAGATTTAAATGTAAATTATCTCATAAATATTTATATAGAAGGGGAAGTAGACATATACAGTAGACTTCTTTGGGTAATAATAAGGTTCCCCCCCACCCAAACCTCTCCAGATATTTTAAGAATTAATCCTCAGTGTGTATCTAACTAGTAGATGCCACTCAATTCTCACCATGTCCAATGCCTTTTGTTTGTATAATATGTATATGTATTGTTTGTATAATATAATATGTAATAATGTATAGGTGTAAAGCTTCTGTGTAGTTTATAAACACTTAGCCTCTCGAATTCTTTACCTCTGATCCATATTTTCCAATATTTTTTTTCCTTCCTTGCCTATACCCATCTTTGCATAGATGTCATTGAAAATCAAAATTTATATTAATTTAATTTGGAGGGTCTATAAAAGATGGAATCTTTAAAAATCACTTCATCATCTGCAATAGATGTTGGTTTATAAGATGCAATTATATTCATTATGATCTCTTTGCAAATGATTTTCATGAGTTCCGGCATAGAAAATGACCAAATGTTCCATAGCAGTTTTGTTGTCTTTGGAAACTAAAGGAAACCCACTCCACCAACTTCTTTGTTTGCTCCACCAAGGAGAAATCCAGAGTCATTCTTCCATTTAACTATACCTTCTTTCTATTTTCTAATTTCTTCTATAGGGAGAATACCAAGATCAATACAATTTGGTTCATTCAATTATATTGACATTCATTGGTCATTAAACAAGTATCTCACATTTGGGTACCAACAGATGAATTAATGATTATACATGGTCTATAAAGTGTGTGATTCTTTATACCCTCTATGCCATTTCCTACTTCTCTTCAGTTGTTGCTGCCCAAGCAGAAGGCAGCCTCATAAGCCTGGTGGCTGTTTTGTAATTCCCTTTCCTTTATTGTGTCATAACCAAAGACTTCCTTACCAAGTGGTGGCTATCTCTGAGCTTAGCTAGGCTGGCCCTCAGGAGGTAGGCTGGTCCATTCCATTCTGGAACTGAACTTGAAGGCTTCCTCTGACATAGTTCAACCTGTCATATCCTATGGCATAGCCTGAGAGAAGTCAAGATCATCTCCAAGTCACTGAGATGGTATCAGAGTAGGACTTCTTAGAGAATTATTGCTATAAAAATCAATAAGCAAAACTAGACATACTTGATCCACTAAATGATTCTAGTTAATCTTTCTATTTAACTTCCTTTACATAAGCAAGTTCCTTCCATGACAGTGATAAGCTAGAGAATGTAAGTAATAGTGCAATTTAAAGTGTATCAGTAATTCTAAAACAGCCTTTCTATAAGCAGATGGTGGGTAGCTAGGTAGAACACTGGATAGAGTACAAGGTACCGAGTCAGGAAGACTTCTGTTCAAATCTAGCCTCAGACATTTACTAGCTATAGAACCTTGGGCAAGTCCCTTAACTCTGTTTGCCTCAGTTTCCTCATCTGTAAAATGAGCTGGAGAAGCAAATGACAAATTACTCCAGTCCCTTTGCCAAGAAAACCAAAAGGGTCACAAAGAGTCATACATAATTAAAAATGACTAAGCAACAAAATCAGATGGTAGAAAATCTCTTCCCCAGACTAAATTGTCAATGTTATTAACCATCCTGTTTGAATTGTATACATAATCTTCTTTTGTTCTAGCCCACACAAAAGGTTTGACAATTTGGAATGCAGCCTTTTCCTTTCTGATTTCTGAATATTCCAAAATTCTTTAGCTGAGGAGAACACAAAGAGATGATAGAACGACCTCAGGAAGAGAAGCCATAACAATCCTTTGAATCAAGCTCTTCACTTGTCAGTACTTTGAAGGTAAGTACAGAGTGATCTTGAGTTAGAAATTAATCATTTTCGTTATTCAGCTATTTACTGTATCTTTATCCCAAATAGCCTTGTGGGGATGATTTGCAATGAAGAAAGGAAGACTTGATTAGGGTTTTTTGTCTCCTAAACACCTCAAAGGTTGAGAAACTCACCTAGGAGTCTGGTCTAGAGCAGGATCTCTTGAACTTTTCCCCTTCTCACATTTCTGCAGTGTTCTTTTACTGTTGCCAATTTTTTGGTGACCCCATATGGGGTCACAACCCACAGTTTAAGAAGCACAGGCCCAAAGGTCGAATCTTCTTCCTAGTGATAGAAGCCTTGAAGTTGTCACTGCTCTCTCAGCTATCCCTGGACCATAATCCATCCCATATTTATTCTATATTGGTAATGCTAATTGTTTGAAATGTTGTATACTTAAGGTCTTCACTTTTCTGATTAAATTTGAACTCTAGTAAACCCCTACCCTGGGTTTGGAGTGGGCTAAGCTAAGATTCAGCAATCCAGAGGCGGATAGACTAAGTCACTTGTCCGGAGCCCAGCTGTGCTATCCATTTGCTTCTCAGGTGTGTCTGTCAGGGAGTCAGAACTAGAGGAGAGTACCTGTAAAAGCCCTAAGGCTCCAACACCCACAGTTATCATTGGGAGATGTTGATGTTGGATCACTGAGAAATCTGTCTTACCAAACCCATGGGTCACTTTAACCTCTAGGTCTCCATTTCCTTAGAGTCCAACCTCTTCATTTCACAGATAAGGGTAATGAGGCTCAGAAAGGGGAAGTGATTTTCCCAAGGTCACACAGACCATACAGGGCAAAGCTGGGGCTTCAGCCAAATTCTTTGTTTCTAGATCCAGCCCTTTTATGTCGCAATGATAATTTCATCAAGATAAAAATTATTTTGAATCATCCTTTATGATGACCTATTAATTTGCCTTTTAATTATTTCTTTGTTGCTAAATCTCCCCCTTTATTTCTCCCATACAACTCCCAATTTTCTGTCTTTCAGCAATGATCTCTGTAGAAAAGAAGTCTAAAATATGTACTTCTTTTGGACTTTCTGGGGGCAGCTGATGGCGCCACCTTGTGATGGTCAGACAGTGTTCTAATGGTAGCAGAAGCCCAAGGAACAAGCCTGGTTCTTTGCCCATTTCCTGGACCTGGCAGTATTTCAGACAGCGGAAGTTGGCATCTTTTCCTGACTGTGTCCTGTGTATAGAAGAGTGACTGGGTTTATACCAAACTCCTTCCTTTCCTGCTGTTACTTTGAGCTTATGTCAGTTTCTTATAGCTGTATGGGGTTGACTTCCATCTGTGCTTTGGGGCTGGGGGAGTACTCCCAGATGCCACCCCCCTGCTCAGCCATTGAGAGTGAGCAGAAAGAAGGCGATGTTACACATAGATGGGTGCTGCAGGAACAATCTGGTGTCATTGCCACGAAAGCTACAGTTGGTTCACTTTCTAGAGACATCTGTCTCATGCAGACACTGTCCTTATCAGGGCGGTATGATTCTGGGTTTTTTAAATGTGTAACCAACTTGACTTTGAGGATCAAAAGCCACCAGATTTGTGATGAAAACTGTTTTTATTTTGTTTTGTTCTGAAAGATACTATGGCACAGTGAAAGGAGCAAGGCAGATCTGGATCCTGGTCCTGGTCCTGGTTCTGATTAGCCACATGACTTTAAGTAGTCACACACCTTTCTTGGCCTTGGTTTATTTTTCCCTAAATTGAAAAGGTGATCTTAAAGTTCCTTCCAACTTTAAACATTTTATGATTCTTTGATTTTTGCCCCTCAGAATTAGGGTCACACAATACAAGAATTTGAATGACAGCTTTTGGTGTGAGTTCTAGGAGTTTTCAAATGAAGAGGAAATGGAGTCAGTTTTTCTAGCTTATTTAAACTCCTGCATTTGGTGACAAAGTCTTCTTCCAATGAGTGATTATGTGATTTTTTCAGGGTCTGGTCAGTCAGTCAGTAAGCATTCATTAAGAGTTAACAGTGTGCAGACACTGTATTGAGCACTGGGGCTACAGGAAAGGCACAAGACAACCTCTACCCGCAAAGAGTTCCTGGTCTAATGGGGGAGACTAACATGCAAATAGTTATGCACAGATAATATAGATACTGAATGAATTATAGACAGTACCAGATGGAAGGCATTAGCATCGAAGGGGACTGAGAAAGTTTTCTGACATAAGGTGAAATTTGAGCTGTCTTGAAGAAAATGAGGGAAACTGAGGAGCAGAGGTAAGAAGAAAGAACATTCTAGGCATGGGAGGCAGAGCACTAACTCAGGCAGGAGATGGAAAGTCAGGGTATCAGGAATAGTGAGCTCAGGGGTGGCTAGGTAGTGCAGTGAATAGAGCAATGGCCCTGGAATCAGGTGGACCTGAGTTCAAATTGAGCCTCAGACACTTAACACTTACTGTAAGCTGTGTGACCTTGGGCAAGTCACTTAACCCTAATTTCCCTGCCCTCCCCCCTCCAAAAAAAAAAAAGGAATAGTGAGTCAGTGTGGCTGGATTGTAGAGTATGAGCAAGGGTGTAAGATGGGTAAGAAGGCTAGAAAGGGAGGAAGAGATCGGGCTACAAAGAGCTTGAAATGCCAAACAGGGCTTCGGTATTTGCCCCTAGAAATAATAGGGACTTGAGAGGGAAACAATAGGGAGTTTATCGAGGAGAGCTACATGGTGAGAACTATTGTTGTTCAGTCCTTTTTCAGACTTATCTGACTCTACCTGATCTCATTTGAGGTTTTCTTTAAGTTGTTGCTGTTGTTTAGTTGTTTTAGTCATGTCCCACTCTTTTGTAGTTTTTTGCTTTTTTGGAGGGCAATTGGGGTTAAGTGACTTACCCAAGATCACACAGCTAGTACATGTTAAGTGTCTGAGGTCGGATTTGAACTCGGGTCCTCCTGATTCCAGGGCCGGTGCTCTATTCACTGCGCCGCCTAGCTGCCCCCACGTCCCACTCTTCATGACACTATTTAGGGACTTTTTTGGCCAAGATACTGAAGTGGTTTGCCATTTCCTTCTCCAGCTCATTTTACAGATGAGGAAACTGAGGCAAACAGGGTTAAGTGACTTGCTCAGGGTCACACAGCCAGTAAGTATCTGCGGTCAGATATGAACTCAGGAAGATGAGTTTTCTTGATTCCAGACCTGATGCTATATGCCCTTAGTCAGACCTGCTCTTTTTTTTTATAGACAAGTTCACATTTTATTTAAAACTACATTTTAAGTTTAAAGTTACTAAGCAAATCGCAATAAAAATAAATAACCTCTACTGTTTAGAGAAATCATCTTGGCAGATGAATGGAGGATAGATTAGAGGAGAGATGAGTGAGAAGGTTAGAAGTGATGGCTAAAACTAGGATGATGGCTCTGAGAGAAGGGAACATGTATGAAGAATGTTAAGGTAGAAATAACAAGATTTGATTTTTTTGTTTGTTTTTGTTTTTTTGGAGGAGGGAAGGTATGGCAATTGGGGTTAAGTGACTTGCCCAACATCACAAGGCTAGTTTAGTGTGTCAAGTGTCTGAGGCTGGATTTGAACTCAGGTCCTCCTGACTCCGGGGCCTGTGCTCTATTCACTGTGCCACCTAGTTGCCCCAAAACAACAAGATTTGGCAAAGATGTAGTGTGGGTGCAACTGAGGAGTTGAGGACGAGTCAGACCTGGGTGACTGGGAGGATAGTAGTATCTTCAAAAGTAAAAGGAGGTTATGAAGAGGGTTTTGGGGAAAAGATCATGAATTATCTTGTTGCGTTTGCGGTGACTATGGGACATTGCTTTTGAGATGTCCAAAAGGTACACTAGGGAAGGGAAAAGGAAAAGACCCAAGCAAGACTCACCTGTCAAATGTGATTTAATAAAGGTTATTCTATAGAGTTAACTGAATCCAACTTCCTTCACTCAAGACCTTTTGTTCAGTACTTCATATATTGAGGTATTTGTAATGATGAGATGGGCCAGTAGGCAGCTACTGAGGGTTGAAATAGGCCCTTCCCATCCACATGACATCCACCCATAAATGGTTAAGAAAAATGGCAAGAACAGATTTCCTAATATTTAAGAGGCAGTAAGCAAGATAACAACAAACACAACATTTATTACATACCTACTGTGCACAGAACACTGGACTAGGGACTGGGAGGGACAGAAAATTTAGATGAGGAAGCCCCACGCCTTTGAAGAGCTTAAAGTCTAGAGAAAGTAGGGGGCAGCAACACAAAGACCTAATCATACAATATCACCTGGTAAGTGCGTTAGAGTCAAAAACCAAAATACTGTGTGAGGTCTGAGGGGAAAGGTAATTACTGATGTGGGGGATCAGGCAAGGCTTCCTGGAAGAAGTTATATTTAAGTTAGGCCTTAAAAGATTAGGTTAGCTAGATGGTACTGGGGATAGAGTGCCAAACCTGGAATCAGGAAGACCTGAATTCAAATCTGACCTTAGATACTTACTAGCTGTGTGACCCTGGGCAAGTGACTTAACCCTGTTTGCCTCAGTTTCCTCATCTGTAAAATGAGCCAGAGAAGGAAATGAAAAACCTTCTAGTATCTTTGCCCAGAAAATCCCCAAATGGGGTCACAGAGAGTTGGACACGACTGAAACAACTGAACAACAACAACTTAAAGGATGGGCAGGAATTTAACATGTGAAGTAGGAGAGCAAAGCTATAGGGAACAGTGTAATCGAAGGTATGAGAGCTGGGCTTGAGTTCAGGAGGCAGAGAACATTGAGCTCAGCTTCAGGGTAGAATACAGGGAGGAGAGTTGTACAAGATGTGCTTGTAAAGATGGATAATGCCAGACTAGAGGAGGCCTGGAATGCCATGCTATGGAGTTAGGCCTCAGCTCCTTCGTCAATGGGGAGCCAGTGAAGATTTGTATCAGTGGAGGGGCATGACTTAATCTATGTATAAGGAAGATGATCAGGGCAGTAGTGTGACATCAAAGGGTACTGCCGACCCAGCGCCTGACGTCATTCAGTAATAGGATCAAGTGCTGTCAATCTCACACTGTGACATTAAGCACCCTAGAACACCCAGGATGGCTGCCAGCACAGGTTCTCTGATCTGCTTTACTAAAGGAAAACAGCTTTAAAGGAGTCAACAATCTTTAATTAAACATCTATCTATCTATCTGTCTGTGTGTCTATCTATCTATCTATCTATCTATCTATCTATCTATCTATCTATCTATCTATCTATCTATCAGGGGCGGCTAGGTGGCACAGTGAATAGAATCACAGGAGTGACTCTGGAGTCAGGAGGACCTGAGTTCAAATCCAGCCTCAGACACTTAACACTTACTAGCCATATGACCTTGGGCAAGTCACTTAACCCCAACTGGCCTGCCCTCCCTTCTCCAAAAAAAAAAAAAGAATAGCTCTATCTATCTATCCATGTATATCATTCGATTAGTTCAGGGGGGAAAGTCAGCACCCTGAACTTCAGAAAATACAAACAGAAATTACAAGCAGACAAAAAATGCAGTCAGAGAAAATAACACAATTCAACAGACAGGGCTTCTAGCTGTCTGACCATTGCATACATACATAGTTAGTCACCAGAGAGAAGCGCCAACATCTGAGTTTTCAAACCTGGGGGGCTCAATGGCTGCCCCAGAGTCTTATCTGGCCAAATCACACAACTCTTCTCATAAGTGAGCCCCAAACAAAACCTCAGCTCAGAGAATATACTGTATGTGTGTGTGTGTTTGTGTGTGTGTGTAGTGGGAGTGTGGGGGGTGGGTGTGTATGGGTGTGGGTGTATTGGTCTTCTGTTTCTACCTCCCTCACTCTGCATCAATTCAGGCAAACTTTTCCATGGTTCTCTGAATTCTTCATATTGTTCTCACACACAAAAAAATATTCCAATTCATTGTCATTCTTAATCAATAGCCTTTAGCATGGCAGTGCTGGATATAGATTCTGCCTTCTCTGACCATTATTAGTTGAATGATCTTAGATAAATCACTTGGCCTGACTAAATTTGTTAAAAGGAAAATTTTCCTTTTTCAGGTTTTTTTATTCATTCATTTCAGTAATGTCTGAAGTGACACCATTTGGACTTTTCTTGGCAAAGATACTGGGATGGTTTGGCATTTACTTCTCCAGTTCATTTTACATATTAGGAACTGAGGCAAACAAGGTTAAATGAATTGACCAGGGTCACATAGCTAATAAGTATCTGAGGCCAGATTTGAACTCAGGAAGAGCAGTCTTCCTCATGCCAGACCTGTCATTCTATCTACTGTGTTACCTAGCTGCCCAGTTTTTAAGGTTAGGGAGACCTAAATAAATTTTAAGTGGATAGGAAGTTGTCATTGCCAGGAGAAAAATTAAAGATGAATGAGGAAGAGGGCTTGACCACTTAAAGCAAGGCTATTGAGAGGAAGGGAGTTAATGTGATCCAAAGAAGGTAGAGGAATTAGCTTTAGTACATAGTTGAAATAGCTCTTCTTCTTTGACTGGAGGGAAGGAGGAGTGGTTGCTACTGCTGAAAAGTGGGAGGAATCAAGGACAGGAGCTAACATGGGATAGCTTCCATCTTATCTGTGAAGTAGCAATCCCTTTGCTCTAAATGTAGTGAGTAGGTCAATAAACATTTATTAAGCACCTATGATGTGCCAGACACTAGAATAAGTTCTGGGGATACAAATATCAAGGAAAACAGAGATGGTCCCTGCCCTCAAGGAGCTTACAATCCAATAAGGGGAAGAGCACATACAAAACGAAGCTAAAAAGGAGATGAGAAGGTAGAGAGGAAGGATCTTGCATGGGGACACAAGGGAGAAGTTCAGAAAAGTCCAAAAACAGTGCAAGTGCTGGGAATTAAGGAGAAGACTGTGCTGACGCCCCTCCTTAAATAAAGACCATGGAGCCTGGAGCCCTACCCCCTAGTCCAAGGGGCCAATCAGAAGGACAGGATAGTGATGAGGTGTGCTTTTGAGGCATTTTCAGGCAGATCCAATCTTACAGAATAATGAGATTTCCCAATGATGAGTTTCTTGGAGAAAGAAGCCTTGATGAGAAGTCCAAAAACAGTGGAAAATGGGGAGAAGACTATGCTTAGCCCATTCCTTAACTGGAGGCCCTATGAGACCATGGTCCTGCCCCTCAGTCAGAGGGTAGTATGAAGAGGAAGAGGGAAATGTAAAGACAAAAGGAGAGAAGAAAGACTTAGGAAAGACAATGTGTGTCATTACCAACTGTTTCACATGTATAGATTCCTAAAATGTTACTAATAGTCAATCAAAATATAATCACATTAATATTCAACTTCAATGTTTTGATTCAATATTAGTCATGATGTACAGAGCTTTTGATGAGTATTTAGTGATGTTTGATAATGTAACTTTCCAATAAATTCCTCCTCCATTGCCTCATTTTAACATGGAAAAGTCCAGGTTCTCAGAGCCAAGGTCAGTGGATGCAGCATCTGGCTATTCTAATAAAGCTGGAAAAACTTTCAAGAGGTGGTATTTTGTAACTGGGAAAGTTAGGTGGCACAGTGGCTAAAGCACCATGCCTAGAGTCAAGAATTCTCATCTTCCTGAGTTAAAATTTGACCTCAGATTCTTACTAGCTGTGTGAACCTGAGCAAATCACTTGACCCCATTTTGCCTCATTTTCCTCATCTGTAAAATGAGCTATAGTAGGAAATGGCAAACCACTCCAGTATTTCTGCCAAGAAAACCTCAAATAGGGTCATGAAGAGCCAGCACAACTCAACAATAACAACATTAAAACAGAGTACTGAGTTTGCAAAGTCAGGCAGACATGGTTCAGATTCTGCCTCTGCTTCTCCTTAGTTGTATGACTCTGGGCAAGACTCCAATCTCTCTGAACCTCTGCTTCCTCATCTGTAAAATGCACATAATCATACTTATAGTACCTCCCTCATAAGACTATTGTGAAACTCAAGTGAGATATGTGTAAAGTAATTGTTTTTGTTTTTGCTGCAGCATGGTGGACCTTTTGTTCATAGAAATCCATTTTTCAGAGGTTCCCAAAGAGGACAATTCCACCGCATGGAGGGTGCTGGAATGATGGAGAGGGGGAAATGGTAGTAGCCTCGCCCTGCAATTGTTGGACTTAGAATAAAAATAAATGGGTAGAAAGAAGAGAAGAGAAGAAAATTTTGAAAAACTACGTTTCATCTGTTGTGTAACAGAGTTAAAGTTGTAATGATTACACTATTTTCCAAATAAACACACAAAATGCAAGTTATAACCAATCAGTCCTCAAGACTTTCAACAGGTCTCAACAAGCAAGTTGCAGCAGGCATGTCTCCATTGTTGGGAAATTCGGCATGTACTGACAGGAGTTTGTGCCTGTAATGACTTGTTTACAATACAGTACTATGGGGTTACATGATGCAATATTGCATCATCAAAATTTCAATGCAGAAAAACATACAAATGTACAATAAATTATTAAATTCAAAATGTCATTAAAAAAACACATTTTTCATTTTTTTTGAAATGATGCAAATTAAAAAAAAACATTAAAGGGTTAAAGAAAATAGATTTCCAGGGGATGCAGAGTAATTTTCTTTTAAAGGGGCAATAGAACAAATAAGCTTGGTAGGATCGCAGATCTAGAGAAGGAAGGGACCTCAGAGGCCATCTAGTCCAATCCCTTCATTTTACATATGAAGAAATCAAGGCCCAGGGAGGCTAAAGGATTTGCTCAAGATCATACAAGAAATGAGCAAAAGAAGTAGAATTTGAACCTAGGTCCTCTGACGCCAGATCTCTTACTTACTCTTTTCACTATACTGTGCTACATACCCTTCATGGACCATCTTACCTTGGGCAGAGAGGTTATGATCTGCTTTCATGGTGGGAGAATACAGACCAATGAAATCAGAGGTACTCAAATGATAAATGAATGATAATTCCCATTCCAATTAGTGGATTTTCCTTTTCCTTAAAATAATTCTCCTAGAACTCACTTGTTTGTTAATACATTAATTATCAATTCATCAACACGCCTACAAAAAGACGTTGCATTAACTCTAGTTCTTAATACTTAAAGAATCATTCAAAAAATAGGAATAGAAATGAATTGGGATGTGAGTTAAGGGAGCCCAGTAGGACAGAATGTTTTTAATTAGAAGGTTAACACCATCCTTTGTGATTCCAAATATAAACAAACAACAGCCATATTCATTCTACTTTGAAAAACAGGTACAATGGAGGAAAATCCAAGGGAGAATTTAATGAAACACTTGAAAGTGTTTTTCCAAGTGCTAGAGGAAGTAGAGAACTTAAAGGATTAAGCCAGTAAGGGAATAAGAAAAAGGAAAGTCAATCTACATTTTAAGACTTCTCGGCAGGAATGTAAAAGAAGGTGGGAAATGCAACCCAAGCAGCAATTACCCGCTCAGCAAATCCAATTCACTCTGGCAAGCTCCAGACAGAGTATAATAATAATCAATTTTTGTGCGTCAAGCTTTTCAAAGCCCCTTGCCATCATCCATTAGCAAAACCACATGTTCCTGTATGGCGGTTAGTCACGGCCACTTCCTATTGCAGGCAGTTGTGAGCAGAGTGAACTACAAAGATAGATGGTAAACGGCTAGTTAGCTGCAGGTCATAAGAGGGAGTGATGCCAGCCCATTGGGAGAATTCTGCCTCAGCACTGACTGACTCAGTGGTAATACAATTAATTATAGTATATTAGAATATTGTTGGAAGGGACCTAATAACTCATTTAATCCAACCCCTTCTTTTTATAAATGAGGAAAATGAGACCGAGAGGTTAGTTAGGTCATTTGCCCAAGGTCACTCAGATAGTTGGTGGCAAAGCTGAGATCTGAAATCAAGTAAGCCTAAGGTCCTTCCCTTCCCCCTTCCCTTCCTTTTCCTCTTCCCTTCCCTTGATTCTTTTTTCCTCTTTCCTTTTCCTGGCTTCTCTGGGCCTCAATTTGCTCACTGGTTCTCTCCAAAGGGGAGAAAAGCATACATACATACAAATATGTGTGTGTATACATATACATACATACGTATGTATGTATGTATGTATGTATATGTATACACACATATTTGTCCACAGGGGTTGGAAAGATAATCTCCTGATGTGGAAATGCCTACTACATGTTCAGATGTGCAGATTGTAAATTAAGTAGATGATAAACCTTAATTTAAAGCCTAGGGTAGCAGTTCTTAAACTCTTTTCATCTCTGGACATTTTCACATGATTAAAAATTATTGAGAACTCCAAAGGACTTTTTCTTTGTGTGGGTTATAGCCATTGATGGCTGCTCAATTCAAATTGGAAACATCTTTATATTATAAAAATAGTTTTGACTTCATGGTGCTACTTAGTGACTCTTGGAGACTCCTAAGGATCCCTGCCTGAGTATGCTTTTGACATATAATATATGTGTGTGTGTATAAAATTATTCTATACATACTTCTATTTATCAGTTCTTTCTCTGGATGCAGATAGTATCTTTTTTCATATGTCCTTTATAGTTAATTTGGGTGTTTATCATAGTCAAAATAACCTATTTGCTCAAAGTAGTTCTTAAAACAATATAGTTGTTACCATATACAATGTTCCTTGGTTCAGCTCACTTCAATCTTCATTATTTTGTGCAAGTCTTTCCATGTTTTACTAAGATCATTAAGCTCATCATTTCTTATAGCACAGTGGTATTCCATCACAATTATGTACCACAATTTATTCAGCCATTCCTCACCTGATGGGCATCCCCACAATTTCCAGTTCTTTGATATAAACAATTTAGAACATGCAGATTCTTTTCCTTTTCCCCTAATCATCACAATGACTGCTGCTAACAAGTACTGCTAGTTAGCCCAATATGTAGTAGCTGGACAGGGTCCTGAAAATGGTTCTTGCTGTAGCCTCAGAGGGCAGGGCTACTGCTTTTTCTGGGATCTCTGGGTTTCTTGGCCCTTTTGGTTCTTATGTCCCACTTGGACTGGGCTGTGGCTGACATTGACCCTAACCTAGACCCTTTTATGAACCCACATCCTTGTGGTCCCAGCCTGAGCCCCATCCTTCTCTTCCCCCATGACCTCTGGGGAGAATCCCACATAGCTGGGAGAAGAGTCATGGTCAGCATGAAGTAGAGAGGCTGTTATCTTATCTCCCAGAATGGTTCCCCAGTCCTGCTCCTCTCTACTCCTATGTCCTGAGACACCAAAGTGAGGTGATTTCCTTTGAAATCCCTTTGGCTGCTGCTGCTGAGGTTATAGGGCTCATTTAGGGTTGAATTCTGTCCCCTGATTTTTCTTGGGAGCGTACCCAGAACACCAGCCCTAAATCACTTTTTCCCATTCCGCACATAAGTATCACCTCTATGTGGGATATGCTTCCTAAGAAGTTTGTTAGAGAGAGTATGAATTGAGGTAGGGGTTATTTTGATCATTTGGTCATTCTCCATCCCATAAAATCTTAGTCTTGATTTTTTTTTTCCAAAGTTGGTAGATAGAATATTTGCAGTTTACTTAGTTCCAGAAAGAGAAAGTGAGCTCTCTTGGAGTTATTACAAGTCATTGGTTGCTTGATTTTACTCTTCATGTTGATTGGTGGAGCTTGGACTAAATGACCTCTGAACTCCCTTCTAACTGGGAAATTCTGTGAAACAGGGAAGCTGGAAGAAGGCACTTGACTGATTCCAGCTTCAAGGACTGGGGACATTTACATTAATCTTCCATGACCTATCCCTTGATGGCACTGTCAGACGGAACATTGGATGATAGTGGTGGACTATGGGTCCAAGCTAGTGTAGCATTTATGTCCAGTGATCATTGCTCCCCAAAGAATACACCCCTGAGAGGAAAATGGGGCAGAGAAAAAGACCTCAGAAAGTATAGCCAGCAAAGTTTCCAAGTAAAGGTAAGAAAAAGGACCTCTGACTTTCTGAGTTGGAAGGGGCCTTACTGGGCTAAACAGAATCCTAGAGTCTTCAGAGGAAACAGTACATTGAAATCTTTATAGGAAAACCAGAGACAGCAGCTGGAACACACATCAAAGAGCCAAGTGTAGGAACAGTTAATGCTCTGGTTAATGTTGGGTGTTCACATGCTTCAAAGATTTAAAGTATACAGAATGCCAAAGCCAAAATTAAAGCAGTTGGGGGTGGAGAGTGGGGGGTGGGGTGGAGTGGGGTGTGATCAGAGGATGGGGGAACAGGAGAGTTTCCAAGGCTATAAAAGGATTTGATTGTTGGTGGAGTGAAATGTTGACATTTCTACAGTAGAATTATTGGACATATGTGAGCAAGGCCTAAGAGACGGAAAGTAGCTTCTTAGAAGTAAAATTTGGAATTTTCTAGTTGGATGAAGGAATTATTTGTCAACCTGGGCCTTCGCCCTCCCTTTTCCCTTTCCTTGATCCTGCCTGACCTACTCCTATGAAATAACCCTGGGGACTCTGGAAGCTTGAAAATGAGCTTAAAGGCTTGGGTTCCCCTCCTATTCACCACTTGGTTAGCCACTGAGGACCATTGGCAGACTCTCTATGCATGCTCTAATCTCTTTGCAAGACACTTTCAAGGCTGACCTCTTGCCTGCAATATTAAAGACTCTTCTCTGACAGAAGTTAAGGAAGCAGCCACAGGGATAATCAACCAGCAGGTTTCTCCTGTACTTCTCCTCCCTAGCAATGCCTGCCGCTGTGAGCAGGGGTTATTTTATAGCCACAATCCTGTGGGGGACAGTTTAGCACAGTGTATAATACATGAGAAGTGTGTAATAAATGCTTATTGACTTGACCTGTTGACTTTTCATCAAGAAGGCAAAAAGGTTGGGATATTATGAATGTAATGGAATACTCTTGTGCTATAAGAAATGATGAGCAGGAAGACTTCGGAAAAACCTTGACTTATATGAACTGAGGCTGAGTGAAATGAGCAGAACCAGAAAAACGTTGTACACAGTAACAGCCACACTGTGTGATGACTGACTTTGATAGACTTAGCTCTTCTCAGCAAGGTAAGGATCTAAGACAATTTCAAAAGACTCAATGGGAAAATACTATCCACATCCAGAGAAAGGACTTTGGAGTCTGATTGCAAATGGAAACATACTATTTGTTGTCTTTTTCTTTTGTCATTTTGTTTTGTTTATTCTTTCTTGTGGTTCCTCACATTAGTTCTAATTCTTTACATCATGACTAATGTGAAAATATGTTTAATCTGAATGTATAAATAGAGCCCCTATCAGATTGCATGCTATCTTGGGAGGAGAGGGAGGAGAAGAATATTTAAAGGAGGAGGAGGATATTTAAAACTCAAAATCTTATGAAAGTGAATGTTGAAAATTAAAAATAAATTAATTATATTTTAAAAAGAAAGCAAAAGGGGGGATAATCCCTTAACTAAGGTAATCATAAGAAATCAACTACAATAACCTTTCTTATTTTCTTCTTCCCTTCTCTCTCCTAGGAAAACATCAGACCTTTTTAAAAAATATGTTTCTGTCTGTATCTTTTTGATGCAGCAAGGGTTGCCCTTCACAAGTAGAATGGGGATATCTTGTTATTTGGCTAGAAAGGAGGTGGAAGGGACATCTCTAGCCTTTTCTGCCCCTACCCTTCTACAAGAGAGACTATTTCCTGACAGGAAGAAGCAGTTGGTTGGGGTGAGAAACTTGGACACTCAGCTCTCCTCAGAGAAAGGGAGTTATCGGACTAGAATTATATCTATCTGCTCCCATAAACATTATTAGACTAGGGGATATGGTTTGGGGGCTCAAACTAACTTCTGATTATTGTTTCATTAATGGGGTAAGCAGGATCCCAAGCTTTCTAGCCATGGCTTGACTTGTTCCCCAAATGTCAGTTCCACAAGTACACATAGGAAGTAGCCAAGAAATTCATTGATCTAAGTTGATAGCAAAAAGCAAAGCAACAACAACAAAAACAAACAGAGAAAGTATGCATAGGAGAATACACACTAGACAGTAGAGAGTAAAGAAGCTCTTCTGTTAGGAATGTGGGAACCCTGCTCCACCAAGAGGGAGAGAGTCCCAGATCTCGCTCAAGGGGAAGTTCCCAAAGTCTCTAGCAGCTGGAGACAGGGATATGATGGAGACTTCCAGCTCCTCTCATGTTGGTTTCTTCCCAATCTTTCCTTTAGAAACCTGAAGTAGGGTTGGCATGTTCAATCTTTTCTCTCAAAGCTGGAAGCTAGAAGTACCTGAAGCAACTGCAAAATCCAGAGATACTTAAAGAAACTTCCAAGCACAAAGAAAATGAAACTCTCCTCTCTCCTGTTCCTGCCAACCTTGCGCTGTCCTTCACATGGGCACCAGGGATTGATCTCTACTCATAAGAAAATTCCCATGGGGTGGCTAGGTTGCGAAGTGAATAAAACACTGGCCCTGGAGTCAGGAAGACCTGAGTTCAAATCTGGCCTCAGACACTTAACACTTACTAGCTGTGTGACCTTGGGCAAGTCACTTAACCCCAATTGCTCTACCTTGCCCCCTCCAAAAGAGCAAAAAAAAAAAAAAGAATCCCATACCAATGGCCTTTGGGACATGGGGTTACAACAGTTATGTTGTTTTGTCTCGGTTTTAGCACCTAGACTTTTGCTTTACACTTAACCTCACTCTCCTCTGTTATCAGTCAACTGACAAGCATTTATTAATTAAGCACCTAGTTTATGCTAGGTGGGGCATCTAAGTAGTACAGTGGATAGAGCACCAGTACCGGAGTGAGGAAACTCTGAGGTCAGATCCAGCCTCAGACATTTACTAGCCATGTGATGCTGAGCAAATCACTTAACCCCTATTTGCCTCAGTTCCTCATCTGTAAAATGGGAACACATCAGAGAAGAAAATGGCAAACTATTCCAGTATCTTTGACAAGAGTTGTACACAACTGAATGACTGAACAGCAACAATATGCCAGGCACAGTTAAACACTGGGGGCTCACAGTCTAATAAGGGAATCATGCAGACTACTATGTACAAAGTGTATCGATAGACATACACACATATATGTCTGTCTGTCTGTATATGCCTATCTATCTACATGTACATACATATATGTGTATATATACATATGTGTGTATACATATACACATATGATCGATTTGAGATAATCAACACAAGAAAGGCACTAGCCTTGAGGATTGGGAAAGGTTTCCTTGTAGGACATAAGATTTTAGCTGGGACTTGGAGAAAACCAGAAAAGTCAGGAGATGAAGAGGGAGAGAATTCCAGGCATGGGGGACATAGAGTGAAAATGTATCCCAGTTATTTGTGAATGTATCTTCTCCACCCCAACCCCCATCCCGCCATAACCTCCTCATTCTATTGTTAGCTCTTTGAGAACAGGTTCTGTATCATTTAACTTTGTATCCCTGGCATCTAACATAGAACTTTGCACATAGTAGGTATTTAATGAAAGTTTATTGTGTAGAGATTATGGTCTAGCTCATTCTCACAGAATCAGGCTTCTATATAGCTTCCTCAGAGTTCTAGAGTACCCTGAGGGAATTGGGGGTGTCCATTACCTACTAATATAGGTCCAAGCTCCCATGTGCTATGTCCTCCTTCCTATTACATACCAGAAACTGACAGTGCTAGATTGTGGTTATATGAAGACAGAAGTAAAACAATTCCTGTCCTCCAGGAGCCTACATTCTACTAGGGGGTGTGTGTGAATTCAGTAAGGGGACAGCATATGCACAGTAAGTACAAAGATACACACATATGTATATATATGTATATATACACACATATGTATATCTATATGTATATATACACACATACATAAATACATACATACAGAGTAGATATGAAATAACAGGGGAAGGAGGGATGAATAGAGCAAAAACTAACAAGGGACTCAAGAAAGTCCTTTGTAGGAAGATGTGCTTGAGCTGAACCTTGAAGGAAGAGAAGGATTTTAAGAGATGAAGGAGAGGAGGGAGATAATTCTAGGCATGAGGGAGAAGCTGGGCAAAGGCACAGAGTCAGGAGACAGAATTCCATCTATAGAGCCAGCAAATAACGCAGGTTGACTAGAATAATAGCTTTTACCTCCTAGGCTTATTGTGAGGATCCAAGTGGAAAAGTACTTTGCGAACCTTAATATGCCATTTATTATTGGTATGATTATCATTATTGTTTCTATGAATAGTAGAGTGTTGAGGCAGAGTAATACTGAGTGTAATTCTAGAAAAACAAGTCACAGCCAGATTATGAAGGCTTTAAATGCCAAATAGACATTGTTATTTTATTTTAGAACTAAGAAGGCAACACTGGAATTTCTTGAGTAGAGGAATGCCATGGTTAGAACTATTTAGGAATATCCGTTTTTGTGGTTGTGTGAAGGACAGATAGGAGAGGGAAGAGGCTGGAGGCAGGGAGACCAATTCAGAAGCTGTTGTAATAATTCAGCCAAGAAATATTGAGGGCCTGTATTTATGTCTTTTTTGCATCTGATTCAATGCATTGAATTAATTATATTACAAATTTTATTTGATTATAACCCTGAGCTTGATCCACATATGCCCAATCTTCATAGTCATTTAGGTAGCATGACCATCAGCTCACAACTTAAAAAAACTAAGAGAATATTGTACGTGACAAGTTCCTTTCTGGAAATTTCTTGTCCAGGGTTCTGTAGTTCATGGTCTTCCCAAAGGACTGGGCTTTCTCAGTCAAAGTTGTGAAAGAAGAGAGGTTCATTTAGCATTCCTCTTCCTTCTCCTTTTTCTTCCTTCTCCAGACAAAGATGTGACATTTCTAATCTCTATGATGAAGTGCCTCAGATAAACTCATTTTTACCAAGGTATTAAGGGCTTACTGGATCACTTCATCCAAGACATATTTGCATTTTAAAAGAAGAGAAATCTAGGAAGGTCTATAATTAACCTAAAAGGATGAATCAGAGAAGTATTTCAGGCAGTCGTGGGGAAGATACTTTTGTTTGTGTTCCTACTCCAACCCCTTACTTCACGTCACATGGGTAGACAGTCTTAGAGTAAAGCCAACCCCATTGGCTAGCCTGCTTCATGGGGTGGCAAAGTCTGGGTGTGTGTGTGGGGGATGAACACAGAGTTGCTGCTATACAGGTTTTACTCCCCTTCTTTCTTATGTAAAAGTATCAGGAGTTGTATTATTCTTAATGTGAAAGTTTAAAGAGACGCCAAATTCAGGGACACCTATTTGACCACAGGGGCAGAGAACACAAAAATTACAGATATATAATGTTGGAAAAGACCTTGAGGGATCATTTAATTCATTGTCTTGCCTTTGGGTGGAATAGCACTTAACTACATTTATTTTTAAAGAATACATAGAAGATGATGAAATAACCGTGTTTTCCAAGTCCTGTCCTTGGCAACTCTTGTAAATACAAAGTATAAGAATAGGAACTAAATATATTATTTCACTGGTATTGAGAATACATTCCTAGGTGGACAAACTCCCTTGACCATATATGTCCCACTTTTTCTACAATTTTGAGAGAGTAGCAAAGAGGTTGAGTTTTACCTAGGGTTACATAGACAGTGCTGTTAGAAGATGAACTTGAATTCAGGTCTTCCTGGCACTGAGGCCAGTTCTATTCATTTCACTAGCATGCTGCCTCTCCAGAAACACAAGAGAGTGAGTAAATAAATCTCTAGCCATCAGCTCCTGCACATTGATGCAAACTAATAAAGAGTAATATTAAGTCTCCTTGATGACAACACATCAATCAGTAAGCATTTATTAATCACTTACTGTGTTCTAGGCACTTTACTAGAAACCAGGGAGACAGGAACAAAGAATTAAACAATACCTACTTTCTAGGAACTTACACTCTAATGTGATGAAAAAGTTAAATTAAGACATTTAAGGTGACAAAGCATATAGCTTAACCCAAGAAAGAGGCCATTAAGGGGAGAGAGGGCCTGAGTTTCAGATGTATTTTTTGGCAGAATGACTTTTAAAATTAGGAGTGTTTGGTAATATGTATGCTTGTTTAAGGAGAGGACTTCATTAAAAGACTATGAAAATCGCCTTTTGCAGGTTGGCGGGGCGTGAGGTAGCAGCACCACGAAGGCCTCGGGCACCCTGAGAGAGTATAAGGTAGTTGGGCGCTGCCTGCCCATTCCCAAGAGCCCGGTGCCGCCTCTTTATCGCATGCGGATCTTTGCTCCTAATCATGTGGTAGCGAAGTCCCGGTTCTGGTGCTTCGTTTCCCAGCTGAAAAAGATGAAGAAGTCTTCTGGAGAAATCGTATACTGCGGACAGGTCTTTGAAAAGTCCCCTCTTAGAGTGAAGAACTTTGGCATCTGGCTGCGTTATGATTCCAGGAGTGGGACCCACAACATGTACAGGGAGTACAGGGACCTGACCACTGCTGGTGCCGTCACTCAGTGCTACCGAGATATGGGAGCCCGTCACCGTGCCCGGGCCCACTCCGTCCAGATCATGAAAGTGGAAGAAATTCCTGCCAGCAAATGCCGCCAGCCCGCAGTCAAGCAGCTCACGACTCCAAAATGAAGTTCCCTCTGCCCCACAGAGTTCTGCGTCGCCAGCACAAGCCACGCTTTACTACCAAGAGGCCCAACACCTTCTTCTAAGATTAGAGACAATGAGGCACTTATTTGGTTTAAATAAATTTCTCAATTGGAAATACAAAAAAAAAAAAAAAAAGACTATGAAAATCATTGGCTACTTAGCCATTGCTTTACTGCAGTTAGCAAAGCCAATGTCTCCCTCTGGTGGATTACATTGGAAATTGCATTTACATTATTTCTGTGACTAGAAGAAAACTTAAGAACTAGTCTAATAACCTCTTTGTATTTCTGAATAAGAAATTAAGTTTATTATTTTCTTTAAAATTTATTTTATTTTTAATTTGTGGAATAAAATAAGCATTTTCACAACACAGTATAATAAAAAAGATGATTGCATGTGAAGTTTATTGAGGCTAAAATGACTTTGCAAAAGTCATAGTATAATGATTAATGTGAAAATATTTGTGGATCGTAGATTCTAGTGTATGCCGCCATGATGGGGGGGAGGAGAAGGAGGAGGGGAAAATTTGGAACTCAAGGAACTATGGAACTGAATGTTGTAAACTAAAACAAACCAATTTAGTTAAAAAAATAAAGAAAAAAAAAGTGAGGGTGGTGACTTTGGAAAGCCTTACCTCACCTAAAATTAAAAAAAAAAGTCATAGTGGCCACTATTCCATCCAATGCTTGTTTTTTTAAAATTAAATTTTATGTTTATTTTTAGTTTAAACCGTTCATTTCCATAAGATTTTGAGTTACATATTTTCTCCCCGTCTTTCTCCTACCCACCACCCCAAAACAACGATCCTACTGTATATCCCCTCCCCAAATCTGCTCTCTCCTATATCCTCTCCCATCCCCCCTCCAACTTTCAAGTAGGGTAAGATGGATCTCTATACCCCTGTGCCTATATATCTTATTTCCCAGTTGCATGTAAAATAATAATAATAATAATATTTTTTAAACATTTGACTTTAAAACTTTGAATTCTAGATTCTTTCCCTTCCTCCCTCATTACCCACCCTTACTGGGAAGATAAGCAATTCAATATAGGTTGTACATGTGTAGTTGCGCAAAACATTTCCATAGTGGATATATTGTGAAAGACTGACTATATTTCCCTCCATCCTATCCTGCCCCCAGCTTTTTCTGTTCTCTACTTTGACCCTGTCCTTTTTGAAAAGTGTGTGTTTCCAACTTCCCTCCCCCCAATTTGCCCTCCCCTCCATCATCCCCCCTCTCATCACCTTCCTCCCTACTCTCCTGTAGGGCAAGATGCCCTAGTCAGTGTATGTCATTCCCTCCCTAAGCCAAATTCACTGAGAGTAAGGTTGACTCATCCCCTTTTGCCTTCCTGTTCTTCCCCTCTGTTGTAACAGTTTTCCCTTGCCTCTTCTGTATGGGATAATTTACTCCATTCTGTCTCTCCCCATCTCTTCCCCTTATATTCCTCTCTCACCTCTCAATTTCACCATTTAAATATCATCCCTTCCTATTCAACTGGTCCTGTGCCCTCTGTCTATGTATACCTGTACATATATATATACACAAAATCACATGTATTCATATGTCCATATGCCCTCCCATATGTGTGTATACACACACACACACACACATATATATATATATATATATATATATATATATATATACACACACACATTTATATTCCATTCAACTATTCTCATACTGAGAAAAGTTTCCTAAGTTACAATTATCATTTTTCCATGTAGGAATGTTAATAGTTCAACTTTGATGAGTTCCTTGTGATTTCTTTCCCCTGTTTACCTTCTCATGCTTCTCTTGCTTCTTGTATCTGAATGTCAAATTTTCTATTCAATTGTTTTTTTTTCATCAAGAATGCTTGAAAGTCCTCTATTCCACTGAATGACCATATTTTCCCCTGAAACATGATACTCAGTTTTGCTGGGTAGGTGACTCTTGGTTTTAATCCCAGCTCCTTTGACCACTGGAATATCATATTCCGAGCCCTGCGATCCCTCAGTGTAGAAGCTGCCAGATCCTGGGTTATCCTGATTGTGTTTCCACAATATTCAAATTGTTTCTTCTTGGCTGCTTGTAATATTTTCTCCTTGACCTGGGAACTCCCGAACCTGGCTATAATATTCCTAGGAGTTTTCTTTTGGGGATCTTTTTCAAGAGGTGATCAGTGGATTCTTTAAACCTCTATTTTGCCCTCTGGTTCTAAAACATCAGGGCAATTTTCCCTGAGAATTTCTTGAAGGATATTTCTAGGTTCTTTTTTTGATAATGGCTTTCAGGTAGTCCAATAATTTTAAAATTATCTCTCCTGGATCTATTTTCTAGGTCAATGGTTTTTCCAATGATATATTTCACATTGCCTTCTATTTTTTCACTTGTTAAATCTTGTTTAATAGTATCTTGATTTCTCATAAAGTCACTAGATTCCATTTGCTCCAATCTAATTCTGAAGGACTGATTTTCTTCAGTGAGCTTTTGAGATTCTTTTTCATCTGGCCAATTTGGTTTTTTAAAGTATTCTTCTCCCCATTGCCTTTTTGAGCCTCTTTTGCCATTTGGTCTAGTCTATTTTTTAAGGTGTCATTTTCTTCAGTCAGGTTGTTGACTCTCTTTTCATGATTTTCTTGCCTCATTCTCATTTCTTTCCCCAATTTTTCCGCCACTTCTCTTATTTGGTTTTCAAAATCCTTCTTAAGCTCCTCTGTGGCCTGTAACTAGTTCATATTTTTCTTGGAAGCTTTTGGTGTAGGAGTTCTGACTTTGTTTTCTTCCTCCTGTTCCATGTTTTGATCCTTTTTGTCCCTAAAAAAGGAATCCAAAGTCAGATTGCTGTGCTTGCTTTGCTTCTTTTGCTTTCTCATGTTGCCACTCAATCACTTGACTTTTGAGCTTTCTGCCACAGTAGCACTCTGCTGCCAGAGAGGAGAGCTTTGTCCCAAATCACTGGGGTTTTCACAGCTGCTGGAGCTATTAGTTGGGTGCTTTCTCAGAAGTCTCCACCAGCTCTGGCTCACTGGTCACCCATCCCAGGACCTCCACCCTAGACAGCAGTCCAGATCCAAGCAGGTTAAAGCAAGAGCATTTACCCCTCAGAATGGTTGCTTGGTCCCCCTACAGTCTGAAGACCAGGAGGTCTGAAGCAGCCATGCCGAGGAGGCCGCTGTACCTTGGTTGCTTCTCCCTCAGAGGGTTAGAGGCCAGACTGCACTCCCAGACTCTCTCTTCCCAAAGTCCACTGGCCTCTCACTCTGTCTTTGTCATTTATAGGTTGGTAATTCTGGAAACCGCCACATCTGCTAGTGATCCACTCTCCCGAAGTCCCTCCAGCTGGGGCTGGTCATGCTGCCCTGGGGCTAAAACGTGGACTCAGGTGGGGCTGGGCTCTGCTCCCAACGAGCTGCAATGGACCCTTCCTGCCAGCCTGCTGGGCTGTTTTCAGTGGGAGGTTTGTTTCTCTCTGTCATTTTGTGGGTTCTGTAGCCCTAAAGTTTGTTTAGAGTCATTTTGAATGGGCATTTGAGGTGATTATGGGGGGAGCACAGGGAGTACTCCTGCTTCCACATGGCCATCTTGGCTCCTTCCCCTGTCCAATACTTTTAATTTGCCCTTTAGCCAGCTGTTCTCTTCAGACTACTGAAAATATAAGGGTATGAAAGTCATTATTCAGTGACTTTAATATAGATCTTTTTTTGGTTTTGTATTTGAACTGCTTTTGAAAATTTTATAATTTATTGTGATTTTCATACCCAATACATTTTTCAGTCCACTTTATCATGATAAAAATTTCATGGGGGTCAGCAGGGAAGGTATATTTACTCTGTCATGGGCCTCCTTTCCCCAGTTTGTAAGTTCCTTAAGTGCAGAACATTTTAAACTTAAAACCTTGGAACCAGCACCTGGTTCAGTATATGGCATATAAAAGTTGCTCAAAAAATGCTTATGAATTGAATTGAGATGCAGGGAATTTAAAGGTTGTTTCCATCTTCACATAGCAACAGAACTGGAGTAAAAACCCAAGTATTCTCAAATCCTGGTTTTTATTTTTTTCTGCTTGACAGTTGCCTAAACAATGGAACTCATGAGATTTAATTCTGTTCTTTTTCTTGTGACTCAGAAAAGAGGAGCATGCCTGAGTTACTCCAGTCTTCAAAGGACAGGGACTCAGAGTTTCAGAGTGGGAAAGGAACTTCAGAGACCATCTAGCACGACCAGTACCTAGCCAACAACTTCTTAAACAGCAGAGCTGACAGACCAAGATAGCACTTGAGGCTTTTTTTCTCTCTCTCTTTTTTATTTTTTAGTTTACATCATTCATTTCCACAAGATTTTGAGTTACAAATTTTCTTCACATTTTTCCCCTACCCACCACCCCAAAACAGTGATCCCAACTTGAGGCTTTTAATGACTGAGAACCTTCACCTCACCCCAGGGCAGCCTACACTTGTCAACAATGCTAATATTAGAAAGTTTTTTGTTGTTTGGTTAAAATATGTCTCTGTAGTTTCCATTCACTATTCTTAGTTCTTCTCTTGGGGAAAAAAAGTTGAATTCCTCTTCTACATGATAGCATATTAAACCCGTTGCTTAGCAAGATGGCTAGACTTGACTGAGGCCACAAGAGGCTGGTAACCTGAATGAATCCCTGTTCTTTACTTACCCTTTTGGTTTGTCTTGAGTACATAACTGAGTTTGCCTGACTTCTCAATAGGGGAATTTAGTCTTTCTGATATTTCATACTACCCCTACCTTGGATCTTAAGGATCAAATCTACCTTTGTCTCCAGTGTATGGTCCTTTGTCCTACTTGACTGTGACCCTCCTAAAATTCTGTTTTCCTTTTCTTTTTTAAAAAGTTTCATTTTTTTTAACACTATCCACATGTTGTTCTCCCTCACAAGAAAAAAAAAAAACTTGTTGTATAACATAATAAAAAGAATAAAGTAAAATAAATTTACATATTGGCTTTATCTGAAAATATGTCTCATTCTACACCTCTAGCCCCAAGCCCTTCTGCCAAGAGGTGGCAAGCATGCTTCATCATTAGTCTCTGGATTAATAATTCATCAAGGCATCGATATTATTTTCTCCAAATTGTTTTCCTCTACATTACTTTAGTCATTGTGTAAATTGTCCTCCTGGTTTTGCTTACTACATTGTGTCAGTTCATGAAAATTTTCCCAAGTTTCTCTGATTCCATCCCTTTTATCATTTCTTATGGAACAATGTTATATAAATGGGGAGTTAGGTGGTACAGTGGATAGAGTGCTGGACTTGGAATCAAGAAGACTTGTCTTCATGAGTTTAACTCTAGCCTTAGTCACTTAGTAGCTGCATGACCCTGGGCAAGTTACTTAGTCAGTTTGCCTCAATTCCTCATCTTTTTTTTATTGGATTTTTGGAGGGCAATTGGGGTTAAGTGACTTGCCCAAGGTCACAAGGCTAGTTTTTGTGTTAAGTGTCTGAGGCTGGATTTGAACTCAGGTCCTCCTGACTCCAGGGCCAGTGTTCTATTCACTTAATTTCTCATCTTTAAAATGAGCTGGAGAAGGAAATATTAAACCACACTAGTATCTTTGCCAAGAAAACCCCAAATGGGGTCATGACTGAAAAAACTGAACAACAACAAAATGCTTCATACTTTCATTTATTGTAATTTTCTCAGTTATTTCCAAATTCAAGGGCCCACATTTAGGATCACAGCATCATAGACTTACAGTTAAGGGACCTTTGAGGCCGTTGAGTGCAATCCTCTGGTTTTTTTTTTTCTTTATGAAGAAACTGAAGTACAGATTAGGAAACTTGCCAAGAGTCACATAGCTAATAAATGTGTGAATTGGAAAATTAACCAGTCTAAGTATTCTCATATCCCATTGCTTCTCATTTGCAGTTCTTTTTCTACAACCAAAAAGTGGTGCTATACATATTTTTGTACATGTGGATCGCTTCCAACTTTGACCTCTTTAAGGAATATACATAATAGTGGCATTGTTCTTTCAAAAGGGGTACATAATTTAATGACGTTGGGGTATGACAGCAAATTGCTTTCCAGAACAACTGAACCAATTCATGACTCTACCAGTAGTGTGCATCAGTGTGCCTATCATGACCACTGCTACAATACTTCTCCCCCCGCCCCCGTTTGTTATCTTTGCCTGTCAGAGGATTGCAAAATAAAGCTTTAGAGTTGTTTTAATTTGTATTTCATAAAATTATTGATAGCTTTCATTTTTATTTTTTGAGAACTACCTATTTATATCCTTAATCATTTGCCTTTTGGAGAATAGCTCTTGTTTACATCTATATATCTATATATATATATATATGTTATCAGAGAAATTTTTGTTGCAATGGTTTATTCCACAATTAATTGTTTTCTTTCTAATTCAAATTGAAATGATTTTCTTTGTTCAAAAGTTTTGCCATTTTATATACTCAAAATAATCCATTTTATCTTTTATGATAGTCTCTATTCCTTTTGGTCAAGAATTCTTCTCCTATCCATAAGTAGAAAAGGTATCTTCTCTAAGTTATTTATGAGATGACCTTTTATATGTAGGTTATGTGTTCATTTAGAGTTTATTGTGGCATATGGTGAGAGATGTTAATCTGAACATAATTCTTATGAAATTTGATACTAATTTTTCCTAGAATTTTGTCTACTAAGTGGTCCTTGTCTCAATAGTTTGTGCCCTTAGATTTATCTAACACTTGCTTCTGGGTCTTGGTCACCTAATCTATTCCACTGATCAACTTCTCAAGTTTTTAACCAGCACAAAAAAACCAAACCAACACTTCCTAATGTGATTTTTAGAGCTATTATTATACTAATCAAGCTGAAAGTCCTTTTTAATCTAGGGTCTCCTGTTTCTTACTCTTTTCATGATTTTCCTTGAGATTATTAACCCTTTATTCCTTCAGATGAATTTTGTTTTTGTTTTCTCTAGTTTCCATAAAGTAAAATGGGTCATCTCATTAGTGTGGCACTAGGTATGAAAATTGCTTTAAATAGTATTGTAATTTTTATTATTCTAGCATTAAAAAACCATGAGCAATTGATTTCTCTCTTAATATTTGTCTTCCTTTATTTCTATACAGAATGTTTTGTAGTTGTACTTAGAGAATTCATGTATATGTGCTGGTGCATGGCCACCCAGATATCTTACACATTCTGTAGTTATTTAGAATCAAATTTCTTTTCTTACATGTTCCTACTGGGTTTTGTTTGTATTATGTAGAAAGACTGCTGAGTTTTGAAGATTTCATTCATATCTTACCACAAGTTATTAATTGATTCATTAATTTTAGTTGAACCTCTAGGGTTCTCTGAGCCAGTCGAGATATGTCTGCAAAAAGCAATTATGTTGTTTCCTCTTTGCCTATATTTATTCCTTCAATGTCTTTATCTTGCCTTATTTCAATAGCTAGCATTTCTATGACTTTTTCAAATAAAAGGGGTGACATTGGACACCCTAACTACCTCTGATATTAGTGGAAATGCCTCTAGTATTTTTTCAACACAAATAATGGTAGCATCTAGTTTTAGATACTGTTTATTATTCTAAGAAAAGTTCCATTTATTCCTAAGCTATTGATGAGATGTATTTTTTATTTGTGTTTTTTTAAGAAAAATTTGCATTGCGTTTTGTGAACACATAGTAATCACTCAATAAATGCTTATTTGCTGATGAGCTTTTGCTGCACCTATAAATATACCATGTGATTTTTTTTCTTATTATGGTCAATGTATCTATAGTTTGATTAATATTGAAACAACCCTGCATTTCTGATATAAGTCCAACCTGGTTATAGGTATAGAGTTTTAAATATTTTACTGTACCTTCTTTGCTTCAGTAAATTTTAGTAAACATGTTATCATTACTAATAAGCAGCTAGGTATCACAGTGGCTAGAAAGCCATATTTGGGGTCAGAAAGACCTGAGTTCAAATACAGCCTCAGAGACTTAATAGTTGTGTGACCCTGAGAAAAGTACTTAACCTCTCAAACTCAGTTTCCTCTTTTGCTAAATGGGGATAATAGTAATGCCCACCATTGTTCTGAGCATAACATAAGAGGATATATGCAAGAGTACTTTGAAAAAGCCTTAAAGCACTAGATAAATGCTAGCTAAATATCTGAGACATCAATATTCATTAGGGATACTTATTTATAGTTTGGTTCTCTGCCTTGGCTGTCCGTTGTTTAGGTATCAAGACCTTATTTGTATCATGGTAGGAGTTTGGTAAGATCCATTCTTTTCTGACTTGGCATACAGTTTATGGAACATTTGCATCTTTGATTATGTGATAGAATCCACTTGCAAAACCATCTGGCACCAGGAATTTTTTCTTCAGGAATTCATTTGTAACTTGGTCAATTTCTTTTGCTGCAATTGGGTTATTTAAATTTTCTATTTCTTGTTCTCTGAGAATTTCATATTTTTGTAAGCAGTTACATAGCACATTGGATAGAATGCCAGGCTTGGAGTCAAGAAGACTCCTCTTCCTGAGTTAAAATCTGGCCTCAGATACTTAGCTATGTGACTCTGCCCAAGTAATTTAACCCTGTTTGTCTCAGTTTCCTCATCTGTAAAATGAGCTGGAGAAGGAAATGACAAATCGCTCCAGTATCTTTGCCAAGGAAACATCAAATGGGGTAATGAAGAGCCAGACACAATTGAAAAACAACTGAACAACAGCAAAGATTCCATTTCTTATGTTATCCATTTCATTTGCACACAATTAGGAAAATAATTTATTTTATCTTTTTGTGATTTTTCCTTTCTAACTTTTTTTCTTTCTTTTTGGAGGGCAATTGGGGTTAAGTAACTTGCCCAAGGTCACACAGCTAGTTTTTGAGTTAAGTGTCTGAGGCCAGATTGTTTTGTTTTCCTCCCTTTTCAGAATGATATTTGCTATTTACTTCAGGAATCTAGCTTCTAGTCAAAGCAATCAATTCAATAATGTTTTCATTTTCCATTTTGTTAATCTTTTCTTTGATATTCAAATGTTTTGTTTTGGTAGTTAGGGCTTTTTGATGATGCTCTTCTAGTTTTGTTTTTGTTGCTGTTGTTGCCTTCCCAATTTGACAATCTGTTCTTTCTCTCTTTTGTTGATGTAGGTGTTTAGTGATATAAATTTTCCTTTAAGGACTGCTTTGACTGGATCACAAAAGTCCTGGCATATTGTCTTATAGTTGTTATTTTCTTTGATGATTCATTCTTAGACCCACTAATTCTTTAAGATTGTATTATATAGTCTGGTTAATTTTTCTTCAATGACCTTTTATTAAAATATAACTGTAATTGTGTTGTGCTCAGTAAAGGATGTATTTAATAGTTGTGTTTGTCTTCGTTTGTTAGATTTTTATGCAGATTTGTGAGGTGCCATGCATAGTTTAGAAACATGTATACTCATTTCTACTCCAATTCAGTAGTCACCAGAGATTTATCATATGTAAAGATATGACTTTATGTATACATATAGATGTAAGTTTTGTAAAATTCTGTTCAGTTTGAAAGAGGTATATTGAGGTTCCCAACTATTATAGTTTTACTATTTCTAATAATTCTCCCTAAATAAACTTTTCCTTTAAGTATTTATATGCTGTGATATTTCGTGCATTTATACATACATTACACACGCACATATTATTGATATTAATTTATTATCTATAGTCCCTTTAATACTAATGTCATTTTCCTGTTTATCTCCTTTAATCATGTCTACTTCCATTATTTCCTTGTCTGCTACTATGATCGATACCTCTACTTTTTTTTTTAGCTTCTCTGAAACATAAGTTCTCCTCCATCCCCTGATTTTAACTCTGCATGAATCTTTGCATTTCAAGTATGTTTCTTGTCAATAATATTGTTGGCTTCTGCTTCTTAGTTTATCCTATCACCATTTTCCAAATGATTTCATCCTATTCATGTTCATGACAGTGGTTTTGTGTATCCTTCCATCCTATCTTTTTTATACAATTTCCTCTCCTTATTCCCAACCACTTTTTTACTCTGAAGAAAAAAGGGGCAAGAGAGAGTGTGCTCAGTACAAGCCAGTGATCTGCTTCTACTGCACTGCCACCAAGTCCCTTCTTTTGCCTTGGCTTAAACCTGCAGAGTCATTTCCATCACATGGGCTGGGCCACGCCAGCATATGGCGAAATGCTAAACTAGCTTGTTATGGCATGCTGGGTTTTCCCTACCACTGAGCTTCCTCCATTCATTTTTTTATGGACTTAACAAATATTTTTAAAGCCCTTTCCTTGTGAAAGACCCTGGGAGAATAAAGAGAAATTAAAATGACATTTCCTGCCTTCAGAGAACTTGCAGTCTATCAGAGAAATTATGTGTGTGTGTGTGTGTGTGTGTGTGTGTGCATAATAGCAATCATTATTGCTAAAACTTATATAGTGCTTACTATGTGCCAGGGACTATGCTAAATGGTTTACAATTATCCAGGGAGGTGGGTGCTATTATTATCCCCATTTTATATTTGAGGAAACTGAGGCAAAAGTGACTCACCCAGAGTCACACAAGTGTGACTAACAAGTATCTGAGAGTGGATTTGAACTCAGGTCTTCCTATGATTTCAGGCCTGGCTCTTTATTCCCTGTACCACCTAGATAAGTCTTAAGATAGAATGAGATAAGGGTAGAAGAAAGGTCAAACAGGGAGATTCAAGGGAATAAAAGATCATTTCTAACCAGAGAGAATCAGGAAGAGTATCATGGAGGTGGGAGCAACTGAGCTGGACCTTGAAGGAAAGGAATTTGAGTGTATTGAGATACTGAGGGATAAGTTCTAGCAACAGGATATTGCACTATGCACAAGAAAATGTTAGAGAACAGCTAGTCCAGTCTGATTAGAACATAGAGCAAATAAAGGAGTAATATGAAATAAGGCTAAAAAGGTAGACTGAAACCATAATGGGGGATGGGCACTTAATGCCAAACTAAGGAAATGATATCTTATTTTATGGGCAATGGAAAGCCACTGAAACAAAGAACTGATATGGCTAGACCTGTGCATTAGGAAGATTGCTTTGACAATGCTACCTAAGATGGACTGGAGAAGAAAAGAATGGAGGCTTGTCAGAGCATTCCAGATGAGTGATAATAAGGTCATCTCCTAGGGTGGAGGCAATGAGTGTGGAATAAAAAAGGGACTAGATCCTAGAGATATTGTCTACTAATTAATGGGGTGGGAAAACATTTCAAGGTGACTCTCAGTTGGGCTGCCTGGCAGTGCCATTAAGGGTCATTGGGTCTTAGAATCAGAGGTCTAGATCTGGAAGGAACCTCAGAATTCTCTCCCTCCCTCTCCATTACAGATGAGGAAACTGAAGCCCAGTAATATTAAATAGTTTGCCTAAGATACTGCAGTTAATTAAAAAACCTGTATCTAGGAGACAATTGCATAAAATAAATGCTTTTTCCCCCTGTAACACTGACAGCACCTTTGTTCTTAATATCCTTAACTGTTTTATGGTCTTTTGAAATCAGTTTTAGTTTTAATAAGGACAAGAGTGCCACCTGGTGCCACTTTATTTCTGTATATACAGACAACAGGAAGAGTATTGCCAGGAGACATCCAAGGCAATTGGCTCCCAGCTCCTGGGTGGTGTGAGGCTCAGCCCTTTGCCTTGTCAGATAATTGAGGATGGACAAGGGTTTGGGTTTGAGAGAGATCCATGGCAATTCCTAAATCAGGGGCTGATTGTTGCTTCATGTTGTAGAAATATGAATTATCATGGAGGATTCTGTTATCAGATTGAGTGTGTTAGATATAACTGAGGCTGAAAACCTACCAATTTAGACAGTTCAAACATACATTCAAATAATATCCCACACCGTACAGCCTGAACATTTTCCTGTTGCCCAAATTTTCCTGTCCCTTAAGTCTCATCTGTCTACTCTACAGGATTCTCTTGATTAGCACAAACCATTCTTCTCTGTGGGGCACTCACTATTTCTTTCTAGTCAAACCTTCATCCTGGCTGAGACCCTTTAAAGGGACCCTAGGCAAGAAAGGAGCAAAGAACTCTGGCCTTGCAACAGTTCATAGGACCAGAGATGGAGAACTAGAAGGGAGCTTAAAAATCACCGAGTTAAACCACTTTATTTTATAGATGGAGAAACTGAAGCTGGGGCACTCGCTAGCTTAGGATCACATATCTAATAAATGTTTGAGGCAGAATTTGACCTCAGTTCTTCATGACTGAAAGGAAGGATCCCATACCCACTTCCCCACTTTGCTGCCTCTGTCCATTTCAGACAATAATATTGGAACTTAGCTCCTGGGGCTTCACTATTAGGATGAGTCTCTGGTTTCCCTGAGACCATCCAGTAAATGGGAGGGCTGGTCCCAGTTCAGAAAACGGATGAATGTTCAGAGACAGGAATGGGGGCACTATGCCCAAATCTCCAGTACTGGCTCTGCTCTCAACTTGCTATGTGATCTTTGGCAAGTTAATTAATTCTTTTTGCTTGTGTTTTCTCATTTATAAAGAGAGAGTGTGTTCAAGATGTTCTCCAAGATTTCTTCCTCTTCTATGACTCTCACACCATAAAGAAGCAACAGCACTGAGCAGCATCATTTTGGCCATTTCTCTGAAATGTAACAGACATTTGGTGGACTTGTCCTGACCTAACCTTAGATATAGAAAGTAACCACCAAGAAACTCACCAGATTGGAAAAGGGAGGGGTATCCTTAAAACTGGTATTATCATGTTTTGCATTTAGCATTTGAAACGTTTCCTTTCCCATAATTAAATGGTAAGATAGATGTTCTTTTGGCTACTTCCAGAAATCTCAGCTCCAGACAATTGTTGCTGGTTGCTTGTACAAGGAAGGTGCCCCAAGGGGTCCAGAGGTCCCTTTGCAGGTGTGTGGGGGAAGCTGACAGAAGTGAGATTGTAGAGCTTGATCAGAGTGGGCTTGAACCTCAAGATCTGACATATATATTTCTTTGTTATTTGTTTCACTCCATTTGGGAGCTCCTCATATCTGTGCGTGATTACTGTTTCTCTGTTTTTCTTTTCTTCTATTTATTCTCTCCAGATATCACCTTGAAAATGCAGCATGGCTCAGTGGAACGAATACTGCATCTGAGGTCAGAGGTTATGCGTTCAAATCTTGACTCTGACACTTATATCTATCTATATGTCCTTGGACAAGTCACTTTTCCTTTCCAGGCCTCATCTGTAAAATCTGAGTTTCTTCACCTCTAAAATGTGAAGTTTGGATTAGATGACTTTGAAGGTTCATTTCAGTTCTAGGTCCTGTGTTCATTCATTCATCATATGAATGAATGAACAAAGTCCCTTGGTTCTAATGTGGTATTTAAACTATTCATAGGTCATGGTCACTCAGGAGTGGTTCTTGCCAGGGTGAAAGGGAAATAAAGGCAGCTGAGATGGGGATGCTATATGACTGAATATCTCTTCTGTGCCATGGAGTTGTCCTTTTGTCCATCTTGCCCCATTCCTGTTCCCTGCCTCAATTCATGTCCCCTCAATTATTGAGGAAAAAGTAAGGTCTTTGAAAACAGAGATTGTGTCAGAAATATCCTTGTCTCATAGCATATTTATGTTTAATATGTTTATTTAATATTTATTTAATTTAATATTAATGTTTATTTAATATTTATGTTTAATACATATTTATTGAATGAATAAGGGTCTTGTGGTTGCTGAATGCTTGGTATGGCACTTTGACCACCTACTTGTCCTGTTCTTCCAGGCCTTAAAGATTTTCTCATAGTGGCCATGGAGACAGACTTTGGAATTCTTGGATTTTTCTGTCCTCTTGGTTTCTGTATGTTTACCTCATCTCTGACCTGTTGCTATCCAGATTTTTTTCTGCTGACCTTAGCACATGAAATCCTAAAGTTGTAAAGGATCTCAAAGTTTGTCTCATCCAACCCATCCATGCACATGAAAATCACTTCAACAGGGGTTCTTAACCTGAAATCCACAGATCTATCCCTTCCCCAAGGAGTCTGTGGATAGATTTCTGTGGGTTTGTGAACTTGGATGAGAAAAATGGTGGCTCTGGAAAAAGGGGTGGCTATTTGGCACAGTGAATAGAGCACTAGCCCTGGAGTCAAGAGGTATGGGTTCAAATCCGGCCTCAGAAACTTAACACAAAAACTAGCCGTATGACCTTGGGCATGTCACTTAACCCCAATTGCCTTCCAAAAACAAAAAAAAAATTACATTTTACTTCCATAGAATTGGATTCCTTGGTAATCCTATGTATTTTATTTTATGCATTTAAAAACATTACTGGGGGGGCAGCTAGGTGGCGCAGTGAGTAAAAGCGCTGGCCCCTGAGTCAGGAGGACCCGAGTTCCGGCCTCAGACACTTAACACCCACCCACACCCACCCACACACACACACACCCACCCACCCACACACACACACACACACACACACACACACATATACACACCCACAAACTAGCTGTGTAACCTTGGGCAAGTTATTTAACCCCAACTGCCCTCCAAAAGGCAAAAAATAAAATAAAATAAAAATAAAAACATTACTCTGAGATGGGTTCATAGGTTTGACCAAACTGCCAAAGGGACCCATGGGGTGGGGATTGTTGAGAGAGAAATATAATAGAACAGAACAGAAAATAGATTTCTATTAACTCTGCATTAAAAAAATAGAGTACTGGGAGATGCTATAAATATGGAATGCTTAATATTAGTTTTGTCTGTTTTACTTTGTTCCAAGAGACCTCTCACAGAAGGTAGAGGAGCATAATCTGGAAACGTTTGGAATGTAGCAACAAAACATATCAATAGAAATTTTTTAAAAATGTATCTGAGGACAGTCACATTTTCCTTTAAACTCCTTAAATATTCAAGAATGGACATTGGGAAAGCAGCTGAAGCCCTGCAGTACAAACAGGATACTGAGTCTCTTACACCATCCTCAGTTTGGATGGTAACAAAAAGCAATTCCAATATCTGCTGTGGAAGAGCTGACCTAAGGTTGTTAGCCAACGATTGCCATAGTAAGTAATCCTGAGTGTAACCGCTATAGTAAGTAATCCTGAGTGTAACTAACCACAGTTCACCATTTTAGTGACAAGGTGTGCAATTCATGGTCTCCCTTGAAATGCCTGGGGCCTTAAGCAAACTTTGTCACTTCTCCCACCCTTCTCCTTTCTTAAGCATGAGTGGGAAAAGGGTGGGGGGAAAGGGGTAGAGAGGGGTGGAAAATAATCAGGAGTTTTAGGGCAGTCATGGAAACCATCTAAGCTCCAATTTGAAAGTGGTGATTAGTTCAGGTTAACTAATGTTTTATATAGATATAGATATATACATACATGAACATTCACACATGTGTGTATATATTATATATTTCAATTATATATGTAAATGTTATACAGATATAGTGTGTGTAATATTACATGTAATTAATCAATAGACATTTATTAAGGACCTACTATGTACTAGGCACTGTGCTAAGTGCTGGGCATTCAAAAAAGAGGCAAAAGACAGTCCCTGCCCTCAAGGAGCTTACAATCTAATGGAGGAGACAAGTTGTAAACAGTTATATACAAAGTAAGCTATATACAGGAAAGAGGAGATAATTAATAGAGGGAAGGTACTGGAGGTAAGAGGGGGTGGGGAAGGCTTCCTGTAAAAGGTGGGGATTTAACTGGACTTAAAGCAATTTAAAAAATTCAGTCAGTAGTCAGAATGGAGGAGAGAGCCTTGCAAGAAGGGGGACAGCCAGAGAAAATGTCCAGAGCTGAGAGAGGGAGTGTTTTGCTCATGAACAGCCAGGAGGCCACTGTCACTGGACTGAGGAGTATGTGTTAGGAAATAAAGTACAAGACTGGAAAAGTAGTAGGGAGTTATGTTATGAAGGGCTTTGAATGCCAAACAGAGGATTTTTTATTTGATCCTGAAGGCAATAGGGAGTCACTGGAGTTTATTGATTTAGGTGGGTAATGTGTTCAGACCTGTGCTTTAGGGAAATCATTTTAGTGGCCGAATCGGAATGGGGAGAGACTTGAGACAGGCAGAGCCACCAACAGATTATTGCAATAATCCAGGCATGAGATGATGTAGGCCTGCTTTAGAGGGGTAGCAATGTTAGAGGAGAGAAAGGGGTGAATTAAAGAAATGTTTTAAAGGTGAAATCAACAGGCCTTGACAACTTCTTGGATGGGGATAGAGGATGCGGTGAGAGATAGTGGGATGACTCCTAAGCTATGAACCTGAGGGACTAGGAGGATGGTGTTGCCCCCTATATTACTTATATAAGTATACACCTGTACACATATATGGCTGTTCTTGTGTGTGATCGACCCATCTAGGAACTGTCACCTTCCCTCCAAAATTTTATTTTTCCAATAGTTGAGTGTTGAGACTATAAACTCTTTGAAGGCAGGAACTATCTTGTTTTTTATCTTTGTTCTTCCAAGACTTATTTTAGTGTCTTATATCTACTAGATGATTAATAAAGGCATGTTGAATTGGGTTGATTCCAAATATATACATATGTTTATATGTAATGTGTGTATGTGCATGTGTGTGTATGCCTATGCACACATACATATATGTGGGCAGCAAGGTAGTGAAGTAGATAGAAGACTGGGTCTGGAGTCAGGAAGACTCATCTTCCTGAGTTCAAAAATTGCCTCAGACACTTACTAACTGTGTGGCCCCGGGCAAGTTACTTAACCTTGTTTGCCTCAGTTTCCCTTATTTGTAAAATGAGTTGGAGAAGGAAATGGCAAACCACTCCAGTATTTTTGCCCAAAAAATCCCAAAGAGTCATGAAGAGTCAGACATGACTTGAAATGATTTGACAACAACAACAACAAAATATATGTATGTGTGGATTGTATACATGTATCTAAATATATAAACACACATGCATCTCCTCTATGAAAGTCATAGTGATGGGGTGCTTGAGATCTATATTTGTAATATCAATTTGTAAAACCAATTTGTAACATCAGTCTGCAAAAATCATACACCCCCCCCCCCCAGCTTCAGAGCATTAACTCTGCCCAGCAAAAACTCATGAATTGTTTATCTCAGCTTGGAACAATGACAAGCTACACCTGTGAATCCTTCACAAAAAATATCTATAAACATTCCAGCTTAGGCAACTATTATCTCCCCCTTGTATAGTGTCCTGATGCCCCCATGAATCCTTCGGTACCCTATCTCTAGGTTGACTCCTTGGCTGCCTCAATGAATCCTTCAGGACCCTATCTCTGGGTTAACTCCTTAGCCTATTATCCATACACTGAGTCTTTGTTAGCCTTGGTTCCCAGACATCAATCTTGTCAAACATGACACTGATGGGTGGCAGAGTAGGCACTTCTCAGTCAGCCCTTGACTGCTAGCTGACTTAGTGATGTTTCAAGCCTAAAACCGAACCTCCAGGTAGCCCCGCCTTGGGCTTTTTCCCAGTGAATTATGGGCAATATGCCTGCAGTTACATTAAAAATGCATGTTCCTTTAAACACTGGCCCCACCTTAACTCCTCCCTAATCCCCCCCTTAATCACCTAGTTAGCATAACTGACACAAGTTCTACTATGGATTATTCTATAAAAACCTTAATTCTACCCCATTAAGGTTGCAGGTCCCCTAAAGGACTCTTGACTGCTGTAAAGCATGCAATAAACTTTTACAACTCTGACTCCAAGTTTGCTTGGGCCTACTGAATTCTTTCCAGACTGAATCGCAGGCTTTCTGGTCTTAGAAAAAGATCAGAGTTCCTGCTGAACCTATTGTGAGCCATCTGTCATCAATAGGATTATAGATCAAAAGAATTATAGATTTAGAACTAGAAGCAACGTCAGAGGTCATCTAGTCCATTTTTCTCATTTTGTAGATGAATGACTGAGAGCCAGAGAGAACAAGTGACTCACCAAAGTTTGGACGGTAATTAAGCAGTGGAGCCCAAATACAAACTCAAGTCATCTGCTTCTGTATCAGCAACCACACTAGCATTCAGGGTGGACTGCTAGCACAGGTTCTTTAATCTGCTTTTCTAAAGGAAAGACAGCTTTCAAGAGGTTAATAATCTTACTATAATTAAGACAAATAGAAGCTACAAGCAGAGAAATTAGCACAGAGATTCAACAGACAGGGCTTCTACTGTCCAAGCAAAATAATACAAACACCTACATATACCACTGGATTGGGGGTGTACCAACCTCTGAGTAGGGGGGGGGGGGGCTCTTAACAAATGGCTATTCAGAGTCCTGTTCAGGGAATCAAAAGGTCCTTCTCATAAGTGAACTCCCAAAGCAAAATGTCACCTAAGAATATATATACACTTTCAGCTAATGTAGGCTCAGAGCCAGAAGGCATCACAACCCCTCCCTGCCCCCACTCCCCACTCAGTGCCTAATTAGCTTAGTACCAAAATGTGTGAAAGCCTTCCTACAAGCAAGCCTCCCCCTAAACAAGTCCCTCCCCTAATGGACTCTATATGACTCTATTATCACAGCTGTGAAAGCAACAAGACATCTGTGATTGACATGTGGTCACAAAGGCCTATTAACGGACAGGGAAGATCTTCCTACTCCATTAACATTACAGCGTCCAACTCTGTCATGCTTAAGCATGATTGTATTATATATATTATCACTATATTCCTATACTCTGATACCTCATTGTTGCATGAAGATGTCCTTGGATCCTTGAAGCCTACACTAGTAGAACTCAAGCTTACACAGGCCTTACTAAGCTGGAGAAGCTTTGAAAAAGGGCACAGTTACCGCTGTGTCTGTCTTGTCACCCAAACTCCATCCAATCCCTGGGTGAATTGGGAGAGGCTGGTCAACTGAAGGTTGCCCAACAGGTGATGCATTTTCTTTGACCACAGAAACTCATGAAACTATCTGCTAAGGTTCAAAGAGTCTGAAATCTGTGTCTGTGCAAAGATTCCTCCAAAAATGAAGTCTCATATTTGAAATAAGTATCAGTAATGGGTCAATGCTCTGGAATTTCCTTAAGGGTAGGGACAGTTTTGTACAACTCTGTCTCCTTCACAGTCATCATTAAGTATTTGTTCAGTGATAGAATAAATGTTGTTGAAAGAAATGCAGAGGATCATGGGGTCCTTGGGATGATGGTGGTAGAGCAGTAATGACTGAACATTTGGAGACCTAGTACCATCAACCAGTTAATCAGCAGGTATATATTAAGGACATACTATGTGCAGTGCACTGTGCTAGGCACTAGGGACACAAACGCAAAAAATGAAACAATCCCTGGGCTCATCTACATTAAGGGGGCTGGAGGGGAGGAGAAGGGAAATAGAATACTGAAAACTGGAAGCAAATAGGCAGAAGGCAGCTGAGAATGCTGCTTCCAAATAGGAGATCAGAGACATAACCAGCTTTGTATTATGTTAAGCTGAGGCCTGATCATTTCAATAGAGCTTTAAGGCTTGCAAAATGATTTTACACATATTATCTCATTATTATCTCCTCACAACACCCCTGTAGGATTCATGCCATTATTCTCCCCATTTTATACTTCCAACTCAAATGTTTCTGTGACCAAAATCTGCTGTTAGATTCCCCCCAATTAATACCTTCTGAACAGGGCTATCTGGGAAAGGTTTTTGCTCTGTTGACATGGGATAGATCAGATTCTTGACACTTTAATTACAATAAAAAGCACCAAGGGTCATGATGTGTAAAGGGCCAAATGCCCTTCTCATTAAAATGCTTCCCTGTCCCTTCCCCATACCCTGGCCTGGGGCAAACGAGCAAAATTCCACCCTCACCAAGCTTTGAAGTATGCATTCAGTGAAAGAAATATGACATTTGGGTTTTTTCAATATTTTCTCCCTTGATTGGCTCCCTACTCATAGCCTCATTAATCTGCTTGGGAACAGCCAAATGACCAGGCTGTCAGCGGAGAAGCATGTTGAAAAGGTCAGAATAGATGAACATTTCATGCCAAAGCATTCCACCAAGGAGACAAGGCATTAACACCCAGGTGGCTCATTTTCATAGCTGATACAGGAAGAATGGGAACAAGCGAACAAAAGAAGCTAAAATTTGCTGTGGAAATCCTGCTGGCAAACAACAGCCAGGAGGGAAAGGATGAAGGATGGGCTGAATGATGTTCATACTCCTGACTATATTGCTGGATATTTTAGAGGGTGGCTTTTCTCCATGGAGTGTTTTATGCAGAGGCTGAGGATGTAATGTTTGACTCTTTGGAGCATGATAAATATCAAACATCTCTATATAGAGGCAAGTGTAGGTGGCACACCGGATAGAGGAATGGACCTGGAGGCAGGGAGACCTGAATTCAAATCTTATCTCAGACATTTCCTGGCTACATAAAGATAAAAGACTGCTATATCACAGAAGAAGAAAAAAGAAGCAACCAAGCAAGAAATAACTAATCCCCCAGTTTTCCCTCTGGCAACTATAGACATCTTATCATCTGAGTCCTCGCAAGATCTCAGAGACAATCAGAAACTATATGTTTTTTCTTCACTACTATCCTTATGCACTGTCCACTAAACCTCAGGGTACATGATTTGAGATACAATACATTGATGATAAAATGCCATGTCTTTTTGCTCTTTTTGTCAGTCCTTTTCCTTCCCTCTGAACTTTCCCACCCCTTCCCCTACCCTACTTGGGAAATTGGGATGGAAAGTCACTGATCTTATTCTATAATTCACTACTAGAGCTGCTTGTTTTATGGGACAATCAGTAGAAGGTTGATTTCTTACAAAAATGTGCCCATCAGTGAGGGACAGGACTGCAGAAACAGAAGTTTTGCCCTTCAGAAGTAAAAAAAAAAAAATGAAACTGGAAAATGCCTTGCTGCTTTAGGAAAATGAAGAAGGCCAATGGCAGGAACTTATCCTGGCAAGAATTGTCTGATAGAAGTAGGGTAGACTAGTATAAAAAGTTTAGGGACAGGGGTGGCCAGGTAGCACAGTGAGTAAGAGCACCGGTCCCAGAGTCAGGATAATTTGGGATCGAATCTGGGCTCAGACACTTAGCAACCACCCAGAAACACCTGGCTGTGTAACCTTGAGCAAGTTACTTAACCCCAATTGCTTTAAAAAAAAAAGTTTAGGGTCCTATACTAGGAGAGTAAAGCCTGTAGATTATATAGAGAGTAATGACAGGGGTGCCAGGAAGGGACTATTTAATGTTTTACATCTGTACCAAAATACTTGAGTCATGTTAGATGATGGTGATGATGATAACAATAATTTGTATATGCTTCCTTTTTATTTTTTATTATTTTTTATCTTTTTAAAGCAATTGGGGTTAAGTAATTTGCTCAAGGTTACACGGCCAGTTATTTCTGGGTGTGGTGCTAAGTATCAGAGCCCAGATTCCATCCCAGGTCATCCTGACTCTGGGGCTGGTGCTCTTACTCGCTGTGCTACCTGGCCGCCCTTATGTTCCCTTTTTAAAAAAACAAAACAAAACAGATTTTATTCAGTATTTTATTTTTCCTCAGTTACATGTGAAAACAATTGTTAACATTGGGTTTTGAAACTGAGTACATTTCCTTTTGTGGACATTTACTAAGTTTGTATTATATACATTTTCTGGTTTGCTGCACATTTGCTATATTTCAGTGATAGGTAGTTGTATATTGAAATTCCTAGTATTTGGTAAAATTTAGTTGTGAATTTGAACCAGTTGTATGTGTGTATGTGTGTGTGTGTGTTTAATTCTAGAGGAAAAAAGAACTTCTTAAGAAAAAAAGAGAAAATTGGGAAAAGTCAGAACCCCTAGCCTGGTCTTTATCAGGGAAATCTTCCCTTCTATACTCTTGGGCAATGCTAGCAAAACATGGATCAGATATATTGGTCAAAGACTGGACAGGGACTTGACTCACCTTTCACAAAGCATGGATTCTAGTTGAGACAGGGATCTAATTCTCATTTCATGACACTTACAAGATTAGCACTTAAATTTCAGATCAGATTTCAAACCAATACACAACATGAGGCCTTCTCTAACAGGATATGATGCATTGAATCACATTGCAAAGCACACTAGGATTGAAATTTGCCACTTTAATTTCATAATTACCATGTTTCATATGCTTTGCTGTTTCACATCATGTTTGAATAAAGCAACGCATCTGTTAATATCTGTTTATTTATGTACATGTACTAAACTTAAATAGTTAAGCATCCAAAATAAATATATTCAGCAAATGGAAGTCGAACCTTATTTTCTGTTAATTTCAGACTTGTCTGAGAAAAGCTGGCTTGAAAGACACAGTGAAATTGGATAGGTAATTAATTCATGTATGTCTGGAAGAGAGGGAGAACATATAACTACAAAACAAATTATTTGTAACATTTTGTAAGCACTGAAATTAATGTAGTGTGAATTTGTCATTTCTACCAAAAGTTATAGATTGTCTATATTATAATTTAATCTTTTTAATGTAAAAAATGGGAATCTTGCCCTTTCTGGCCTCTTGGGAAGCAAGAACCAGTGTATCTAATTATCTGAACACACAAGAACATAAAGGAATGGCAAGTAGTGAAATTAGAAATTGGTTGGAACAACTCCATGTTTTCTGATTAAACTCTATTTCTGGGGGCGCTTAGCAATCATGTTCCCCCTATGTTCATAGTAATTGCATGTGTCAAAGACGAGGCTTTGTGTAAACTATACCAAACGAGTTACAATTTTAATTTAGAAAGAGATAACTGCACTACTCCATTGCCCCCATGGGCAGATTGCATCAGGTCAGGAGTATGGCACAGAGTAAAAAAGGGGAAAGGCCTGGAGGGCTCCAGGTTAATGGTAAGTTGGAAATCTAATAAGGCCCACATCACAACAGTGAAATTAAAAAAAAAAAAGAAAGAATGCAATTTACAAACATGAAACCAACCAATACACCAGTCAGTATATTTACTATGAAAAGCATATTTTTAATAGCTTAAGGGCAATGAATTTTAACTTCTATCTTGGTAATCAAAATTGTAACACACTTAAATTAGATCTTGATTTTTTTCACTTAAAAATATCTTTTTAACTTAAAATATTCATTAAAAATCCCAATACATTCCCACTTCTTTTAGGAGTCTCATCTGTTTAGTTTTTAAGCATGTTAAGGCCTGACTTTGACTTTTCCTGTACTGAAGGACCAGTTAGATTGGCACATTGGAGGTATTGATTTGGTCATTAAAGAGAAGGCCCTATAAATACTGCCTTTAATGATTGAAATCAGTGTGTTCTTTTAGAATGGAAATACCCAATCCCCATTACAATGTTCCATATGATCACAGATTTAATATTGAAGTGATGTCATACCCCTACATGTAGAATCATAGCTCTCTCACTGAAAACCAGGAAGCGTGCAAAATGGACATCTTCTGATGTACTTATCAAATTCATTGGATTAGCTGCATTATTAATTTTTAAGAATTAAATGTTAAACTTTTTTTTAAGAAAACAGTGAAATTAAAGCTATCCAATGTTATATTGGGTAGATAGAAGACTGCAGCTATTTTAAAAATGATCAGTCATTAGACAGATTATAGCATTGGAGCTTGAAGGGACCTGAAAGGCTATTGAATCCCACCCCATCCTCATCTTGCAGATGAGGAAAGTGAGGCTAACAAAGCCTAAATGGCTTAACCAGTGTCACATTACTGGGAAGTATTTGAGGCAGGACTTGAACTCAGGTCTTCCTGAGTTTACCTTTTTACCTTGGCTTTTTAAGATTCATCTTGCTTGAAGTATTTAGAAATGTCAAAACTGGAATCCTCAGAGTAGTTGATTCAGTGAATGGCCAACACTTACTGCTAAGTCAATGATTACTGGTGCATATACTCAACAGAGAGCATTTTTTATTCACAATATTTATCTGTATATATTTATTTTGTATATATTTTAAATACTTATTTTTATGTTTATATGTCAAATATATACACCATTTTGAATGTGTTTTACATATATCTATGTATATATATCCCAATAGAACACAAGATAGTTTAAGACAGAGACTCTAAATCATTATTGATTAGAGAAATACAAATTAAAACAATCTTGAGATATAATTTTCTACCTACCAGATTGGCTCAAATGGTAAGGGGAAAATGGTAAATGTTGGAGGGGATGTGGAAAACTTGGGGTTCTAATTCATTGTTGGTTATATTGTGAATGGATCCAACCATTTTGAAGAGCAATCTGGAATTATGCCCATAGAGTTATTAAGCTAACTGCCTATACCATTTGGCCCAGCAATAGCAATACTAGGCCTAGTTCCAAAGATGATTAGGTGAAAAAGAAAAGAACCTATGTATATGTTCTAAAATGTTTAGAGTAGCTCTCTTTGTGGTGGCAAAGAACTGCAAATTGCAGGGATATCTATGAAATGGGGAATGGCTGAACAAGTTGTGGTATATGATTGTGATGGAATACTACTGTGCTATAGGAAAGGACAGCTTGGTGATCTTAGAAAAACTTGGAAAGACTTGCATGAAAAAAATGAAGAGTGAAATGATCAGAACAAAGAGAACATTGTATACCATAAGAGCTATATGGTTTTAAGAATGACTTTGAGTAAAAAAATAATTTTGACTACTATACATGCCCAAATTAACTATGAATGATATATTAAGAAAGATGCTATCAGCATCCAGAGAAAGAACTGATACATAGAAGTCTGTCTAGAATAATTTTACACATATATTTCTATTTGTGTCTATTGGTAACCACCTCTAGGGCGGGGTGGGGGAGGGAAGGAAAAAGAAAATTTATGTGATAACTTTATCGTATATTTAAAAGGAATAGCAAGTTGTACATAATAGATTTGCAATTTCATGTGAAATCATCTTTTTTGTTGTACTACATTATAGAAATGTTTATTTTATTCCATAAATAAAAGAAAAAAAAAAGAACGAGACTCTTTCATGGATGTCTTTGTACTCCCCATGCATGGTGTACTGGAACATAAAGTAAATGCTCATTGATTGATTGCAAAGATATTTGTGTTTTAGTCATTTTTCAGTCACATGTGACTCTTTGTGACCCCATTTTGGGTTTTCTTGGCAAAGATACTGGAATGGCTCCAGCTCTTTTTACAGATGAATAAACTGAAGCAAACAAAGTTAAGTGACTTGCCCAGGGTCACACAGCTAGTAAGTGTCTGAGGCTGGATTTGAATTGAGGAATATGAGTCTTCCGGACTCCAAGCTTTGCCCTCTAATTTGAGGAGGGAGAGAGAATTTTCATACCATAGATATCTTCCTTGAGGAAAGATATGAATCCTGAATGGAGAAAATGAGAAGGAAGTTCATTCTAGGCATGAAGAAATGGCTTTGGATGTACACCAAAATGTGAGGTGGGGTGTTACATTTTGTCAATAGACAGTAGTTCATTTGAGGTGAAATAAAGTGGGTATGAAGGAAAGCAAGAAAAGTCTGGAAGGTAGGGTGGAATCATATTATAGATGGTCTTTAAATATATAGATAAGAAAAGCCTGAATTTCATTCTAGAGGTAAATGGGAACCATTGAAGACTTGTTAGCAGAGGAATGACACAGCCAGACCTGTGCCTTTATGAAGGTTATTTTGGTGGCTGAGCAGAAGATGGATTGGAAAGGAGTGAGATTTCAAGTCAGGGAAGGAAAGTCTTGCATGGTCTAGGTAAGAGGAATGTGGGTCTGAACTAGGCTGTGTGAGTGGAAAAGGACACAGATACTAAAGAGACTAATGGTGCTCTATTTACTTTTCTTTTATCCCTGTGTTACCTTTAAGGCAGTTTAGGAGGGAGCTCCTCTAGACTAATGAGGAACCACATCCCAGATTCCGAAAAGTGGATGATGGTGAGTAATGATGGGAGTGGAATGTTACCTAAAGATGTTTTGGGGGTAGAATCAATAAGACATGAAATGGCAAATGTTGGGAGTAAGGGAGAAGATGATTTAAGAATGACTTTGAGGTTTTGAACCTGGATAAATAGGAGGATGGTAGCACTCATGGTAGAAATAGGAAAGCATGGCGGAGGAGCTGGTTTAGAAGGTAAGATGAGGATTCCGTTTTGGACATGTTGAGTCTCAGATGCCTAAAGCATCTAGTGGAAAGTAGGTGGCAGGCCTGGAGTCAGGAAGACTCATCTTCTTAAGTTCAAATCTGGCCTCAGATACTTACTAGCTGTGTGACCCTGGGCAAGTCACTTAACCCTCTTTGCTTCAATTTCCTCATCTGTAAAATGGACTAGAGAAGAAAATGGCAAAACCACTCTAGTATCTCTGCCAAAATCCCCAAAATAGGGTCACAAAGAGCCTTGGACCTAGTTGAAAATGACTGAACAGCAACAAAAAGCATCTGGGGTACCTAGGTGCTATATAGTGTATAGAACCCTGCGTGGCCTTGGGCAAGTCACCTAATTTTTCTCAGCCTCAGCTTTTTAATCTGCATAAGGGGGATAATAATGGCACCAACTTCACAGAGCTGTTGTGAAGATCCAATGACATACAATATGTAAAGAACTTTGCAAACTTGAAAGCACTTTGCAAATACTTGCTACTATACAGAACATCCCGATGCAAGTGTGCAGTAGGCAGTTGGAGGTGGGAGATTTGGAGCTTGATTTAAGAGTATTAGGAGGGGTCATCAAGGCAGTGCAGAGGACAAGGGAGAAGGAATCAAGACAGAGCCTTGATGGATTCCCAGGCTAATGTGTGGAACACAGGAGGATGATGCAATGTCATAAAAACTCAGGGAGGGGATGGTATCTAGGAGGATTACATGGTATCAGTGTCAAAAGCCATAGAGAAGTAAAGGAGGTTGGAGGACTAGGAAAAAGATCATTGGCAAGTAAGTATTTCTTTTTAAAGTTTGACTGTTAACTGATTTAATGGTGCAGAAGACCCCTAAAATAAAGAGAAGACAGTTGGTGAGGATTGGAGCTAATGACAGAGACTGAACACCCCTAAAACCCTCAAGGTTCCAGAAAACCCCATGGAAGGGGTAAAACATAACACACCTGGCCTTGAGGCAGTGGGGGTCAGAGTATTCACTGTTACAGGAATAAAAGTAGTATCTAACTCACAAGATTGTTGTGAGAATTAAATTAGATTGTGTATGTAAAGTGCTTTGAACCTTCAGTGTGAGTTATTATTACTACTTTGATCGAGTAGATTGGGTATTCCTTTCGCTGTTGTAAATTACATCCCATTGAAACCTTCTCATTCTATGTGATTCTTGTCCAGGGCTCTCTCCTAGCCACCCTACCCCACCTCTCACCCAAATTCTCCATACTATGAACTGGAGAACTTCAGCTGGTCCTTTAAAAATAGATTTTTAATGACATATTTTGTTTCACATAGCTTACATTTCCTCTGTATCCCTACTCCTCTTCCTTCCCAGAGAATCATCCCTTATAGCTATATTTAATTAGTTAAGAATTTAAAAAAAGAACAATTCAGCAAAGCCCCTCAACAGTTAATCAAAAAGTTAAGATGTTATTTTCAACTTTCCACATGCATAGATATCCATCTATGTAAAGGAATTGAAGCTGCATCTTCCCATATTTCCTTTCTGGGGGTAAGCTTGATCATTATAATTTCCCAATATTCAGTTTTGAGGATGTTTCCACATACATTTGTTGTAGTTATTGTGTATGTTGTTTTCTTAGATCTGCTTTCTTCTTTTTGCATCAGCTCATATAAGTATTTGGGTACTTTTCTACTTATCATGATCAACATTTCTTAAGTTACAATAATATCCCATTACATTCATGTACCACAATTTGTTTAGCCATTTTCTAATCAATGGACATCCCCTCCACCCTACCTCATAGTTTTGCTACAACAAAATGTGCTGCTGTAAATATATTGGTGTACATAGCTTTTTTCTCTTCTGGCCCTTTTAATAATTTGTGGATTACCAGTACAACATTTGGATGGTCCATCTGTCATTCCTCAAGCTCACTAATTGACCAGTCCATCTAGTTTTCTTGTTTTGCAGGTCATTGAAGACGTCTTTTATGCTCCTCCTTATATGCAAGTTATTATTGGTAATATATTGAAACAAAATATTTTCATCCCCCATAGAGACATCTTCAATTTTTATTGTTTTGAGATTGTAAAGTTCTATGATTAGTAGTCATATAGCATTAAAGGAAAAATATCTACGTGATAAAAATGTGCATTGATGGCAAGAAATATCTTGGAATCATTTAAAGTGCTTTACAATTTTCTAAATATAATTCAATTTGCTCCTTATTCATTTCTGGGCCCAGATCTTTGTCCATCTGTTCTGTCTGCCCAAGATATATGTACGGTTGGATTAATTTGATAGATTACTCATCTAATGCCTTATCAATCTTTGTAAAGTATTGCTTTCAAAGGCCGCTCATTATTTGGAGATTAAAGACCAAATGATTTAGTCTGATATTGAAGATACTCTATAATCTGACCCCAATGAATAGATCACTTATCTTTTGGTATACTAATGTAACTCTTGCTATTAGTGATGTTTTATTTCTCAATTCTTTAAAGTATCCATTAATAATTGGAAGGTAAAACATGAAATTTGTAGAGTAATTTGTATATTAATATCAATTGCAATATTGGCACAGGCAGATCATGTGATATTAATGTCTTGTGCTGATTTGTACATCAGAGCAATTTTTGTCTTATGGAAGAAATCTGGTAAGGTGTCTTCTTAGTGTGTGTGTGTGTGTGTGTGTGTGTGTGTGTGTATGTGTGTACAATTTGTGTGGAGTTACTCTTTTTTGTTGATTTTTGGAGACTGGGATCTCCCTTTGTCACTCAGGCTGAAAGTTCAGTGGCCACTCAACCTGAAAGCTAATTTATTTTTGTATTTTTGTAGCTATCCATATAGTTCATTTAAAATTTCAGTTTTCTTGGAATACAACTGGGTATATTAGTTTCTGATAAGTTTCTTTCATTTGTTTCCATTCACTCATTGTTAATTCCCATTTTTCATTTTGATCTTTGTAATGTGGTTTTCATGTCTCCATTATTTATTTATTTATTTTGGATTGGTCTCTCTGTTTATTTCAACATTAAATAATTTATTTGACAATTGTTTACATTTTATTTTCCTTTACATGATTTAAGGTAGGTAATCATTATAGCTCTTATTATGGAGTACTTTACATGCCATTATCTCATTTGATCCTCCTTCCTTAAAGCCATTTGTTTGTTTGTTTTTTATACTTCATTTTTAAAATTTTTAATTTATTAATTTATTTGTTTCCTTTTAGTTTACAGGATTCAATTCCACAATTCCTTGAATTTCACATTTTGTCCCCCTCTCTCCACTCCCCCCCCCATGGCGGCTTATAGTCAAGTATAAGATCTGTAAATACTTTCACATTATACATTGGTCAGGTTATAAGGACGGATTGTACCAGCTGGAATGGAAAATGGTAAAGAGGACATAGAACCAAATACAAGAACGAAAAAGATCAGGTATTTTGCTTTCACCTGGATGTAAACTCAGCTCTTTCTAGTTATTTCTTTGGAAGCACATTTTTCTCTCCATCATGTGTCTTTTGGGATTGACTTATATCACTGCATTGCTGAGAAGAGTCCAGTCTATCAAAGTTGGTCATACCACATACGTTGTGTCTGTAATTGTGTACAAATTTCTCCTGGTTCTACTCTTCTCACTCAGCATCAGTTCTTTTTTTTTTTTTAAAAGTAATTGGGGTTAAGTAACTTGTTCAAGGTTACACAGCCAGTTATTATTTCTGGGTGTGGTGCTGAGTATCTGAGCCCAGATTTGATCCAGGTCATCCTGACACTGGAGCTGGTGCTCTTACTCGCTGAGCCACCTGGCCGCCCCAACATCAGTTCTTTTAATCCTCTCCAGGTAAATATGAAGACTGCCTGCTCCTCGTTTCTTATAGCACAATAGTATTCCATAACATGCATATACCACAACTTGTTCAGCCATTCCCCAATTGATGGGCACCCCCTTAATTTCCAATTCTTTGCCACCACAAAAAGAGCTGCTATAAACATTTTTGTACATATGGGTCTTTCTCCCATTTCTATGATCTCTTTGGGATATAACCCTAGGAGTGGTATTGCTGGATCAAAGGGTATGAAAATATTTATAGCCCTTTGGGCATAGTTCCAGATTGCTCTCCAGAAAGGCTGGATCAGTTCACAACTCCACCAACAATGCATTAGTGTTCCAGGTTGCCCACATCCTCTCCAGCATTTGTCATTTTCCTGTTGTGTCATCTTGGCCAATCTGATTGGTGAGATGTGGTACCTCAGAGTTGTTTTGATTTGCATTTCTCTAATCAATAGTGAATTAGAGCATTTCTTCATGTGCTTATATATAGCTTTAATTTCTTTCTCTGAAAACTGCCTGTTCATATCCTTTGACCATTTATCAATTGGGGAATGACTTGTATTCTTATAAATTTGACTCAATTCTCTGTATATTTTAGAAATGAGTCCTTTGTCAGAGACATAGGTTGTAAAGATTCTTTCCCAATTTCCCACCTCCCTCTTAATCTTGGTTACATTGGCTTTATTTGTACAGAAACTTTTCAATTTCATGTAGTCAAAATTATCCATTTTACATTTTATAATGTTCTCTAATTCTTGTTTAGTCATAAAGTCTTTCCCTCTCCACAAGTCTGATAGGTAAACTATTCCTTGTTTTAGGAGACTGCTTACAGTATCAACCTTTATACCTAGATCATGAACCCATTTAGACTTGATTTTGGTATATGGTGTTGGATAATGGTCTATGCCCAGTTTCTGCCATACTATATTCCAGTTTTCCCAGCAGTTTTTGTCAAATAGTGAGTTCTTATCCCAAAAACCAGGGTCTGGAGGTTTATCAAACAATACATTACTATAGTCATTGGCTTCTGAATCTCGTGTGCCTAATCTATTCCATTGATCCACTCCTCTATTCCTCAGCCAGTACCAAGTAGTTTTGATGACTGCTGCTTTATAGTACAGATTGAAATCTGGTAAAGCTAGTCCACCTTCCCTAGCATTTCTTTTCATTAATCCCCTTGATATTCTGGACCATTTATTCTTCCAAATGAATTTTGTTACTATTTTTTCTAGCTCTATAAAGTAGTTTTTTGGTAAATTAATTGGAATGGCACTAAATATATAATTTAATTTAGGTAAAATTGTCATTTTTATTATATTAGCTCGACCCAGCCATGAGCAATTGATATTTTTCCAATTAGTTAGATCTGCATGTCTCTATTTTTTAAAAGTAAATTTATTAATTTTTATTTTATTTGTTTATAAAAGCAAACCATATCTATTTGTTCTGTTTCTTAAAGGGTGAGATTTCTTTTTGTTTTTAATTTTCATTATCTTTCCTTTGGTTTTCAAAATGTATATTTTTGTGCTTATTTGGGAGTTATTAATTTGTTGATTTTCTGGTTTTCTTAGCTGAATACTCAATTTCATTGTTTTTTTCCTCTTTTTATTTTGTTGATGCAAATATTCTGAAGTAGAAAGTTCTCTTTAAAAGTTTCTTTAGCTATATTCCACAAAGTTTAGTATGTTGCTTCATTATATTTTATTGAATATATTTATTATTACTATGACGTGTTCTTTCATGTGTTCATAACTTATAATATATTGGGGTCCCGGTCCTAACTCCAGCCTTATCTTACCTTATACCTGGTCTTCGGACGTCTCCGGCTTCTTGTCTCCAAGAAGAACTTACCCCCACAGAACACCCAGGACATGGAAAGTATGATGTGAAGCTGTTTATTCCATTACATCTTAACAGCACCACAAGCAAGCACAGGAAGAGGCACAGGAACTAACTCACTTCCAGGCAGAACTGGAACTAACTGAACAGGCACAGGAACTAACCGAACTAAGCAGGAACTAAGTAGGAACTAAGTGAACTAAGTGAACTCAGCAGGAACTAACTCACTTCCTCTATCTCCCCAATTTATAAGCCTTGCGGGGGCACATCTTGCCGGGCCAATCATGCTCTTTCCCAAGTACGTTGTAAGAGACCAAGGAGCAATGTCCTTCCCGGAAGTCCTCTACGCACTGCCATGCAGAGTATCACTCTCACGTCACTGAGCCCAAAACTTCCTTATCCCTGGTTGGTTAACCCCCAGGCAAAGCTGTCCCAACAACGTCCCTCAGAAAGCCATGTGCACCCCCTCCGGCTGCCCCCTTGTCACCTGTCATGTGGGAGCCAATCGTGCACTCTCCTGAGTGCAGGGCAAAGGAGTATGTGTTAAGAGGAGTCCGTGTTTATGGGGCACGCTCAGTGCCATGTCAGCCTTTCCCAACCCAGCAGAGTCGGCCCCCACGACCCTGCGCTCAATACCATGTCTGCCTTTATGGCCCGGCAAAGTCGGCCTCCATATCTCCAAGCCCCTGCCCCTCAGAGGTCACGTGCACTCCCTCTGACATCTTGTGACTGCCACAGTGTCTCTCACACTTGCAGCCCTAACAATAATATAATTTAATTTCTGTTTGAATCTGTTTTGTTCATATTTCTCTTTTTGATTATAATTCTGAATTCTATCATTTCTTATAAAATATGTATTTAAGAATTCTACATTTATTTACAAGATCTTTATAACCTAGCATGTGATTATTTTTTGTAAAGGTGCAACTGTGGCAAAATAGATATCATTCTCAGGTCCTGTTCAATAATTACCAAAGATCTATAATAGCAAATTTTTCCAAAATTCTCTTCAGATACTTTATTTCTATCTTTACTTTTTTCTGTTTGATTTGTCTATATTTTCAATCAACTACAATTATTTTCTTATGTTGATTTTTTGCAATCCAGGGAGCTTTTCCTTTAAGTATTTAGATGCTATGTTATTTGGTGCATATATAAATTTTTTATTTATTTTAATTTTGATAATGTACTTTCCCTGCTTGTCTATCTTGATCATATCTATTTTTGTTATTGCTTTTTTTTTTGAGACTATGACTTCCATTCCCTGAAGTATAATACATTTTGGGGCAACAGCTCATTTTAATTCTTCTAATTTTTATTTTTAAGTATATTTCATCTATAACACAAATTGTTGGATTTTGCTTTCTAATCCATCTTTCCATCTTTCCCTTTTATGGGTGACCTTAGTCCATCAACATTCAAAGTTATAATTACTGAATTTCTTTCTTCTTCCATCAAATATCATTAAATGATGAAGGAAGGAAAGAAGGAAGGAAGGAAGGAAGGAAGGAAGGAAGGAAGGAAGGAAGGAAGGAAGGAAGGAAGGAAGGAAGGAAGGAAGGAAGGAAGGAAGGAAGGAAGGAAAAACTATCTTGGAATGTGATCCTTGGCTCTTCCCTTGCCTCTACCTTTCTCAGCTCAAACCCAAAACATTGGTGTTCCTTCATCCCTTCTGTGCATATGTTTATGTCTTTAACCTTCCCTTATCTGTCTAGGGGAAAAAAACCCAAAGCAAACAAAACAAACAAAAATACATGGGTTATATTTCCTTTGCCTTCTTACTCCTATGCTTAAGTGACCTTTTCCTATGGTACCACAATTTCAAAAAATGCCAAGTCTCTTTCTTCCTTCTTGCTAACTTCTTTCCTTCTCTTCCTATTCTATATTTTTTTGAATAGTTTGTCTCTCTTGTTTCCTCTGTGAACGGTAGACAAGGTGGGTTCCCAAGGTTAAATGGTTTTGGTTCCTGCTTTCAGTATGCAAGCACTGCATTATATTCCAGTTTTCCTAAGTTATTTAAAAACATTTCTTTTTCTTCAATTTTCTTTTATACACTATGTTTACATTAAACAGATCTGCTCATTGTGAAGTCATTAGTTTTGTTTAAAAGTCTATTTCTAGGTAAGAAACAAACAAAAAATCAATACAAACATTTTAAAAGTTAACCTTCCTTTCTAGGACAATTTTCAACTTTAAAGAACAAGTTATTCTTTTTTGTTTGTTTTTGGAAGGGGGGAAGTTCAGGCAATTGGAAGGCAAGGTAACACAGCCAGTAAGTGTCTGAGGCTGGATTTGAACTCAGGACCTCCTAACTCCAGGGCTGGTGCTCTATTCATTGTGCCACCTAGCTGCTCCTATGTTATTCTTTGGTACAAATCTCTTTCCTTTTTTTTTTTTTGGTATGCAATGTGCCTATTTTTTTTCCTTTTATTTTCTTGTTATGGTTTTTGTGAAATTCTGATTGTAGTTCCTTTATACATGAGTTTTCTCTCCCCAAGCCACTTGCAATATATTCTCATTGATCTAGAGTTGCTGAGCTATATAAACATATTTCTAAGTTAGTTAATCATGAGATTCTTCTTTGCCAACCTCCTTTGGATTATTAAGTTAATGTGCATTTTGTCCTCTGGTTCTAATACTTCTTACAATTAAAAGAAACAATTCTCTTAAATAGAGTATTTAGACTTTTTGTTCCTTTGTTTTTCCTGTGAGGCCAGTGATTCTTAAATCTTTCTCTCTGAGCCATATTTTCCAGGTTACTTGTTTTTAATTATAGACACTTCATGTGTTTCTCTAATTTTTCTGATCCTTTTCCCTTTGCCGTAATAAATCATATTACATAATTGTTTTTTTTAAAAATTTTATCTATTCAATTCTCTTTTTCAGGGTGTTAAATACTTCACTAATTTTTTTTCCCAAAATTCTATTTGAAGCCATTGATTTTCCTTTCAAATATTTGAGTTATAAATGCACTGCATAGTATGCTTTCCAACAACTATCATTGTGTTTTTCTGAGACTAAAAGGAGCTTCAGACAATTAGAAAAACTAGTCAATGTTGAAAGCAATAGGCCCTCTTATTTGTTGTGTTTAAAGGAAGGTCATATGGCTTTAGTGGAGACACTCAAACAGGAGACAGAGACAATAAGGGAAGAATATTAGAATCTTCATATTGGGATAAGTATCCAAACCTTCAAATTGTAGCATTCAAAGAACCCACTCAAAATGGGACTGTGATTAAAACTTCAAACTATGGTAGGCTACTGACCTATCTTACAATTCTTTGGAACTGAGATTAACACCTGAAAAGAGGACTAGGAATTAGAGAGGAAGGAATAGTCCAGGGAGCCTTAGGTATGAAGGTCTTCTGGTCTTGGAAAGAAATGAAAATCTACAATAGTCTAAAATTCATAGGTACATGGATCAAGGCATATCAGGGTCAAGGTCAGGGTCAGGGATGCTCCTGGATCAGAACTGTTCAGGTATTTTTAATAAAGAGGGTAGCATTCCCACTGAAGTGAGACTAAGTAGTTTCTAGTTCGGAAGGCACAGGTATACTTGACAATCAGTAAGAAAACTATAAGATCTGGGACAAGTCAATATCTTTCTGTTTCTCTTATGTTCAATATCCTACAGATTTTGATCAAGTGGGGAAAAAACTGCTTTTTTGTAATTAAATAAAAATATTGGGATATAAGCTTATCTTTGTGAGGCTTACTAAAAACATCTTTTGGTAAACTCCAGTAGCAGACAGTATGACAGTGATGATATATACTCTCATCTTATCCCTACATGATTTTGGTTTCTTCTGTTGGGTCTTTATATTTTATGCTTGCCATTACATGTAGCTTGGAGTTTAGGAGCATTTTATATTTCAACATCTATTAAATTGTTACTTATTGTTGTTATTATTATATTCTTGTATTTTAATGAATTCAGATAGAAATGACCCTGTTATTAATTTTTGTATAGTTCATGTTCAATGGACTATACTTCAGGTGGAACAATTGTTTTTTATAGCTAAGTAAAAGAATTAGAATGTAGTGCATCTTTTGTGGTATCATTGAAAGCATCTTTGGTACAACTCTAATACAGGAATGATACGTGTCATACTGTCCTCATGCGATTTTAATTCAGAGCTTTTCGTTCCACATAGCTTGGAGATGATGAGTACTTGTTATGGCAAATCTATTGAAAACAACATTCAAAAGTTTTCATGGACCTGAATTCACGATGAATTTAATGCAAACATAGTATATAAAAGAAAATGTCTGGGCAATTGTGAGCAACATTTGGGTCCATAATAATAGTTAGGCACCCTTTACTGGTTGAGTTCTCCAGAACATGTTGAAGGCTGTGTTTGTAGTTGGGAGGATCTATCATCTGTTGGTGCATGAGACGGTAAATTTCTGATAAAGAACTATAGCCACAAGATGATGTCTTGCTATGTATTTGGTACATGCTAATTTTTTTTTTTCATTTTGGAGGGGGGAGGGCAGGGCAGTTGGGATTAAGTGACTTGCCCAAAGTCACATGGCTAGTAAGTGTTAAGTGCCTGAGGCCGAATTTGAACTCAGGTCCTCCTGACCCCAGAGCTGATGCTCTATTCACTCTGCCACCTAGCTGCCCCTACATGCTACATTTTTACAGCCTTTGGTGATATGATGTACCATTTTTACCATTTACTTCCATATTCTGCTTTAATCACTAAGTCTTGGCTCCTAAAGGATTGTTGTGTTTAAAGGTAGGCCATGTGGCTTTAATGGAGACACTCAAACAGGTGACAGAGACAATAAGGGAAGAACATTAGAATCTTCATATTGGGATTAGTATCCAAACCTTCAAATTGTAGCATTCAAAAAATTTCTGCTAGCAATGACTTGGTCCCCATTTATCATCACGAACCTTCCCCTTTTCCACAGATAAATCTGCATAATTCAGCCATTTTGGATGTTTATTAATAACTATTGGCAATAATAATTATTAATAAATTCTTTACTATATTAAGAGTTGATCTAGACCCTGGGCATGAAAAAATAGATAGGATACAAACTGCTGTGGAGGGGCTCACAATCAAACCATGAGAAAAGCTACATTCCTCTAAAACCCTTATGACAAGGCAGGTTGAGGAAAGTGCAAAGGAAAGGTCCAGGCAAAGAGATAGGAGAAACCGGAGTGGGGAGAGATCATTTCTACTTGGGATCATCAGGCCAGATCTCTTCTTCATGGAAGAGATGACATCTGAGTTGGACCTTGAAAGTTAAAGACTCAATGTTAAACACAGAGGAAAGGATGCATAGACCTGGAAATTGGAGTCACCCAAAAAGAACGAGGAGCTGTACTCCAATCTGGCTAAAACTAAAAATACACCAAGGGAAGCAGTATGGGATATAGTAGGTAAGGTATTCTGGAACTTCATAGGAGCCAAAATAGGGGAGTCTATATTTTATTTGGAAAGCAATGGGAGCCTTGAAGGTTTTTGAGTAGGAAAAAAAATATATATGTAGATAAATATATATATATATATACACATACATACATATGTATGTAGATTTATATGTACACACATATATGCATGTGTATACACTAGACATATTCAGAGCAATATGTTAGAAAGATTGCTTGGGCAGTGGTGAGAAGGATGGATTGGAGAAAGTAAAGATAAGTCACAAACCTACACAAATACCTAGAAATGGAGCCAGTAGGGTCTGTAGAATGAATCCTGAGTGGGCATATGCATTTCATAGGCTAAACAAAGAATCTAGAAACTAATTTTTTTTTTTTTTTGCTTTTTGGAGGTGGGAAAGCAGGGCAATTGGAGATATATGACTTGCCCAAGGTCACACAACTAGTAAGTGTTAAGTGTCTGAGGCCAGATTTGAACTAAGGTTCTCCTGACTCCAGGGCTAATGCTCTATTGAGTGTGCCATCTAGCTGCCCCAGTCTAGGAACTCTTAACCAAGAAAGGGAAAGAAAAAAGATACAATCTTAGAAGAAATCTAGATCAAAGATTTTCTGGAAGGATGTTTTGCTTTTTTAAGGATACTGTGAAGGATAACCTAAATACATACATCCTTTTTATTTGATGTTTTGAAAGAGCCTTAAGATATGACTGCATCCTATATGATCCCACGGAGGGGAAAAGAGAAGTCTTTTACTGTCTCAATTCCTGTATTGTTTAGGAGACTTTGATTCTGGCTCCTGTTGTAAGTCTTGCTACTGTGTGACTTTGAGTACATCAATCCTGTCCTTTGAGCATCTGTTTCTTCACATTTAATTTGTCTCATCTCATGAAAAATCTCAACTTCATTAATGTCAGTGGACATTATTGTTTTTAACAGTCAGTGGATTGTTAAACTTCATTGATATAAGTGGACATTATTGTTTAATAAAAACAGTATTTTTATTAATATTCTTGACAAAACTCATCCTTGCATAGTGCTGTGGTGCAATGGATAGAGTGCTGGGACCGTAGTAAGGAAGACCTGAGTTCAAATCCAGGCTCAAATACTTACTAGTTGTGTGACCCTGGGCAAGTCACTTAACCCTGTTTACCTCAGTTTCCTAACCTGTAAAATGAGTTAGAGAAGAAAATAGCAAACCACTCCAGTATCTTTGCCAAAAAAACACCAAATGGGGTCACAAAGAGTTGGACAAGACTGAAAAACAGCTCCACAACAAAATCATCCTTGATTAGGTTTTGTTTTAGGGGATTTAGTCTTTCTCCATATTCATAGAACAGAAGGGGCTCTCCCAGAGCTGGAGGGAACATAGGGATATTTATTCAATCCCTTTCTTTTTCTGGTGAGGAAATGGAAGCCCAGGGGGGTTAAGTGAAGGTCACACAGGGTGTAAGAGCCAGAACTCAAACTCAAGTCCTCGTGCTCCAAGTTCAAAGCATCACACACATATAGCAGGAGGGCATTCTAGGCAGAGGAATGAGGACAGGCCTCTGAGGAATAAGGTGAGACTGCTAAAAAGAAAAGCGCTGAAGTAAATGGTGATTTAACACCATCCTGCGACTAATATGTTGCAGGGTTGTTATTTTTCTGTCTATTCCTGTGATTTAGACGATGTGGGGTGGTCCCAGCATGGGAACTCCTTCCATTAATGCAGATTGGAATTTATAGTCTCAGGAAGTTGCCTGAAGCACAGAGAGATTCAGAAATCTGCCCATTCTCACTTAGCAAGAGATTGTCAGAACAGATCTTGAATTCAGGCCTTCATTACTTGGAGGCCAGGCATCCTTACACACCATGCTGCCTATCAAATTTGAAGAATGAACTGATCAAAGGCAAAAATTCCTGCCCTTGGGGGGTGGCTAGGTGGCTCAGAAAATAGAGCAATGGCCCTGGAATAAGGAGGACCTGAGTTCAAATCCAGTCTCAGACTGAACACAAAAACTAGTTGTGTGACATTGAGCAAGTCACTTAATCCCAATTGCCCCTCCAAAAAAAAAAGCAAAAAAAGCCTTTGAGGTGAAATGATTAATTTGCTACCCACTAAAGGGGAAGAGTAAGATTCCCTACCCTTTCTTTTGCCTAAGAGATTTCATTTTTGAACTTTTCTGAAACAAACTGGAGCTTGGTCTTTTAGACAGAACGTCCTATAGTATGAGCACTTCCTGGACATGGTCATAAGATTATTATATTTTTTTTTTACCACTGACTTTGTGACTTTCTTGCTAACCTGAAGGTGTAGGTAACAACAACTACTACCAGAATAGCTAGCATTTTCATAGGATTTTAAGGGTTGCAAAGCACTTTATATATATACATTATCTCATGCGATCCTCAGAACAACCCTATGGACAGTGATGTTATTATTATCTCCATTTTATGGATAAGAAAACTGAGGCTGAGAGAGAGATTAACTGACTTGACCAGGGTCACACAGCTAGTGTCAGGCATTCCTTATTCCAAGTCTGATACTCTCATGTAGAACTTGGAAAAAAGAAGCATTAGTACTTCTTTTCACTTGAGCAAGTTCCAGAGACATTGCTGACCTTACTATCCAAACATAAGTTGTCTTTTAAAAAAATCTTTTATTCATTAACAAGCAGAGATGTGCTGGTAAATGTTTGATATGTAGCTCACTCTACCAAAAAAAAAGTTCTCAGAATGTACTTTTTAAAGTTCTAGACACTCAATAAAATAATTAATCCAACCCTGGCCTGTAGTCTTTGTTAATTTCAAGGTGTAAATGATCACACTGACAATTTAACATTCATCTTAGGAGCCCTTAGGAGCTGGTCCCAGCACACTACTATAATAAGTGACGCATTATGTGAGGAATTTTCTGCTCTGGCTCCCAAGACTACTCAGTCTTTTTTTTTTTAAATGTTTCATAAAATACAGAACTTTTAAAGGAAGGTGTGTCTGCTGAGCCCCGACAGAGTCTGTTTGCATGGCAACCTCTGGCTTTATTTTTTGGCACAGAGTACCCTAGCCTTGATGCTCCCACCCCATTGAGTATTTAGCTTCAAGAGAATGACCTTGTAGTCACAAGGAGAAACCAAACAGCCCTCCGGCAAACAGATCAGAATTAATCAAGGAGCTTGGTGGATGAGAAGAAACATGCCTTGAGATCACAGGTTGGCTTTGTGAAGCATCCTTGACATTTCCTTTCAGGCTCTGAGCAGCATGGAACTATTTGTTCATTTCACCCTCAAGTGTAGCTTCCTGACCAGGTAAAAGTCAGCCTTCTCATCAGGCAATGGTCATTATTTGGCAACATCACAAGTCCACTGTTGGTTAGGTGCTGGGTGGAGCTGAAATAAGGTCACGAAGATACCATGATGCTAACCCCCAGGCTCTTAGCCAGGGGTTTACTGGAGTCAGCTCATACCTGCTCACAAAAGCAGGTTGTGAAATTTTCATTGAGCATTAACTCAATGGAAATTAAGTAACACTCTAAGTCAAGGGTTGATTTATTTTTTATTGATTGTCTAGACTTAAGAAAGTGATGGAATAAATGTTAATAATTCAGATTAAGCTTAAAAACATATCACTTGTATTTTTTTGAGAGCTGGATGTTAAACATTTACCAGCACATTCCTCCTCTCTCTTGCTTCTTTCCAACAATTTTTCTTCTGACATTTCTTAAGTTGCAATTCCATGATGACCATCTTGCTAAGATTTGTGGGGAAATAAAAAAGAAATAAAGTATGTATAGAATGATTTTACATATATATATACATATACATACAAATATACATATCTGTGTTATATATGTGTATATATATATACACACACACTATGGTATGTATGTATGTATGGTATATATCTATGTAACAGTAGCCATTTCTGAGGGGGAGAGAGGAAGAAAAAAAGGGAAAGATACATGATAACTTTATGATATCTTTAGAAGAAATAGCAAGTTGCACATAACAGATTTATAGTTTCATATTCAATCATCTTTTTCTTTCCTATTCCACTGTGTTATGGAAATGCTTGTGTTATTTCTCAAGTTCAGAATAAAAGAAATAATTTTAAAAAATAAAGGACATGGGTTTTCCTTATAATTTGACTGAGGTGGTAAGAAAAACTCAGGAAGTATTTAGACAAGTTAAAGAAACATTTGTTCAGTACTCTACAGCTTTTTGGAGTTGCAGACTTTGATTCTGTAGGATCTGAGTTCAAATTCTGTTTCTGATACTTGCTGACAAAGTCACTTAATTTCTGCAAGCCTAAGTTTCTTTACTTGTAAAATAGGCATAACAACATCTGTGCTACCTACTTTAACAGATTTTTTGTGACAATTAGATTAGATAGTGTATGTAAAGTGCTTTGCAAATTTTAAAGTTAGTTTATAAATGTCAATTGTTTCTCATTCATAATAATAGCAACATATAATACTTATAGTTTCTAAAGTGCTTTCTTCCTAACAATCCTGTGACATAGGTCATGGATGATTATTTTTATTATTATTTGACTTGATCATGATTTCATTGGTGTAGGGGATTCCCAGTGAGAAAAATCCCTTTACCAACATAGATCAACAGCTAAACTTTAATTTATAGTCTTAGATGGTTGCTTGGTGGCAGAGGGGGAAAGCACCTAGGTGGTGCAGTGGATAGAGCACCAGCCCTGGAGTCAGGAGGACCTGAGTTCAAATCCAACTTCAAATACGAAGTAGTTGTGTGACCCTGGGCAAGTCATTCAACTCCAGTTGCCTCCAAAGGAGAAAGTTGCTTGGGACAATGAGAAGACAGGTGACTTGCCTAAAGTCATGCCAGTATATGTCAGAGACAGGACTTGAACCCCAAGCTTTACTTCTCTGAAGCTACTGAGCCATACTGCCAATATTCCTCTTTTATAAGTGGGGAAACTGAAATTTATGACTGTAGAAACATGATTGACTGATCCAGAGACCATGAGATCAACATAGTCATTGAGAAAGAGACAGATAAACTGGTTCTGGTAGTGAGTTCATCGATATTATAAAATGATTGGAGGGCCCATTTGTCTAGAGAGCTCATAAAAATAGCAGTAGCCAGAGCAGATGCCCCTACAAAAACAGACAAAGGTATAATTCCTTACCTCGTTCCCTATAATATACAAGGCACTGTCCCATTCAACCCTCCTTCTGTCGTTCTCAAGAATGCCCTTGCCTGCAGACTTCTATCAGAACTGAAAATCCCTCATCATCACATATATCCACAGCAAGGTCTGCAGTGAGGATCCACCCTTTGGAGACTGGCCTGCCTTTCTTTATGTTAGCAGAAACCATATGCCTTCCTTCATAGTACCTAGATGGTACCAGATAAAAGCCTTGCTAAATTGAACTGAATGCTTTGTCATCTTTTTCTTTCTTTTTGAAAATAGTAAACTGCTCGTTGGGATCAAATGAATTAGTAACAGAGTATGGAAAATGGACATTAGCTGTGTGACCCTGGATGAGTCATTTAACCCTGTTTGCCTCAGTTTCCTCCTCTGTAAAATGATCTGAAGAAAGAAATGGCAAACCACTCCAGTATCTTTGCCAAGAAAACCCCAAATGGTGTCACAAAGAGTCAGACACAAGTGAAATGAAAGAACAACAGGTAAAACAATCTCAATACACACAATTCAGGGATTCAGATTGAATCATCAAGAGAACAATTGGTAAGTGAGAGTGGAATGGTATCCCTTCTGAGCATCCAGTATGAGGAAAGTTTGCCTCTGGTGTGGCCACAACAAAGGTTGGGGAGAGTAACCAATTATCATCCTTTTCCATGACTTCTTATTCAATAGAATAGCAGCCCTTTGTTCCCAAAGACATAACCATTCTCCCCTAATCCTAGATCATTAGTGATTTCTAATAATACTATTCTTTCCTGTGTGATTTGGGGCCAGTCCTTCATTTCCCTGGACCAAAATTTTCTCATCTGTAAAATGAGAGGATTTGACTAGATGGTCTGTAAAGACCTCTCCAATTTGAAAATCCTATAATAAATAGGATAATTATTACCCTATATATAATATGATATACAATATACATGCTATAATAATGTAATTCTTATCAATCTTACTTGCCTAAGATTCCCTCCCTATTCCTGCCCTTTTCCTTTATTCTCCTGGGTGCTGAGCCGTGATTGACTGTGATTATGTTTTGCTCTCTATCACCAAACTATTGCCCAGCATAGGCATCTTTGTCTTCATCACCTATTTGCCCAGCGAGATTGCCTTCCTGGAGCTCAACTTTCTCTTCTGCAAAATGAGGGGTGGAATGGAAGGATGAACTCTGAGGGCCTTTCTATCCCTAAATCTATGATCCTCTTGTAAACTATGGTGAGATTATCAATTGGAGTTGTCAGCAGGATCAACCCATTCCCAATCTCCTATATATGCTTGGTTTGCTCAATTCCCCGAGTCTTCAGATTCTGTTTTTCATATGGCATGATCATTGTTGTTCAGTTGTTTTAGTAACGTCTGACTATTCATGATTCCATTTGGAGTTTTCTTGGAAAAAATACTGGAGTGGTTTGCCATTTCTTTCTCCAACTCATTTTAGTGAAGAGGAAGCTGATGCAAACAGGATTAAGTGACTTGCCTGTAATCATACAACTAGTAAGTATCTAAGGCCAGATTTGAACTCAGGTCTTCCTGACTCCAGGTCTCACACTGCACTGCATCACCTAGCTGCCATGTCATGGTTGTCTGCTCAAAAGGAGGGAAAGGGAGAGAGAGAGAGAAAGAGAGAGAGAGAAAGAGAGAGAGAGAGAGAGAGAGAGAGAGAGAGAGAGAGAGAGAGAGAGAGAG
>NW_027185712.1:21088064-21134582 GCF_028583685.1 Petaurus breviceps papuanus
GAGAGAGAGAGAGAGAGAGAGAGAGAGAGAGAGAGAGAGAGAGAGAGTCATCTACAGATAACTTATTTGTTTTGTTTATTCCTCTTCACTCAAGTCAGAAGAAACTTGGGATTTCTTTCAACAATAGCTCTCTAAATATGAGGATATTTTGCTTGTGTGCAAGCAGATGAGTAAACCAAAGGGGTCTTACTCCTGAGTGCTAGAAGAAAGCAAAAGGAACTGAATAAAATGAGTCTGGGCAGACTTCCTAGAGAACAGGAGACTTGAACCCTAGGTGTGTCCTTTGTTCTCAGAAAGGATCATGACATCAGGAAGATTATGCCGTGACTTGAAAGTCAATTGGATTTAAGTGAGGAAGGGCTATGCAAAGTCACCAGCCTCATTTTTTCTTCCAGAGCCATCTGGGTCCAGTGACCAGATACAGATCAGGACAACTAGAGATGGCTCCGGGTGGTGTAGGATATGATAGGACCAAGCTGCCAGACCATTTGAGAGAAATAGTGTGAACAAAGCTTGTGGACAAGGGTTGGAGTTCATGGTAAACAAATCAAGTAGATGAAGTTGAATCATTTTGTTTGGCTAGATCAAGGTTTAAAACCAGAGTGCTCAGAGATAAGGGTGGTGTAGGTACAAAAAGTATTATCAGCTAGGCAAAAGTGGCATAATAATAATTCTTATTTCTTTTTTTTTTTTTTGCTTTTTGGAGGGCAATTGGGGTTAAGTGACTTGCCCAGGGTCACATGGCTAGTTGTGTGTGTGTGTGTGTGTGTGTGTGTGTTAAGTGTCTGAGGCTGGATCTGAACCCAGGTCCTCCTGACTCCAGGGCCAGTGCTCTATTCCCTGCACCACCTAGCCACCCAATAATTCTTATTCTAAAGCATTTAAAGGTTTATAAAAGATTTCCATATAATCCTACAAGGTCAATCAAGCAGTCATTACAAGATCAGCGCCATTTTACATATGAAGAAACTGAGACCAAAAAGTTTAAATGCCTTGTAAATGTCATATAGCTCATAAATGTGTGAGCCAAGATTTCAACCTGGGTTTCTTCCTGACTCCAATTCTCCTGCTTCTTGAATATTACTTGATTCAAGGTTCTGGGCAAGGCACCTAACCTTCTGAGCCTCAAGTTTTCTTACATGTAAAAAAGAGAATAATAATTTCTGTCTTACTGACCTCAGAGGCTGCTATGATGACAATGTGCAGAGAAAGTACCTTGTATGTTATAAAGATACAAATGAAAGTGGTTATCATTATTAAAGTCTTAGGTTAACTTTAAAACCATCATAGTTCTGGCCTACTGGGTCACATTTTTCAAACATTACAACAAAAATAGTGCTCATTAATACAGAGTTTGAAGGTGGCTGGGGCCAGGATTCATCCCACCCCTCTACCCCCCAGGGAGGTTGTATAGAGGGATACAGAAGACAATCTATGCTTAAGAACTTGAAAGGGGGCACTTGGGGAAACTAAAGCCCATATGGACACAAAGGAAAAGAACCAGATGTCTAAAGGGAGGCAGTGGGCTCCAATGACATACAGGGAGGATTGGATATATCTTGGACATAATCATATCAGTTACTTCTCCAGGCTTAGCTGGGGTGGGGCGGGGGGGGGTGTTTTCAAAGCAACAATACACCCCTCTTCTGACCACAGCTCCCAAATCCTAATAATGATGAATACATCTACCCTTCCTCACACTTAACCCTTTCATATTTTGTTGGAGACAATGGGAAGAGGGAGATGAAGACCTGGAAGGCGGGGAGAGGAGAGAAATGAGAACAAAAGTCACAGAGGGGAAAGAGACATGTTCCTGAATAGTCTCATCTGAACCAATACCTGACATATAGGGGATAACTAATAATGCTTGTTAATTGATTGGCTGAGAAATAGGACTAGAGAAAATTTTTCAGGCAAGTGGAGAACACCACCATTAACAAGCATATCAGGGCTACTGGGCAGAGCTGGATGCAGCTTCCAAATCTTTAACATCCCCCTCCCCTCCATTCACATGTGCCTTCTTTCCATTAGGTTAAGGTCTTGACCCTCTGTAAAAATGCAACGGCTCCCTTGGCCCCTGAAAAAGCAACTCTTGAAGATCTTCTTCATCATTTATATTCTAGTGTGATTCGATTAAATACAGTAAATATTTGTTAAGAAGTTATTCAAATTGGAGTCTAAGTCCTGGGAATATGAATATCATTGGTGGTTCAGCACTCAAAGTTCTAGTATGATGAGAACCAGGTTTGATCTTTGAGGCAGCTTCTAAAACATCTTTGGCTTTGTTTTGCTCCTATCAAATTATCTCCCGGAATTCTCCAGATTTAGTTTTAGTATAGCTCATGTCCCAGGCTCTCTAGATATGAGCAGAAGGGTCTCCATTTCCCATGTATACAATAAAAGTAATAATGTATATGCTAGGAAGATGGCAGTTTTTATTTCACCCCCCCATAAAATGCCAAAATAACATAAAGGAGTGCAATAGCCTATGAACAATTGTTATGACTCTCTTTACTTAAACAGTTAATCTCACCTTTCTGCTGGGATCTATATAGTTCTTCAGACTCGTGACACTACTCCAAGGTCTCAGACTTCTCCTAGAGAAGAAACATACTTGGAGTTGCTGAAGAAGCAAACTTTGACATTTTGAGTCTAGATTTTATCCCCAAAGCCCAAACAGATATCTAGCCTTATAGTACTCCACTGAGGCCTTGGACTCCTCAGAAAGGAAAATAAGCTTGGGACTTGGGAAAGAAAATGAGTTTGTCCTGAACCAGTGTTGAATGAATAACTCATAGTAATAACAGAGGCAAAATCCGAATCTTCTGTTTCCTGACAGAGGATCACTTTATTTTTCATCCTCTGATGGGTTGTTATTGTCCCCCAGAACTCCTCCTTCTCTCTCTTTAGGGTTGGGGTCCAGAGAATGCTACTACTTGGCAGTATGGTTCCCTTGTCTTGGGACCCAGTGACCAAGAGCACATGCAATGGGCATGTACCTTTGGTATCATCTCTACAGGTCAGGATCCAGGAGGTATTCTGAGATCTAAAGCCCAAAGTACTAACTATACCACTGACCCAGTGACTGTCATATCTTAGACCAAGAAAGCTGATATTTCTGGAGCTGAGGAGAGGTCATGATCAGTTAGTCTCTGGGGGCCTATGCTGATGCATAGGTGTTTCCCAGAGTCCAGGGTCCATTCCATCCTCAGAGTCCCTGGTCTCTGATATAATTGCACCTATTTTGTATTTCTTAGAAAACGCAAGAAAAAAAAAAAGTCTGCCTTGGATAAAGACTCCTTTTTATAAGCCAAGCACAAATAAGTAGCACCAAGTACAAAATCAGGGCAGCTAGGTAGAGCAGTCGATAGCATACCAGGCCTGGAGTCAGGAAGACCTGAGTTCAAATGTGACCTCAGACACTAACTGTGTGACCCTGGGCAAATCACTAAAACCCTGTTTACCTCAGTTTTCTTATCTGTAAAATGATCTAGAGAAGAAAATGGCAAACCACTCTGGTATCTTTGGCAAGAAAACCCCAAATGGAGTCACAAAGAGTTGGACATGACTGAAACAATAATTCAACAATAACAACAAGTATCAAATCATTTCCAGTTGATGAAATATAAAGTCCCAAATAAGGTTCACCATCATGTAAATTCAATAAAATTGCTCAGGAAACTCTTCCTATAAAATAACGCAAGACAAGGGGTCCTACCCTCAAGGAATTTCTAATCTAATAGAAATAAATGCAAGATCTGAAATCAGGTGCTGGTCAGGGAAAGGAATTAACAGGCCTCCTTGATGAATGTATTATAGCTGAGATGAGAGAGACACTCAAAGGTTTGGAAAAGTCAGAACCAGGAGACTTGGGTCAGGAGAAGTCACCCTTCCTAGAATTTATGGTTTTAGCCAGAATAGGTTCTGATTACAAGGGCAGGATTTAAGTCACCAAAAGACCTCTCTTGGCTTCCTGTCTCCTCTACCTCAAGCATCAAATGGCAGATTCAATGCAGGAAATGAAGGAAAACTTGGTCAAGATATACATAAACTCAGGAAGCTGATTTAGGTTTCTAGATCCTTAAAAATGCCATATAGAGTTGAAGTACAAAATGCTAGTGATTAGAGTTAGGCATGCTTCCTGTTCTGAAGGGAGGCTGAGGGACGGAGGAACTATAATCATTTCAGTATGAGGTCATCAAAGATTAGATTGAATATGCTTTTTCTCTGTCTTGCGGTTGTCACTTATTCCTGCTATGCCTCAGGAAATGGAGTTCTATGAACAGTTTTAATGAACAGATGGAAAAAAAAATCCAATCTGGGTCAGATGACATTTGTTTCCGTTGCCATGTTTCCCAGGTTAAGTTCCTCAGTCAGGTAGCGGTGTTTATTGCCGGTTGGAATTGATTGGGTCATGTAGGGCACCATGTACAAATAATAGTGTCATTCACCAATAGGCCCCACAATTTGTTGTAACATGGATGGAATCCCTACTGGTCCTCCCAGCTCCAGTAGAAGAGAAATGAGAGAGATCAGCAGCAAAAGCTCTTAGTTTTCATTTTTATGCTTTAAATAAGCCCTTAGGCTTAGGCCCAACTGACTGACAGGCTGACTTGTGTTATTTGAGTCTACAAAAATGTTCTACTAGACCCATACAGGTACATGTCAGTCAAATGTGACCTCTGTCTGAAAAATGTTTACATAGTGCTATTAACTGTTTTGCTGCAGGGCTTTCTTCGGATTCCCTAACCTTTGTTTGGTTCCAATTGATATCCAATATGCATCTATTCTCCATCTAATCAATATGTTAATCTTTGTCTTAAGTATGCTTCTAAAAGAGAAAGAGTTTAAGAACACTAACCTTTACTCCCTAGCTAGGCCCAGATCTTGTCAACCTCTTGGACCACTCCAAAATCTTCAGTAAAGTCAACTGAGAACATTTTAGGATGTGACATATATTTTGCAATGTCAGCTAGACCACGTATCCAGAAAAGCCGTGGAGAACTTCTACAAATCCCACGAGTGGACTTGTTGTTTAAGTAAGGCAGGATATTAGTGCTAAGATGGTCTGCTCAGTGGCCCATCATCACAGATATCTATACTTTCTGAGGTTAGGACAAGAAGATCTCGACAACTGAATGGCTTACTTTCTTGAAAAAGAAAATATAAAAGCCAGAGAAAGTCCATGATGTTGGGCAGAATGCCTCCCTAACTTAATCTTTTACCCCAAAACTAAATGTTTTCTTCTTCCCTCAGATTTTGTAGATGATTATTGCTTCCATAGAATGGGACTGGAGGGTACATGCCCAGAGGGAACAGCTACTTCATCTTGGGTTGGTTGGGAAACCAACCAGGACTTTCCTATAGAATTGGCTGGCTACCATTGCTGAACATTCTGAAGGTCCTTACATGTCAACAATGGTTCTGTTTGTGTGGAAACACCCTCCCCATTGAGTCACAGTTCTAATAAATTTCAGAGGAGGCTCTTTTTGACTATGAGTCCAGTACTCCATGGTATCCTGTATGCCATGCTCACTCTCATATTCTGCACATATTAGGTGCATTTGCTGAAATGAATTGAGTTGAACACCAGAAGAAACTTAAGAGACATTGAGACCATGTTGACATAGCCTTCCCATTTCAGGAAGGGTTTATGTTGTCAGGCAGAGAGGGAGGCAGCTAGGGACTAACTAACAATTCCTTACTGTGTTTGCACTTAGTACTTTGTACATCATAGAAAAGAAAGCAGGAGAGTCATAGAAGGCTTGGGCCTCTGGGTTAATCAACCAAACAGATGTTTATTACAAAATGAACCAGTGCACCAAAATCTCCAACATATGGACAAACTTTTCAGGGTTATTTTAGCATTGAAACTTCAAGGGAAGTCAAGTAGAAACCGGATGTGCAACAAGGTAACAAGAAACAGGTTCTGCTAGAAACTTTTAATTTCCTGTCATTGGAATTCTTCCTTGAACTTGGTCTGTGTGGGATAAAGTTTAGCCAAAAGCTCAAAGGGGAGTTAGGCCCAATGTGTGGACCAGAAATGGAGGAAAGACTTGTATTATATGAGTAGGAGAGATCATCATCAGGCAACCCCAGGAACTAATCTCTGCATTTGGGTTTCATTAGAGCTGGATATGGATCCCTACCACCACTGCTGGGATTTTGTTATTAATCCTTTGTCTGTATTGGCTTCTTGCCTGGGATATTTCCAGGCCTGAGGGCAGCAGCTGCCTCCAGCTAGTTCCCCCATCTAGTGTCTTTCCAGTCTCACTTTTCCCCGGCAGGTGTCACTGATTCACCACAGGGCAATGCTGGTGATTATGGTGATTGTTCAAGAAAGAAGGACAGCCAAGCACTGATGGGAATAGTCATGTTTAATGTAAGTGTTCATGGAAGCTTAATGTAGGTAAAATCTTCCCAATTCACAAGGAAACCAAATATGACCTCTGTCTTCTGGACTTGGTTTTTTAATTTTAATTAAAATTTTTTTTCCAACATAGGAAGATTGTTCAAAATACCAAAGAATTAAAAAACTGGTTTGTAACACCAAGGCTGGTGCAAAAAATCTGATTGGGGTCAAGAGGAATTTCAGAGGGCAATACAACTAAAGGATATTCCCTGGGGCAGAAGAGATGGCTCAGATATGAACCAAAGCTCAGACCCCACATCCCAAGAAGGCCATGGAAATAGATAGGTCCAGAAGTGGTTGGGGCCTGGTGACAGGTGGTGCTTTGCCAGGCCCACAATCTGGCCTTCTTCCTTTTCAGAGCTTTGAACATGAGCGGCTGTGGCTGAGTTGGCCCTCCTGCTCTGCTGTCAGTAGGACCAGGCAGCACGTTTCAAAACAGGCCAGACTTGATAAGGCCCCGGATGGGTTACACAAGCCACATGTTCCTTAAAAGAAAATATCTGGTCAGTACAGAGACCTGGTGTAAGACAAAAGAGATCTTTGTGTTAGATACAAGTGCTTGGCTGTGTTCTCACATGCCTGTCTTTCAGGCACAGCTCTTTGGTAGACACCTGTACTATGTAACATTAAACTCCTTACACATCTGACAGGGTAGGCTTGTAGGACCTGTCAGGAAATAGAGGGGCATCTATGCTGAGCAGAATATTTAGTGAAGATCAGTCAGACCTACAATAAATGTCGATATTCATGCCAGCTTCTTTAGTGTAGTTTCAAGCTATGAAAGTTTGTAATTGCACTAAGACTTTTGGGACACCCTGTATCTGTTTATATGTGTGTACACACACTAATACATATATACACACACATTGTAGGGACTAGACCTTTTATTGACATAAATATACATGTAGGAGAGAGACAGAGACAGAGAGACACAGAGAGAGGAGATGGAGACAGAGAAGAAAGACAGAGACAGAGGTAGAGCGAAAAAGAGAGAGACAGAGAGACACAAAGAGAGGAGAGAGATACACAAATAATGCATTGTGTGTGTGTGTGTGTGTGTGTGTGTGTGTGTGTGTGTGTGTAAGAGCCTCATCTACTGGGTAGACTACTATAAAGTCCTATAATGTTTCTTTAATCCAGGGAAAAAATCAGGGCACACATTTTTAGCAGTGCTCTTTCTAGCTTTTTTCATTGCATATCTAGATAGGCACACTGTTTTGTATGCCTCACAGGATGAATTGCACTGGTACTTCAATGGAACTTAAAAAAATATTGATTAAAAAATGACATACAAGAGAAATGAATTTGCACAAGGGAAAGAAGAGTGCTTTGCCCTGGAAGGATTTTTTATATTAAAAAATTTAGAACTGTATTTTTGCTAAGCTTCTCAGTTACTTTAGATTCTAATTTGCAGAGAAGGTACTGACTTGCATTAATTAGAGAATTTCTTCTTCTGGGATTTTCTACTATCAATAGAATCACAGCTCCCATCCCTATCCTGATCTCTACCTTTGCTACTGAATTTGACTTTGGGTGTTTCTGTATTTATGACACTGGAAAACAATCTCTGTTAATTTGGTAGGAGATTTTTGCTTTCTTTTATTTTGTTTTGTTGGGAGGGCTGTGTGTGGTTCCTAACCTGTAATTTTGTTGGTGGAGGAAAATTCTGGTCAGAAAACTTCTCTATCGATACCAATTGGCACCTGAGCTGCCCCCTTCTGACATTTTAGAGTTGCCTGGGGCTTTAAGATACCAGGCCACTTGCTATCTGGGTCAGATCTCTACCTGTACTCCACTGCCTGAACTACAGATGAGAAGGAGGAGGAAGATGAGGAGGAGGGGAGACATCTTTCTACACACATAAAATCTACATAGAGGGATGTGTAATGTTCAATATGTTAATGTCTATACAGTACTTATCCCCACACTTACAACCACCTTGTAGGATTGGAAATGCAAGTGCTCCCTTGCCTCTGTCCAATTCTTTTCCTTCTCTGTATCATTCTCCAATGATCTCACCTTTACCACCATATCAAGGATGCTTGTCTAAGTTATCAACTCAGTGTGTCTTTAACTAGTGTTTCCTTAAACCTTTGAAATGTTGTGATCTCTTCTTGCTGACAGGTGAGAACAGAAAGGGATTGGGGGGAGGTCTCAAAAAGAAGTAAGAAATGGGAGTCTCTCACAGACCAGCAAGGCTGTAGTCCCCAAACAGTATATCACAGTACCAGTAAATTCACAGGGGTGCCAAGGGATATTTTCAACTTTTAAGGTAAACAATGAAGGAAACACAGTGATACTGGGCATCTGTTGGATTCAAAGAGAACTACTCACTGGAAAGAATTCACAGCTTATACATTAGACACTGCTATAACTTCCAGAACTTTCTTATTCATAAATTATGTCTTTTTGAAACTGGGTTCTTGGCCATTGCTGTGATAACAAAAAGTGAGTGCCCTTTGAAAAATCAGTGTGGAAGAGGAAATAAAGGTGGTGGTACCCAATCTCATTTCAAGGTTTCAGAAGTTTTGCAGTGTCCAACAGGTACACACATCCCAATAATAAGTAATTGTGAGTATTTAAATAATGGCCTGTTTGACTCAGTTTCCTCATTTAAAAATGGGGATAATAATAGCACCTATATCCTAGGGGTGTTGTGAATATCAAACGAGATAATGATTATAAAGCCCTTAGCATGGTGCCTGCCTGACACATAGATACTACATAAATGATACTGATCTGAGTTCAAAACCAGCCTCAGACACTTAACACAAAAACTAGCCATGTGACCTTGGCAAATCACTTAACCCCAATTGCCCTCCCCACCAAAAATAAATGTTACTGATGATGACAATGAGGATAAATGAATAAAATAAAAAAAAATTTTCTTTTGATTTATGTGTATTATTTTTTCAAATGGCCAATATGTTGTGAGGATGAAAGTACATGTTAAGTTGTTGGACTCTAACAACTTAATAAAAGGAACTGTTAGAATTGGTTTTTGTTTTGCCTTAGAACAAGTTACTGAGATGCTGAGCGCTGTTAACAGAGAAAGATTGGGAACCTCTATTCTAAGGAGACTCTTATCCACAAGTTGCTAACTCCTGACCCAGAGAGCAGTTCAAAGAGATTAAAAGAGAAGAAATAGTCATAATTTTCTCCAATTGGAGATTCACTTCCATAGGAAGTTTTCAAATCCCAAAGAAACCAGCTCTACTCACTGTTGAGCAGCTGTGCAGGGATGGTCCCACTGTTGGAAACAGGCCCATGTCTATATGATACTTCTAAAAATCCATTACCTCATGGTTCTCAGTAAGCTGAAAGGAAGGAAACCCTTGGAGGGTAGAGGAGAATAAATTTGACTTTAATGACCATAACAGCTTTCATGGAAAATGTACTCAACTATAATTAACACCATAACTTTTGACAAGGGGGAGAAAACTGGACACTGGAGATTTCTGTTTGTTTCTCCAAGAATCCTGGCCTCTGTTGCATTCTTTTATTTCTTCTGTGGTTATTTATTGAGTGACCACAGTCACATTAAATAATGGGAAGATACCAAAATGAATTGGATATGGTTGTTATTCTCAAAGAAAATATAGCTATGAACAGATTGATGATTTCATTCCTAATCTCCATATTTTCTAAATAGAGGCAGACCAGCAACTTCTCTAACCGAGAGGTTGTAACTTTTCCAGTTTCACAGAGCCAGTACCTGTCAGTGGAAGGACTTGAACTCAGGTCTTTTTTTTTTTTTTTTTTCTGATTCCAAGCTCAACCTTCTATCCTATCTGCCCACGATCTTTTGAACAAATACCAAAATACAAGGTAAAATGATGTTTTGGAGAAAAGTCCTTTAAAGAAAAGGGGTGTAATACAGGAAATATTGGTCATTCCAATCAGTACTTTGCTAGGAGCACACTGCCCATAAATATTTTAGGTACTAAAGAAAGAAAGTATCTTGTTTTCTACTAGCACTTATTTGAGAAGATTAGCTGGTACCTTTTGGCATGTTTCAAAGTCTTTTTTTTTTTAAATCCTTATTCAGATACCAGAACCTGATTAATAATGCTGTCCTTAGGGTACATGCCTCCTGAGCACATAAAATAGATGAAACCTCATATATTCATATATAAGAAAGGAGTTGTTGGAACTACTTCTGCCATTCGGTGTCCTCAGGACCAGGAGGTTTCCGGGACCTGTACCATTTTAAATATAAACCACCCATGGCAGTGATATCCAGTTACCACTTTCTGAGGAAGCCAGTCCAGCTTAGTCCCAAATTCTGGTTTGTTCCATTCCTCCCCTTTTGTCATTGAAAAAGTCCTCAACACTCCCTGGGAGTGTGCTGAGTGAGCACTGAGTCTGTGGAATTCCTTATCAGGAAGCTTTTATAGTTTCATTCTGTGTGGAACACGGGGCTTCTGTGATGGTCTCCACTCCATTACGAGTCATTAATTCCTCTCAAAATCTACTGATTGAAATCATCTAAATTTCCATAAAAATTATTTCCAAAGAAAAAGCTCTACACAGGAGGGCTGTGTGCCCAGATTACTATAAACAGGTGAGATTGTCTCAGTGATATCTCCAGTGCTCTCCAGGGATTTCTGAATTTAGAACAAATGAATTGGGTCTTTCTGGGGGCCCAAGTTAATATGAAACCTGAAAACCCTCAAGCTTGAGCTCGTGTCACATCCCCCAGGAAAGTCTTCCCAATCTTTCCTTTCTCTGAATTCTTGATCTCTTTGAGCCTCAGTTTCTACATCTGTAAAATGTGAATAAATAGTACAACCTTATAGAGCTGTGGGAAAGATCAAATGAAACAATGTGCATAAAGTGTCATATAAATATCAGTTATTATTATCATTATACTTAAATAGGACTTTCACCATATCACTACTGCACAAAAACCTTTAATTACTCTCCATTGATCTTTGAGAAAATTTTCTATCCAGGAGGTGCAGGAGTAACTCTGAAGTGGGTGGGGAGAAAGTGAAGCAGTGAATGGAGCATTTGTTTGAGAAAATTAGTTTGGAAAGGAAAGGGAGAAGGAAAATGGTAGTCCGAGGGTTGGTTAAAGTACACAGTATTTCTGTTTGTTCATTTGTTCATTTTTCCCAAGATACAGAAACCCTGCATAATTTTTGGGCAGAACAGAAAAATCCAGTAGAGAAGAAAACATTTTTCTCATGTGGAATCACAGAATCAAGAAGTTCGGATCACAGAGACCATCTGATCAGTCCTATACCAAAGAGGAATCTTCTCCATAATCTCCATTTGCCTACTCTGCTTGAAGCCTTCCAAAAATGGTAAGCTCACCTGTCCAAACAGCCCATTCTGTTTTTGGATCATTCTAATTGTTAAGAAATTTTCTCTCAAGTTTATATTTTGCCCAACAGTTATCATTGCTCTGATCTCATAGTGGGGGCTCAATAACCATTTGCTGAACTTAATTTAAAAAAAATTCAGATATGATAATGGAGATTTGCAATGCACCTTGAGCTATTTATCTTTTCATTTGTTAATTTTATTTATGTGTTTTGTTATCTCATCAAACGTTTCTATACTACTGTCTTGGTACCCTATGCTTCACCCCCCACCCAGTAAATCCTGCCTTGTAATACTGTAAAGCAAAACAAGCTGGAATCCTGACTATTCCACAGCATGTGTGACATTCTAGGCCGGGAGTACCCTATCTCTCCAAGGAAAAGAAGGAAGTATATTTTCTCATGAGGGCAGCAAGGTAGCACAGTGAGTGTGGGGGCTTAGAATAAGAAAGACCTTGGTTCAAATCCAGCCTCAGAGACTTACTAGCTGTGTGATCCTGAGCAAGTCATTTCACTCTGTTGACCTTAGTTTTCTCATCCATAAAATGAGATGGAGAAGAGAATGGCAAATCACTCCAGTATCTTTGCCAAAGGAAACCTCAAATGGGGTTGTGAAATTGGAAACGACTGAACAACAACATTATATTTTCTCATATCCAGCTCCTAACATGGTCCCTGGCAAATAGTAGATGATGCCTAACAAATGCTATAATAGATGTTGATTAACAATTGTTGATTAATTAATTGACCAATCTCCCCCCCCCCAAAAAAAAAATCTGGCCATTACATTCACATAGCATTGCTGAATTGAATTTGATTAAATGACATTATCTTTGGCACTTTGACAACTGACTTTATTTTTGACGGACTCCAAGATGGTTCTAAATCTTGTTCTAAATACAGAAATATTCTCTTCATTTGCAGTATCTAACCTTGTAAGTCCATTAGGAACTGGGTAGGTATAGAGAGTAGGTGACTTTTTCTAGAGATTGTATTACTTAATAATTTTTTAAAATGAACAACAGGGAAATTAATTGCAAACAGAACTTATCCTTAAAAGAAGGAATTTTTGTCATTCATCTTAATCAGTTTAAGGTGTCTTGTATCTTCCCCCTCCCCCCCCAAATAGTTTCCCTCACTATAAATGATTATCCCTGAACTTGAAATGTTAATGGCAAGAAGATTGTCTTGCTGAGTGTAATGGGAGATTTGTTCTCTGGGTCTTTTCGGCCATCCAGAGGAATGGGTAATGTGCCTGGAATGCTAATGACTGACAAGGTGGAGAGAAAAAGAAGCAGGTTATTCCTTGGCGGGCACTGACAATTCAGACTGTTATATGACACTGAACATCCAAATTCACTTGAGTGTCACAATAGTGTTCAAAAGGCAGACTCTTGACCTATAACCAAGATCTATTCCCACTAAGTAGCTTGTCTGATAAGTTCATAGGAAATGTGCTGAATACAAAAAATAAAATAAAATATGCCAGGCATAGTCAGATGGAAGGTGAATAATAAGTGAAAGATAAGAACCTAAAAGATACCTTTATTTTACCATTTGGGATCCTTGCCATTTCTTACTTAAATCTGGACCAATCAGTTTCCCTAATAATAACAGGGGAAAAAAAAAACAAAAACAAAAAAGCAATAACAAAACCCCAGTCTCTTTTGCAATATCATTCCAACCACAAAGTTCCCTTGGGAAAAGTAAAACCTACATTTTTGTTTCCTGTCAGAGAGGTTTTTGGCTAATGGGCTGGTCCCATCGGGAAGTCAGTAACTTGAGCTGTGAAGAAAAAGTAAGGAGAGTTAAGATATTAATCCACATAATTCAGACTAGAAAAGGGTAACGAAGGCAGGAATGGAGGCCTCAACCTCTTGTATAACCTTGATAAGAGAGGCCGCTCCTGGTGCTAACTGAGGCTCTTCCCTCTCATCCCATTAAGGATCACTTAAATTTCTTATCCTTTCTTTTGCAAAAAGAAGACAGTGATGCCTAAAACCAGAGGCTTTAGTAAGATCATGTGTATATGGAGTTATTGCATCACGTTTTTTGGTCAAAGGCTAAATTCCTCACATTAAAAACAGATGGGTCAGCAAAGAATTCACATTTGCCTTGTCATGGCTGACAATCACATCTATTGCTCAGTCTATCATGGAATACTCAGGAAACCACATCAGGAGAAGGAAAAAGTCAACATAGGCCAAACTGGTCAGGATGTTTGATGCTGCAAAACAATGGAAATAGAAGATTTAGTCAAAGATAGTAAGATGAAAAGTTTAGAGCTGGAAGGAGCATTGGAAGCCCAAGTAGCCTAACTCCCTCATTTTACATAGTGGGAGACTGAGACCCCCAAAGATATGATTTACCCAAGGTCATACAGAGAGTGAGAGGGGTGGGAGCTAAACTCAGGTACTCTGATTTGAAATACATTGGTCTTTCTACTATACTGTGATGCAAATTAATATCTTAGTAAATCAAAGCACTATAATGTAGAGAATGAAAGAACATTTATTAAGTGCTTATTATGTGCCAGTTATTGGGAATGGGAGCAACAAATCCGAAAGAGAGAGACAGTCCTTATCCTCATGGAGATTACACTTTAAGGGGGCAGACAATTCACAGAGTGGAATGGTGGTGAAGGGAGCATGCTTTGGTCGGGTCACGGGGGGTGGGGAAAGGGGGCAGGGGAGGGTTGACTGGTGCCATAGAACAACCGACTCACATGGCCTTTCCAGAAGCAGTTCAATGTCGAGATTCAGACTTTGAGTCATAAGACTTGGGTTTAAACACTGGACCTTCTACTTAGTACTTGTAGGGTTTGGGGCAAGTTAATTCACTCCTTTCTGGTGCAGTTTCCTCATCTATCAAATGAGGGTGTTGGAATCGATTCTCCCTAAGGTCTTTTTAAACTCAATATCTATGATTCTAGGAGCTGTCACCAGGTCCACTTTTTGTAACCTGTCAGAAACCTAGTTTTGGATACATTATTCTTCATAAAGTTCTTCTAAAATCAGGGAAATAATGCCCTGGTCAGATAGAAGGCAAATAGCGCTGCCCTTTTCCACTTCTGATCAAGTCATTCACTTACCAAAGATATTAAGTATCCAAGTGAAGTGAAAGCTTGCATTTGTGATCACTGAGAGGATAGTATATAGCACGTTGTTAACTAGCACCTCTGCCAAGTGAAGATGATCAGCCCCCTCCCCCCCCCCCCCCCGGGGCTGCAAAACGCCTTAGTGTGGAGATAACCAATACGCATACACATGTGTTTTTGGTACTCTTCAAGGATATACAATAAAGATCCAGTTGGCCCTGGTAAGAGTGAGTCGTGACTGCCTTTGGCCCCTCAATTTGTGCCAAGTATGGTATGGTTAAAGACTACTGTCTTTGGAATCAGAGGACCTTGATTCAAATCCTACCTCTGAGACCTTGGACAAATCACTTGAGTTTTCTGGGTAGCTCCAGGTTCTTCATCTGTAAAAATAAGGGAGTTAGACTAGGTGGCCTCTAAGATTCCATCTGGTGTTAGCTCTGTGACCCTATGATACAAAGGTCATATCCCCTAAGCCTGAGGAGTTGCTCACTAGAGTATGGTACTATCTCTGTAGACAGAATGGTGATAAAGTGAGACTGACTTGACCCTAACTTTGTACTTCAGGAGGCCCTGTTTTGAGGAATATTGTCAATCAATCAGAAAATATTTATTAAACACCTACTATGTGCTTAGCACTGAGGAAACAAATATGAAAAATGAAGTAATCCATATTTGCAAGGCACTTACATTCTTTTTTTTGGGGGGGGCAAGGCAGTTGGGGTTAAGTGACTTGCCCAAGGTCACACAGCTAGTTAAGTGTCAAGTGTCTGAGGCTGGATTTGAACTCAGGTGACTTCAGGGCCTGTGCTCTATTCACTGCTCCACCTAGCTGCCCCCACAAGGCATTTACATTCTAATGGGGAAACCTAAAGAAACACAAGAATTAATATCATACTAGTGGTTGGGGAATCAGGAAAGGCTTCATAGAGGAGATGATTCCTCAAGCTTTACACTTTGGGGGTATTGGATATCATAAGAGAATAAAGGGGGTGGCTTAGACCATGTCTAGTTATATAGGTAACCACATTCAGCATAAATTTGGAGGTACATACCTACATGACTTTGCAGGGCACCTTTCTCTTAATACATAGATAGCTCTATGGAGTGGGATCTTCAACAGTGAAACCTTTTATGTAGTTCAAGGATATAATGAGTAAGCAAAAGTGTTTCTATGTGTACGATCGTGGATTTACAGCTGGAAGGAAGGCCATCTGGTTCAACCAACTCATTCTATGGATGAGGAAACTGGGGCTTAGAGAGGTGGGTAACTTACCTGTGATCTCAGAACTAGTAAGAACCAGAGGTGAGTCTTCCTATCTCCAAATGCATCATGTTGCCCACTATGCCAGAGCCTCTGAATGTCTTTGTGTATTATGGATACCTTTGTCAATCTGGTGACTTCTCAGAATAATGTTTTTAAACGTGTATGATACAATGCATTGGGGTTACAAAGGAAACCAGAGGTTCACGAAAATAAAGGTGTCATTTTTCTTCTTTTCATTTTTTTTTTTTTTTTGCTTTTTGGAGGGCGATTGGGGTTAGTGACTTGCCCAAGGTCACATGGCTATTTGTGTGTCTGAGGCCAGATCTGAACCCAGGCCCTCCTGACTCCAAGGCCAGTGCTATATTCACTGTGCCACCTAGCCACCCCCAAAGGTGTAATTTTTCCAATGCAAATTCATGGTTTGTAACCCTGGACCCCAGATTAAGAACCCCTACACAACAATATTCTACATATATTTGTATGTAGCATGTAGTTTTTCATTTTCTCTGTCTTAGACTCGGTCTCAGTCTAGTTCTATATCTATATGCAGATATTCTACTCAAAACAAACACTTCTACCTTTTGATGTTTTTCCTATAGAGGAAATGTACTTCTTACAGCTACACCACACATATCACCAAATCACCAAATCACAACTGATTTAACAGTCATTTATTTAAGTTATAATTCCTTGTCCCATCTCTACCACACACTTTGCTACTGTACATTGTTCCACACTTCTTTCCAGATTTTCCTGCTTAGATTGTTTCCTTTGCTGGATCTTCCTCCATGTCATATCCTTTCATGAGGGGTGTCCCCTGAGACTCTGACATGGGCCCTTTGTTCTTTCACATCTATACTATTTTGCTTGGTGATGTCATCAATTCCCATGGATTCAACTATCATTTCTAAGTAGATGATTCTTAGATCTACTTGTCCAGCCTTACCGTCTGGTCTTGCATCTCCAATTGCCTTTTAAACATCTTGAACTGGATATCTTTGTTCTCCAAAAAATCTATTATTTATTTATTTTTAATATTCTTTTTTTTAAAATGTAGTTTCAAACCCTCTCCCACCCTCCAGTCACTTTCCCGCCCTTTGAGAAGGCAAGCAATATGATATCAATTAAATATCAACATTTTAAATGTAACACGTACAAAAGAGAATTTGTTAACTTTCCCCCAAATTTCTCTTTCCTAACTTCCCTATTTCTGCAGAGGGTACCACCATCTTCCCAGTTACTCCCTCCCTAAGTATCATATTCAACTCCTCACTGTTTCTCATGTTTCATATCCAGTCTGTCCCCAAGCCCTGTCAATTTTACCTTCTCGACGTCACTTGTATATGCCCCCTTCTCTCCTCTGACACTGCCAAAATCATGGTGCCTAATTTCTGCCAGAGTGTTTTTTAGTTTTCCCGGTAGTTTTTGTTAAAGTGAGCCCTTAGCCAAGTAGCTGGGGTTTTGGATTTCTCAGACACAAGGCAACTGTGTTCATTTACTTCTGGACCTAATCTGTTCTACTGACAGACCTTTCTATTTCTTGATAACAGGCTACTTTCTTGAAGGAGTCTCCCCGTGGTCTTCCATGTGTCTGATCTTCCTGTGTTACAAATTAAAAGGCTTCTGTTGAACTTGTTCCAACACTGTGTGTGAACTCGATGCTTTTACCATGTCACATAAATGTGAATTCTTTTATCAGCACTTTTCTAAGTGACAGCTAGCTGAAAAGTCAGCAGGGCAGTATTGATAGGGTAGGGGGAGAAGAGAGATCAACCTTAGAGCACATACCACAGCCTAGGATAGAACCTACAGGAGAGGTGGTGAATAGTCAGAGTAGGATATGAAGGCACTTGATGCTCAAGGGACAAGAAGCATAAGAAGGCAGTAAGAAGGCACGGGGAAAACACTTGCTCTACTTCATTTTGCTAAAAGTCAGGTTTGGAAGGCAGTGGGTAGGGAACGTACGGCTTTGAGGCCACATGTGACACTCTAGGTCCTCAAGTGAGGCCCTTTTACTGGATTCAAATATCACATTGTCAAAGGGTTGTACTTGAGGACCTAGAGGGCTTCATGTGACAGCCTCGAGGCTGTAGGTTCCCCACCCCTGGTACAGAAGAAAGAACAATGAACTTGGTGTTAGACTTGAATGTGAGTCAGCTGTGAAATGTTGGGCAAAGCTCTAATTTTATTGAACCTCAATTATCTCATTTGTAAAAAAGGGTAATACTTGCACTACTTACTGCACAGGTTTGATGTGAAAGTTTTTAAAGCTGTAAATCATGAAAAATATGACAGGATCACATAGTAGCCTTATACTTATGACCAAATATGGCATACATTTTGTGACTAAACACAGCAGTATACCATGGAGTCAATCATACAATAGCAGGGCAGATAATATCCTCATGTCCATGGTGACATATATTTAGAGTGCTGCTTTCTGGGACAGGGGGAGTCAATAAGAGGAGTTAGCTATGTATTCCTTCACATGAATGCTTGAAAAAGGTTCTGCAGTCCTTTTCCTCTGACATTGACAATGCTTGAAAATTGATGAAATGCTTGAAACCTTTCTCGAAAGACCATGTGAAGAGAAAAGACCAGGGAGAACAGAGGAAAGAATGCTGAGTTTGGAATCCAAATCAAACCAAATAATTACAATTATGTGGAGCTTCTTTGTATTTAAAAAAAAAACTTCTGGATGAGTCAGGAATGAATATATTATAATTTATATATTAAAATAATAATGATTATTATTATAGCTGATACTTTAGTGACAGTTTAAGGTTTACAAAGCACTTTATATAATTCTCTCATTTGATTTCCTCATTATGTCTTATTATCTCCATTTTGCAAATGAGGAAACTGAGGCTTAGCTCCTCAGTTTTCTCATCTGCAAAATAGAAGTTAAGAAATGAGAGAAGCTAAGTAATGTGTTTGTGGTCACATAACCAAAGAATTATGGTCAAATTGTTAATGCACTTGTACTTTCACAGCTAATGAAAAAAGTTCCTTCTGCCAATGAAATCATAGATCCAGTCCCTATCCCTACCAATGAAAACAACACATTGAGTAATTGGAGAAATAAAGAAAGAAAGAAAGAATAAAGAAGAAGAAGAAGAAGACATAATAACAAAGAAATTGAATAACTGGAGAAAATTAGATGTGTTAATGAGAGAGTGGGAAGTTTCTCTAACCTGATTCCTAAATACGTAATGGAGGGTGGGGGGAGAGGTAAGTTAAGAGAAGAGAGCTCATTGTGGGTCACACAGACTGAACTGGAGAAACAGACTAACAAATAGGTAGACAGTCCCCTTTTAGAGATGCCCATTTTAAAAAAAGTTTGTAATTGATAGGTGGCAAAATGTACTACAAGAGAGGGGCAGCTAGGTGGTGCCATAGTGCATAGAATGCAGAGCCTGGAGTCAGGAAGACTCATCTAACTGAGTTCAAATCTGGACTCAGACACTTACTAGCTGTGTGACTCTGGGCAAGTCACTTAACCCTGTTTGCCTCAGTTCATCATCTGTAAAATGAGTTGGAGAAGAAAATGGCAAAACCGCTCTAGTAACTTTGCCAAGAAAACACCAAATGGGGTCATGGAGAGTCAGACATGACTTAACAACAACAAAAATTATAAGACATCATTATAACAACCATAATTATTACTATTGCCTTCTCTGTTTAGATTTGAGTACTTATCAATTCAGTAAATATCTATTAAATGTCTAATATATGCCTAATGTATTTTTCCCCATTGGAAGTGGGTTAAAAAAATCTAATTTCTCCATTCAAGGAGTTTACAGTCTACAAGGGAGTTCATGATTTCCACCTGTAAATTAGTTACTTAAATTTAAAACATCAGTGAAGTTTGTGTTAAGTGCCTAAGAAAAGAGAAGATGTTGTGATGGACCCAGAAAGACCAACCTTCAGTTATGGCCCCTGCTGCCTACTGGCCTTGGTTGTCCTGGGAAAATCAGTTACCTTTTTAGTGCTCCAGGCACTATAGATTACAAATAATTTTCTAAGTTTATAAATTGCAGATGAGATGTGGATCTGCATTGGTAGAGGGATTTGCCACATTTGGGAGTTTCATGTACCAATGAAATCATATCTACTTATAAAAAAAAAAAGCCCATTTAAGAAATACTGGGGAAAGTCAGATGTGGGTGTTTTTAGGTTTCTAGTACTCATCCAGGAAAAATTCTTTTCTTTCTACACATAAAGCAACAAAAATCTTTAGCATTTAGAAGTTTGGTTTTTTTTTTTTTTTGGAGGGCAGGGCAATTGGGGTTGTGTGCCCAAGGTCACACAGTTAGTAAGTGTGTCAAGTGTCTGAGGCAAGATTTGAACTCAGCTCCATCTGATTCCAGGGCCGGTGCTCTATTCACTTTGCTACCTATAGCTGTCCCAGTATTTAGAATTTTTAAACACTTTGCTTTTCTACTCACCTCTCAATGTCCAGCCTCCATAGAACCTTCTCTCTTTAACCACTAGGTGGCAATGCTGGCTATAAGCCTGTTTGTGCTCATCATAGGAACAAGTCACTTCACGAGCTTGATTCTAACTTGAGTGTATGCTCCATCTCAATACTGGAGAGATTACAGGGGAAACTGACAATCTCTTTGGTTCTCAGTGAGCACGTGACCTTCTGTCCCCTACTTTCTTTGTTGATATCAGTGCTCTTCTTGTTCCTCTAGTAGTTGTGGTCAGTGTAGAGTTATTCTTTCAAAAAAACCTCTCAAGCCACCCTACTCTTCGGAAAACCCATAGTCTGCTAAACATAAGGGCTATCCAGTCATGTGCACAGAGCATGATTGAGCAGGCCAAATGTGGAATTAGGAAAGCATACTACCATAGAGAGCTTTTACTCACAGGCAAACAACCAACCAAAAAGAATACAATCACAGTAGATTTAAACATACCATGACTGAGCCTCCAATCTTCTAGACATAGACGACCCACAACCAACCTTTAGGGATGGTCTGAGCCCAGAAGGTTTAGGAAAGACAGTTCAAATGTTTAGCTCCACAGATTGCTTTCTACCATGGAAAACAGGGTACTTATGCAACAAAAACAGTTCCCAAATTCTGTTGTATTTGCAACAAAGTGGTAAGGAGGTACATTCAAGGGCATAGAGAGAAATTCCTCTGACTTCCACTCCTCTCTTTACTTCTCCTCCTTCGAGGAATATAAGCCTTCCAAATTAATGCACAAACCCCACCTTTGTTATGTCCGCCCCTTTGCCCAGACCAATCCTGGCTTCCCAGTTCTTTGGCTCTTTTTGCTTTAGCTCAGAAGTAAATGAAGTTCCACAGGGAGGGTTCATGGTTTGCTTTGTTGTTGTCTGGTTGATCAGTCCTATCTCACTATTCATTCATTCATTCATTCATTTATTTATTTATTTATAGTTTACAAAATTCAGTTCCACAAGCTTTTGAGTTTTAAATTTTCTGCTTTTCCTTTCCCTCCCCATTCCCCAAGACAGAATGAAATCTGATATAGGCTCTACATAAACATTAAATGTATTTTCACATTAGTCATGTTGCAAAGAAGAATTATAACCAATAGAATGAATTACAAGAAAGAACAAAACAAAACAAAAAGAGAGAGCAAATAATATGCTTTGACCTGCATTCAGACTCTGTAATTCTTTTTCTAGATGTGGATAGCATTTTCTATCATGAGCCTTTTGGAGTTGTCTTAGAACCTTGAATTGCTGAGAAGAGCTAAGTTTAGCAAAGTTAGTCATCTCACAATGTGGCAGTAACTGTGTACAATGTTCTCCTGGTTCTGCTCCCCTCCCTCAGCATCAGTTCAGATAAATCTTTCAAGGTGTCTCTGAAGTCCACCTGCTCATCATTTCTTATAGCACTAATAGTATCCCATTACATTCATATACCACAACTTGTTCAGCCATTCCCTAATTGATGGGCATCCCCTCAATTTCCATTTTTTTGCCACCACAAAAGGAGTTGCTATTAATCATGCTCAACTGATGTTTTGTAGCACTCAATTAAAAACACAGGATTCATCCTTGACCTGAACAGTGCTTTCAAGTTGCTGACTATTTTCAAAGGCCCAATTAGTGGGAAAGAGACTATAGGCATCCTCTTGTAACAAAGAAAAATAGTTAAGCAAAATGATTGAACCCATTAAGATTCATTTTCCTTACTCTGAAATATGCAAGCATTAAATGACATTAAGAAACAGTCAGATGGAGACCCAAGTTTTCTGGCTCCCCCACCTTTTTACTTCACTCTACTATTTCTAACTAGGGGTTGAATCCAGCACCTTTTCCACGACTGAACAAATTGCATCGCACTTAAGGTTTGCAAAACACTTTCCTACAAACAGCCACAAGAAGGAGGGTACACAAGAATAATTATCCCCATTTTAAAGATGCAAAGACTGAGGCACTGAGAAATTAAACCACTTGCCTAAGATCACATAACTAGGAAGTATGTAGCAAAGAATTCAAACCGAGAGCTTTCCAACTCCAAGTCCACCATGTTTTCCATTACAATATATTATTTCTTGAAGCAGCAACTTATCAGCTACATGTGCCTCATACTTTCTTCCCCACCAAATTAGGATGGCCAATGAGTATTTGAAGCATTGGTTCTCAAATTGTGGTCCAGGGACCCTTCAGGGGAATCCTCGTGACCCTTTCAGGGAGTCCATAAGGTGAAGACTAGTTTCATAATAATAGTAAGATAATTTTAATTTTCCAATATGGCAATATTGATAGAATGCAAGCAAATAAAACCTAGGGGTGGGGGTTCTTAATAACATTTAACAATGTAAAGAGGTCCTGGAGAAAAAAGTTTGAGAACTACTGGTTAAAGTGTGGTTTTTAAAGTGAATGTCTATGACAGTATTTAGAGCTTATCTTGTGGTTTTGTTGTTAGTTTTTAAGGGAGTTTATCTAATTTGTTGGTTCAGTTATTAAGTCCAGGACAGCAAGCATCCCAGTAAGCCAGCAGGAAGCCCCATCTCAGCAAACCAGTGGTAGATCCTGAGCAGGAAAAGGTCAACACTAGACACCCCCACATGTCTCATTATAGCCAGGGAAACAGGCAGACTCCAGATCTGAATACTGCCATGGGTTTCAGGGTAGCCCTGAGAAAACATGTAGATGCAAACCCTATGGGTGCCTAAGCAAACAGGTGGTCAAACTTCCATGTGCTTCAGTGTATCCCCGGGGAAATGCGGAAACACCATACCAGCCTCAGGACATTCCAGACACCAGCATTAGGACTCCAACTCAGCACCAGATAACCTACCAGAACCCTATGGCCTCCAGCAATGCCAACCACACCTACCACACCCCCTCAGCACAGTACCACACACAGGGATCCCCCTTGGGCCTTAGGGCAACATTAGTGCAGCATGAGTTGAAGAGTCAGGGCATGCAGCCTCTGGCACAAGAAGCCTGAGAAAGTGCCCCTTCCACCCTAGGAGCAGAGTTCAAATTTAAAAGAAAGTTAAAAGGCCAAAAAAAGATGAACAAAATATAACAACAAAAAATAATTTGATCATAGAAAGTTTAATATGGTGACAGAGAACATCAAGACGAATTCAGAAGAGGGGTACAATGTCAAAACACCTATGAGAAGTGAGTCTTAAGCCCAGAAAGAACTCATGGAGCTCAAAAAGGAGCTTAAAAGTTATATAAAAGAGATAGAAGAAAGACTGAGAAAAGAAATGAGAGAGATGCGGAAGAATTATGAAGAGAGTTAATACCTTGGGAAAAAAAACAATTACTTAAAAAGTACAATTGGCCAAATAGAAAAGGAAGTACAGGAGAGTGAAAGAAGATGTTAGAGTAGAAACAGGACCTCCACGTGGCTCCGGCTCTCAGCACCTCCAATCGATGAAAAAGGAGACTCTGAACAAACTTTGGAGCTATGGAACCCACAAAATGACACAGAGAAGCTAACTTCCTGCTGAGGACAGCCCGGAAGGAGTCAGCCAGCACAGTGTTCTGGGAGCCAAGCCCAGGCCCTGTGAGCCAGAGGTTTTAGCCCCAGGGTGGACCTGACCAGCCACCTGCTGGAGGGACTCCAGATCACCAGCAGCTGTGGTGATCCAGAATTATCAACACATAGATGCTAAGGACAAAGTGAGAGGTCAGTGTAGTATGGACTTTGGGACCCAGTAGTTGGGAGTGTATCGGCTTTTGCCTCTGGGGCAAGAAGCCACTGAGGGCTGCGGCACAGCCACCACCACATGGCAGCTTCAGCTCCCAGCCTGCAGAGTGTAGGTAGACCAGGTGATCAGTCTGAGGGGTAATTGCTCTTGCTTTAACCTGCTTGGATCTGGATTACAGTCTAGGGTAGAGGTCCCAGGGTGTGCAACCAGCTTGCCAGAGCATGTAGAGGCTTCAGAGAGGGCACCCAACTAATACCTCTGGCAGCTGAGAAAACCCCAGCATTTGGTACAAAGCTCCCCTCTCTGGTAGCAGAGTCCTACTGAGGCAAAAAGCCCAAAAGTCAAGTAATTGAGTGGCAACATGACCAGGTAAAGGAAGCAAAGCAAACATAAGAATACAACATTAAACTCCTATTTTGGGGACAAAAAGGATCAAAGCATGGAACAGGAGGAAGACAGTGAAGTCAGAACTCCTGCACCAAAAAGTTTCCAAGAAAAATATGAGCTGCTTACAGGCCATAGAAGACCTTAAGAAGCAGATAAGAGAAATGGAGGAAAAATTGGGAAGAGAAATGAGAATGATGCAAGAAAATTATGAAATGAGAGTCAATAGCCTGACTGAGGAATATAACACCTTAAAAAACAGACTAACTCAAATGACAAAAGAGGCTCAAAAAGGCAATGAGGAGAAGAATGCCTTAAAAAGCCAAGTTTTCCAGATGGAAAAAGAATCTCAAAATCTCACTGAGGAGAATCATTCCTTCAGAATTAGATTGGAGCAAATGGAAGCTAATGACTTTATGAGAAATCAAGATGCTGTTAAACAGATCCAAACAAATGAAAGAATAGAAGGCAATGTGAAATATCTCATGGGAAAAACCACTGACCTGGAAAATAGATCCAGGAGAGATAATGTAAAAATTATTGGACTATCTGAAAGCCATGATCAAAGAAAGAACCTAGAAATCATCCTCCAGGAAGTTCTCAAAGAAAACTGCCCTGATGTTTTAGAACCAGAGAGCAAAATAGAGGTTGAAAGAATCCATCAGTCACCTCCTGAAAAAGATCCCAAAAAGAAAATTCCTAGGAATATTATGCCCAGGTTCCAGAATTCCCCGATCAAGGAGAGAATATTATAAGCAGCTAGGAAGAAACAATTTGAATATTGTGGAAACACAATCAGGATAACTCAGGATCTGGCACTTTCTATGCTGAGGGATTGAAGGACTTGGAATATGATGTTCCAGAGGGCAAAGGAGCTGGGATTAAAACCAAGAATCACCTACCCAGCAAAACTGAGTATCATGTTTCAGGGGAAAATATGGTCATTCAGTGGAATAGAGGACTTTCAAGCATTCTTTTTTTTTAAGCAATTGGGGTTAAGTAACTTGCTCAAGGTTACATAGCCAGTTATTATTTTTGTGTGGGTACTGTGTATCAGAGGCTGGAACTGATCCAAGGTCTCCTGACATTGGGGCCGGTGCTCTTACTCACTGTGCCACCTGGCTGCCCCTAAGCAATTGGGGTTAAGTAACTTGCTCAAGGTTACATGGCCAGTTATTTTGTGTGGGTGTTAAGTATCTGAGCCCAGAACTGAACCCAGGTCTCCTGATTCTGGGGCCAATGCTCTTACTCACTGCACCACCTGGCCGCCCCTACTTTCAAGTATTCTTGATGAAAACAAAAGCAGAGCTGAATAGAAAATTTGACATTCAGATACAAGAAGCAAGAGAAGCTTGAGAAGGTAAACAGGGAAAAGAAATCATAATGAACTTATCAAAGTTGAACTATTACTATTTCTACATGGAAAAACGACAATTGTAACTGATGAAACTTTTCTCAGTATGAAAATAGTTGAAGGGAATATGTACATATATATATATATGTCTATATTGGAGGGTATATGGGCATATGAATGCATATGTGAATGTATATATACATACATATACATATATATATATATATACACACAGGTATACATAGAGGGCACAGGACCAATTTAATAGGAAGGGATGATACTTAAAAGGTGAAATAAAGAGTTGAGAGAGGAATATAATGAGAGGACATGGGGAGAGACAGAATGGGGTAAACTATCTCATATAGAAGAGGCAAGGGAAAAGGGTTACAATGGAGGGGAAAAATAGGAAGGCAAAAGGTCAAAACCTTGTTCTCATTGAATTTGGCAGGGAGGGAATGAAACACACATTAAATAGGGTATCTCACCAGATAGGAGAGTAGGGGGAAAGGGGATGAGAGGGGGGTGATGGAAGAGAGGTCACGCTGGGGGGGAGTTGGAAGTTGGAAGCACCCACTTTTGAAAAGGGATGGGATCAAAGTAGAGAATAGAACAAGTGGGAGGTGGGATAAGAGGGAGGGAAATATAGTCAGTCTTTTACACTATATCTACTACGTTAATTTTTTGCATTAGCTACACATGTACAACCTATATTGAACTGCTTATCTTCCCAGTAAGGGTGGGTGACAAGGGAGGAAGGGAATGAATCTGGAATTCAAAGTTTTAAAATCAAATGTTTTAAATATATATATATATATATATATATATATATATATATATATATATACTATTTTACATGTAATTGGGAAATAAGATATACAGGTGCTGGGGCATAGAGATCCACTGGAAGAGTTGAAGGGGGTATGGGAAAAGATATGGAAGAGAGCAGATTGGAGGAGGGGATATCCTGTGGGACTGCTACCTGTGGGTGGTGGGTAGGGGAAAAACGGGGAGAAAATTTGTAACTCGGAATCTGGTGGAAATGAATGATGTGAATCAGAAGTTAATAAAGCATTTGAAAAATGAAAAAAAAAAGAAAAGAAAGTACAAAAGCTAATGAGCAAAGCAAAACCTTAAAAGTTAGAATTGGGTAAGTGGAAGCTAATGGCTCTATGAGACATCAGGAATAAGTCAAACAAATTCAAAAGAATGAAAAAATGGAAGAGAATGTAAAATACTTCATGGGAAAAACAACCAACCTGGAAAATAGATCCAGGAGAGACAATGTCAGAATCATTGGACTATCTGAATATCATCATCAAAGGGAGGACCTGGACAGCATCTTTCAAGAAATTATGAAGGAAAAAAAAAAAGAAATTTATCAAGGAAAACTGATCTGATATCCTAGAACTAGTAAATTAGGCACTGAAAGAATCCACAGATCATTTGTAGCGCTAATGCAAAATTTACAGCACCCCTGATCATGATAAAGACCGTGACTATAAGTATTGCATGATGGTGGATAGCAAAATATACCAGATTCTCTAGATAGAGGATAGAACTGAAGCATTTATTTAGACACTAAAAACCCAAATCCCTAAACCAGTAAGCCGATTCCATCATAGTACCAAAGATATTCAGAAGCCATAATGATGCTGAGAGCCACAGAATTCTTCAGCCTTCCCACAAACCAATACAAGATGAATATCTACTCACAAGCCTATCTGATTCCTTGCCTGAGTGTTCTCTCTCCCCCACCCATCTGACTAGCTCTGAACCAGCTTCCTGTGGGCTCTACTTCCCTTCAGCAAACTCCTCCCACCACAGGCTCCATGTGATTACATGGAGTTTATTTTCACAGCAGGGAAGCTTCCTTTGGGCTCTGCTGAACCCTTCAGCAAATTCCCTCCATCACAGGCTCCATGTGATTACATTCAGCCTATTAGGGGGCAGAGTTTACTTTCAAAGCAGGGGATGTCTTCAAACTTCCCCCTAGGTCTATTAAGGGGCAGGGAAGATCTTCAAATTCCCATTCCTATTACATCACTTTAGGAAAGAGATGCCAAAATAAAAACTAGCCAAATTTCAGTACTATCGGTCAAGGAAAAAATACTGCAAGTGGCCAAAAAGAAACAATTCAAATATAAGGGAGCCACAATCAGGATGACAGAGGAGTTAGCAGCTGCAACATTAAAAGATCAGAGGTCATGGAACATGATATTTCAAAAAGCAAAGGAGCTAGGACTACAACCAAGAATCAGTTACTCAGCAAAACTAAGCTTAATACTTCAGGGAAAGAATGATCATTCAATAAAAAAGAATTTCAAGTTTTTGGAAGGAGAAGACCAGAACTGAACAAAAGATTTGATATCCAATGTCAAGACCCAAGAGAAGCATAAACAGGTAAAAAGGGAAAAGAAAGCATAAGAGATTCGATAGAGCTGAATTGTTTACATCCTCACATGGGAAGATGATACTTGTAATTCTTAAAAATTGTATCACTAATAGTATAACTAGAAGGAATACACATAGACAGAGGGTATGAGTATAATATGAATTTGAGGGAATGATATAAAAAACAATTAAGGGATGAGAAAGAGAAGTAGTTTGGGTGCAGAAAGAAGGTAGAGGTAGAATGGGGTAATTTATTTCATATGAGGTGTGAAAGACCTATTAAAGTGGAGGGGAAGATGGGAGGGTGGGCAATGGGCATGGCTTGGGCCTTACTCTTATCAGTATTGGCTCAAAGAGGGAATAATATGCACAATCAATTAAATACAGAAATCTATCTTACACAAAAGGTTAGGTAGTAGGGAAGGAGATTAAGTAAAGGGGGTATGTGTAGGGGGGAACTGTCAGAAGGGAGGTTAGACTGGGATGAGGAATGGGAGGTTGTAGGCAGAGCCAATCAGTAGCAGGAAAGAAGGAAATGCAATGGTGCCCTCTCCTCACTTGTCCATATGTTTTATTTGGGGGAAGGGAGAAGTAGGAGAGAAATTAGGAGGAGAACAAATGGAGGAGAAGATAAGAAGGGTATGCACTTCATGACTAAGGTTTGTTATGAGGATCAAAGGAAATGATATGTGTGAAGGACTTTGTAATCAATAAAATGCTACACAAATATTAGCAATTATTATTTTTAGAGGTTACTAATTGTTCTGAAATCTGACATTGGCCATCACTAATTTAATTTTCAGGCATCAGGTTTTTTTTTTCTCTGTCTCTGCAATGACTTGCTTAAGTTTGGCTTTTGAATAGCACCAAGTGTTCAACTGGGGGAGTCCAATCCTAGTAGACTTCACATCAGGCTATCAAGTGATTCTGCAGTGCAGGTCACTCTAAAGGAGATTTTTTTCCTTTAGGAATAATGGTATTATTGCAACTTGTGTTTCTAACCAAGGGCTTCGCATAGAAGAAATCATAAATATGACTATCAATGTTATAAAAGCAAAACTATGACACTCTCAACTTATAAAGTCATTTTAAAAAGCAAGTCAATTCCAAGTATTATAAAAATTAATATTTTAGTTAATATTTTAGAGTTTACAAGGTGTCACACAATTGGAAACTAAGTTGAGTGGGTAGAGACACATTTGGAAAAATGAGTGAATGACAAGATCATAAATGGCTATTAAGAGAAGCCTGGATATGCTGAACCTTTAAAGCTGTCAGGAGAATAACCATTTACTGATCTGCTATTGACTACAAATTACAAACTAAGTTTGGCACTTCTTATGAGAGCCATTTTGGGGCAGTAGATAGAATTTTGGCTTTGAAGTTAAGAGAGAGCTAGGTCCCAAACCAGCATTTGGCACTAACTCTATGATTCTGGGCAAGTCTGTGCACACTCTCTTTCATTTCAGCATCACAATAACTTCATCAGACAGGGATCACAGGAATCATTCCCATTTCGTAGATTAAGAAACTGAGATAAAGAGAAGTAAATGATTTGTCCACAGTCACAGAGCAAGTATCACAAAGATAACAATATAAAATGGGCATAAATATAATATACCTCTGATGATAGAAGATGGGTATAAATGTCCTGTGTATGTGAGGGTATCTTATACACTAGAAAGTTTACATCAGTATCTTTAGTGTCTAACTTGGTCCCAAACTGATATGTCATCAGCTACAATAAATAAACACCAACTGCTTCATTAATAATAACTGGTTATACTGTGCTTGACTTCTTGGAACTTAGGAGAATTCTGGGGAATGATTTGTTTGGCCTAGAATCTCTTGAAAAAGGCTGACCAGGGAAGGGTCAAATGGTACCATTTTGCCCTCCCAATACACATTCCCATAGCAAGCAGAGCCTTTCAAAATCACTTCATTGACTTTAGAACCATCCTCTGTGAAAAAATAGCCTGTAGTTGATGTCTTCTGCCACTAGATGGAAGACTTGTTCAGTGGTCAACTGTAAAATTAAGCTCCCTTTGAAGAGCTGGCTTAGGAAAGTGATGAAGATTGATTGATTGATGATTATGGCTGCAGTGGTGGTGGTGGTAGGGGTGATTATTAATTGATTACTACTGCTGCTACCACTACTACTTGCTGATATTCATATATCACTTTAAAGTTCACATAGTATTTTGCATGTATTTTGTTTGATCTTAACAAATAAGGAAGGTACTAAAGGTATTTATTATTCCTAGGTCTTATTATCCCCCTTTTACAGATAAGGAAACTGAGGCTGAGAAGTTATGTGACTTGTCCTTAGTGCCAAATGCTGGTTTGGGACCTAGCTCTCTCTTAACTTCAAAGCCAAAATTCTATCTACTGCCCCAAAATGGCTCTCATGAGAAGTGCCAAATTGAGTTTGTAATTTGTAGTCAATAGCAGATCAGTAAATGGTTATTCTCCTGACAGCTTTAAAGGTTCAGCATATCTGGGCTTCTCTTAATAGCCATTTATGATCTTGTCATTCACTCATTTTTCCAAATATGTCTCTACCCACTCAACTTAGTTTCCAATTGTGCGACATCAACTTTGTAGCTTATTATATACTCCTTATTCATTTCATGTCTTCATTCTGGCTCAGCTCAGGTCAGACTATTCTTGTGAGTAACTAACTTCAAATAACAGGATTTAATAATAGCTAATATTTATGTAGTGCTTACTCTCTGCCAGGCACTGTGCTAAGAAATTTGCAATTATTATTCCATTTGATCCTTACAACAATCTTGAGAAGTAGGTGCTATTGTTTTCCCCATTTAACAGATGAGGAAATTGAAGCAAATAGAGGTTAAGTGACTTTCCCAGGATCACACAGCTAGGATGTATCTGAATTTGAACTCAGGACTTTCTGACTTCAGGCCTAGTGCTCTATTCACTGTTCTAACTGGATATCCCCCAAATTTAAAGCTGGAAGAGACTTTAAAAATTATCTAAACTAACCTCCTCATTTTGTTAGTTGAGGCAATTGAATCATAGAAAGGTAAAACAACTTCTCAAGGTCATATGGGTAATAGATAGCAGAGCCAACATTAAAACTCAGGTCCCTTGATTCCAGATCTAACACTCTTTTCACTACTGTGCCAGCTCAGAAATAATTATCCATTTTTATTTTAAATCTTGAATTTACTTTCATTTTTTTTCTGTTTCTAATCTCCTAGAGACTATCTTTGCCTTCAAAGACTGTTACTTGAGAAATTCATCCCCAGACTTCTTCATTTCACAGCTAATAAATGAGTCCTTGTAGCAGCAAGCACCCCAAGCGTCCTCAGGGTGGCTGCCCATACAGGTTCTTGGATCTGCTTTGATAAAGGAAAGCAACTCAAAATGGGTTAACAAGCTTACTTTAATCAGTCAGACATATATCGTTTACCTTGGTCAGGGGAAAAAGGTCAGCACCCCGAACTTCAAAGTATACAGGCAGAATTATCAAGACAGAAACAGATCAAGTAGACAGCTTTCCAAACTGTCCAGCCATTACATCCATATCAAATCAACATCTGGCTTTCAACATCTGGGTTTTTCAAAGCCGGGGGACTCTCAACAACGGCTTCCCACAATCCATATCAAATCACAGAACACTTCTCAAAGTGAGCCCCAAAACAAAGCTACACATCAGGGCTTATATAGCCTTCTCCTGGCTCAGAGAATGTAACAACCTTATTGACTCACTGGCCAATCTAAAAGTATCTACTGAAAAACAAGCCTCCCACCCCAGGCTCCAGGTGCACTTTAGCCTGGGGCAGGGAAGATCTTTAAATTTTACATTCCCATTACAGTCCTATCCAAGCCGCACTAAGCTAACCTTTAGTGATATAAAGAAAAGAAGAAATAGTCCTTGTGCTGGAGGGATGCACATTCTAATGGGCCAATGGGTGTCACTGAAAGAGTGAAGTACTTGTTGTTAGAAACCCTGAGTTTCAGCCCCACTTCTGCTTCTTTGGTCAAGTGATTTCATCTCTATGGCCTTTAGTTTCCTCATCTAATGAAACGAGGGGTCAATGCTACTCCTACTACCTGTCTCATATGATTTTTCTAAGCAATGTGCTTTGGACACTAAGTTGCTATAAAATAGGAGGTATCAATGCCACCCTGTAAGGTAGGTTAGGTAAACAGTATTATCTCCATTTTGAAAGTGAGAAAACTGGGACTGGGAACATGAGATGCAGTGGGTGACATTCAGAGTCTCTCATCTAGTAAGAGGCAGAGGCAGAGCTTATAGCAGGGTTGGGGAACCTGTGGCCTCGAGGCCACATGTGGCTCTCTGGGTCCTCAAGTGAGGTCCTTTGACTGAATCCAAACTTCACAGAACAAATCCCCTTAGTAAAGGGATTTGTTCTCTAAAATTTGGACTCACCCACACCCAAGGACCTAGAAGGCCACATGTGGACTTGAGGCCTCAGGTTTCCCACCCCTGACTTATAGTCTGGCCTTTTGATTCTAGGTTCAATGCTCCTTGCTCTATGCCAGGATGCCATTGTTTCTCATTACTTGCCTCACATGCATAAGATTGTAAGACAGGCTTTTGAGAAACATGTTTTCCTACTTGCCTACACTATCACTAAGTGGTCTTAGGGCTTAGGCTAAAGAACTTTCTAGGCTGTGGATGAGATATTTTGCCATTTTCCACACTTCCTTGCTTCTCTGATGAACACAGAATGGTTACGGCAGTGTTGTGTTTCTCTTGTATGGCGGCGACTTCATCAGTCTCCATTGTGCATTGCACCAAGAAGACGCCACTTCATTTGCACTGACCTCTCACCTATGGAGTGGTGTGTAAGGACAGAATTTATGATTTGAATAGTTGACACACGCGCTCACATAGCTGATTTATATCTCACTTTTTTGATTTATGAAATATGAGACTGATTTAGAAGCCGTGCCATTTTGCGTGTTATAGCATTGATTTAAAAGTCATTCAACTGATTTATAGTTTGTGTCAGTGAATTATAAATCACATCTTTAATTTATAGATCACTCAACTGGCTTCTCTGCCTGTGGTTTTTTTTTTTTTTTTAGTAGGTCTGATTTTTTTCTCATTTTTGTGCAAAAGAAAAAAAACAATTTAAGTTGACTATATTAATATTCCAAATCACAGAGTACTCCTAAGTCTCTGTCTATACCAGGGACATGCCAATAATATTGTATTTTCATTCATTCATTTATGACCTCATAAATTGCTTTAATCTCCTGCTTTTTTCTCCCCTTGGGTTTCTGCCATTGAATTTTGAATGAAGTCCCTGAAATGATTATCCAAGTATCTTTGCAGAAGGATGTCTTACTTTTCAGGTGTGATCCTTTTTCCTTCTACCAGTGGAAAAAGAAAACTGAAACCTGAGTACAAATAATCCCTAATTTATAAATGAGGTGGGTTAAAAACATGTGTTTATAAGTAGATATTCAGAATTTAAAGCATATTTCACCATGAAACCTGGGTTCCTCAGGCCAGTCTCTGAAAGCCTATTATATAATGTTTCTGAAATAGAGCATTGATCATACTAGAGAAAGTCACCACCATATATAACATTGTTTCCATTAAAAAAAAATATAATTAGGGTGCCAATGCCAGAAATATGTCTCCCTTTGATATTAGAGGACTGGAGATTCCTCCTTCCCCTACTTCTCACCCATCCAGCAGGGACATTCAAGACTCCTTTGTCTCCAAGCCACTGTTGGCAACTTCCATAGCCTTGAACAGTAAATCCAAGATGGTAGTGGCTAGACTAGGTGGATTTGGACCAAGGAGTAGGATGGAGGGTGAAAGATGATGAGTGCCTCAGAGACTGGGAGCATGGAGACAGTGGGGTCCAGGCACACCCTCACAAGCCTTCTCATCCCTGGTTGGGAGTAGGAACGTTGAAATGAAAAGATAAAACATGGCATAGGGAAATGGTAATAAGATGAGATAGGGCAGCAGTTATATGTGTGGAGGGAAGGGAGGAGACTGAGTTTAGGAGTGGTTTGGGTGCTTTATTTTCACCCTTCAGACTTTGTACTGCATAATATGGCATTGGATTGAGGTAAAAAGCAGGAAATTGTGCAGAAGGAGGGGATCTAAGTAGCTCTTGGCTGCAGTGTGGTTACCAGGCAAGAGTGGTTACAGTCTCTAGTCTCAGACAGTTGTTCATATATGAGGTCGGTTCCTATAAGGTGGGGAGTGCTTTTTTAAAAACTGAAACCTAAACATCATGAAATATTCTTTCTATAGAAACCATTCATCACTTTTCCTAAGATAAACCTTAAACATTAGAAGGAAGATAAATGTCCTATGAATCTCTTGATGCTAAATATATGTTGATGAAGAAGGTGATGATCCCAGAGGACAGGAATATATTGTTTTATAGCACTCTTCCTTGGCTAGACCACTCTATACTGTTTTTAGTTCTGGGTACCATACTTTAGGAACAATGCAGATAATAAGCTGGAGTGGATCCCAATGATGGTGGCTAGGCTAGTGACAGAACTGAAGAAACACACCCTCTAAGGATAGAATGAAAGGATTGGAGTGTACAGTCTGGACTTATGGACTAAGCCAGTCTTCAGGTATGTGAAGGAACCATGGGTGGGGGTGGCTAGATGGTGCAGTGAATAGAGCATTGGCCCTGGAGTCAGGAGGACCCAAGTTCAAATCCAGTCTCAGACACTTACTAGCCATGTGACCTTGGGCAAGTCACTTAACCCTAATTGCCCTGCATTTCCCCCTCCAAAAAGAAAAAAAAAACAAGGGACCGTGGGTGCATAGCTCTCTCGCCAGCAGAGACCTCAGAGGCCAATTAGTATAACCCACTCACTTTACAAATGAGGAAAATGAAACTCAGGGAGGGTGTGGCTTGTCCAAGGTCACACAGGTAGTTGTATGCAGAATTTAAATTTAATTTCCCAGACTCCTGTGTCAGTGTTCTGATGGAAGAAGAATTAGACTGGTTTTTGTTTCATTTTAAAGGACAGAACTAGTAGCAACACGAGAAAGTTACAAAGAGGCAGATTTAGGCCTGATATTAGAAACAAAATCTTAACAATGAAAACTGTTCTCAAGTGGAATAGGCTACTGCTAGAGATAATAGGATCCTCATCATGGGAAGCTTCCAACTTCACTTTCCATATGCAGCTCTACTCAGTTTGAACTCTATGGAGCATGATACCCTTCCCAGGATTACCTGAAATCTCATCATTACCATTTATTATTCTCTGTCCCATTTTACTTTACCCTGACAGGATTGTGTTTAGTTTGAGGTTTTACATTTTGGGGAAAATATTGACATTTAAAACCACATCAAGAGGAAGATGAGCAAGATGGTGAGGGGAACTGGAGACCATGCCATAAAGGATTGTCTGAAGGTATTGTGATTTTTTGACTTGGAAAAGACTTGAGTGTGAGGGTCAATGTGGGAGGGAAGGAGAGGACATAATTTCATATTTAAAATGCTGTCATGTATAAAAAAATTAGATTTGCTCTGGTTTCATAGCGCCTAATGGAAAGAAGTTAGAGGGAGTCAGGGCTTAAAATGAAAACAAAAACAAAAACAAAAACTTCCTAACAATAAGAATTATCCCAACATTAAATGTATTGACTTGAGTTCCTTGCCATTGAGGTTCCCAACCAATGGTTGGGGGTGTGGGGGGGAGGTGGTTGCTGAAAGAAGGGATTCATGCTTTGGGTAAGATGTTAGATGAAGTAAGGACATGGTTCTATTCATATCTAAAATTAGTTTAAGAAGAATTGTTTGTTTTTTTTCAGAAAGAAAGTGTGGATATAAAAATAAAGTTTGGATAAAATGGTAAAGAAAATAAGTCAAGGTAATATTTATTCAAAGATATAGTGACAGGTTTTATCTAAGTCAATGACTTTCTGATTCTCATTGGCAACCACTGAAGAGGTCCGACTTCTCTATGCCTTTCTATCACCCTTTCACCAGAAAAAAGAGTGGCAGAATTTGCATGCTTTTGAGAAGGAGGGGAGGGGGGCAGCATCGTCAATGACAAACTAACATTTGACTGTCCTGTGGATGGTCTTGGTCAGAAATTCGGGAGGTGCTGGCTAATTTCTCTTCTCATCAGAGAGTGTTGATATTCAAGTGGGTGTCCAGGTAGTGACTTCATCACATTGTGACATGTGAGTGTGAGGATGTCAACTGTCCCTAGCTTCCTAGGAAATATAAATAGGATTGTCTAGGAAAGAAGGTCAGGAGCAAGGTCAGATTATGGGAGCCATTTTTACTATCTACCCCTGGCCTTTCTATCAATTATAGTTCAGGCTACCTATATAATTGCATATTTTCTTTTTTCCGGCTATGGAGAACACCAAAACTCCAAGGTTCTAGTTTTATCCCTGCCAGAAATGACCTTTGCTATGTTGAACAAATCACTATAATTTCTCTGGGCCTCAGTTTCCTCACATGTAAAATGAAGGGAAGGAGGACTAGATTATGTCTAAGGTGCTCAATAATTATTAATGTCTGAACTGTTACAAACAGGTAACTGACAGATGGCCAATTTATAGGCCAAGGTGAAAGAAAAGAAATTACAGAAGATTTGGGAGTATGGGAGGGAGGGCAGGTACAAACTATATTAATTACTCAATGAGTTAAAATTTGAACACTCTTTCCAAAATCCATCTGAATTATATCAACCTGCTTGCAAATATGCTAGTGTTTATAGAAAATATAGCTGTACCCATCTGGTTGTCGGTGATATGATTTATTTTTGGTTTTCAAGGCACACAGCAACAGCTAGCCTTTTGAGAGGCAATTCCCTGAAGTTATTACAAAAAAGTTATTACACCAAAGTGATCCAGTAATCCTTCACCACCAGCTCAGTGTTTTGGATGTTAATTTTGACATCTGATCCCCTCACTTTTCTCTGCCTCCAGGAGGGAAGAGGGAGAGATTTTTGTTGGGTATGATAGGAATTATATAAATAGTGATGGCAACATACAGCCTCTCGTTCTTCTTCAGAATCTCTAGCCCTGTCTCTTCTGGTGCAGAGAAACAGGAAGAGGCTGGTGTTTAAAATGAAGAAAAGAGAGAGGTGCAGAAGTCTTGAAAATTTTCAGGTGGCCTGTTATAATTGCTTTATATTAATGGGCATCTATGAGACTGCTTGGTGCGGTAGATAGAAAGCCGCCCTTAGAATCAGGATAGACGTAAGTACAAATCCTACCTCTGACAAATACTGTTTGTGGGACCCTGGTAGTTAATTTAACTTCTTGCTGTTCCTAGGCCACTCTTTAAGACTATAAATTCCATAGTAGGTATGATGAGGAGCATTGTTAGAGGGAGTTTTCTTATTGGGAGTTCCCTATACTGATAGATCATGGGTCTGTTTCAAGAGAAATAGAAATGGAAAGCTATTAAGGAACACTGTATTTCCATCTTCATGAATTTTGTTGATGTGATAAGACTTGGTACAATGTTTTAAAGGAAGAAAAAGATGAGTGTGGCATATATAAAAGAAACTCACTGTTGGAATGCTGCTTCATTTTGACAGGAGCAAACCTGCACCTGCACCACTGGAAGGAGTACCCTCATTCTGGGAAACACAAATCCATCAAAGTATCACACTTTTGTGAACAAGCCGTGGTCAGAGTTTAGAGTAATATGTTTTTGTTTAGTCACAAAATAATAAATTGAAACTTATATAGCACATTAAGATTTGCAAAGACTTTATATATATTTGGTCCTCACAACACCCCTATTACATATGTCAATACTAAACTGTCATTGGTCCAACAAATAGGTGCTCAAATTCCCTTTCATAATACATTCTTAAGATTTTGGTATTCACAAATAAATGTATTCTGGTCTGCTGAAATTACATTACCATTGTAATATATACTAATGAACCTTTTTTTCCCCTAAGCCTCTGATTTCTTTGGAGAGAACACTGGATTAAAAGTCATGGAAGCCTGGTTCTGGTACAGCTTCTACTATATGACTTTGGGCATTTATGTTTATCCTACCAAGGCACACCTAACCTCTCCCTTCATCTTCCTCCTTTATATTCCCTGTGGAACCCATATATGCACAATCTTTTATGTAGACACATGTATATTGTTGATAGAAGCAATAAATGAAAAGTCAGTAAGTGTATACTTATGTGTTACATGCTAAACATTCTATTAAGTCCTGAGGGTACAAATATATTTATCTTTTTAGAAAAAGAAAGACAGTTTTTGCTCTCAAGGAGTTTACATTCTAATAAGGGAAGGCAACAACACATGTAGGAAAGTAGTGGCCAAGGAGGGATGTTTTGGTCAGGGGAATCATAAGGATGGTAAGTGGAGTCACAGAGTAACTGATTGATATGTTCTTTCCTGGAATGACAGTGTTGATTTGTTTATGAGAGAGAGAGAGAGAGACAGAGAGACAGAGATAGAGAGAGACAGACATAGAGAGAGACAGAGACAGAGAGAGACAGAGACAGAGAGAGACAGAGACACAGAGAGAAAGAGAGATAGGGAGAGACAGAGATGGAGGCGGAGGTGGAGAGAGATACACACAGAGAAAGAGAGAACATGCTCAGTAGCATAGCATGAAGACAAGACTGTTGCTTCCTCTTTCCATTGAGAATTATGGAGGAAGAGTGTGTCTCTCAGGGGCAGTTGTGGTTTTCTTACCAAATCTGATCTGATAAGCACATCTACCACCCCACTGCTATCAGCAGCAACATCCAGGATGTCTTCAAGAATCTTTATAGGGAAAAATGGAAGACTTTGTAGGGAAAATGTAAGACTGCAAACCAAGAGACCCAGCTAAGTATATATCCATTACAGAAAAATCACATGAGGCCTAGATGGAGGATGAACTCTTGGCTCTCAAATTGTCTAGTCTGACCTCTTTCTTACAAGAATCTTTGCAAAGCAAGACCAGAAGTCTTCAGGCAGTCTTCCTTGGAATTCTAGTTCCAGAACATCAATATCTGTGGATTACAGGACAGGTATCTGTCCATTGAAATACAGGGCTATATACATCTACCACAACCTATCCCTGAATTTTCTACCATTCCTTTTCCAGTTCAATTGCTTTCATATGTTTACATTTTTCTTTAAAGAACACTTGTACTCTCTTGATAAACCTTATTAGAAAAAAAGTCAGATTTATATTTGTACTTTTCCCACTCCCCCAACATACATGCTAGAAGCAGGAACTCTGTCAGACCCATCTTCTCTCCTCATCCATCCCTTTTGAATGTGTTCCTTTTCACTTTGGGTAGCGATCTTACCTGCATCGTTATTTGGGGGATTTTTTTTCCCTTTCAAGCAGTTAAGGTCAAATGTTAAATGAGCAATAAAACTACTTCATTCCCCCAAAGGCCTCAATATTCACCCTTATCCAAGGAACACTGTTTATTAATGTAGTCAGAATATACTGAGTAATGGTTTGTGCTTGGCATGTCTAATAAAGACACAATGATGTATTGCATCTGAGATGTATTTATAACCCACTCTTTGATGCATGACCCATTTCATTAAACCCTTAATTACAATGTAATCCTGCTATGCATTATGTTGGCACTGCTGAGCTTCCTTGTTTTCCTATAATAGGATATTTGGTTCCCTTCTATTGGCGGTCTCCCTCCTTTTCTCTTTCTTGTCCCCTCAGTCCAGGCTGGCACATTCACCACAGGAAGCAGTCTGCTTTCTAATTTCCATATCCTGTAGTGGGGGGTGGGACTCATTTTTAATGAATTGCTACCTCAGTAACTAGCACTTATCTGTATTGCTTTAGTGTATAGAAGGTGGACAGAGGGGTGAACCTGTAGGCAAGGTACTTAAAAAAAATAAACAAAAAAAAAATTTTTAAAGGTGTATACCTGCACAAAACCTGCTGTAAAGTTTAGAAACCTATGATAAGAGCAACATTTATTCCAGGAAAGCTAGGTGAATTTTTTCCCTAAAAGGCAATGAAACCATCATTTAAAATTAATTGGTTTAGGGCAGGGGAACCTGGGCCTTTAAGGCCACATGTGGCCTTCTAGATCCTTTAGTGTGGCCTTTTGACCATTGGATTCAATCAAAAGGCCACACTTAAGGATCTAGAAGGCCACTCCTGGTTTACATTAAGCCTTGGGGCAGGTAGGTGGCACAGTAGATAGAGCACTGGAAGACTTGAATTCAAATCTTACCTCAGGTTGGGACAAGGAACATGAATAATTGGGAAGGTGATGTCATGACTTTCAAATGAATTGGATTTAAGTGAGGCAGGGCTCTGCAAAGCCACCAACCTCACTTTCTCCTCCAGAGCTATCTGAGTCCAGTGAGAAGATATAGATCAGGATGACTAGAGATAGCCCTGGAAGCAGTGGGAGAACTTGACTTTTTTAAGCTTATGTCTTTTCCAGGTCTCAGTTACCTCAGATTCTTCCTAGCTATATGACCCTGGGCAAGTCACTTAACCCTGTTACCTTCAGTTTCCTCATCTTTAAAATGAGCTGGAGAAGGAAATGAGAAATTACTCTAGTATCTTTGCTAAGAAAGCCCCAAAGAGGGTCATGAAGAGTCAGACACAACTAAAAACTGACTAAACAGGAACATAAAACCAAGCCTTAAGCTGTTATGATAGTGTCCAAAGTCAGGGGTGGGGAATTTGTGGCCTTCTAGGTCCTTAGGTGTGGCCTTTTGACTGAGTCCAAATTTTACAGAACAAATCTTATTACTAAGAGGATTTGTTCTGTGAAGTTTGGATTCAGTCAAAGGGCCTCACTTGAGGACTTAAAGGGCCACGTGTGGCCTTGAGGACACATGTTCCCCCTGCCTCTCAATAAGCACATGTGGGCTCCTCAAGCTCACTGTCTTCCTCAGAGGTGTGCCAACATTACAAGCACAGGGGGTAGGAGCTGTATCCAAAGAAATCCATGCTGGATCCTTGCTTAATGTCCTTCCCAGGCTATGGTTAAGTGAGTTTCTTTCTCCCCTTCTTTTTTATGTCAGATGATCTACCATTTTGTTCCCTTTTTGAGCCCAAACCATCCAACCAGCCTGAGTCAGACCTGGCTCAGAACAAGTAGAATTACCATCTGCATTTTGCAGATGAGGAAACTGAGGCTCTTAAATTAAAGTGACTTATCCAGGATCACTCATTGAGAATTAGTAAAGTAGAACTGGAACCAGATTCAGTGTACTCTTTCCAGTAGGCTATACTTCTTTTTAAAAAATTTAAAAATCAGAATAATTCATATTGTAATTGAACTTTTGAGATAGACCTGTATAGTTACATGAAGGTTGGGGAAAGGTATCAAGTAAGAGATTAGCAATTAAATGAATGTTTTCTAACCCTAAATGCAGCCCCGGAGTCAGGAGGACCTAAGTTCATATCTGGCTTCAGACACTTGATACTAACTGTGTGACCTTGGTCAAGTCACTTAACCCTGATTGCATAGCCTCTCCCCTCCAAAAAAATGTTAATTTTTCTGTAGTCTTGACTTTTATTAGTTCTAAAGGGGAAAAAAAATCTTCTATCCTCCCTCTCCCACCCCAAAGGTGAGGTCAATAATCACTTCCTAGGATTGAGGAAGGGGTAAATCCAAACTGCTTGGGAGTGGATGAAATTGTAGGTCTTTTTGTGGATAGCACCATTAATTTCTATCATAAGTAATACTCAGGCTTACTGTATTTTCTGTCTTTAAAATCACATTGAGATTTGGGGTCTGGTTCATCCTCTTAGGTGTTGTCACAAGCAAATGAACTGGTGAGTCAAAGCTTCAAACCTATAAGCATCATTTGTAAGACAAATAATATAGATTGGAAGTCTTTTCTGATCCAATATAGCAGACTATACAGTAGGAGTCCCATCTAGGGCTAGTGTGACTAAAACGTAATCTGTTTTTCAAAGCTCCTCTGGTCTAATTAGAGTGCACTTCAAAGGCCAATTTGAACGTTTGTCAACAGAAGGTAGAACATGCCTGATAACATTGAAGAAAACAGTTGTTTTAAGTTGCCCTGCCTGGCAAGCAACATCAAAAGCCACCAACTCAACAATAAATTCTGTCCTTTGATACAACAAAGTGACTGCATTCCATAATGGGTTTAATGAAAGCCATATTGTGTGTGAGATACTCCATAGAGAAGCTTGGAGGCAGCTGCTTCATTCCTGTCAATCAATAACCCTAAACTAAGAGTTTGGTCCCCCAGTTTTAAGTTGGGTTGGTGGCAATGGGGAAACAAAGGCATTTCTGTCAAGGAACTGCATGTAGTTGGTTCATCTTGGGTTGTTTGAATGCCTACAGGATAACAAATCAAAGGGGAAATCCCTTTGGATTTCTAAGGAGGCTTTTAGCCAAGCAAGGTGCATACCAGGTTACAACCTTTACCTGGTGAGGCCTAATAAAGTGAGCGTGGTTCACTGGATGAGGCATTAGAGCTGAGAGGAGGAAGCCCAGCGTCCTCATTTTTTCTTATATTCTCATTCTCTTGTTTCCTCTCCTTCATAACAGCAATGTTTGAAGTTGGAGGTGCGAGGGTGGTTCTGTTGATGGTTTTCATTTCAATTCCCACAATTCCAAGTGCCTTCCTCCCCTTGACTTCCCTTTCCATACCTTTGCCCTCTTTTTTTCCTCCTTTTTCTCCTTCTTTTCTCTTTTCTGTCCTCTCCACTAAAATTTAAAATGATTGTTAGGTGTATTGGCAAGGCTATCCATAGCCATAGTGATCTGATCTCAGGAAGCTTGGAAGGCCTTCTTGCCAAAATACCTCCATACAGGCATGTTAATTGAGCATGTTCTCTATCTCTCTGCCTGAAATTCCACAGATAGAAAATAATTTGCATGATCAAATAGGCTCCTTTCAAATTAATTTCCTTGGGCAGATAATTAGGATATAATTATTCACTTCTTGAGAGGCCACCTAAAGTACTTGCTTGAGAATCTGTCTCAAACTGATGAAGACCTGGGTTCAAGCTGTCCTTCTGACATACACTCACTATGTGACCCTGGGCAAGAGAAAGCCTAAATCAAAAACCTAAATTAAACCTAGCAAAAACCTAAATTAAAGACAAAAACAAACAAAAAAAACAAACTATCACACAGAAAAGTCCTAAAATTAGAAGGAAGAATGAATAAAGTCTCAAAGAAAAAACAAAACATCTTGAATATAATATGCAGCCTACCCTTCAATGCCAATAGGCATTGCCAAGGAAACTTGGGAAGTAACTGCCTCATGGTTGGACAGACTTCCCAGAATTCTCGGAGGCTCCAAGGGCCTTGCACTCAACCTAGGACAGACAACCCTGAGTTTTGGGATATCCTTGACCTTGAACTGGAATCAGTTTCTTGGAGAAATCTCCCATCAGCAGAAAAATCCACTGGAGATGATGGACGGCCACTGGAGCATGACTATGCAGTGGTTTGGACCTGCTTCGATGACCAAATGTGAGTCAGGGTAATAATTCCCAATATCCATATTACTATTTAGGGTACATCTATCTTCAGCCACCTAGGCTCACCTTCAGATCCTCACTCTCAATCATTTTAATTATCCAGTATTTTTTGACAAGTGTCCTCATTTCTATCTTCACAACATTTGTCATACACATGCCTTTCTCTCCACTCACACAACTGCCATTCTGACACAGACTCTGGCCTATTGCAATTGTTTCTGGTTGGTGTTCCTGTCTCCAATCTCTTTCCAATCCAGTCCATCCTCCATTTCAGCTACCAAAGTCATTTTCCAAAAGCACAGCTCTAACCATGTCACACCTTCCCCTTACTCAATAAGCTCCAGGGACTCTGTATTTCTTCTGTCATCAATATAAAATCTTCTACTTTAAATCCTTCACAACCTAGCTATTTTCCAGATTTCCAGTCTTTTTAACACTTTAAGTTGATATTTTTTCTCTACAGACTCTGTCAGCAACAGTGGTTTTCTTGCTGTTTCTTTGTACATTAACCAAGTTGGGCTTCAAAATCTGGGTGTCCCGCAAGGCTCTGTACTGGGTCCTCTTCTTTTATACCTCTATACTGTTTCTCTTAGAGATCATATCAGCTCCCATGGATTAAATTATCATCTCTATACAGATAATTCTCAGCTTTATTTGTCCAACCCTAAACTCTGTCATAACTTCTAGTCTCACATTTCCAATGGCTTATTAGACACCTCAAGTTAGATGTCTCATAGACAAATCAAGCTCAACATGTACAAAAGTGAATTTATTACCTTTGCCCTTAAGCTTTTTGTTATTCCTAGCTCTCTATTACTGTGGAGGGTACCCAAGGGTGTGCTGGAGCTGAGTCAATTGTTAAATTTTCAGAGTGAGCATTTACACCATGGAAATCAACAATTACTACAAATCAAGGCTTGGATTATTGTTTTGTTAAGTATCTAGACTTATGAAAGGAATGGAGAAAATATTAATAATATAGATTAAATTTAAAAGTGCCTGTATATATTTGTTGCTTGAGAGCTGGTTGCTTAAACATTCAAGCATCCTCTCATCACCCAGGCTCACAGCCTAGATGTCATCCTTGACTCCTCACTCATGTCCAATCAGTTTTCAAGTAATTTCTACATTTGTAATATTTCTCATATCTATCCCCTTCTGTCCTCTAATCTGACTACCACCCTGGTGCAGGTTTCATCATCTCAAACTTAGACTGTTAAAGTAGCCCACTGGTTGGTCTCCTCAAGTCTCCCCCCTGCCCCAGTCAACTCTCAACTCAATTGTCTAATTGATCTTTGTAAAGTATGAATTTGACCATCTCTCTGTCTCTGTGTCTCTGTCTCTCTCTCTGTGTCTGTCTGTCTCTCTCCCCCCTCTCCATTTGGGGTTTTCTTGGCAAAGATATTGGACTACTTTGTCATTTACTTCACCAGCTAATTTTACAGATGAAAAAACTTAGGTGAATGGGGTTGGGTGACTTGCCCAGAGTCACACAGCTGGTGAGTGTCAGAGCCAGATTTGAACTCAGATCTCCCTGATTCCAGGACCAGTGCTCTCTCCACTGTACCACCTTCAGATTGTGTATTTTTACTAGTTGTTCACCAGACCTGTAACTCCTCTCTCATCCCCATCTCCTAGTTTCCTTGGTTTCCTTCAAGTCTCAGCTAACATCTCACCTTCTGCAATAAACTTTTCCCAATCCCTCTTATGTCTAGGGTCTTTTTTCTGTTGATTATCTTCAGTTTATCCTATATGTAGGTTCCTTGTTTATGATTGTTTGCATGTTGCCTTCCTCATTTTTTATAACCCCAACACTCAGCATGGCGCCTGGCCACAAATATGTGTTTAAGACCAAGTCATGTTTCCTTACAATATATAATTTTGCAAATCACTTTCCCTCTGTTCTGGCACAGTGGTCAGGGATGGAGGTAACTGCATAGAGCTGGACAAATTCCACCCTCATTTATTATGCACTCACAGTCTAGAAAGAAAGGTGGATATTGATGATTATGCTGTTTTTACAGGTGTGGAAGACTGATAACTTGACAAATGAATTATAGAAAAGATTCTGTCTCCCCAGTAGCTGAACAAAAGGATTTTTCCTCATAAGGCTTACTTCCCCCAAATGGCATATCTTTGCACAAAAAGACATAAATATACATACTTACACAATATATAACTCAAACCTTGGTCATTGGTTATCCCATTATTCTCACTGTTGACTGAAGTTATTTGTGGGAAGAGAAAAAAAACCCCACCATAACAAGAACTCACTCTCATGTTTCTAACCAGAAGGGGTCAGTTGGTACCTATTACCTGGGTATATTTACCTGTTCAATGATGTTGGTTTTGCTGCTAGTCATCTTGCCCCAAAAGGGACCCTTCCTTCTGATTTTGCCTTTGGTGCCAGTATTCTTTTATTCACACAGGCATGAAACCTCAGTCATTTGTAACTCCTACTCTGGCCTAGTTCTCCCCCTCTGTGATATTAATGGGATTTAAGATCTTCCCCACTCATTAATAGGCCTTAGGTGGAGCCAAATAAGGGAAGCTTGCTTAGGGGAGGCTTGCTGGTAGGAAGGCTTTCACACCTTTTGTTAATTTCTAATTAGGCACTGAGTCTAGAAGGTGGTGATGTCCTCTGGCTCTAAAAAATGGTGTGTGTGTGTGTGTGTGTGTGTGTGTGTGTGTGTGTGTGTGTGTG
>NW_027185712.1:21134592-21250899 GCF_028583685.1 Petaurus breviceps papuanus
TGTGTGTGTGTGTGTGTGTGTGTGTGTGTGTGTGTGTGTGTGTGTGTTCTTGTGATTTGACCTAATGAGTCTCTGGGTAGCCATTAAGGAGCACTCCCCTCCCCAGCTTTGAAAAACCCAGATGTTGGTGCTTCTCTCTGTGGTAACTATGTATGTATCGCCTTGGTCAGCCAGTTGGATCTGTCTGCTGATCTGGGCTAATTTCTCAGACAGCTAGAAGTCCTGTCTGTTGGTCTTTATTTCTCTCCTTGTATTTTCTCTATTTTGTTTGTTTGGATTTTCTCTGAAGTTCAGGATGCTGACTTTTTCCTTTTACTAATGAATGTTATAAAAAAGATTGTTGATCCTTCGAATAGCTATCTTTCATAGTAAAGCAGAAGTAAGAACCTGTGCTAGCAGTCATCCTGGGCATGCCAGTGTGGTTGCTGCTGTACCCTCCCATCAATTCAGTTCCCAAGCGCTGTGGATTCTTAAATCTGTCTCCTATTTTTTATTACCACTGTGACCGCCCTGAGTTAGGCTTCATTAACTCTTGTCTGGACTATTCCAATAGCCTCATGATTTCTCCATCTCAATTCTCTCCCTTTTAATCCTACACAATGCTGCTAGAGTGAACTTTCTAATGTATTATTCGTATCACATAAAAAAAAACACTCAATGCCCCCCAAAAACAAAACCAAAAAAAGGGGTAGCTAGGTGACAAAGTGAATAGAGCACCGGCTCTGGAGTCAGGAGGATCTGAGTTCAAATCCGGCCTCAGACACTTAACACTTACTAGCCATGTGACCTTGGGCAAGTCACTTAACTCCAATTGCTCTGCCTTCCCCCCCTGCAAAAAAAGAACAAAACCAAAAACACTCAATGACTCCCTTTCTACCCACAGAATAAAAAATACCAAATGCCTTAAGCTGGTATTCAAGGCCCTTACAATCTAACTCTGTGGCCTTATCTGCCTCAGCTCTCTTTTGGTTGGATCTTAGGCCCCAACCAAACTGGAATCCCATCATTTCATAGACAAAACTTAAGCTTTCCATCTATATTCTATTGCTTATGTCAGTTCCTCTACCAGGAATATTTTTATTTCTCCCCTTTCCCAAAGACCACTTCAGATGTTACTGTCTCATTCTCCCCAGTCACAAGTGAGCTCTAGCTCTTCTGAACTCAAGCTTCTTTGTTTTGCCTCTCTTATCATAGGCAGTCTTATAATGAAGTAGTTTTTTTTTGCATATGTGTTATCACCACTACTAGGTTTTAAGTTCACTGAAGGCAGGGACAATGTTTAAGACATTCCCCCAAATTACATAATGCATCTTAGGTATTCAATAAATATTTGTAGGAAGGAAGGAAGGAAGAAAGGAAGGAAGGAAGGAAAGAAGGAAGGAAGGAAGGAAGGAAGGAAGGAAGGAAGGAAGGAAGGAAGAAGGAAAGCATTAAGTGGATAACTTGTCCTCTATTTAAAAAATGCTAAGGTGCTATTAAAGGCTCAAAAAAAGAGTAATGTGACAACGGAAAACTGTAAGCTAAGCACTTAGAAATGAGAATTTTCAAAAGAATCTAAGACCAAAGATTTTCCTGCCTTTGTAAATCTTGATCAAAGCTAATCTATAGACCTTTCACTATTGCATAAGTGTAGTTAATATTAGGTGTATCAAATGTAAGAAGAATGAATATTCTTCTTCTCGCCCCCTTAATTTTCTTCTCTTTATTATTCTTCTTCCTCTCTCTCATCCTTCTAAAAAGCATAGTAGAATGTTAACTGTGAAATAGATTAATACCTAACCCTCGAATTTTCAGAGTTAACTGTATCACCTTAAACTAAATGAGATTTTCAGAGCATGAATACTCCTCTGAGAAAATATTTACTGTAGTAAAATATCTGTCAAATAGTATTGTGAAGTTAAAATTCACAAGAAGTCAGTTAAGAAGATTAACTCTAGAGTAAAAAGGGAGGAGTATTATGCAATTTAGTTTATAAAACAGACCTGTGATTTAAAGAAAAAGTATTTCTCAATGAATTATGATTGTTCCCAGTTGTTGAGAATCCTTTTAAGAGTTTCCTTTAATTGGGAATGTTTGTAAGAAGAAAAAACACTCAGATGTAGCAGGTGTATCCTTATCTATCAGTAATGACACTTGGGGCCAACCTATGCAGATTATGAGACATGCAAATGATGGGCAATTTGAAAAGAAAATGCAGAAGGTTGGGGAATAATGGTCACCATGGTGGTCAGGCAGGAGCCAGTCCCAATTTTCCCTTTCTTCATTCTGTCTTTGATCTGCAAGTCGTGCTGTCTTTTTTGTGGGGAAAACACCCAGACATTGTTCCAGGGACAGTTCAATACATGCACATGATCTGAATTGGGAGAGATGACTGATGTGGAGTTAGGGGAAAGGTGAGAGGTGCAACAGCTTCCTTCTGCCTTGCACCAGCTTATGTAACACTTCTTGTTCACTTATGTGAACAGCAGATGCTCTGCCTTCTTGTAGGCTGACTCTGGGTGACTTTGTTCTTAAGAAAACTGCTCTTTCCTCAGCTGAGAGTAACTAAGAACTGAGCCCCCAGATTTTCATCTCCCTGCTGCTGCTGGGAGAGGTGGAGCAGGAACTGAATGAAGGTTGTGGTATAGGATAGGCCAGTGAATGTTGTGATATTACTATGCCTAGACTTTCTTTTATTGATTTGATTAAATGCTTCTAAAGTAATTACTTTGGTAAGCAAAGTCAATGAGGCAGCTTGAAGAAAAGAAAGGGAATTTTCCAAATAAGTGGAGGTCAAAATTGACTTATTTGATTGCTGTGCATAGACATACCCTTGAACAGCTGGCAGAATCTGGCATAGCCCATACAACTGGTCAGAACGAATGGGTGATGGACAAACAATTTCTCTGGGGATCCTAACTGGTGGAGGAGGATCATTGAATTACTTTTAAAAAGATAATTATTAGTGAAAGAATAATCCATAAAATTAACAGCTAGAGAAGTTTTCAGATAATAAGCTTAGAGCTGACATCAGTCTTATCTGAACCAGATTAAGTTAATTGTTACTCAAAATAATTATAACCTCCAAAGTCACAAATGTTTTGAGCAAAACAAGGTTTAAACTTTGAAGTTTTGAAAAGAGTATAATCATTCTTTTTTTTATTCATATGCTCATATACCCTCATAAATAGACATATATATATATATATATATATATATTTCTATTCCCTTCAACTATTTTCATACTGAGAAAAGTTTCATCAGTTACAATTATTGTTTTTCCATGTAGGAACATTAATAGTTCAACTTTGATAAGTTCCTTATGATTTCTTTTCCCTGTTTACCTTCTCATGCTTCTCTTGCTTCTTGTATCTGAATGTGAAATTTTCTATTCAACTCTGGTTTTTTCATCAAGAATGTTTGAAAGTCCTCTATTCCACTGAATGACCATATTTTCCCCTGAAACATGATACTCAGTTTTGCTGGGTAGGTGATTCTTGGTTTTAATCCCAGCTCCTTTGCCCTCTGGAATATCATATTCCAAGTCCTTCGATCCCTCAGTGTAGAAAGTGCCAGATGCTAAGTTATCCTGATTGTGTTTCCACAATATTCAAATTGTTTCTTCCTGGCTGCTTGTAATATTCTCTCCTTAATCTGGGAATTCTGGAACCTGGCTATAATATTCCCAGGAGTTTTCTTTTTGGGATCTTTTTCAGGAGGTGATCAGTGGATTCTTTCAACTTCTATTTTGCCCTCTGGTTCTAAAACATCAGGGCAGTTTTCTTTGAGAATTTCCTGGAGGATGATTTCTAGGTTCTTATTTTGATCATGGCTTTCAGGTAGTCCAGTAATTTTTAAATTATCTCTCCTGGATCTATTTTCCAGGTCAGTGGTTTCTCCCCTGAGATATTTCACATTGCTTTCTATTCTTTCATTTGTTTGGATCTGTTTCACAGCATCTCAATTTCTCATAAAGTCATTAGCTTCCATTTGCTCCAATCTAATTCTGAAGGAATGATTCTCCTCAGTGAGCTTTTGAGATTCTTTTTCCATCTGGCAAATTCAGCTTTTTAAGGCATTCTTCTCCTCATTGCCTTTTTGAGCCTCTTTTGTCATTTGAGTTAGTCTATTTTTTAAGGTATAATTTTCCTCAGTCAGGCTGTTGACTCTCATTTCATAATTTTCTTGCATCATTCTCATTTCTCTTCCCAATTTTTCCTCCATTTCTCTTATCTGCTTCTTAAGGTCCTCTATGGCCTGTGACCAGCTTGTATTTTCCTTTCTGACTTCACCGTCTTCCTCCTGTTCCATGCTTTGCTCCTTTTTGTCCCCAAAATAGGAGTCTAATGTTGGAATCTTCTGTCTGCTTTGTTTCCTTTGCCTGGTCATGTTGCCCCTCAGTCACTTGACCCTTGGGCTTTTTGCCACAGTAGGACTCTGCCACCAGACAAAGGAGCTTTCATTCCACACACTGGGGTTTTCTCAGCTGCCAGAGGTATTAGATGGGTGCCCTCTCTGAGGCCTCCACACTCTCTGGCAAGCTGGACACACACCTCTGGACCTCCACCCTAGACTTCAATCCAGATCCATGCAGGTTAAAGCAAGAGCGATTACCCCTCAGATGGTGCTTGGTCCCCCTACACTCTGCAGGCCAGGAGCTGAAGCTGCCATGTGGCACTGGCTGGCTGTGCAGGCCTCTCAGTGGCTTCTCACCCCGGGGGCAAAGGCTGACCACTCCTACTTACTGGGTCCCAAAGTCCAGACTGCACTGACCTCTCACTTCGTCCTTCGCATCTGTGTATTGATAATTCTGGGAAATGGTCACAGCTGCTGCTGATCTGGAGTTCCTCTGGCCTGGGGCTGGTCAGACCCACCCTGGGGCTAAAACCTCGGCTCAGGAGTGGCTGGGCTCAGCTCCCAGAGCGCTGAGCTGGCCACTTGCTGCTGGCCTGCCAGGCTGTCTTCAGCAGGAGGTTAGCTTCTCTGTGTCATTTTGTGTGTTCTGCAGCTCCAAAGTTTGTTCAGAGTCCCCTTTTAACATTGATTGGGGAAGGTGGAAGCCGGAGCCGCATGGAGGTCCTGCCATCTTGACTCCCATAATCATTCTTTATGTGGTTAACATGTAATGCATAATTTGATACCAATTTTTAATACAGAAGCTATACATAGATCTTTATTTTCATTTTATTAGTGGCAAGACAATATTTCTGTGGGAAATTTCTTAAAACCCTAAAATACATGAACTGAAGTGTTTGAGAGAGAGTTCATAGACCATTCCAATGGTCTCTTGCTTATTTAAAGATTTTTAAAAAGCAGGTATAATCTTTTTTTCTTAATATTATTTTATTTTTTCTAATCACATGTAAAGATAGTTTTAAATATTGATTTTTTATAAGACTTTGAGTTCCAAACTTTTCTCCCTTCTTTCACTCTCTCCTCCCAAAGATAGCAAGCAATCTGATATGGGTTATACATGTACAATTATGTTAAATGTATTTCCACATTAGTCATGTTATGTAAGAAGAATGAGAACAAAAGGGGAAAACCATGAAAAAGAAAAGCAAAATTAAAAAGTGAAAATAATTTGCTTTGCTCTGCATTCATATTCCATAATTCTTTCTCTGGATATGTTTAGCACGTTCCATCACGAGTCTTATGGAATCATTATATTGGTCTTTGATCATTGTATTGCTAAGAAGAGTTAAGTCTATCATAGTTGATCATCACACAATGTTATTATACTATGTACAATGTTTTCCTGGTTCTGCTTACTTCACTCAGCATCAGTTCATGTAAGTATTCCCAGGTTTTTCTTAAATCTGCCTGTTCATCATTTCTTATAGAACAATAGTATTCCATAACATTCGTATACCACAGCTTGTTCAGCCATTCCCCAATTGATGAACATTACCTCAATTTCTAATTCTTTGCCACTATAAAAAGAGCTACTATAAATATTTTTGTACATATGGGTCCTTTTCCATTTTTGTTGTCCCTTTGGGATACAGACCTAGTAGAGGTATTGCTGGACCAAAGGGTAAAAGCAAGTGTAATCTTTTTTGAAAACTCAGATACTTTTGTAAGGAGTTCAGTTCCCAAATGGTCAAGCAAAATAAGGTGATCAGCTGGATGTTTGCTTCTTATTATAATACTGAATTCTCAAGCTATGATATTCTCAGCATTTTTCTTCAGTTCCAGCTAGCATGCTATATACCATTTTACCTAAATTTTGCAGAGAAAGGAAACCAAGAATTATTTGAGACAATTATTTTTGCTTTAGGAAAAAAGAATTAGAGGTAATTAATCTGTAATGGTACTACCAGAAAGGAGGTCATGGGAAAGTTAACAAAGAAGTGCTGTCAGTCCTATGTTTGATCCTGAGCTTTAGGAAGGCTCCCATTTTTAGCCACTTAGGCTAAACAGTTTTTTCCCAATGACTGATAGAAGGTTGTGGCTGTGTAATTAACTACACAAGGGCTCCGAAATTGTTTCTTAAGTGCAATAGAAGTGTACCAAGTACAACATGAAGAAATTAATTAAAGTTGCATATAAAGTCTAATAAATTAAGTTGTTTTTTGTCCTGTCTTATGTAAACAGCCAAATTTTCATTTTAAAAAATCTTATTTTCAGGAGCACAGTGAGTAAAGCGCGGGCCCCAGAGTCAGGAGCACCTGAATTCGGTTCCGGCCTCAGACACTTAATACCCACACAAAAAAACTAGCCATGTAACTTTGGGCAAGTTACTTAACCCCAATTGCCCTCCAAAAGGCAAAAAAAAAATCTTATTTTCTTTTCTCTATTCTGTATTTGTGTTCTGGTGTTTATGAGTCTAAAATAAAATTTTGGAAAATAATCTTATTATTCTACATTCATAATATATTTTGCATCCAACTGGCCTACTCACAGATCTGTTTACAACATTCCATCTTCTGTTATATCATCATACATACATATGTATCATGTATATATCATCATGTATATCATGTATATATGGACCTGCATATATGTAATCTCCTTGATGTGAAAGCATGGAAGAGAAAACATGCACAGATCTTCTCAGGCCTGTTTTCTAGAGAGCTCCAGGCTGCATGCCAATTCCAAAACCTAAGGAAATGTTTCCACCTCTTCCACTTTACATATGCAATTTAGTTTCTCCTCAGCTCGCCCTTGTATGATATAACTTCCATCAAAGTTCAACTTGTGTCCTATTTCCTAAAGGAAGCTTCTGATTGCCCCAGTGGCAAATGCCCTCCCCTTCTATCCCAGGAAATTATTTTGCATGTACTTGGTGTACATTTTGTCTTGTCTGTGTACATGTTTTTCCCCCACTTCCCATCCATTGGAAGGTAAGCTTCTTGAGGGCAGGGTTTGTTTCATTGTTGCCTTTTTAACCATAGCATCTAGCACAGGACTGGCACGTAGTAGGCATACTTAGTAAATGTTTGTTTAATGGGATTTAATGAACTCTCTCAAAGGTTTACAGGTGTTTTTGTGCAAGGGATTTTTTTTTGTAATTCCCCCACTAATATTGATTTTCTTTTCACTTTCACCCTCCTATAACATATTATCACTTAGTAGTAGCAACGTGATGAGGTAAAAAGAAGACTGTACTTAGAGGTAGAAGACCTGAATTTGAATCCTCTTCTGTCATTAACTATCTGTTAAATAACTTAGGCAGTTAGTTAACTTCTCCAAGCTTCAGTTTGTTTAAGTGTAAAATGGGGACAATAAGGTTCACTCTACTAACTATTTTGGTGAGGACCAAATGAGAGGGGCAATGTAAGTGTAATAGGCATAGCCAGGCATGGCTCAGAGGTCAGCCCATCATTCCTCTACTAATTCCTGAATAAGATGTGAATTCCCTGGACAATGTAGGATTTTCCTTGTCTTGCATTCTTATTGCCCCACCATTGTAGCCTTTGGTTAACAGGAGTGAGAAATACTGAATTGGTACCAAACTTATGATAGAATTCATCTCCTTGAGGTAGTCCTTGGGCTTGAGTATTGAATGGAAAGGGGGAAAACACTACAAGGCAGACATAAAAGATACACACATATGAAAAAGATAGAGACACATAGAGAACAGCATGGATGCAAAAATACTGGCTTACAAATAGACATGGAGAGAGGTCTATATATCTAGGTAGCCTTTAGAGGGACCCATTTCTACCTAGGGGCAGGGGGATCAAATAGAGCTATGGGAGGAGAGTTGTAAGGTGTGGGGTGAGGGGAAGGAAAGGGATTTAGAGCCTCGATGTGAAAACATGGAAGAGAAAATACATGCACAGTTCTTCTCAGGCCTGTTGTCTAGAGAGCTCCAGGCTGCATGCCAGTTCCTAAACCCAAGGATATGTTTCCAATTCTTCAGTCAAGGTGCTAAGGGCATATTAATTGGCAGAGTTATTGCCTTAAAATCTAAAGGATTAACAACAACAATAATAACTGTTAGCATGTATGTTGCACTTTAAATTTTGCAAAGCCCTTTACAAATATTATTTCATTTGATCCTCAGAACAACCTGGGAAGTAGGTATCTGAAGCTCTTTAGACAATGAAGTTTGATATGTGAGTTAGGGACCCTGAACTACAATCCAGGATGCCCCCATAAATCAGTCAAAGATAGGTTCTGAGGCTTTCTGACAAACCCAGACAGAAACTTGTCATTATAATTAGTCTTGCTCCCTTTGAGTTCTTACTTATCCATAGTTATGGCTATTTTATGTCCTGGATTTTTCTAATAAACCCGAGTTTCAAATATTCTGTCCCATCGTTCACATAATCCATCAAAGGTTTCAGAAATTCCAATAATATATGAAATAGTGACAATGAATCAGATTATTAATTGTCATTGTTGTTGTTCAATTGTTTTAAACATGCCTGACTTGTTGTGACCCCGTTTGGGGGGTTTCTTGGCAAGGGTAGTAGAGTGGTTTGCCATGTCCTTCTTTACCTCATTTTATGGATGAGAAAACTGAGGCAAACAGGGTTAAGTGACTTATCCAGGATTCCACAACGAGTAAGTGTCTGAGGTCAGATTTGAATTCAGGGAGATGAGTCTTCCTGATTCCAGGCCTGGCACTGAATCCACTTCACCACCTAGCTGCCCCACGAAGCATTACAATAAAAAAATACATAAGATGGAGAATAGCAAAAGATGATGAATTACAGACTGCAGAAACATCATATAGATACAAGCATTGTAATGAAGGGGGCCATTTTTTTCCCTAAAAACTTTGAGAGATTAGAAAATCCATCAATGACCCATGAGACTTTAAAATTTCTCTTCATAATCCAAGAACCAGTAATCTGACACTTTCAAATACAGGTTTGAAATGTTTTTTTTAAAAGAATTAACAATTGTCAAGTAGTATGAGTTTCTAAAAGAAATAAAAGTGAAACAATGAACCATTGGATACAGTAGTAGATAATGATAAATGTGATGCCATACAAATTATGTGGTTGGTAGTTTATCCTTGGCCTTGGTGGTGGTGGTGTGGAGATTTGTTTAGAGGTCAAAGAAAGAGGAATCCTTCCTCAACATCTACCTTAATTGAGAGTCTTGGGCAAAGATAGCATTCTCTAAGTCTTTTGACTGCTTTCTGACCCATTCTTAAAAATGAAAAATTCTAAATTTTTCTAGGTTCTTATCAACTAAGTAGGTTTTTATAAGCCTGGCTCCATCTAAAATTCCTACCCAAGAATGCTCAAACCTTACATCTGATAAAGAGAAATATTACATTCTTCTCTTCCCCTTCCACACCTCATACTGGGTCCCTTGGCAAGATGGGTATCTCCATGGACCCCAAATCAGGTCACAAGATGTTATTGTCAAATATACCTCCAAAAATACTACATACTCTTAGGGGTAGAAGTAAAGTTCATTTGGACCTAAGAATGCCATAACTGGCATAAATGAACCTTTAAACAATTAAATAGTTCTATAAGGAGCTCAGATTCAAGTGAATTCAAGTGAGTGAGTGTAATGTAATGCCAAGGAAAGGCAACTTCCCAAGGTTCAAAATACCAGCATAGGTGTTCTCCATTTTATTCAGTGACAAATTAAGAACAGAGAAGATCAAAATATGACATCATTCAAAATACAGCATTTACTAAGTGTGATTAAATAATCTCCAAGTACTACCCAACCCCAGGACCTTACATTCATTCAATCAACTACAAAGTCCCTCTTTTAAATACTACTCCACCCCTAGGCTATACCTTCATTTAGTCCATCACAAAGCCCCTCTTCTCAAATGGAGATTAGTTTCCAATCACAAGTAAAGTACATCCATTTGTTCAATCATAGAACACAAAAAGGTCAAAAGTTCCCCACCCCTGGATCACAATTGAATCTACCCCAGAGTTACAACAAGTTTAAGCACAGCACTTAATACCCAAATGGAGGTCTTTTCTTCATCTTGACACAGGCAAGTTCTCAGCAATCTTTGTTCCTGGGGAGATAAAGCTTAGCAAGGCCACAAGATACATTGCCAGTCTCTTCATTAATTCATCCTCTGTTAGTAGAACAGTCCTAAGACCCCTGAAAACATTAACAAAACCCTCTCCCAGGATTTCTGTAAACATACAACAAGAAAATCCTTCTTCAGGGCTTCAGAACCAACAGCAAGGTTCCAAGAATTCTGCAACAACAGTACTGTCCTTCACTAGTGGACAGTATTCACTCTCTGTCTGCAGAACAGTCTCAGTAGCTCTGAACCAACAGAAAGGTTCCCAGACCCCTGCAACAACAGCACTGTCCTTCACCAGTGGACAGTATTCACTCTCTGTCTGCAGGACAGTCTGAGGAGCTCTTAACCAACAGCCAGGTTCTAGGACTTCTGCAACAACAGGACTGTCTTTCACCAGTGGACAAATCTGGCAAAACAACATCAAAACAGACAGACAAAGTACCAGCATAACAGCCATGTCTCCTCAGTCCTTGGCAGATCCGGGGGCAGGTCTCAAAAGTCCAGGGCAATTCAAAGTGGCCCTCAGCAATCCTCTCAGTCTCTCTCTGCCTCCAAAGGTGCTGCTTCCAAAAAGTTCTTCTTCCTCTCTCTTGTGTCTCTTCAAATCTACATCATCAGCTCCTCCCAGTTCAGGACTCTCTTTTCACATCAACAAGTCCATCCCACAGGTGGGATTAACAAACTCTGGGTTTTAACACAATCAAACCAAAAACCAAGCCAATACAGGGGAATCTTTAAATGCCATTACTATTACAGTGAGCCTTTGACTCTAAGGATTAAAAACCTACAGTTTGAGATGATAGTCCAAATATTTTCTTTTTGAGGAGCTCTCCAGGGTACCTATAAGTCCTCTATACCAAAAAGACCCAAGCCCTCTGTATCTTAGCAGTTCACTGTTACTGAACTGAACCTTGTTATCCTCATCTAGACTAATTCCTAACCATAGACCCACATTGCATCTGACCTGATTGCTACCTACTCTTTCTAACCAAGTCAGATATTTGATTGGGAGCCTATTTCTTCTGCCAAGCTCCCAACAAAGCCTTGCAATTGCTCAATTCTTTCTTGTTTGACCCCATGAATTTCCCTTGTCTTAGGTTGAAATTTCCCTGTTCACAGATGTTCAAAGTTTGATTTATTTATTTATTTGCTTTTTGGGAGGGGAGGGCAGGGCAACTGGGGTTAAGTGACTTGCCAAAGGTCACATGGCTAGTAAGTGTTAAATGTCTGAGGCTGGATTTGAACTCAGGTCCTCCTGACTCCAGGGCCAGTGCTCTGTTGACTGTGCCACCCATCCACCCCATCAAAGTCAGATTTAATCATTCTGATATTCCTTAGATTTTACCCAAGAACTCTTTATAATTTTTTTTCATAACCTTTCTCAGTGACTGAACACATTTTTCTTAATAGCAGATACTCACTTTTACGTTTTTTCTAGTCTTTGAGCTTCAATCAACTCATTCTATTTTCTTAAGGTCAATTTCTTTGAGCAACCTTTAAAGATAGGTTCATAAAGCTTTAGAGCTAAGCTAGACCTTGGAAATCATCTGGTCCAATACTCTCATTTTGACAGATATCAAAACAGAGACTCAGAGAACTGAAATAATTCACCCTTTCTGCTTAAGTCACTTAAGAGGGCATGAGGTATGCAGGGATAAATGCTGGACCTAGAGTCATGAAGACCTACATTCAAATCTTGCTCTGGATATTTACCTGCCATGTGATAATAAGCAAGTCATTTGTGCCTCAACTTTTCATCTGTACAATGAATAATAACAGTCATCATCATCATTCTTATTACCTAAATCATGGGGTTATTGTGATGATAAAATGAAATAATATAAGCAAAGTACTTTGTAAAACTTTAAACACTGTATTCAGTTACCATTATTTAAGGTCAATTTTGCCACTAGCCATATGTGACACTTGTCAGTATTTAGCACAATGGTTGCCACATAGTAGGTGCTTAATAAATGCTCATTAACTGACAGCTCACATCTTTAGACCTCATCTGTCAAATGAGGGGGTGAGATTAAATGATTTAAGCAGCCTTCCAGGGGGCAGCTAGGTGATGTAGTTAATAGAGCACCAGCCCTGGACTCAGGAGGACCTGAGTTCAAATCTGGCCTCAGACACTTAACACTTACTAGCCTTGGGCAAGTCACTTAACCCCAATTGCTCTGCCCTCCCCCCTCCAAAAAATAAAGAAGTCTTCCAGATGTAACATTCCATAATTCCATAGAATAATTTTGGCTTTTATTGAAAGGGTCTGGAAGGAGGAAAATCCAAATTCCCCCAATCTGGATAAATCAACACAGGGATAGGTATATGTCACTGCCCTACAATCCATATGTGTCATGCCTTATAATGGATAGGACAAACATTTGGATTCATCTGAGTCAGTAGTTTGTTTTTAAAAGTGCTCTCCATTCTTTAGGTGAGCCTCTTTGGAAGACTAGTTGGAAATACTTCTTTCTGACTCACAGTTAAAGGAAAGTAAATTCATTCCTAATATGCTTTCCTTTCAAATTTAAAAGCAGATATGTTTGGGTCTGGGGAGTAGGACCAAGAAATAACTGGTTGAAAAAAGGAGGAATAGAGGAAAAAAGGCAAGAAAGGAAGGAAAGAGTCGATAAACAGAGGGCATTCATCTTTAGGCCTGTCACTCTAGCACTTTTCTTGAGTACTAAATTCACTAAAAGAAAGTGACCCTGACAAGTAATCAGATTACTTTACAGGTTGAAAAATAACACAGTTCACTTTCAGTTACTCTATTTGTCAGTCCTGTTAACCCTGTCCTCAGCCTATGGAATTCTGGTGGTATACACTTCTACCCTTTGAGTCTCCCTATGCAATCCACATGCCCTGTGTATAGAGGAGCTAAAAGAAACCTCTGATTGGGCTGCCACATGTGCTTATGTCCAAAAGACTGCAATCATGTCCCTCATAACTGGAATGCAGCCTCACTTACACTGTCTTTATTAATTACCTCACTTTTATTCTGTGTACTTCATATTTGGGGACATTTATATTTCATAAAATGAGTAATTAGGTCTTGAGAATTCCAGGTTGGAACATTTGAGCTGGAAAGGAATTCAAAGAGTACAATACTCTCAGTTTATAGATGGGGGAACTGAAGTTAGGAGACTTATTTGAAGTCTCATAAGTAAGCAGTGAAGTCTTGCATTACAACCCTGGCCTCTCTCCTTGACTTTCACTGCCATGCTCCTTTGCTCCTGAGTCAAAATGTTTTTCCACATTCTCTTGCTCTCCCCACCAGAGTGAAAGCTCTGACTCAGATGCCAAGACAGTTGCTGCATATAAGATGAGGCACTTGGATTAGAAGATCTCTAAGATCTCTTCCAGATCTAAATTTATTTGAAGAATATTTATTAAGTGCCTACTATGTGCAAGGCAGTGAGATCAGCCCTGGGGATACAAATGTACAAGCAAAACAGCCTTTGCCTTCAAAGAAAGCTTACATTGTACTAAAGGGATGCAAAATGCATACAAATCAGGGTATATTACAAGAATAATTGAGCTGGGACAGGGCATTAACAATTGTTTTATAAAACATAAACCTGATCTAAATTCTTTATAAAATCACAGACCCAGTTGACCATTGATTTCATAGGGCCCTGTTTTTAGGCTAGAAATCCTCTGATGATATGAAAAAAAACCTTAAAATTTTATCCAATCTAAACCGATACCAAAGAATAAATGATAGATCTTAGTTCTGTGAGACAGCCAATAAGTACACACAAGACCTCCTTTGTTTCTGAGATAACTCATTTTATTATGGTGTTTCTTCATTTTTACATTAGCTTTCACTTCTCTGGCAAAACTGAAGGTGCTTTTTTTCCAATTGAAGTTTTTATAAAATTTTGGTAAAGTAGGATTATGTTATCAGTGAGATCCTGTTCTTCACTAGTTTCATCAAAGAATGCCAGATCAGTCATTGATGCCTATGTCAGAATTGAAGAGACCTTCAAGATCATTTAGTCCAACCCTATAATTTAAACAATTTTTATTTATTTTAAATTTATGAAATAAAACAAGCATTTATATAATAGAATACAAAAAAGATTGCATATAAATACATAAGTAGTCATGTAAATTATTTTTTTCTTCACACACACACACACACACACACACACACACACACACTTGTGTCGATTGGTAACCCTCTAATTTTAAAGATGAAGAGACAAAGACCCAGGGGGGTTATATCTCTTGCCCTCATCCACACCACTAAGTAAGGAGCAGAGCTAGGATTTAGACACAAGTCTGCTAACTTCAAGTTTCATATAGTTCCTACAACCCTAAGCCTAACTTATCAGCCAGGATTTATAGAGCTGACATATCATTGTATCTTATAGCATTTGCTTTCTTATGCAGCTTCTTGGTGACAATAATGCATTCATTTACATAACCCTTCAGCTCCCACTTGAGTACTGTTAGTAAATAATCTCAGTGATTAGACTACATCTGTGGTTGAAATTCACAGCAGTCAAGAGTGGTGCTTCCTCCTGGCCCCCCCCCTATTCACTTTGTACTATCTTGGTGCAATGCTCCTCAGCTCAGAATTCAGAGATTTACTTTCCTGTCCCACCTCTGTATCTTGGAAATGAGTGAGTTGGGCTGGTTTATCTAAAAGTCCTTCACAGACCTATGATCTTATTTCTATAATAAACCAAGTTTTCTTTTTTGTAAACTTGCAATAAATTTTAGTGGGAATTTCTTTATCCTGAACTACCCAAACCAACCTTCAGTCTCATGATATTAACAGTATGGTTATTATTACAAGGTAGATTCCATTAATTAAATGGTAGCTCTGGGTATAAGTGAAAGTTCTAAGAAGAAAGAAGTAAATTCTGCTGATAATAGTTTAAACAACTAAATGATTTTGTTGTTCAGTCATGTTTGACTGGACCCTATTTGGGGTTTTTTTGGCAGAGGGGTGGTAAAGATACTAGAATAGTTTGCCATTTCCTTTTCCAGTGGATCCATTTTGTCAGGCAACCAGAGGTTAATTGACTTGCCTAAGGTCACACAGCTAGAAAGTGTCTGAGATTAAATTTGAACTCAGGTCTTCCAGATTCCAGGCCTACTGCTCTATTCACTGAGCCACCAGCTGCCTCAAGTAATACATTATTATTATTATTATTAAAATAGCCCTAAGGAAGCATGCACCAGGAATCCCTCAGCCCAAGAGACTGTGGGATGATCTCAATCCAATAACTGTCATGTTGGTTTTAAGGAAGACTATAGATCAGATATCTGTCAGACTAGAATACCTATAAATCTGGAAATAGGTCCATTTTATTTCTGGCTTTATTAATTTTTAAAAATCAGACAAAATATGATGTTTATATACTTCTTTATTATGCACTGAAATAGAGTTTCAAACATTAACTTTGCTCTAATTTGGGGAGATGTTGTTTCTTTCCCTCTTCCCCCCCCAATATCTATTAGAATGTAACTGTTATACCCTGAAGATAAAGACTGTCAATTTTAACCTTTATATCCACCATTAATTGTTTATTGAGTGATTGCTCCAGAATATGCCAGGCACTATGCTAGGCTCAGGAGACACAATGAAAAAATCGAACAATCCCTTCCCTCAAGGAGTTTACTTTCAATTGGGGAAGATAACATACACATAAATAGGTATATATACAAAATGGATGTAGGTGATTTAATTTTATTTTTTTGGAGGAGGCTCTAACATTTAGAGAAGGGATCAGGAAAGGTTTCATGCAGATGGTGACACACTGACTAAGTCCTGAAGAAAACCAGGGATTTTATGAGGTGAAAGTGAAAAGAGACTAGGTGGCTCAGTGAATAGAGCACTGGCTGTGGAGTCAGGAGGACATGAGTTCAAATTTGACCTCAGACACATAACACAAAAACTAGCCATGTGACCTCGGGCAAGTCACTTAACCCCAATTGCCCTCCAAAAAAGCAAAAAAAAAAAAAAAGGTGAAAAGAGAGGGCAACTAGTGCCTTGCAAATAGCAGGAATAGTATTTGTTGAATCAGACTCAACAATGTATTATCCAGAACGGGCAATCATCTTATAATAAAGACTATTGTAATGAAAGTCTATACAATGCTCAAAGATTTTAAAATCTCTTACCTTGAAAGTCACATTTACTTTAAATAATATCCTTTTAATTCAACAAAATTCTAGTAAAATAAAATATATTGATAAACTCCATGATCAGAGTTTGCTGTCATGGGATTTTATCAATAGTAATCATATTTAATGAAGAGAATGAATGAAAAATTCTGTAAGTGTAGACTTAAAGGCAGATTAATTATCCTCCATCCCCAATATTTCATATGCCAACCTGACCTTCTTTCCCAGGTATGTGTCAATATATATTTATGTTATAGTATATGTTCTCCATTATTTAGGCATAGTCAGCTCCATATTTCACACTAATAGGTTATGAAGGGAATGGTATCAATCATCCCAGGCTGTGGTTAATTTAAAAATAATTTACATTTGCCTTTGCAGTGGAGTTTTCTACTTTTAATTATGAGTGCACATGATGTTCTTAGACTTCTCAATCTGGTGGTTTCCTCCAAAAGCACAGATTGCAGCCCTCCAAACCATAGGAGATAGTTTTAGACAGCTGCCTGAGGATGAGTCTTGGCCATGCTCACCAGTAAGTATCAGAGAAAGGATTTGAATACATGTCTTCCCGACTCCAGGTCCAATACTCTACAGCCACTATACCACACTCCCTCTTAGAATTCCTACCACTTTAGACAAAAGAGCAAAGTGACATAGTGAATTAGAGGAAGCAGAAAGGCTCCTTGTCACTTCTCATTTCTTTGTTCCTCTCTGTGTTGGAAATGCTAACAACAACAACAAAAAGCATAAGCTGAATTGGCTTCTATTTAGTTTGCTGTCCCTCCAGCTTATATGTTGCTGAATACCAGAGATAGTATTAAGTGTTTTGGTTTAAAAGACCTGCCTGTCAATAAGCTATGAGATAACCCATCACTGTTTATAGGCTGAGCCAAGTCCTAAAGGGTTTGTTGGGTCTTTTCTCAACTGTGCTCCCCTGGACACGGTCATCAGGGGTGCATTGGTGCTACTGATTCTGCTAGCATTGCTGATATAATAGTATATATTCCCAGGGCCTTCAGATGGAATACTAAGAGATATCAGGATTAATAAGAATGACTACCGTCAGTAGTAATAAGTGTCACTATCCTACCCATAACAATTAGTCATTTTGTAGTAATATGGGAATGTTTACATAATTGTCCATGTATAAAATATATCTGACTGCCTGCCACCTCAGGGAGGGGAGAGGGGACAGAGGAAGGGAGAGATAGAATTTGGAACTCAAACTTTAAAAAATGTTAAAAAATTGTTTTAGCATATACTTGGAGGATTTTACATAGAGCTACTTTAAATGTAAAGAATTCAATCGAATAATTTAATAATAGCTAATATTTATATATATTAACTCATTTGATCCTCACAATAATGAGGAAACTGAGGCAGATGGAGGGTAAATGCCTTCCCTAGGGTTACACAACCAGTAAGTACTTCAGGCAGGATTTAGAACTCAGATCTTCCAGTCTCTAAGTTTACCCCTCTATCCCCACCTAGCTCCTTTAATATATGATTCTATTCATTATATTATTAGCCTATTGAGTATTACCAAAGGATGCATGGTCTGTCAGTCATTGAAAACCAGTCTCACTAAATTGAGAAAGGCTTATCATCAAAATGGCTATGGAGTAATGATGATTTTTCTCCCCACAGCAACTGATTGAGACCATTCAGTCAATGTAGAGGTTAATATAGATCTGTGTTGGTGAGGGGCGTACTCACGCTCAATAAATTCGAAATTCTTAAAATATTGAAGTTGATGGGCATAATACCAAACCCCTAGCTTAAGCAATCCTCCCTTGATGCCAAGCCCTCTTCCAAAATACTTCCATTGAACTGGCTGGCCAATCCAGTCAAATTGGTTGGACTGGTTTGTGATTATGGGCAGAGATTTGTGGGTGTCTGTGTCAATGGCTTCTTTCTGCTCTGGGCTCCTTCCCAGGGTTGAGTGAGTGCCACACTCTCCTGGGGACCTGGAGTGAGCAATCCTAGCCAGGAAGTGTCACATTTAGTTGAAAGCTGTGATTAGTGCTGAGCCACTGGGGGGAAAAACAGATAGAAAGCAAATGAAGTGACTTCCAATGAACAGGCAAACATGAGTCAATGAGCAGTGAAAATCAATGAAGCCAAAGTGGACCGTTTTCCTCTCATTGATTTCCTCTGCTCCTTGTTGATTGGGGGTGGCTTCAGCTACTTTCTCTTCACATCTTTTGATTGGAAATAGCTTATATTTCTGTAGCACTTTAAGATTTGCAAAGGATTTTACATGCATTATGTCTTTTGGTACCTTGTAAGGTAGGTAGCATAGGCATTATTACCCACTTTTTACAGATTAGGAAACAGATTTGGAAAAGTTAAGGGATGTACCAGTTGCCACACAATTATTTGGCAATAAAGCTAGGGCTTAAATTCAGCTTTTTTGAATCCAGGTCCAAGGAATGATCCCTATTGCACTGATTGGGATGGGGAGTGGGGAGAGTCTCAAAGTTGCCCTCCATGAATCCTTGCCTTACATGGTTTAAAAGGTGTTCAATGTGCTCCTCACCACCTTCCACTCCCCCTCCACTGGCATGTTCCCAGAAATAGTAGAGGAAAAGGCTTACATTCTTGGTACCGCTCCAATCCTTTCCCCCAACATGCTTGGGGGTAAAGGACAACTTCTAGTCTAAGTATCATTCCTAGTCTATCCAAAGGATGTGGTTTTCAGAAATTTAGAGTGGCATAAGGAGAGAAAGAGGAGACTGAAGGCCAAGTGAAAGTAGAGAATAGGGAATAGGGGAAATGAAGATATTTGGAAGGCTGAACTGGCAACGGAAGAAAGTTAGAGATTATGATCTCAAATGTCCTTTCCATTTCTAAAATTCTCTGGCTCTATAACCAAAAGCTAATGTGTGATCCTGCAGAAGGAGCATCAGAGGTCATTGGAAAATGGCAAGAAGAATGACTTGGAATATGTGGAACAGGTTGCAGAAGAGGCTCTCAAGGGTAGGTACCACAGAGGAAGAGGTCACTACCATTTCTTGTCACTGGTGAGTGAATTATAGAGTTGAGCTTGAGTCTGTCTTCTTAAGCTCCCTCTTTCCACTCTTTTATTCCTCCAAGTAACAAAATACTCTCTACCCTGGGGTCCCTCTGCCACCAATAAATACTTTAACCCTATCTTCCAATCAATCACATTTCTCTGGTCAATAGAATATAAGCTCCCTGAGGGCAGACATTGTTTCATTTTTGTCATTGAATCACTAAAACTTAGCATAGTGCCTGACAAATATTTGAGAACTCAATTTTTCTGAAGCCTTTAATACAATAGGTCATCATCACCTCCTGCATAACCTCTCCTCTCTAGGTTTTCATGACACTGTGTCCTCCTATTTCTCCTCCTACTAACCTGATAGCTCCATTTCAGCCTCCTTTGCTGAAGTCTAAGTCATACCCACTTAACTGTGTGCGTACTCCAAGGTTCTGTTTTGGACCTCTTCCCATCCCTTTATGAACTCCAATGGACTATGAACATTCTACAGACAGCTGAGAATGACTGGATCAGTAAGGTACATTTGTCAGATGAATTCTATACATCACACAAGACTGCATTCTGGGGTGGCTACATGGTACCAGCCCTGGAGTCAGGAGGACCTGAGTTCAAATCCGGCCTCAGACACTTAACACTTACTAGCTGTGTGACCTTGGGCAAGTCTCTTAACCCCAATTGCCCTGCCTTCCCCCCTGAAAAAAAAGAAGACTGCATTCACAGAGTTGGACCATAGATGGAAAGGATTATGTGTAACAGCAGACATGTCTGGAGTTTTTCTCCAATAACATTGCCTTTGTGTGCATTAGCCTTCTCACAGAACATAGCATTGGGCATAAAACCAGGAACCATAGGCAGAAAGAAGTGGAGACTCAAAATAATGTTCAATTCTCTAGATAATAAATCTTACAAATTACTTTTGAAAGGCTTGGACAGCTCTCTTTTGGAATATCTGGACACTGGAAGCAAAGAATCTTACCATGCCTTTCAATTCTAAAAACATGAGTGTGTATATGTGAATGTGTATTTTATGTGTATGTATATGTGCATGTGTACACAAACACACACATATATAAACTTGCATATATGCACATATATGTATATGGATTTCTCGAATATAAAGAATATGCCTGGTGTGATACGATATTTCCACATGGACTGTCAGTACTAGGACACTTTTTGGATAGATTTGGTATCAATACAGCCTGGATTGGTTTGACTGCAGATATGTTGCAAGATACAGGGTCATGTGTGGCTTTGGGGAGAGAACAAATACTGAAGCAATGGAGAGAGACCATCCCTATTTATGAACCTGTACTACTATACCGAGGAGTGCCCTACTCCTCTAGAATGCAGAGAGATATCAATGGGAGCCATGCTGGGAAGCAAACGGTGGACATGGGTGACCCAAACAGACAATGACAGTGAGGCATAAGCCAGTGGAGGGGAAAGTGGCTTCTGGAAACCAACTTTGTGGACACCAACTTTGTGTGTTCGTGGAAACAGTAAGAGGACTCTTGGGGCAGCTAGGTGGCACAGTGAATAGAGCACCTGTCCTGGAGTCAGAAGGACCTGTGTTCAAATTTGGCCTCAGACACTTAACACAAAAAAAAACTAGCCATTTGACCTTGGGCAAGTCACTTAACCCCAATTGCCCTCCAAAAAAGAAAAAAAAAGACTCTCTTTCCTTATTTGGAGTACCTACACACTTTTGTGGGTATGACTTGGACTTCAATAAAAAGAGGATGAAAAGGAGCTATCAGATTGGTAGGAGGAAAACCAGAAGAACACAATGTCATGGAAACCTAGAGAGGAGAGGGTATTCAGGAGGGGATGTGATTTATCGAATCCAAGTCTTCAGAAAAATTAAGTTCTTAGTATGTGTCAAGCTCTATGCTAAGTATTAGTGATTCAAAGACAAAAAACGTTTTGAGCAGAGATCTCATCTCTGTTGGTAAAGAATGAATTTGCTCTTTTTTATCATCTGGCATATTATAATCTATAGAACTCCAATGTGTGTTTGCTTCTTGCTTGGATAAATGACTTTATACACATTCACTATTTGCGATGTTCTTTTTTGGTAACCAGTATTTGGTGGGAAAGGGCCAAGATGGTGGACATAATCTTGGGTGTACTCTCTCCCTTAAGTGTGACTAGTGAAGTGGTTTTTGTTTTGAACCTATAAAATTATATCCTACAGACCAGTAATATTTTAGAGGGCAGTTAGATATAAATCAAGACTAACACTCCTTTTGGAGACAAGCAATGAAAGGAACAAATCCCAAGCCATGCTTCTCCTACTCCCCTCAAGGCAGAAATCTCAGTCTCTCTTGGAGCTGGATTCCAAAGATATCAATCCATGCTGCTTAAGATCTATGTATCTATATATTAGATACCATGCATCTATATATGTGAATATACATATTACATATGTACATGCATGTCTTGTATGTGAATGATTGAGAAATCTCTCTTCATGTTTTGTTGAGGGTCTGATTTAGGATATAGCACTGGCAACCTAGTTTCCCCATCTGTCTCCCACATGAAAGTAGCAGGAAAGTGGAAGAAAGATTGAAGTCAACTTCTTTTAGGTGACTGGGAGAGAAGATAAGTTGTCATTCTTGGACCACAAGTAATGAAAGTGATTGATGATGATGCGTTGCCTTGATGTTACTATAACTTTACTAATTTGGAGCTAGGATCAATTCCCTTCTCCATTGTTTGTTACTGATATGACTTTAAGAAAGTCACTATACCTCTCCAGGTCAAAGTTTCCTCATCTGCAAAATGAGAGAGTTGAACTATATGATTTCTAAGGATCCTCCCAGCCCTAAATCTTATAATTTAATAGCCTCTGTTTAAATAAAACTGCTTGCTGAACTATGGTCTTGAAGTTTGAGTGACAAATAATATTTGGCTCTAGAAGCATAAATAAGAGCCTGTAGACAGGGGCCATCCCAGTAAAGTGACACATATGATGGACAGGTATTCATTAACTGGTCCCAGGCTCAGTGGGGAAGAGGAAAAGTGTTGGGTGATTGACAATCTACCTTTGGGTCACACCTCTTATTACCTTATATGGGCCTCATCACATAAAGTCTAATGACTTCAGACAGTGGTCAGACTAGCCATTTAGGATGTTATGATTTGCTGTCAGACTTATCAATCAACTTCCATATGACTACTTGGGTTTTAGTCTTGAGGTTTCAGAAGTCTTTCAACCAATTTCTCATATAAGCATGATATCAAAGCAGGATCTCATCATCTCTTCCCAGAGAAACACCATTCTATAGTTTATCAATACTATTCCTAAAATGTCCAAAATTGAACACAAATGGTACAGGTGTGATTTGACCATTTTGAGCAAACCATCTCCTCTAAAATTGGACTCTGTGCTTCTCTTAATGAAGTCCCAAATGACAATATTAGTGTTAGTGGTTGCTGTATCACACTGTTGATTCACACTGAGCTTGAAGTCCACTAAAACCCCTAGATCTTTTTCAAACAATTGTTTAGAGATTCACATCTCCCACAGCTTGTTCTATTGAACTCAAGTATAAAATCATACATTTTCCCTATTAAATATAATCTTGTTAGAGTCAGTCCAACAGTTTATCCTCTCCAGTTCCTTTTGGGTACTGACTCCATCATCCAATATATTAACTATACTTCCTAACTTTGTATTATATGACTTTCTGATAAACGTGTTGTCTATCTTTTTAAGCATGTCATTGAATATAAAATGTTAAATTGCACAGGTCCAATCATATCTCTGATGTGCTTCACTTAAATCACACACAAGAGATTAAGTTTGTTCTTCTTGGCAGACTTATTAACAATGTATGGAAGCTTTAAAGAGGAAAATTCAAGCTGTATATAAAGAGGGACTTCCTAACATAGCTCCTAACAATTGGAGCTATCCAAGGGCAGGTTTGGCTGGATCAGAATGTAATGAATTCCTCTTCTTTGGACAAAAGTTAAATGACCATTTGTTGGGTATAGATTCATTTGCAATAATCTCTGAGGTTTTCTTCAACTCTGAAATATTGTTATTCTCCTAAATTGAAATTGAACCATCAATGATTTTATATATAAGAATTACATGAAGAAATGGACAAAATATAGAAATAACTCTACCTACAGCACACCTTTGATGATCGGTCTAGTAACATTGTCACAAAAGGGAAATGAAGTTCTTTTGGTAGGGCTTGTCTTTGATGAAACTCTTCTCACTCTTTGTGATCACCCACTCATTTTATTCATTAATTTTGTTCATTAATGAATAAATTCATTTTGTTCATTAATGGTCCCTTTTAGAATTCATTCTATCACTTTGCTGGAAGTCAAAGTCACATTCACTAGCCTATAGTTTCCAGACTTCATTCTTGACTTTTATTCTGAAATTCAAGACATTTGCCTTTCTGCAATCCTGTGTCCCCTTTTCTAATCTCCATGATAGTTTATAGATCACTGGCAATAGTTTAGTAATCATATCTGTGCATTCTTTCACCACCTACAGCCCTAGCTATAGGCATGAAGTTTTGTAGGCCTCATTAAGAACAACTAGGTACTCTCTTATTTATTATGTATTTAAAACTTTTATTAGTGATTTTTTCTGTGCTTTCTAGCTTACAACATTATTTTCCTTAGAAGAGAAAACAGAAACAAAATAGGAGTTGAGTTGTTCTGCCTTCTCTATATCATTCATTATGTTTGCCCCATTCACCCTTAGCAGTGCACTAGACCATTTTAGATCCTTCTCTTTTTTTAACAACTTTTTTTTTGGAGGGGGGAAGGCAGGGCAATTGGGGTTAAATGACTTGCCCAAGGTTACACAGCTAGTAAGTGTTAAGTGTCTGAGACCAGATTTGAACTCAGGTCCTCCAGATTCCAGGGCTGGTGCTTTATTCACTGTGCCATCTACCCACCTCTTAACAACTTATTTAAAAAAAAACACAACACTATTTTAAAAATACTTAAAATTGGTTGACAAGACAACTCATTATGATCTTAGCACTCATGATATATTTTTACAAGATTATACCAAACTTTTTGTATTTTTTTCTTAATAGTATTTTATTTTTTTTTGATTACATGTAAAGGCAATTTTTAACATCCTTTTTTGGGTTAAATTTTGAATTCCAAATTTTTCCCTCCCTTCCTCATCTTTCCCATCCTTAAGAAGCTAGAAATTTGATATAGGTTATATACATGCAATTTTGTGAAAGAAGAAACAAACCAAAAGAAAAAAATGAAAAAAGAAAAAGTAGTTATATTTTGATCTGCATTCGGACTTCATCAATTCTTTCTCTGGATATAGATAACATGTTCCATAATAAGTCCTTTGGTATTGTCTTGAATCATTATATTGCTGAGAATAGATAAGTCATTCATAATAAGTCATTGTACAATGTTGCTATTACTATGTACAATGTTCTCCTGGTTCTGTTCACTTCACTTTACATCAGTTCATGTAAGTCTTTCCAGGCTTTTCTGAAATCTGCCCTCTTGTCATTTCTCATAGGACAATAATATTCTATTACATTAATATACCACAATTTGTTCACCCATTCCCCAATTGATGGGCATCCCCTCAGTTTCCAATTTTTTGCCACCACAAAAGAGTCATTATAAATATATTTGCATTTCCCTTTTTTGTTATCTCTTTGGGATACAGACCTTTAGTGGTATTGCTGGATCAATGGGTATGCACAGTTTGATTGTCCTTTGGGCATTCCAAATTGCTTTCCAGAATGGTTGGATCAATTCATAACTCTACCAATAATGCATTAGTGTCCCAGTTTTCCCACATCCCCTCAAACATTTACCATTTTCCTTTTCTGTCATCTTAGCCAATCTGATAGATATGAGGTAATACCAAACTTTTGTATCTATTCTGTTTTCTTCTCTTATTTCTATATTCTTTGAATGTTTTATTTTTTAGAGCCATTCATCAACTGATAGTCAAAGGATATGAATAATTTTCAAAGGAAGAAATATTAACTGTCAATAGCCATAAGAAAATAATGCTTCAAATCACTAATAATTGGAGAAAAGCAAATTAAAGCACCTCTGTCAATGAATGTAAAAATTACATGATGGAAGGTCTATGGAAGGGGTGGGTGGGATATGGAGAAATTAATTCACTTAGGGGAACTGTGCATTGGTGCAGCTATTATTTAAGCAACCTGAAATTATGCCCAGAAAGTCACTAAACTGAGCATACCCTTTGACCTAGCAATACCACTACCAGGCCTATACTTTAAAGTGACCAAAGTGAAATGAAAAAGACCTATCTGTACAAGAATTTTTATAGTGTCTCTTAGGTGGTGGCAAAGACCTGGAATTTGAGAGAGCTCTCATCCATTGGGGAGTAGCTGAATGAATTATGGCATATGAATGTAATAGAATACTATCATACAATGATAAAGAAGATGATTTCAGAGAAAAATAACATAGTAAAGGCAAACAAATTTGAGACGTAAGACATCTGATCAATTAAATGACCAGTCTGTATTTCAAGGGACCTATGATGAAGAATATTAACCCCCTTCTGGTAGAGAAGTGATGAATTCAAGATGTACAATGAGACATACATTTTTATATAGCCAATGTGAACACTTCTCTTCCTTAACTCTGAATATTTCTTATAAGAATCTAATTTTTCTTATTTTTTCTGTTTCTGAATATATCCCTTTCCCTCACCTACCAAGAAAGATGTACCTTATACCAAAAATATTTTTTAGAAGAGAGGAAAAAAAGTAGTTCGGTAAAACTAGCCTACAATTCAGAGGTGGCTGACAGCATATGCAACATTCTACCCTAATAGAACCCATCTCTGCAAAGAAAAGAGAAAGATGAATTTTCTTATCCATTCACCAGGGCCAGATGATGTTATAATTAGACAGCATTCACACACTGTGAATGTCTTTTTACAATCAAATTTGGTTTCTTTTTTAATATTGTCTTTTACTCTGAACTTAAACACCCCAAAATGAGCATCTCTTCATACACAGCAGATCACAAAGAAGCAAATTCTGAGTTATTTTCAAAACTATCCTGTTTGTCTTTGCTCCCACATGGCCTTCTTTTTGTTCTGTTTATTTAAAAAATGTCTCATAGGTCCTCAATTTTTTTTGGATCCCTATTGCTAATCCTACTTCCCCCAAGTCTACTGATTAAAAACTGAGAGAGGGAAAAACACCTTATGACAAGTAAGCCCAGTCAAGCAAAACGAATCCACACAGTGGCCATATCCAGAAATACATCTCTTTCTCCACTTTGCATCTATCACCTCTCTGTCAGGAGATGTTTCTTAATGGTTATTGAATTGCTCAGAGTCCTTAAGTCTTTTAAACTTGTTTTACTTCGCAGCAATATTGTCCTTGAATAAAGTGTTCTAATTCTATCCACTTCAGAAGTGAGGTGACCAATGCAGCTGCATCAGTTCCTGACCCCAAATCCTCTGAAATCACCATCATTTTTATGGCATAATAATATTCTATTACGTTTGAATACCACCATTTGTTCAGCCACTCCCCAAATGATGGCTACCACCTTAGATTCCAGATCTTTTCTTTTTTTCCTTTTCCTTTTAATGGTCTCCTTTTAGGATCAGGATGTTTGTTTTGGTTATGACTTAACCTCTTTCCCTCCCCTCACAAGCATTATCTGCCTTCACATACCTCCCACCCCAACCACTTGCTTCTCTGTTCAATTTGATGTATTTCAATACCAAATTGTTGATGTTTGTGTTCAACCCACAGATAAGAGTATCTGATGCCACTTCTACAAAAAACCTACTCTTCTTTTGTAAACTCTTTTTTCTGAAACATTCCAATGAGAAAGAGAAAATCTTGCTCCCTCCTTTGTCCTTTCTACAATAGGGTATTCCTCTTCCCCCGCCTCCTCTTTTTCTTCTCAAAACAGAAATAACCCAACCACCCCTAAGTCTTCTGTTTTTATTATATAACTTATTCACTAACCTTTGAAAATATGATTCTGAGGAGATACTTTCTTCTGCCACTATCATATAGCCCTTTCCAATCATGCAAATAAATTTATTTTTCAAAATATTTTTCAAGGTTCTCAATCAGTCTTTTCATCAGAAATGCCTGAAAGGTCTCTATTTTATTATAAGTTTCTCTCTCCTCCTTACTATCTTCCTCTGCTTCCAGATTTTAGTAAACTTTTCAAGGCAAGTTATTCTTGGTTGTAAGACTCTCTCTCTTGCATTTTGAAATATTGTATTGTAAGATCTCCTCTAATTTATAGTAGAAGCTTCCAGGTCTTGTGTGAGTTTAACTATGGTCCCTTGGTACTTGAGCTCCTTCTTTCTGGGTGCTTGCATTATTTTTTTTCCCTTGATGTAGAAATTCTAACTATTGAGGGGTGGCCAGGTGGCTCAGCGAATAAGAGCACCAGCTCCAGTGTCAGGATGACCTGGATCGAATCCCGGGCTCAGATACTCAGCACCACACACAGAAATAACTGGCCGTGTAACCTTGAGCAAGTTACTTACCCCAATTGCTTTAAAAAAAAAAAGAAAAAAAAAAAGAAATTCTAACTATTGGCTATTACCATTCCTGGGATTTTTCCTTTTGGGGTTTCTTTCAGGAAGTGATCATTTATAATTCTTCTATCTTTGGTTTGCACTCTGGTTTTCATATATTCAACAATATTAATTTGAGATTGCTAGTGTGCAGATTTTTAAGTCCAGTGATTCTTAAATTATGTCTCCTTGATTTAGTTCCCAGGTCAGTTGTTTTTTATGAGCTATTTTATATTTTATTCCATTTATTCAGTACTTTCTTAGTATTTCTTGATATTTCATTGGCATTGATTTTTCTCTGGGATAACTTTGGTTTTCACGGAATACCTTATTTAGGTAAGATAAATCAGTTTCTCTTCTAAGCCATTTATTCTACTTCCAGTTCTCTTCTCCAAATAATTTATTTCATATTTTTTCTTGCTTCATTTCTTCTGGATATTCAAGTAGACATTATGGGAAATAAATTTTCTTTTGACTCTCTACTTGCAATTGTTACAGGGTTACTTTTCTCTTCTAGGCTGGGCTCATGCACTGATTTCTGCCTCTTGGCGTTAGGTCCTTCCAGATCTTTGAGGTTCATATGGTGAGTCCAGACAGAGTGCTAGGAACCTTATAGCTTTTAAGTGTCTTGGCTGTTTAGAGTGCTGCTATGTCATAATGGCTGTTGCTATTATTGGTGGCTTCTGAAGTTCCTGCTTTGGGTTTCAGATGGCCCTAGGACTTTCCCTCCGGCTTTCTCAGGAGAGTCCTCCATCTTAATATCTTTAAATACAGACCCTTTCTGCAGGTATACATAAACTCCTGGTAATACTGAGAGACATCAGATTTGTTTACTTTTGCTGGTTCTGGCTTTGTTAGTGGTGCCTTTTCCTATTGCCCACAGATAACTTTTTGTGAAGTTCTGGGAAGAAAGAAGCTGCTGTTGTTTTTCATTGGATTTCTTGATCATTATTTAGTTTGGTGCCAATTTCAAGATTTTGCTGGAATTTGGGAGGTAGACAGTCTGCCTTAATTAAGGCAGCCATCTTTGTAGTAACTCAAATTTGGTTTCCTGGGCACCATATTGGTCTCTTTAAAACAACTCCCTCCCTTCCCATTCATTGGAATTCTTTCTCTTGGTGTTTTAGGAATTTAATTCCTGAAAATTTTCTAGCTCTCCTGCAGTGACTTCTACAGAATTCTATGCCATGAAATAATAGATCTTTATGTTTAAGAACCTTAGAGTCCATCTACTCCACCTTCCTCATTTTACATATGAGAAAACTGAAGTCCAGAGACATTAGATTATTTGTAAAAGCTGAACAGATTGCTTGAGTCACTATTTTAAGCAAGGTCCTCTGACTCCAAAATTTAGCAATATTTCCACTCTACTTCACTGTTTCCAACTGGATTCTACCTATCCGTCCTCTGAACATTTTAAAATATGCTCTCTCTAGGGTTCATGTTAGAGTATGGTTGTCCTTTTTTCTTCTTCTTTACAAGTTATAATATGGAATAATCACATCACACCCTAAGTTTCATTCATTTTTGTTTTAGGAATGAATTATTCCTTGTTAGTAGAAATCAGATTCAGAATGACAGTTCTCCTTGTTGTTTTCTCCACATTATAAAGGATGAAATTACCAACAAGGCAACACAGTACTTTGTTAGTTACTCCTCTTTTGGCAGAGAGACAGTTTTACTATATATCTTGATAAGGGAAGTCCCTAGTTATGACTATATACTTTCTCCAAGCCAAACTTTTAATCTGTTTTCTAAATCCTTGTCAATTTCTTCCTTCTAACCAGGTCATCTGGATTTGAATGAAAACTTTCTTACTGATCATTTGATCCTTTTAAAGATAGAGGGACCAATAAAAGGAAATTCTATTTGGGATTTGATTTTCAATAACAGGGAGAATGTGGTTGGTCAATGGAAACAGTGGGTTTCTTGGGAAAAGTGACTACTTTGTTGGGTTTTTTAAGTTAAAAGTCAATCAATCAGGGGCAGCTAGGTGGCACAGTGAGTAAAGCGCTGGCCCTGGAGTCAGGAGGACCTGAGTTTGGTTCCAGCCTCAGACACTTACCACCCACACAAAAAAACTAGCCATGTAACCTTAGGCAAGTTACTGCCCTCCAAAAGGCAAAATAAATAAATGAATGAATGAATGAATGAATGAATGAATGAATGAATAGATAAATAGGTAAATAGATAAAAATAAAAAGTCAATGAATCAGTGAACAAGTATTTATTAAAAGCCTACTATGTACTAGGCACTGTGTTGTATATCCTGGGAATGTATAAAATTGCCCAATGTCACACAGCTAGTAAATACAGTCTGAGGCAGGATATGAACAAGGGTTTTCCTGACTCCAAGTCCATCATTCTATACAATGTACAGAAGAAAATGAGCCTAGTGTTTGATAAACTAAAAGATCCCAACTATTGGGTTAAAAACTCACTATTTGACAAAAACTGCTGGGAAAAATCAAAAGCAGTCCAAAAGAAACTAAGTATAGACCAACCTCTCACACCTCATACCAAGATAAACTTCAAAGTTAGACATAAAAGTGACATCATTAAAAAAATTAGAGGAGAAAAGAACAAATTACTTGTCAGATCTATCGATAGGGGAAGAGTTCATGACCAAATAAAGGATAGAGAGGATTACAGAAGGTAAAAGGACAAACAAAGCCAATGTAGCTAAAATTAGAAGAGAAGATGGTAAATGAGAAAAAAGAATTAGCAAGATGTTCCTTTGATAAAGCTATATAAGATATATAGGAAGGTGTGTAAGAAACTGATTCAGATTTACAAGAATAAAAACCATTCCCCAAATGACCATCAAATAATATGAATAGGTATTTTTCAAAGAAAGACATATAAGCTATGAATAGCCATAAGAAAAAATGCTTCAAATCACTAATAATTAGAGAAATGCAAATTAAAGTAACTCTGAGGTTCTACCTCAAATCCATCAGACTGGCAAAGTTAACAAAAAAAGAATTCAAAAAATGAAAATGACAATTATTGGAGGGACTATAGGAAAGCAGGTTCATTGTACATAGTGACAGAAATATTGTACTGGTGATCAACTGTGAAAGATTTAGCTACTCTAATCAATACAATGATTAGAGACAATTCCAAATGATCCATGATGAAAAATATATCTACCTCCAGAAAGAGAACTGATGAACTCTGAGTGCAGATTGAAGCATACTTTTTAAACTATTTTCCCCCAACATAGCATAATACTTAATATGGAAATAAGTTTTGTACGACTTCACATGTTTTATTGATATCATATTGCTTGCCTTCTCAATGGCTAGGGGAGGGGCTGGAGGGAGGGAGAGAAAGTTTGGAATTCAAAATTAAAAAAAAACAATGAAGGTTAAAAACTAATTTAAAAGAAGAAAAACAAAATCAATACAAAAATAGTATCAGGAATGCTAGTTCAGAATAAAGATGGGGTTGTTGAGGGAAACTAAGGACAACAAAAAGATTATATTTAACTATGCTGGGACAAGGGGGAGATGAAAGAGAAAAAAATCTTTTCTTGGGGTGGACAGAATGATATTAACCAACAAAAGGGAGAAGGCCAAGCTGCCTATTTTTAAAAATTTTGTTTATATTTTCTCTGCAAATGATGACAACCTTTACACCGGGAACAAAAGAACAAAAAATATGACTACTACAGAGTTGATATACAGATAAGGAAGGAGATAAGGAAGAGAGTACCTAGCTGTCTATGATGAATTTAAATCACTTGGTCCTGCTGAACTACATTCTTGGGTGCTGCAAGAACTGGCAGCGCTACTGTAAGTGATATGTGAAAGTACATGGGAAAATTGGAATAATACATGGAAAATCGGAAAAGGGCAATTTTGTTTTGGTTTTCAAGGGAAAAAAAATGCTTTCCACTTTGGTTCCTGGATTTATTTTCATTATTTTCTTAATATACAATGCTACTCCCAAAGTAGGTAGATATCATCAATTTGGATAAGTTTTAAGAGGTTTTTTTTCTTTTACAACCCTCAGGAAGACAATTGACCTCTCTCAGGTAGCTCAGTATTCCTGAGAAGGGAATTACCAACTGCTAGTCCTCTTCTCTGCTTCCTCTGCTCCTTATTGATTGCTCTACTCTACCAGCCTTAGGGGGACAAGTAGCTTTTTTTTTTTTCACTCAGAGCATATAATTCTCTCCTCTTTAGGAAGATCCTTAAGTTCTCACAGGAAAGCTATCCTTTTCCTTTTCTTTCTCTTTTGTTAATACTCTCCTATTCTCTATCATCCTAATAAGAGTTGTTTTCCCTCCTCCACCTCACATCCTTTTATTCCCTCATTGAAGTTTTGCTTTTGTGTCTTTTAGGACCCTTCAATCTCCCCAACAATCTGGGGTAGGAAGAAATATTTTTTTCAGTTCCTTCATCTCCTCTAGAAAGGAGATTATAAAGGACCCTTGCAATACAAATAACAGTCACAGGACTCTGGCAGAAATATCAACCTTACGCAAATCACTACACAATTTCCCCTATTTCTCCATAATGACTGAGGTTTTCAGCTTCTTCCTTCAAATTACTTTAAACCTTAACCTGAAGTATCTAGACAGCATTACTCAGATTCCATTCCCTTGTCTCTTCAAAGCCATAGCACAGCCACACTCACCTGCCTTTCAGCCTTGTTTCAATTTCCAATCTTTTTCACCAATTTGCCTCATTCACAAATGCCTCTGATTTACTTCAATCTAGCTATTTTTCCAACTTAACTTCTCTTTATGCATTTTGTCTTGCCAACCACCTTAGCCTTCTTGAGTCTACATCTTCAAATACTACTCTCTGGTCCTTGATCCTACCTCCAGTCCCTTGAAATTGTTCTTAATTGCCCTTTATCTTGCTTCTCTTAACAGCCATCATGAAGAATCTATACTGATGTCTGAGTCTAGAGATTATTTTTTTCATGTTTTCATATTTTCCTCAATTTCTTCCACATTTTGCCAAATTTATCCTCCTCAAATTCAAACTCTAAACTGCCTCAGTAATCCAAACTCATGCAAGTCACCTACATAATTTCTTGTCTTTCTTACTAGGCTCAAATATTTCTCTCTTCACACGCTCTGTCTTCCACACTTTTCTCCCACAGAAGCCAGAAGTAGAAATATTGTATTTTATCCTCTTAAATGAAACACAAACTTCTCTGCTGGGCATTTAAATCTCTTCGTGACCTTGCTCCATCCTACTTTTCCAGTGTGCTTATACATTACTCTTCATGAACTCCACAGTCCAACCAAACTATTCTTCTTGTTGTCTCTATTCCCTCTGCCAGTTCCATGTCTTCATATTGGTGTCCCCCAGGCCTGTAACACACTCTCTCCTCCCTTCTTCCTCTTAAAATCCCTACTTTCTTTCAATGATAAGTTTAGATTCTACCTTCTACTTGAGGATTTCCTGATCTCACAACTGCTAATATCCCTGTGCTGTGACCTTGTATATACTTCTCTACGTACATGTCTCCCCCAAAGACTATAAACTCCTTGAGGATGGGGACAGCATTTGGACAGCACAGTATCTGTCATATGGTATCTGCTTAGTGCAGGCTTATTGGTTCATATTGTCTTATATATTATTATATGTCTATATTCAGTGAATCAATGATCAGCTATTGCTATAGTCAAATTTATTATAGAGCCTTGTATAATTTTTATGTGTACATGGGAGGAACCTTGTTCAAGGAGAATATTCAAAGTGGCATTTTTTTTCCTTCTAGGTCAATTAAAATAAAAACAATAAATAGATATGGAATTAAACTCCCCTATTAGACGATGAGCTCCTTGAGAGCAGGAGCTGGGTCAGTGACTGTTTTTGCCTTTTTTGTATCTTCAGCACTTAGCATAATACCTGGAATATAGTAAGCACTTAATAAATGCTTGTTGATTTGATTTGATTTCAGTCACTAATATTTCATACAACTCTCATTAAGTTGTATGTCTATAAAGATGTGTCCTCATAGAAAATCATCTCTGTCAGTTTTTCTCCTCTTTTCTTGTGTTTTCATCAAATTGATCCAAATCTCTCTTTAGGCCTCCTTTAAACCTCTTCAAACCTCCTTTCCCCTCTGTCTCATCAAAGGACTTCCCTTACCTCATACATTACTGAAAAAAAATGAAGCTTCCCATCTTCTTTTCAATTCTGCATTTCAAATCTTTTCAACACCATACCCCATTCTCTCCTTACTCAAAGCCTCAGGAGAAAAAAAGTGGTCCTTCTCCATGCCAACATCAATAGGAGAGAATTCCTTTCTCTCCTATCTCTTCCAGAACATCATCTCCACTACCATTCCCTTTCACTCCCTAATTTCCAGCTTCTCTTTATCCACAGGTTCCTTCCCTATTGTCTATAAATATGCGCAGATCTCCCCATCCCTAAAAAATAACTTGATTCTACCATCACCTCAAGCTATCATCATATATCTCTCCTTCCTTTTACAGACAAACTCCAATTTTCTCTAATTCATTCCATTTTCTCTTTCCTCCTACTCACTTCTCTATCCCTTGCTCACTAGTTTAGGTCCTCATCACTCCTTCTTGACTTCTCTGAAGTATTTTAAATGACAGAACACCTCCTTCCTCCAAATGTTCTATAATCTTTGGGTTTTCATGACACTACTGTCATGGCTCCCCTTCTAATGTCTGACCAGTCTTTCTTAGCTTCCATGTTCTATTCTCTGTGTGTTGAGTATTCCAAAGTTCTGTCCTCTTGTCTTTCTTTCCCCAGTGACCTCTCATGAACTCATCAGCACCCATACATTCAGATATCTTCTCTATGCAGATGAATCTCAGTTCTACATATCTAACTTTATCTCTTTCTGAGCTCCAGTCCTATATCTCCAGCTACCTGTTAGACAGCTACAATACAGGCATCCCAAACTCAAAAGATCCAAATCAGAAATCATAATTTTTTTTCAAACTCACCCTTATTTGCAACTTCCATATTTATGTCTAGGGTACCACCATTCTTCCATTTTGCATGATATCTTTCATTGAAGTTCTATTCTGATGCCATCTCCTAACAAGAAGGTGACCCCAGGTTCTCAAGTCAATACCACAGGAATTTAAGTTTACAGGTTCTAAGCTGGAAAGGCTTTGTGTATAAGCTCATGCTGACATGGTGACAGACTCTATGTCTGTCTTCAGAGTATCTGCCTCTTTAAACTCAGAGGTATACCATATCTTTGCAGAATCAGAGATGGAAAGAACTTCACATACCAGAGGTTTCATCACCAGATGATGAATGCTACAGTCACAGAAACTCAGAAAGTCACCCAATATAATCTCCATAAAAGGAAGGAATAGCCTAGTACCGGCAAAACCAGGACTTTCTCCCCGTTTTGTCCTTACTTTCTACATATAAACATAACAACATATCAACAAATGTATACCAAAACATATTTGCCTGTAATATATACACACATACATATATAATCATGATATGGAATAGAAAAACTATCTTGGGAACTGTTGAATAGAGAGGTCCAAGATCAGGCACACCTACATATTTTTATATTGGGACAAGTTGATTACTGTATTTTACCATCCTTCCAATGTATTTTGGGATATCCCATCAATATTTTGGTCCTAGATTCCAAATCTGCCTCCATTTCATCTGATACCCTTACTGTACCCTCAAATACACTACTTGAGTTTTTTTTTAACTTTTTACAACTAGGGAAGAAGTTTGAAAGTTACTTTTGGAACATATTCCACACCTTCCCCGACCTCTTCCACCATTTTACTGGATATAGCTGCACTGTTCTTACTCTTCCCCTTTACCCACCCTCCTCCATTTCAAGTTTGAGCACAAAGAAAATGAGAGAGTTTTAATTTAGAGAATTCTGAATTAGAAAGTCAAACATATGTCAATGTCTTCTCCTAAGATTCATAAAACTTCAACCCCTAAAATATATACATGCTCCCAAGAATATTATTGGAGGGTGGAGAATCACAATTGGAAGGACTAGATTAATTAGCCAGTTTTTCTCCTCTATTGATTTGGTGTATTCTAAATTCTAGAAAATTCAATGGAATCTTCCTGAAGAAAACATGAAGGGAGACTCCTTTAAAAAATAGAAATAATGGTTACCTTAGGAGCAACACAAGCGCGAAACCAGATGCACAAAAATGTGCGGCTGTACCTCAGAGCATCAGGTCTCTAAAGATGACCTCCTGCTCTCGCCTGGCGCATTCTCGGCATCCAACAAGCGGTGGCACTGTTGCTCCTGAAACAGAAGTTACCATGGCTGCTGAGAACAGGAGTCCAGAAACCAGCCCCCTTAAAGCCCCAGACAAATGTTTTCATTTGAAAGCTAGTGAAAGAGGACACTCCCGGCCGGGTGCCCTGGGCTGCCGTCAGAATGCTTTGCACTAGAGGAGAGATGAGTCAAACCATGAAGCCTCCTGAGAATACACAGGATTTTGTACTTCGTTTTAAAAACTGTAATTTTGGAGGGTTGGGCAGGGAAGTTAAAGCAGTATCAGAAGGCCTACACTAAAGTATTGCTGAAAGCCCACCCCGACCCCGACCCCGGTCACTGAAGAGGAAGAGCTATTTTTCCATCCGTTCTCTCTTCCTTTTGGGGGGGAGGGGGGTGTGTGTCGTGAGAATCCAACCTGCTCTGAGCTCTGGGAGGAGGAGTTGAGAGTTGCTGGACAGCTTCGCCATTGGGAGAGCCTGCTTTCCATGTGTAAGGCAGGTGCTAAAGTGTTTACTTTTAAGACTTGCCTTGATGCAGGTGTCCACAGTGGATCTCTATTCATTTTAAGGTGTGTGTGGGAGGGAAGTAATGAGGGGAAGTGGGAAATGCTGACTTGCTTTTAATGTCTACCTTTGTTTAAAGCAGACACGGATAGTTTCTTTGGCTAAGGAGGCCAAATAAAAACAAGCAAGTTCATCCAATATAAGTTTTATTAGCAATTTAAACAGCCCACTGTGGTGCAGCCAGCACATTTTTGAAAAACCTTTCAGAGGATATGGAAAGAGATTATAAAAATAATAATCCCAGAGAGAATATTCAGTGGGATTTCAATTAGACTGGATCCCTCTCAGGTCCCCCTTGATCCTCCACATGCTTTTCATAAAACAGCCTTTATTTAGACCTTAATCAAAGTCTATTTGCTTAAATTGGCTTTGCCCTGAGACACAGACACCATTTTTTGATCCTTTTTTTTCCATTGCAGAGCTTTCTCAGGGAACACAGAAGGTGAAGACTAGAAGCAGTGGCCCTGCCTGTGTTCTGAGGCCTCAGGTAAACAGTAATTTGACAGAGTTCTGTGGCACAGCCCTCTTAAGCCATTTCTTATTAGGCTGTCCTCATTAGTGGCAAGGACAAAATTTATCCAAGATCTTCAAACTCTCTCCACTGGGGCCACCTGGAGTTGAGGAGGAATAGGAGTTATAGCCTTTGTCTAACTTTGACGAATGGAAGGAAACTAAGTAGTGCCACAGGACAAAGCAACTGGCTCCTTGCCACCGTGAGCATTACTTCTTTCCATCTACCAGCCTAAAGTATCATTAATAAACACTGGCTACTTTGTGCTCAATGTTGCTCTACAAAGAAAGTTCTAAGAAATGATTCCTTAAGGAATAGTCTCACCGAGAGACAGACAGAAAGGTTTTTTGAGGAATTGGGAATAAGCATGGTCCAAACCTACAATTTTATCAGTATGGGAAACTCCCAGTGTGGAAATTGCCTTTACCAATGCAGATCACTAATTTGTCCATAATATATCATTTTAGATTATTGCCTGGGGTAGTGAGAGCTGAACTGATTTGCTGGTGGTCACATAGCAAATATGTGTCAAAGGCAGAACTTTAACCCAGCTTTGATTCTGAATGGGAACAGTTTAGCAACCAGAGATTGAGAAAGGAACCACCAGGAATTTCTAACCTTAAATAAGAGTGAGGCTTCTGATAGAGACTGTGACTTTAGTGAATGGGAGATTTAGATCAAAAAATAGAATTAGCCCTGAAAGTGCTATTTAAAAGAGGCTGCTCTGTGCTCCAAAGAGCTTGATACCTGGATTAAAGGAGAGGAAATACCAATTCCTTCCAAAGGCTTAGTGAAACAGAAATACTTTTCCTTATGAAATAACAAACTGCTGAGAGTTTAGAACAGAGAGAAGCCTCTTTTAAATAGTTACAAAAATTCTTTAACATCTTTGTACTTTTTTATTGTATTCTGTGCCTGTTGCTTACTTGATTAATTCAGTGACATCAGTTGGGTGGGGAAATAGCTCTCTTACCCTGATTACATTCTGAGCCACCTCTGATTACATTGAGGTAGGGAGGATGGAAAGGTAGAACTTCATATGCTTGTATGAAGAATTGTACCATAGCCAGCAAATGTGATGTGCCACACTCCTGCATTCCACACTTGGGCAAAGTATGAACACCCATTGTATTCTTATTCATAATATGTTTTTACTTTCTGGAAATCACAAATGGTATTTGGAAAGTATTTTCCATTATTTTGAGTGGAATTTCAAGATGTTTATTCCAGGTATGGAAAATGGCATAAATAAAAGAGGGAGACAAAAGAAGACAGCATGAAAACAGCGGACAATGAATGCTCCATTTCACCTGGAACAAAGAGGAGTCAACTGTCCAGGCTATGGTAACCCAAGAAACTGGCTATTGATAAAGACTTTTATGCAATTTTAAGTTACATGAGTCAGGAAGAATTATAAATTTTTGCCAATGGATTTATAATATTAAGAAATAGTCCTATGTGGCAGTTAAGCATTGCAACATGGCCAATCATGGGTAAGATTAAGGCTTATCACAACATGGGAATTAGATATACATTTAAGTTTGAGTAGGTTCACATCTGACTTATACCATATGTTTATACAGAAAACAAGTAGCATCTATCTTGGGGTTCAAATGCGCACACATATACACACAATTCAAGTAAAACAAAGTAGAGATAGGGTATACCAAAGCATAAAATGCAATTTGAAGAAGCACTGAGTGGGTATCACACAAATCCTCTAGGTTCTTATGGCCATTGTTAGCCAGCACCTCTGGACCACTAGCAAATACATACCAAGTTGTTATCATTTAGTTAAGTGTGAATAATTAATATTGCTGTTTCTTATGACTTCACCAACGTCCCAAAGTTTGGCTCCTGTGGCTGTCATTCAAATACACTAGAAGAAAGTACAGTGTTTGGTATGGAAAGATAGAGATAGAGGATTTTTTTTGCTGACATCATTCCAATTGACTGCCCAAGCATGGAATGCATGGTTAGGCAAGATAGAGAAGCTTTGAATTCCTCAATAATGTTGACCTAACAGTTCCATGGCCCTGAAACAGAATGTTGTTGTTATTGTTTTTGAAATTGTATTTCATGCTTGGTATAACTGCTTTGTAGCCTGTGCTCTTGGCATCACAAGTGAACTATCTAACCTGGTCCAAATTCTATGTGACTGAAATTGGAAGAGATGGATATTTACATGAGCCAACAGTCATCTGGGGAGAGAGCAGCCAATGAATTCCTACCTACCTAGGAACCTTGGTTTTAGTGAGTTACTTCTCAGGTACTTCTTCCAGGCCCAGATTACACAAACATGTTCAATATTGGTTCTACAGGCAGTTTGCTTTTAAGAGTGTACCAAGTGTTTCTGTATTCTTGATGATATGTGTAGTTATCTCTGTGAGAATGGAATCAGTCTGGAAATTTTAAAAGGCTCTAAAAATAAATCAAATTTAGTTTTCCATTTTTTAAAGGTGGGATTTGCTTCTTGTTTTTCCACTTCCAATGTCAAGAGATCAGAGTTGAGGGGCGGCCAGGTAGCACAGTGAGTAAGAGCACCAGCTCCAGTGTCGGGAGGACCTGGGGATCAAATCTGGGCTCAGATACTCAGCACCACACCCAGAAAAAACTGGCTGTGTAACCTTGAGCAAGTTACTTAATCCTGATTGCTTTAAAAAAAAAAGATCAGAGTTGAACTTGAATCTGGTGGGATTTCACATATTGCTTTCTATTAGCAGTATATTTTTTTTCAACCAAAAGCAATTTTTATTTCTTATTTTTTCCATCTAACCATCCTTTCATCTTTCTAATTACTTCAAACCTCTGGCCCCCACTTTCACTTGCAAACAACAATACATTAGCTTTAAAGATCATAGGATTATAGAGGGCAAAGCTAGAAGGGACTAGAAATTATCCAATCATCATTCTAACTTTATAATTATATAGGTGAAAGAACCAAAATGGTCCCAGTTAGACAATGGATTATGAATGAGGTAAATCATCTAAATTCACCCCATATTTTTCTTAGCTTCTTTGGTATTAGCCTAGTTGGTTAGAGTATCCCACTATGTCAGGGTTTTTTTGCTTTTGTTTTTGTCTTTTGGTTATTGTTTTAAGACTGGACTTCCCTTTTATATCCCTGAGTGCATACATGAATACATTGGAGAAAAGAGAGGTAAATGAATTGGGCATGCAATTGAAAAAGCTAGAAAAAAAAACAAATTGAAAATCTCCAATTAAATACTAAATTAGAAATACTGAAAACCAAAGGAGAAATTAATAACATTGAAATTAAGAAAACTATTGAATTAATAAATAAAACTAAGAGCTGGTTTTATGAAAAAATCAATAAAATTGATAGACCCTTAGTCAATATGACAAAAAAAAATAAGAAAACCAAATTATGAGTATCAAAAATGAAAAGAGTGAACCTACCACCAATGAGAGGAAATTAAAACAATAATTAGGAATTATTTTGCCCAGTTGTACGCACATAAATTTGACAATCTTAGTGAAATGGATGAATATTTACAAAAATATAGGTTGCCCAAATTAACTGAAGAGGAAGTAAATTACTTAAATAACCCCATCTCAGAAAAAGAAATCAAACAAGTCATCAGTGAATTCCCTAGGGAAAAATCTCCAGGGTCAGACAGATTTACTAGTGAATTCTATCAAACATTTAGAAAACGATTGATTCCAATACTCTACAAACTATTCGGGAAAATTAGTGAAGAAGGAGTCCTACCAAATTCTGTTTATGACACAAACATGGTACTGATACTTAAATTAGGAAGACATAAAACAGAGAAAGAAAATTATAGACCAATCTCCCTCATGAATATGATGCAAAAATTTTAAATAAAATATTAGCAAAAAGACTACAGCAACTTATCACAAGAATAATATACCTTGATCGGGTAGGATTTATTCCAGGAATGCAAGGATGGTTTAATATTCAGAAAACCATCAGTATAATTGATCATATCAACAATAAAACTAGCAAAAACCACATGATTATCTCAATAGATGCAGAAAAGGCTTTTGACAAAATACAATATCCATTCCTATTAAAAACACTAGAAAGAAGAGGAATAAATGGAGCCATCCTTAAAATAATAGGTAGCATCTATTTAAAGCCACCAGCAAGTATTATATGTAATGGGGAGAAGCTAGAAGCATTTCAAATAAGATCAGGGTGAAACAAGGATGTCCACTATCACCCCTCTTATTCAATTTGGTACTAGAAATGTTAGCAGTAGCAATTAGAGAAAAAGAAATCAAAGGAATCAAATTAAGCAAAGAAGAGACCAAGCTATCACTCTTTGCAGATGATATGATGATATATTTAGAGAATCCTAGAGAATCAAGTAAAAAACTACTTGAGACAATAAATAAATTTGGCAAAGTTGCAGGATATAAAATAAACCCATATAAATCCTCGGCATTCCTGTATATTTCTAATGAAATTCAACAGCAAGAGATAGCAAGAGAAAACCCATTTAAAGTTACTGCAGACATTATAAAATACTTGGGCATCTACCTGCCAAAACAAACCCAAGACCTATATGAACACAACTACAAAACACTTTTCACACAAATAAAGTCAGATCTAACTAATTGGAAAGACATCAATTGCTCATGGCTGGGTCGAGCTAATATAATAAAAATGACAATTTTACCTAAATTAAATTATATATTTTGTGCCATACTAATCAGTTTACCAAAAAACTACCTTATAGAGCTAGAAAAAATAGTAACAAAATTCATTTAGAAGAACAAAAGGTCCAGAATATCAAGGGAATTAATGAAAAGAAATGCTAGGGATGGTGGACTAGCTATACCAGATATTAATCTGTAGTATAAAGCAGCAGTCCTCAAAACTACTTGGTACTGGCTGAGGAATAGAGTAGTAGATCAATGGAATAGATTGGGCACACGAGACTCAGCAGTCAATGACTATAGTAATCTACTGTTTGATAAACCCAAAAGACCCCAGTTTTTGGGATAAAAATTCACTATTTGAAAAACTGCTGGGAAAGCTAGAATATAGTATGGCAGAAACTGGGCATAGACAATTATCTAACACCATATACCAAATTCAAGTCTAAATGGGTGCATGATCTAGGTATAAAGGCTGATACTCTAAGCAATCTGGGAAAGCAAGGAATAGTTTACCTGTCAGATTTGTGGAGAGGGGAAGACTTTATGACCAAACAAGAATTAGAGGGCATTATAAAATACAATATGGATAATTTTGATTACATTAAATTGAAAAGCTTCTGTACAAACAAAGCCATTGTAACCAGAATTTAGAGGGAAGTGGAAAATTGGGAAAGAATTTTTACAACCTATGTCACTGATAAAGGACTCATTTCTAAAATATACAGAGAATTGAGTCATATCTATAAGAATACAAGTCATTCTCCAACTGATAAATGGTCAAAGGATATGAACAGACAGTTTACAGAGGAAGAAACTAAAGATATTTATAAGCATAAGAAAAAATGCTCTAAATCACTATTGATTAGAGAAATGCAAATCAAAACAACTGTGAGGTACCATATCTCACCAGTCATATTGGCTAAGATGACAGAACAGGAAAATGACAAATGCTGGAGAGGATGTGGACAAATTGGAACACTAATGCATTGCTGGTGGAGTTGTGATCTGATCCAAACATTCTGGAAAGCAATCTGGAATTATGCCCAAAGGGCTATAAATAATTTCATACCCCTTGGCCCAGCAATACCACTTCTAGGGTTGTATCCCAAAGAGATCATAGAAGTGGGAAAAAGACCCATATATACAAAAATATTTATAGCAGCTCTTTTTGTTGTTACAAAGAATTGGAAATTAAGGGGGTGCTCATCAATTGGGGAATGACTGAACAAGTTGTGGTATATGCATGTTATAGAATACTATTGTGCAACAAGAAACAAGGAGCAGATGGACTTCATATTTACCTGGAGAGGCTTATACAAACTGATGCTGAGTGAAAAGAGTAGAGCCAGGAGGAATTTGTATACAATTACAGACACAACATATGTGTGATGACCACCTTTGATAAACTGGACTCTTCTCAGCAATCCAGAGTCATAAGTCAAACCCAAAAGACTCATGATGGAGAGAGATGTTTACATCCAAAGAAAGAACTGAGATTGAACCCAGATTGAAGCAAACTACCTGCTCTTTTTCATTTTCTTGTTTGGTTTTGTTTCCTCTTTCCCATTCTTCATTCCATCTGTTACAATCCTTTATAACCTGACTAATGCCTAATGTGAAAGTATTTGCAGATACTATACTTGATTATATGCTGTCATGGGGGGTTGGGGGTAGGGAGAGAAAATTTGAAATTCAAGGATTTGTGGTAATGAATCTTGTAAACTAAAAGTAAACAAATTAATAAAGATTAAAAAAAAAAAGACTGGACTTCCCTCTCCTACCAAGAATAGAAGTGCAGGGGCTAGTCATGGACTCAACTCCACTCGAATCATCATCAGCTTTTTGCTACCTGAGTCCATTCTCCGTTTCTTTTTTTTCCTTTTTGGAGGGCAATTGGGGTTAAGTGATTTACCCAAGGTCACAAGGCTAGTTTTTTTGTGTTAAGTGTCTGAGGCTGGATTTGAACTCAGGTCTTCCTGATTCCAGGGCCAGTTCTCTATTCACTGTGCCACCTAGCCATCCCTCATTCTCCATTTCTTAAGTAACCTGATGGCCCCTCACACCTGGGGGATCACCAAATCTATATTAGATTTAGTATAACCACCCATCAGTTTACCCAGGGGTGGGGAACCTGCAGCCTTGAGGCTGCACATGGCCCTCTAGTTCCTCAGGCACAGTCCTTTGACTGAATCAAAACTTCACAGAACAAATCCTTTTATTAAGGAGCCTATTGAAGCTCAAAAGAATCAAGCTAAAGAAATCTGCCAATTTCAACCTCACCTGCAGCAGAAATTAGAGGTGTATACCACCATGGATAGTAAACATCTTACTCACTACTAAAGTTTTTTCTCTTTTGTTATCAACAACTGATATTCCTAATCCGATTACATCTCAAATTTACATATCATTGCTCCAAGAAGAAATTATCTTTTTTTTTTTCTTTTTGGAGGGGGGAGGTCAGGGCAATTGGAATTAAGTGACTTGGCCAAGGTCACATGGCTAGTAAGTGTTAAGAGTCTGAGGTCGGATTTGAACTCAAATCCTCCTGACTCCAGGGCTGGTGCTCTATTCACTGTACCATCTAGCCACCCCAAGAAAAAATTAACTTAAAGCAAATGGCTTAATCAACATAGTGTGATCTCCCCAAGTATCACTGACACAATAGGGTGAAGTAGGAGTCTCCGCCCCATTTACCAGTGTTCTCACAGTATTGAATATCAGAGCAAGGTGGGGACAGGTAGCTCTCATCACCGAAATGAAAGAGTGGAGGTTAGAGGAGGTAATATATGTCATATGGTCATTTTATCAACCTTTCTGGTACCAGAACTCATAATCTCCATATAAATATCAGTGGCTGAAATCTTTGGTTCCTGGCTTCCTATTCTTAGTCCTTTGGATGCAACTATAATTGGGAATTTTAGCACCTGGGTCAAGCATGGGGATGAAAAAGAAATATCTTTCCCCCAGAGAGTCTATTCCATAACCCATGACACAGTTGCTGGGAAGAATGGGAGCATCAGGCAGATGACATGATGATAGGGAAAGATGTGGCATTGGTCAGTCTCTTGATCTTGGAATAGCATAATGCAATTCCCAAGAGCAGGAAAATATGGTGACAGAACCCTCAGGTGGGGAGTTCTGAAATCAGATGAGGAGGCAGAATTTGAGCATCAAAGAAAGACCTCAGTGTAATCTTGGAAGCCCTTCAGGGACCAACCTTTACATATAGGTACAAGGAGACCCATTTGTAACTGTTCTCTCTTAGCTTCATGACCAGATGGCCCAAGGACCCATGTCTTGAGTGCTGCTCTTTCCAATTCTCTTACCTTTTCTATTTCTCTCTTTCCTATCCCTCTCCTTTCCCTTCCCTTCTTTTCCCTCTTCTCCCAACCTCTTTTTCCAGCCTATATTCTTTTTCACTTTCCATTTGCATTAAATGTGAATTATAAATATAGCATCAATAAATGTTGAGAAAATGCAAGACCCAGGCCCCACCCTCAAGGCATTTAGGAGTACTTAGTAAAGCTTATTCATTACCCAGGGCCACTTTCTCTCACTCATGTCTACTTCTGCCTATTTCTTTATATCAAACCTGAGAAAAATGTTTCTCTTCTTATCAGGATTTCAATTGTTTGCTTTTTTTTTGCTTTTATAGATCTCGGATACCTTATATCAAACAGAGATAGCATTCTGAACTGTTCAACTCAATATCCCCCAAATTATAGGATTTGTGAATACATGAGACTCTGCTGAGTTCTGATTATACTTTGCTTGATTTTCTCACTCTCCTCTGTATATCTTCTCCCTTGTACCTATAAAGGCTTCCCTGCAATTGCTGTGACCTTCCCTTTCTTCATTTATATTTCTCCTGAAAAGCCTCTCCCTCAATGAAGCTTTCCCCTACTACCTTTCTCTACTTCTCCTTCCCTTTTATTTGGTAGAAATGTCTTGTTGCTCTTCCCCATTGTTAACACAGCCAGAGAAAAGATAGCCCCATCCCACTAAAAATATAAAGAGTGCATTAGTGAGTTTTATATTGAGTTTCCTCTAAAATGGCTTATTATTTGTATGTAACTCTTTAGAGATTCTCAATCCCTTAGAAATTATGAAGCCCTACTATTGTTTGCTTCCTCCTACAAGTGCCACGTGACATACACATTCTTTGCTTCTTCAAGAATTTGAGGTTTTGTTAGTGTGTCTACTCTTTTTTACCAGCTCAAATTCTTAACCACTTTATGGTGTGATAGCTAGTCTACATGAGTCTCTGTGCAGAAAAATACATCACCCTGTGGTCAATCTAGTGATAAAAATTGCCAAAATTAGCTAGGCTTGTCCTCAGATAGCAAATAGATCAAAAAAATAGTTCATCAGACCCATACTCACAACCTACCATACCTTGAACTGAACTGGCATAACCAAGAATCCAGAGTTCTCATGATGAAGTGTGAGAGTAGGCTTTTAGTGGAAAATATGCATGTATTGTTTCCTCCTATATTTGTGGATGAATATGTGATGTAATTAACATAATTTTCTAAGAGGGGTTCTTTCTGATTTGGTGCAAATGAAAAATTCATGGTCAAAATATTTAAATAAGACATTTATTTTACATATTTAGTGAGGCTCCAAAGGCTCACTCTGAATTGTTGTCCCACTAGATCTGAGAAGTTTTCTAGCACCAAGCATGGCAGATCCTAAATGCCCCTCTGGTGGGGTTTCTCCCAAGAACCACATACATACACCCTAGGCCTGTGCCCCAGATCATCCACTTGGGGAATGTTCTCCTACTAGTAATGGCATCCTTCCTTATCATACATGGATTTTTCCTATACTAGCATATCTATATATATATCTATACATACATATATATATATATATATATTACTCTTCTATCCTTTGTATGGTTCTTTTCTCCTATTCTCCCATAAGTTCTACAAAGATCTCCCCAATATTCCAGAGGACCTCTTTAGGTCAGGACTTCTTAAACTCTTTTGTATCATGGATCATTTTGTAGACTAGTGAAGCATATGGCTTCCTTCTCAGAATAATGGTTTTAGTGCTTAAAATAAAATCATAGGTAAAAAATACAAAGGAAACCCATTGTATTGAAGTAAAGTCATCAAAATATTAATCAAAAATAAGTGTAAGAATCCCAGAACAATTGCTATAGGTCTTTCCACATTTCATGAGAAGCAGGGCAACACTCAAGCTGTTAGCTGTTATCCTTCCACCTTGCTAAACAACCAGGCTCACCTTCTTTTCTGATTATGCATTTCTGGATGATATCCCTTTATGTTTTTCCTCTTGAATAAGTAAAAACTTATTTTGAGTTTTTTGGTTTTAGTCTGAATCTGTGATCTCATTGGTATAAAGAGTTTCCCATGAGGGAGTTCCTTCTGTCAATACAGATATGCAACCTTTTCTCAATTTATGGTTTTAGTAAGTTGAAACCCTAAGAGGGTGTGACTTTTACAGGGTCACACAACCAGCATGTGTCAGATGCAGACTTGAACCTGGGTCTTCCTGACTCTAAGGCCAGCCTTCTATCCACTATTCCATACTGCGTCTCTTATGTATACACACTGTTGTTGGTTATATGCTACAATGTCTTTAGGTCTACAACAATCATGATATATTTCATAGAGCTTTAAAATTTACTTTGCTAAGAATAATTAAGTGATCTAAGTAATGCAAATATTGCTAGACCCACTTAAAAATTTTTTCTTGCTTTTTGGAGGGCGATTGGGGTTAAATGACTTCCCTAAGGTCACATGGCTAGTAAGTGTTAAGTGTCTGAGGCCAGATTTGAACTCAGGTCCTCCTGACTCCAGGGCTGGTGCTCTGTTCACTGTACCACCTATCCACCTGGTTATACCCATTTTTACAGATAAGGACGACTAAAAAATTGGGAGGTTTGCCCATAGTCACACAATTGGTAAGTGTGAGGTAGTATTTGAACTCCACTTTCTTGACTCCTAATCCAACACTATTTCTACAGTTCTGCACTGCCAACATAAACCTCACCTTTAAAGTCTTCTAGGGTACCTTCCATTGTGATTCTTTAAAACAAATCATGGTGTTGCATGATTCAGTAATGTCTTCTGAGCAAGGTTTAGAGAAAGTTGGGTCAGGGAATTGGGGATGAAGGAAAATTCCAGGCAAAAAAGCATAATCTAATTAAAAGGTCATTATAGATTTGTTGTCTAGGAAATCAAGAGATTAGGCTCTATTCACAGCCTATACTTATTGAGAAACAAGCAGGGTTCTTCAGGTTCTTATAAAAATGCTATAATACTTGTCTTCTGAAAGATGTGTTAGATATAGGAAAATATATTTAGATTGCTTGAGATCAATGGCCATCTAAACATTTGAAATACAATGTAATAGATATACCTGAGGGAAACTACATTTCCCAGAATACCTGTGTCTAGGTCTTGTGTGTTTGATAGGACTCCATTTCCCATGAAGTTATGTGCTGATGGTACAACAGGAGATTGTAAGAAGACTAGAAATGATATTGGGTTATTGGTGGTTTCTGCCAAGGTTTGTCTGCCAAAGTTTGTAGAGAGATTTAAGGAGTGTCTGAGACTAAAACGGCAGCATCCAGGAACCCAAGAATCCTATAGATCCCCTGTGGCCCTACAAAGCAAGAAGATGTCTGATGGGGGGTAGAACTGTGGAGCCCTGATGATGATTTTCAACATGAGATACAGGTACTTTGGGGGTGAAGTCCCTTCACTTTAGCTCCAAAAGGACTATGAACTTGTCTTCACTGTCAGAATAAAGACTTTGGAGGGATTTATTTCCTAAACAACTCAAGGGAAAAGAGATGAAATTAGATTTGCTCTGTAGCATATGTTCTATTGTTCCCCTGTAACTATATTATTCCTTTCAGTCTTTATTCAATGTTTTAATATTCTGATGCTGTTCTTTGCCTAGGTCATGACTGAGTACCTAGACCTCAATTTCAAACTAAATGGGGATACAATAGGTCAAATGATGTGAATTATCACTAAAAGTTTCCACAATTTGAACTCAAATTCACCCTCTGGGTGGGATTGCATGACTCACCCTTACATTTCCTGACCTATATGCCTTTGATTCCAGAGCTTGCATCTCTACCACTCAGGACTTGGTTTTGGTTTCTTTTTACTTAAGCCACCATGCCCATACCATGACCACTTTCTTAGCTGCCATTGCTGCTATCTTCGTTCCAGCCATTCATATTCTTGCCAGCATCTATGGATCCTGATCCTATGCCCACAGCATGACAGAAGAGTTGACAGTTTCAGAAGCTAGAGACAGAGTTCCAAAGATAGTGTGGTGGCAGGAGGTACTACTGGGGGTTAATGAGGACAAAAAAAAGTTGACATGAGGTAGCAGTAGAGGAATAAATCAAAGCAGGAAATAGAGCTGGTTCAGGGCTTAGAATTTCTGCTTATGGCTCCTGAACCCAAATAGTTCAGATAATCTAGAGATTGTAAGGAAGAGGGCTCTCAAAAAGGATATTCTACTGGATGAGAAACTAACAACAATGTTTTGTGTCTACAGAGTTTTGATATTAGGAAAGTGTTTTCCTCATAACAGTCCAATAATATACATAATACATTATTTCATTTTTCCCATATTATACAATATGGATAAATATAATAAATGCAATATTTCTTTTTTGACCTCAGTTTCCTCATTTGTAAAATAAGCTGGGAAAGGAAATGGTAAACCACTCCAGTATCTTTGCCAAGAAAACCCTAAATAGGATCACAAAGAGTTGGACATGACTGAAAAACTACTCAATAACAACAATTATCTCCTTTTTGTAGATGAGGAAACTGAGGATCAGAGAGGTGAATTAGCTTAGCAATAGTCACATCGTTAAAGTCAACGATGGGAAAGGTATCTTTACTTGTTAGGGTTTAGGGTTTGAGTCTAAGGAAAAGGAGCTGGATATTGAACTTTAGCTAAAATGAAATATTTAATTTTACAACTCTGCTTAATTATCAAGTAGGTGAAATGCATAAAACATATGGACAAAAAAGGTTGTATTGTCATTCAGGAGGCAGAGATGCTTCCCAGGTCACTACTAGATCATGTCTCCTAATATCCTTAGGGCACTAGTCTGCTTTGGCTCACCCAAGACTGCACAGTCCCTCCTGTCAAGATAGGAGGTTTATCACCTCAGTTGTAGCCCTGTTCAGATGGGAAATCTCTGCAAAGTCTGGGATTTAACCTCCTCACCCTTTTGTGACTCTCCTTGATGCCTTCAGCACATAAAACTAGGAAATAAGAAGTGACATGTCTGTGTCAAAAAATTCTGGTTAGCTTCTTTCAAGGAAGAAAGGGAGAGTGTATAGTTTCAGGCTAGTAGTAAGTCAAATTATCCAAAACACTATAACTTTTATTACACCCCACCATAGGTAAAAATTGAGATTACTTGGTCAATCAATGAATTAGTTGTAATCCCTAAAATGAATTGGAGATAAATTTTAAAAAAATTTTCCTATTTCATCTGTGACATGATGCTTATCCTTTGGGAAAAAGGACTGAACCTCTGAGTGTATTCACATAAGGAACTCGAGGTGAGGAAATATCCTCCGTCCTCAGTGACTAGGGAGTTACCAGTAGAGGTTGTGACTTGCCCTGGTGCACCTAGCTAGTATGTATCAAATACAGGATTTGAACCCAAGTTTTCCTGACTCCTCAGCCAGCTTTCTACCACATCCACAGTCGTCCCTCTGGGCTTATGGCTTTCAAAAAAAAATGTCAGCTGATTCTGGGACTCACTGAGGTATAATGAAGAGGAGCAAGAAATTGCAGGTTTAATTAGGCAAATAATCAGCCTTGGGAATAGACATTTACTAATGGCAAATAGGAAATCAAAGGAAGTATGATAAGTATTAAAAATATGTATTAATTTTCTCCTCTGATACATCTTAGGAAGAAGGCGGGCTTGTGGATGCATTTGGAGGAAGATGCTGGGGAGGGCTGGTTGGGTGAAGAGAAAGGCCAAGATGCTGCTAAATTCCAGGTACTTATGAGCAAAGCTAAAGAAAATGATCATCGTAATTCCAGGTAACCCAAGGTGAAAATTGATATTGTTTGCTCCAGAAGATAAGTGGAGCAGGAAAGTTTCTAAAGGACCCTGAAATGTGAAGTTTTGACCAGTCAGAGATAACACAGGTTTTTAGCTGTCTGTTTACTCTGCACAAGATTTTACTGCCTTCCTTTCAAGCGAGAGAGGAAAGGATTGGTTGCAGTTTTCAGAACTCCTTGGATGATCCAGAGGTGGTTCAAAGTAGAAAAAAATGAAGAGAGATTAACCTTTGATAAGGGAAAATCCCTCAGATAAACACTAAAGCTGAAAGTGACTTCAGATCGGCTCTGCCGATGGGTGTCTGGGAGTCAGCAATGCCATCCATCAAATCTGTTAGGCAGAAGAGTTATCTGGAGCTCATATCCAGGGCAGGGGAACTAAGTTAAGGGCATACCCCCAAGAACAGATGTGAAATAGGAAGGCAAAAATAACACATTCATATGTAATGGTGGCGTGTCCCAACCAGACCTTGGGAGCATATTCCAGCATCATTGAACTAGATACAACTCATTAGTCAAAGGGAGCAAGACAAACAGAAGGAAAAAATAAAGGGAAGAAAATGGATGCAAATGATAAATGGAATACTCACTCTGACAGCGAAAGAAAAAAAATCTTATTAATTGCAAATAAGGAGCATACTAATTTTTCAATGAATACTCATTATATATACACATACACACACACACCTAGGCAGTCAAGTGGTTCTGTTCAGTCAAGCCAGAGTACAGGGCTTAGAGTCAAGAAGGTATGAGTTTGGATGTGGCTTCAGACACTTGAGCAAGTTGTCACCCTTATCATGTCTGTTTCTTCATCTGCTAATTGGGGATAATAACAGCACCTACCTCCCAGGGTGGTCATGAGGGTAAAATGAGATATTTGTAGTCTTTTGCATACTTAAAGTGCTATGTAAATGCTAGCTATTATATACATAAATGTGTGTAATGATGAATATTTTCAAATTCAAAGTCAGCAGAAATTTCTAATTAAAGTACAGAAGCCCAAGTAGGTATAACCAATAGAGTAGCTCAGATACTTTACGAGCGTCCTTCTCATAGACATGCACATTGGGGTGAGTAATATCATTATGGTTCCCAAGTTTTCATGAATAAACTCAACCTATCTTAAACCACTCTTTCTTCCTTACCCAATTGTCCATCTAATATCAAATATTCTACTTTTTCTACCCAAACATTGCTAAGATTCATCCTCTCTTTGTTGTCTCAGAAGTTGATTATAAAGTATCCTTCCCATACTAATGCTAAATTTCAGTTAGATATTAGCAAAAATAAATATTTAAAAAGTACTTTTAATATCATATATCGAAACAACTATAATACAAAGTAGAATGCACTGTGTGTTTAGGAAAAATATTAAAAAGGAGGCTATCAGAGAAATACGTACAGAAAATCTCTGAATTCCTTCATCTAAATCACTGGATCTCATATTAGGTAATTCACTGTCCAGACAAGTACTAAAGCCAAAGGCCATCATATCAGGCATGTCCACCTGTTCTTGATCCCTTATCTTTTCTTCCTTAATAAAAGCTTGCTAAGGATTCACATTTGTTTTTCTACCCCTTTTCTGAAATAATGAATGACTTCCTGTTAAAGTTGAATGAGGCAAGATTTGGTCAGAGAAGAAAATGATGAAAGACTAGATGGGATGAGCCAAACCTGCCCAGTTAATGAGATATTAACATTAGAGAATTAAGAATGGAACCTCAGAGGGAAAACTAGCCAGAGCCTCAATGTGGGTCCTCTTCAATAGGAGTGGAGAAATCAGTAAAGTCATTATTAAGACTAATTTTACCAGCTGTATGATATCATTATGTTAATAAGATATGATATTATTACAATAATGTCTAGCTCAGCATTATGGAATGACAAGTGATTAGAAAATGTTTATTACATTAATTATTTGTGGGAAGAAGGTTGGGATAATTGGATTATATACTTAGAGCAGGAAGGAGTCTCAGAAACAATCTAGTCCAAATCACTCATTTTTTAGATAGAGAAATTAGGGCCCCTGTAAAGAAGATAAATGACATGTCCAAGATCTTACAGGTAATAGGAAAAATAGTCTATCAAAAGAGCATCACCAACTTTTTGTAGGTTTCTTGGGGACTATCTGGCCATTATGCTGCAAGAGGTTTGAAAAACTAAACAGTCAGTGGATCCTATTTAGTTCACTTTTAATAATACATCTGTAATAGGTCATGTTAGACCTGAAGAGAGTTGGTTATTTCCCTAAACATTGCCATATCAGCGTTACATGAGTGACCTTCCTGTTTCACACTGAGCTTCTGGAAGGACTATGAAAGGCAATGAAATGTCTGGGAAGCAAGCAAGCAAGGAAAAGATGGAAAGAATGTTGGAAGAAAGATTCAGCTGCAGTGAGTCCTTGGAAGGCATAGACCAAGACAGAATAATAGCACATATAGTGGAAAGAGTAGCTGTCAGAGACAAGAAGACCTATAAACTGAGGAGAAGCCTGCCTCAGATACGTGGGTTCTTATCCTTATCCTGCTGTAGTAGGAGTCAACAATTGACTGGATTGTAATAGCTGCTCCCCAAATTCCCTCTTTCCCTACCTTTGTGTATCCTAATAGGCTATTCCCTATGCTTGAAATATATTGCTTTTCTCATCTGTACCTATTGAAATTCCTCTATTTCTTCAATCCCTAGCCCTGCTGCCACCTCCTCCATGAGGACTTCCCTGGTTTCCCCTTTCCCCAAGCTAAAAGTGATCTCTCTCTCTCTCTCTCTCTCTCTCTCTCTCTCTCTCTCTCTCTCTTTCTCCAGGGTTAGTGGAACTTTGCTTGAATTTCTCAGTTTTGCATTTTGCTCTGTATCATGCTTACTTGTATATGTCTTATCCCCCTTTACCTTTAATTTTGAGACCAATCCCTTGAGGCCATGACTGTGTTGTTTTTCATTTTTGTGCACCCAGCACTTAGTATAATATCTTTTTCATAAATGCTTAATAAATGTTCATTTAAATTAAACTGAATTGAATTCCAAAACCTAGCCTTGAGGATTATAAGTTCCAGCCCTCCCTGAGGTGAGGATAGAGTCTTCAGAAAAGATATAGATTCTGTTTCTATTTGCTCTTGCCTCTACATATAATTTCTTCTGCATGCATTTCTCCACTAGGTGACCTCTCCCCAAACCCTGGAGACATGAATTTAGTCCATCTAGTTATTTCAGTTCCCATACCACAGCACTTTACATCAAATTCTGCATCCCATTTTCAAAGACATGTCTCTACAGCATGTCTCAAGAGAGAAAACTAGTTCTTTTTCCTTTTTGTTTTTATCATCATTATTCCTCCTGATTGATCCATTCCTCTCTTACCAATCCCCAGTATTTTCTGGCTGTGTGTGACCCTTCCTGTTCACCTGAACCACCACCATGGGTTATCTCCTACTTGGGTAGTAGCAACATATTCTACTGGGCCCAGGAGACCTAGGGTGCTCTGAGCTCTAAGGTCATGATAGAATCAGTCTCAGTCCTAGGGGACATTAGCCTCTAAAAAGGGGGATAAGAATCTTTCTAATTGTGTCTGGATCTTTTTCTCTTAAAAATCACTTACAGAAAGCTTAGCAGTCGCTCCTGCCTAGGATCTCCCCAAACAGGGTACAATAGTATTCAATGTACAAGGGAAATCAGGTGTGGGATATTTACTTATTTGTTTCACACATACACACAAAAGGTTTAGAATATAAGTTTGCATATATTATTTTATTCTATCCCCACAACAGCCCTAAGAAGTAGACACAATTATTATCTGCATTTAATACTTGAGGAGACTGAAGCAGAAAGAGGTGAAGTGACTTGTTCAGGGTCACTCAGATTGTAAGAGACTAAGGCAGGATCTGAACTCAGATTTTCCTGATTCCAAAACCAACACTCTATGCACTAGACCAGGGCTAGGAGTTTTGAGAACCCTCTTTGAATTCAGGGATAGATCTTATTGCTTAATTATCATATGGAAAATCCATGAAGGATAACATCAGTGGAGTTGTGTCCTCTCCCTCCTTCCTTTTTATTGATAAACTTTGTATTATTGGATCTTTTCCTCCCCAGTACCTCTATATAATTTTTCTTTACCATCTTAGGTTATAGAGCTAAATGAGGGGGATACTCTCCCCCCCCCATTAAGTAGTGAGCATAGTGTGGGGGAGGGAGTTATTATTAAGTGGAGAGTAATAGAAGCCCTTTGTTCAAGTTCCAGATGGAGGTCTATGCATTCAGCATCATCAGTCACATAGGATATGGGGTCTGAGCCAAAGTGTGGGTTTTATGATTTCTTCTGATTCTAAGTACAGTTCTAGAATTGTTACATTATGATGCCTCTGACAGTAAGAATGGGGTCAGCACATAGTTGTCAAGTACTGACCCCACCCTATAAGGAAATGGTAAGAATGCCTCATCCTAAATTAACAGATCAGGAAAATTCTATAGAGTATAGATGCTGATAGAACCAGTAATACTGTCTCTATCAAGACCTGGCAAAGACCAAAGAGAGACAATTTGAGTCTGTAATTACTGACCCCATTAAACTGAAAGGATAGGGTCCATCTATGTAGATAAATAATCCAGATTCATGGAGCCAGTCAAGAATGCAATAAACTAGGTTGGCCACAGAGCTTTCCTTTCATACTATCCTCCATAACCATAGGCAAATGTTCTGAGACACCCATCTGGCCCTAATACTTCCTTTTATTGACTTGTTTGTCCACTCCCAAAGCTGTTTTCAGTAGATTTTGTAAATCTGCAGAGAACAGAAGAAAAGCTTATGCAAAATCGCTGGAGGCTGGTGATTTTGAAATCAGCTCTTTCTGGAGGGGATACACTGAGTGTACCACAGGAAGGTTATCCTGTCAAACCCAATTAGCTATGCTTCTCTTAAACTGCACTGTATGTTTCCAGGGTCTTTCATGACATGCAATGTGATGCAGACACTTTGCCAAAGAGACTGCATATAGGAAACATTTTATTTTCCATAAGTAAATGCATACAAATAATTAACATTAAGGAAATGTCAAATATGCATTTTAAAATGATGAAAATCTAGAACATTGTAGAAAATACATATATATATATATATATATGTATGTGTGTATGTATGTATGTATGTATACACACCTACTACCTTCACAGTGATTGTTGGTCTTGTATTTTCTTTTTTTGTCTAAGACTCTAGGTATAATGAAAAATAACAAAAAATTGGGAAAACTAGTGTTAAATAAACAGTATTGGGGAAAAATTCCATGAAGTGGTATCATGAAAAGAGCACCAGATTTTGAGCCAGAAGAGCTGAGTTTGAATACTGACTTTCATACTGATTAGCAATGTATCCTGGAATAAATCATTTCAACTCTCTGGGTCTCCATTTTTTTTTCACCTGTAAAATGCCCTCTACAGGTACTTATCATTTGGATGTTCTTATAAGAACATCATAATTGTCACAGTAGTTCAGCCCTATAGGCCATTCAGACTGGCAGTATCTAGTATCTATCCTTAGAAGTATCATTATTGGATGGTTGATAAGAGGGCAAGGCTATTTTTCATGATGTCACTTAAAAGCTTTTCTTGACCTACCCACCCTAGCAACTTTGGTTGCTACTAGCTACTTCAAATTATTTTGTATAATCTTGTTTTATTTTTTATTTTATTTTATAAATATATTTTATTTTATAAAAATAATTTTATTTGCTTATCTGTGTTCATAGTCTCTCTCCATATATATATACCTCCAATCTCACAAATAGAATGTAAATTCCTTCAAAGCAAAGTCTATTTCATGTTTGTCTATGTAGTCAGCAGGTGGCACTATCTGGTAAGGTTTGTATGATTAAATGGACTACTTCAAGAGAGAAAGGTACTACTAGCTCTCTCCTCATCCCAACTATTTGGAATTTTGTGGTCAATTCACATTCTTACTCCAATTCCTCAGATTCAAAATAAAATGAGAAAAAAAGTTGTGAACTTTGCCTTCAGAGTATCTACCACTGAGAAAAGACTTTTGTCTTTTACTAAACCTGTCACACCACCTGTGACTAAGTACTCAAGATTCAGTAGCTTAGGGTAAATGGTTTGAGGCATGTGATTCATTTCCTCTACTATTGTCAATAACAATGATCAAAATTACCAATAAATCAAAACCATAAGATTGTTATCTAGTTCCTATCTGGGAGAGAGAAGGGAGAGAAACCTAGCATTTTAAACAGAGCTTCAAATCTCTGTTATATTTAATTTTTAGTTAATTAATGGTTATTAACTGACTCTCCACTGCAGTTCCTTTATGCACAATTGAAAACAGACATAAATAACATGGAAGTTGTGACTAGTGTTTTATATGAAAACATAAAAAAACAATAACCACTTAATAGAAAAATTACAAAGGAAATGTCTGTCAACTGTAGGCATAGGGTAAGGGGCAGAGGGATTTAATCTTCACTGTCCTTGACTGACCTAAAGAAAAGACAATAGTCATCAGCTTAAGTCCATTCCAGACACACTCATCAGAGTGCTTGTTAATAAGAAGAGGCTCTAGCCACTGGGATCATGCCTAAAATGCCCAGACTCTAGTCCAGGGGTGGGGAACCTGTGGCCCTCTAGGTCCTCAAGTGCAGCCCTTTGACTGAATTCAAACTTCACACATGCCTGCTCTAGTCTATGAAGCCTCTGTGCCTACAGGGGCTTTTCTGTGTCAACCAGCCATAGATCTGCTGCCACATGTTTGCTTCCTCCAAGAACTGAAAAACTGAAATCTCTCCTCAGTCGCCCAGGCTCATTGTTCCCCTGGAATCTTTCCCCATTAGGTAGGAGTGGGGACCTCAGTCACAATGTCCATAGGAATTACAGTTCCTGAAAGTCCAGGCTACAAGGTTCCAAAACTTTTGCCTGTACTCAAAAAGACCTGGTCACAGCTATGTATTTTTGGCACCTAACATGATGCCTGACACATAGTAACCATTTAGTAAATGTGTACTGAGTGGATGAGATATACCCTGAGCATCCCTGGTTGTAAGATTTACCTCTGATGAATGTGTCTAATGTCTTTGGCCTAACTCTTCCCTCTAAGAGTATTTTTGAGAAGAAATTCCCAGAGGGAATAAAAAGGAAAGCAACTCTTTAGGGAGTTAAGCAAGCAGGCTCTTCCCAGATGTCTAGGAGTGGCATTTCTTCACAGACCTCAGTCAAATGAATTCTAGTAGTAAATTCACAGTTTACTCTTAGAGTTTTCGTGTTTACCAAATGCTTTATGCGTAGCATCTCATTTGGTCCTCGAAAGATTGGGGACTTGAGGGTTTTGAATCAATATTATAATTAGTAAGGAACAGTTTGCTTGTCCTGCATTCCCATCTCTCCTCAGGCCAAAAGGAGAAAACTGAACGGAAGTAAAAGCCTAGAGGACCAAGTCAGCTTCATGCTTTTGCACACACAGGCACATGCATGACTACAAATGATTGACAAGAAAAGGTGATATAACAGGGTTTCCACAGTCTCACTCCTCTCTTCCATTTCAACCGAAAATAGGACTAAATACTTCCAAAGGAGCTAAATCGGCTGTGTGGGAGATGACAGGAGATAGGCACTTATTTCTATAAGAAACAGCTCATGGTAGGGGACTGGGGTGGGGAGAGAAGAGCAGTTCTGCAGTCCTGACTCTTCTTGCATGAGGGCCCTGGGCTAAGCGAGTTTTCAGTTCGCCTTGTCTCACCATCTCCCTATATCATAAACCCCAGAACTAATGTGTAATTCAGCTTCTTCCCTGATAGAGAAAGGATTATAGCGCTGATCCATTGCTGGATCGCCAAGAGGAAGGACTGATAATAATTAAAGCAAAACGTTTTGTGGATATCTAGAATATTGCTATAAATGAAGCAGTGTGGTAGGGATGGGAGGGCTGGGAAGGCTGTTTTCTGTACCAGAGAACCTGAGCTGGGGTCCTCCAGTGGCCGCATGAGCTTGTACTTGTCATCTCACCTCTGAACCCGTTTCCTTAACTGCACAATAAGGGGTCAGACTAGGTGACCTCTAGGGTTCCTTCCATTTCTAAATCTCCAAGGCCAAGTACTTTGTTATCATTAAAGGAAGCACAGGCATATCTTGCAGCAGGGATAATTTAAATCAGGCTCTTAGGAAGAGCTTCCTAACTGCAATGAGCTCATACTAAGGGATGATGTTGGATTCTCCTTTTTTCAGAGATTTGGCAGAGTTTATTATTATTTAAGGCCCTAGAAGTCAGGAAACAAGCTAAAGACCCTCCATTCCTCCTCTTTCACCCCCCCAGTTTTAGGATTTTTTATATTTACGAAATTTTCTATAGCTAAGACAAAATTTAAAACATAGAAATATTTGGAATACATTTATTAGAAAATAGCCCTGATATTTCGGTTTCATTTCTAGTCTGCTCTCATTTAGAGAACTCCAACTAGTTGTTTCCTTACTTGAGTACCTGCACAGCTCTCTAATTCCAAGGCATCTCTTCCAAGCACACAGCCTGGAAGGCTTCGTGGCCCCTTGAGGAAAGTGGGCATGTACTAACATTGGGAGAAAATTTCATCTTTCCAAACCCATGTTCCAGTTGACATCCCCTGTCTGTCCTACAAATGCTGGCTCACTTGTGCCAACGACTTCTTTTGGAAATGTGATTTCTAGCCAAATTATGCACCACATTGTTGATACAGATTTCTGTTCTTTTCCTCTTCCTTCATAAAAGAACATATTCAGTACTAACATCAGGTTCTCTAAACTAACTTCTATTATAGTACACAGCAGGTAGTAAACATATGGAACTCTGGTGTTTAATATTTAATTACTTGTTGAATTGTTGATTCGAATTTGATGCTCTGAATGGTGACCTTAGCAAAGGAAGGCTTCATGTGATGTCCCCCTGCCCAAGTCCCTGTTCCTCTTTTTTCTACTTAGACCCCTGATGGAAAGAAGATAAAGCCACATAGGTGTTACTAGTGGATATTTTTAGGCAATGGTCTAAAGTAATATTCATCTACATTTCAGAAAAAAAAGCTAGACTTTTCTTCCTTCATAAAAATATTATTAATATTATTTTATAGGATCATAAATCTAGGCTTAAAATGGTCCTTAGAAGCCAGTACTTCAATGGATAGAACACAGTAATAGCTGACATTTATAGAGGATTTATGGTACACAAAGTACTTTACCCACATTATCTCATATGATTCACATAACAAACTTGCCAGGCTACTGTGGACATATTCTTAAGGAACTAGTGTTCCTTTGGGCTGAAGAATGGGTCAAGGCCTCTGGGGATTAAGGAAAAGAGAGAATGGGAGGGAGGAATGGGACATCATCAATAAGACCAGTGCCAAAGTTGGGGGCAGTATGTGAGGTGAAAGAAAGGCAAGAGCTGCTTTTGAGGCTAACAGATAATCTTCCTGCTTCTGTAGAACCCTTCTTGGAGAGACCACGAATTTTGGGAAAGGAAAATACAAGAAGTGGGGTGGGCAATAGGGACCCTAAGCAGAGCCTGGAAGTTTCTCTGAGTAGAAAGAAATTCCAAGGGGTGACAATAGGTAGGGAAATAAGATTTCTATGATGATCCAATTGGAAGTGACCATTTTAATATAAGAAGTTTCCATAAGTCAAAGGCTGCCAATGCAATTTGGAAACTCGGCACTTTTGGTGCTTAGAAATAATGTTTGAGGGTGAGACTAGGTGGCACAGTAAGTAAAGCGCTGGCCCCGGAGTTGGGAGGACACTTAACACCCACACAAAAAAACTAGCCATGTAACCTTGGGCAAGTTACTTAACCCCAATTGCCCTCCAAAAGGCAAAAAAAAAAAAGAATGTTTGAGATCCTTTTTCCCTCAAAAATTGAGATGTTTACCAATCTAGTTTATGTTACATTTTCCAGAGTATCTTACAAAAAAAAAGTCAATTTTCCCCCAGTGCAGTTTTTTCAGTGTCACAGCTAAATCAAGTCAAATGATTGACAAATTATTAAATTAAACATTTATTAAGCTCCATCTATATGTCTTAGCTGTGCTATGTGTGGTGGCAATGGGATAAAGGAGAAAGAGAAAGCCAATTGTTAAATTGCAGTGTGAGCATTTATACCTCAGAAATCACTAAACATTACAAATCTGGTCTTGATTGATTGTTTTGTTGATTATCTAGACTTCAGAAAGTGTTACTAATTTAGATTAAATTAGAAGTGTCTTCTGCAAGTGCTGCACCCTTCTCCCCCCCCCCCCCCCGCCCCCCAAAGCCTATTGTTAAATTCTTACCAGCACACACTTGGCTGTGAGGGACACAAACATGATATATAACATAGTTCCTGCCTTCAGGGAGTTTACAGTCTGGTTGTTGGAGAAGTCAGATTTGTAGACATAAAACAGACAAAAGCATCAGTGATACAGGGTAATTGCTATAAGACATCATTGAGGGAAGAGCTCAGGATAGGCTTGACCTGACTTATAAAGGATATGAAGAACATGGATCATTAGAAATTCAGAAGGAGGGTACATCAGAAAGAGGAAAAGCATCACTCAATACATAGGGGCTGCCTAAAGTAAAATAGATGTGTTATCCTGACAAACCAGCCATTCAATGCTTGGACTTGAATTGCAAGATATTGGAAATGACTGCAAGAGAAGGACTTGGATACCTTGGATTCTTTGATACCTTGGATACCACTATAAAGATGTTCACTGAAGGATAATAGGTCAGAATCAGGTAGAAATGAGTAGCTCCTTGGTCCATTTCTGTTGGCCCCAAAGTAGCCACCTCATTCAGGACAGGTGGCCTCAAGTTCTAAGTTCTTATACTCTGGACACATTCTGTAGGATCACTAATTAAAGGTGCATAGCAATGGTATGCCCTTGCTCAGGGGTTGAGACGGCCACTGGGCAGAGGGTTTTCATACTCCCCTGGGACTCAGTGGGGAAAAGTACCAAATTAGTTTGGCTTTTTTCATCCAGGACAGTTTCTGTTGGGTAAAGGAAAATAGCCAAGCCTGTGACCCAGCCTAGGGGCTTTTTCACTAGCTAGAGGTAATAAATTCTCAGGTTAGCCTTGCACAAAGTACAGTTAAGGGCAGACTCTGGAGCTTGGAACAGGCTGATTCCTGTGAAATAAAAAAACTAAGCAAAAAGTAACACTCAAAACAGCAACACATGACCACAAGAGAAGCAGTCATTAAGTCTGTTTAGAATTTTGCCCTTTTGAGCTCAGGCCAGTAATTTAATTGTCTTCCTCCACAAGAACATTTTAGCTCTAGAAGGAATATAAGAAATTACCTAGTTCAATTCTCTCCTTACATAGATGGGGAAATTAAAGCCCAAGGACCCTCATTGACTTGAACCATAAAGTGAATTCATGGCAGAGTCAGGCCCTGATTCCTAGCTCAATATTCTTTCCATTCTTTTCCATTGATTTGAACCCCATGACCATTCAGTTGGGTTTATGCCACAGTCTTATAACCTCTAGCTCCCTCAAGGCCCTGTCCTATAAATCCTCTGTTGCTAAATTAAATGATAAAAGGATGTCCTTATTTGGCTTTGGGAATAGCCTGCCTTTAGTCTGTTTTTCTTATACTCTTGTAGTTGCTTCCCACCCTTGTTCCTCTTGCCTGGCCAAGCAAGAGGGAAAAAAAAAATCAGACTAGCAAGCACACCTGCGAACTTAACTCTTTGGCAGCAAAGTTAAATAACTTGGATCTGGAAAACTTCCTTTAATGGCGAATAAACATATGTTTTGAAATTAGGGTGAAAACATAAGTGATAATGAATTCTTGCATCCATTCATTCGATCCACAGTTTTTGAGTGCTTTGCCTATTACTATATGCCAAAGTAAGGGACCAGACACTGAATTCCTTTTTCTTGAACTGAACTGCCAAGCATTCAAACTCTGTTGCAGAGAGCACCACTCTGATGGACTGGCCATGCTGTTCAAATGCCAAACATACGCCTGCCAAAAAGACTATTTTAGGGAGAATTCACGTATGGCAAACGCTCACATGGTGGTCAGAAAAAGTGATTCAAGGACACTCTCGAGGTCTCTATGAAGAAATTTGGATTGATTGTGTGACATGGGAGAAGTTGGCAAAGGATCACCCACCATACTTGCAACATCGAAGGTTCTATGATCTATTAGCAAAGCAGAATTGAAGTAGGTCAAAGGAAACGCTAGATGTGAAAATTTGGAGAATCCAACCCAAATGTTGACCTGGACTATTTGTGCCTGAGCTATTGGTAGAGTTTTCCAGGCTTGGATTGGTCTGATCAGCCATAGTCAAATATATTGAGCTTGACTCCTACATAGTGATGTCATTTTGGTCCTCTTCAAGAATAAAGGACAACAATCAATCAGCTGCATGTAATAACGTTCCCCTTACTCATAAGGAAATGAAACTGATTGGCCTAATTCAGTCTGTATCTATAAAGCACAAAGTAAAGTGATTACTTGGCAATTACCTAGTAATTTCATTCATATAAACAGTGAATTCAGGATACAAATCAGGGGTTTTGCTTTAGGTTTGGTTTTTTTTGTTTGTCCAAAATTATCCAGCTTGCTAGATAATTGTCCGATTTTCATTCTCTTTGTGCTATATATATGTGCTATATGACACAGCCAGAGTTAGCTAAATCAGCTTCATTTTTCTTTAGGTGTTGCTTAAACTTATGCATATAAGGCATATAGTTATAGTTGTCAAAAAGTGCTTTCAATTGGACAAAGCTCTCGGACTCTATTTCACAGAAGCATAGAAACAAAGGAAATAACTAAGTGACTTTTCTCAGATCTGATGCTGTAATATATAACCTCAAACTTAAAAGGCTCTACCATTCTAAAGATATGTTTGGTTTATGTGTCTTATTATGAATTAAACTGAAATGATAAAGAGAAGAACAAGGCAGGCACCTTTTTCACAGTCAGCATAATGAAGTTTGCTGGTGGCTGAGAGATGGCTATAATCTCATCAGCCTTCTGCATGATGATTGAAAATTCTATGTTGCATTGTCATGACTTCACAACCCACAGAAGTTTGAGAGCAAAAGGTAGCATCTTGGGTAATTCACTTGGCTTTTTGGAGGTTTGGACTAGTCCCAGGGACCCTTCCTCTATGGATTCAACAATTTACTGTACTGTTTATGCCACTAATGTCCTACTCTGGTTCAGCATGATGTGAAGGTGATTCTGACTTTTTAAAAGTGATGATGCCAGTGGAGAACAAACTCTGGTAGATCCTACCAAGATGACAAGACTGATAGTTTAGGCCTGATAATAGGCTGCCATCCAAGGTAAACCTAGCAAAGCTTCGGAGATGTTCATGATCAGAGGTTCACCACAAGATGGTGTGAGTTCACCACTTTGTTGTTCTTGGTGTGCTTTGTCACAATTATACATGAAATCATCTATCAAAGCATGTAGCTTGGTGGAGAGATACCTTCCCAAGGGTGAGCTGGTAAATGTTTAACAACTATCTCCCCAGAAAAAGAAATGTATACATGACAATTTTTAGTCTAATTTGCATTATTAACAATTTCTACATTGATCTTCTAAGTCTATGCAATCCACAAAAGAACAAATCAAACCTTGATTTGTAGCATTTGCTATATCCTGAGGAATGAATGTTAACACTGAAAATTTAACAATCAGCTCTCCTAAGGTTTGAGCTGGCTCTGGCAACACAGCCCTGGATGGTCTACTGATGACAGTATGGGACTTTTAAAGTACTGACATTCTTGATTGTTAAATGTAATTGAATATTCTGTGAGGGTGCCAGCTAGCTATACAGCTACAAAAAGAGTCCATTTCCAGGTTCTACTCTACCTCTGCTTTTTGCATACCATCTCCAGACTTCTCTTCTCCTCTTCAATCCTCCTCACCACTATTTAATTTACAGAAGCAGTAACAATGCTTGTACTTGGACCAAAACCACCCTTACCTGTCAATAAATGAGAATAGAGGTTTGCTTTAGGTTAAAAACTTGGGCTGGTTCTTTCTGGTTACCATTAAGAGCATTTGCCACTTTTAGTCTTGTAAGAAGGCCCTCTAGGGGGCCTGGGTCTCCTGTGATGTCACTCATCTAGGCATTTTTGAATCAGAGGCAGCATCTTATAAATAATCCACCAAGAATTTTTTCTGCTCTGTTGCACCAATCCTTATCACAGGTTAAGATTTTCTAATTAAAGCAAAATTCAAACAAATGTAGGATTCTATTTGTTGAAGACAGTACATTTTGTTTCTGGAAAACAGAGACCACCCTCCTCCAACCCCTCCATCCCAAAATCTAGATTAAAATGATCTCCTGTCCTTGCTTCCTACCCAGCCTCTGAACATCCCCTTTCTTATAAAGAAAGGCCAAGTGAGGCATGCAAATAATGCTCACAAATGCTCCCTGTTACCATCTGGGTCTCTTCCATTAGAAGGGAGTACCATAAAGGGAGAGGCTGTTTGGCAGGGGCCTATGTGCAAAAGGCTTGGGGATTTTTGTGTACAACTAGTTCAATATGTCATGGCTGTCCAAAGCATAGTATAGGGAAAAAAACACTGAACGTGTTCCAGAAGAGCTGGGTGTGGGGGTCCTGGCTCTGACACTTACTGTATATGTCATGTATATGTACATATAACTACAGATATATATTCATATACATTAATATGTACATACATATACATATAGACATAGATATATACATATATGTGTGTGTATGTATATATGCATATATATCTATCCATCTATCTGTCTATGAACTTTCCCTCTCTCTATAGAGAGGAACATCCTACTTTGAATGTCTGAAATTGGAGTTATAGGGATCTGTAATGTTAATGGGATATAAGATCTTCCCTGCCTATTAATAGGCCTCAGGTGGAGCCCTTTAAGGGAAGCTTGCTTAGAGGAGGCTTACTTGTAGGAAGGCTTTCACACCTTTTGTTAATTTCTAATTAGGCACTGAGTCGTGAGGGCTATGATGCCTTCTGACTCTAAAAAGGCTATATATACTCTGAGGTTAGCATTTTGCTTTGGGGGCTCCCTCCTTGGAAGTGTTCTAGTGATTTGACCAGATGAGACTCTGGGTAGCTGTTAAGGAGCCCCTCCAACTTTGAAAAGCCCAGATGTTGCTGCTTCTCTCTCTGGTAATGTATTGCCTTGTTGGACAGTTGGATCTGTCTGTTGATCTGTGCTAATTTCTCAGACAGAAGCCTTGTCTGTTGGTCTTTATTTTTCTGCTTGTACTTTCTCTGTTCTCTGTTTATATTTTCTTGAAGTTCAGGGTGCTGACTTTTCCCCTGAACTAGTGAATGTAATTTTAAAGGATTGTTGATCCCTTAAACAGCTATCTTTCCCAGTAAAGCAAATCTAAGAACCTGGGTATGACAGTATGTGCCACTATAGGATCTCATTAAGATAGCTCTTACTGAATTTTCTATATACTGCCAGATCTCTTTTTTTGGGGTGCCCATAAAGGCTTTAGAAACCTGAAGTTTGAAGGTCTTTTCTAACCTGAAGATTTTATGACCCATCTGAAGAAGAGTTATGAGAACACAAGAGGCTTCTACAGAATAGTGGATAGAGAGATAACCTCAGAGATAAGTTGAACTGGATTCAAATCTTGCTTTTGGCAAATACTGGCTATGTCACCTTGGGCAAGTCATTGAACCTATCAGTGCCCCCATTTAAATCTCTAAGTCTATAAATTACAAAGCAAGTATTGGCTTTAGATGAAGTAACAAAAAGCAGGGGTAGCAATCATGATCTAAAACAAAGCAAGAGCAAAAATAGACCTAGTTAAAAGAAGCTACATTTTGCTAAAAGGTATAACAGATAATGAAGGAATATAAAAAAAATTCATACACAATTGGCTATATATTTGGTTGAAATAACATTCTAGTAAGGCCAGTAGTGTCATGAGACTGATCCCCACATGGACCTACACCACTGGTCACAAGAACATATCAGATATAAGTGTTGTGTTGTATTGTAGGGTGTGTGTGTGTGTGTGTGTGTGTGTGTGTGTTGGACTTGTGATTTCAGTGGGGCATGTATTCCCAGCCTGAAAATATTCTACTTTCTTGCTTTCTTACAGGTCTAAGGCATCAGGGATTCATTCCAGAAATCTTAGTCTATGTCTCATTGTGTAAATGAAACTTTCCATTATTATATAATTCATCCAAACTGATTTGAACTTGTGATATCAAGCTCTCTGGTTCAATTATCTGTAATAGTAAGGCAATTTGAAGATCTTCCCTGTCCCTTAATAAGTCTAAGTGAACTTGAGAACCTTCCCTGATTTGAAAATACACTCTGACCCCTAATAGGCTGAATGTGGTCACATGGAGCCTGTGGTGGGAGGAGTTTGCTGAAGGGTGGAGCAGAGCCCACAGGAAGCTGGGAGTCAGAACCTGTTAGATGGTTGGGAGGAGAGTTTGTTTCCAAGGGAGACAGATAGGCTTGTGAGTAAATATTGGCTAAATATTGGTTTGTGGGAAGGCTAAAGGATGTAAAGGATGTAGCTAGTTTATAGTCTGTATCCCTTGGAAACAAATTCTCCTCCCAACCATCTAGCTACCTCTGACTCCCAGCTTCCTGTGGGCTCTGCTCCACCCTTCAGCAAACTCCTCCCACTACAGGCTCCATGTGATTACATTCAGCCAATTAGGGGGCAGAGTTTACTTTCAAATCAGGGGAGGTCCCCAAATTCCCTTTGACTTAATAAGGGGCAGGGAAGATCTTCAAATTACCATTACCATTACAGATGATTGAACCAGAGAGCTTGATATCACAAGTTCAAATCAGTTTGGATGAATTATAATAATGCAATGTTTTATTTATGCAATGAGACATAAACTAAGATTTCTGGAAGGAATAAATCCCTGATCACTTAGAACTGTAAGAAAGCAAGAAAGTAGAATATTTTTAGGCTGATAACACATGCCTCAGGTAGATAATGAAGAAGGAACTCTTGAGGACCTATAGAGAAATGACTGGAAATTGTCCAGAGCAGCAATTGTCAAAATGAAGTCATAGGTCTTCTTGTAGTCCTTGAGACCCTTTCAAGGGTCCTCAAGGTCAAAATCATACTAAAATGCTATTTGCCTATAAAAATTCTCCTCCCTTTTCCAACTACATACCTGTGTGAGGCTGGATTTTCTTTAAATAATTTAACCAAAGCAACATATTACAACAGACTGAATATAGATATGAGAATCCAGCTGTCTTCTATTAGGCCAATATTAAAGAGATTTGCAAAAATGTGTTTAAAAATGCCATTCTTCATTAATTTTTTTGTTTTGGAAAATATAGTTATTTTAATAAAATACATTATTCATATTAACAGTAAATATTTATTGTTATTTTAAAGTAATTAATGAATATTTTAAGCATCAATTTTCACTTTTAACATGGTAAGCATTGATATAAACCATGAGCAAATGTTCTTTGGGGTCCTTAATAATTTGAGACCAATAAGTTTGAAAACTGATTTTCTAAAGAAATTTAGGCGAGGTGTCAGAACCCAGTCGATCCAAAATTCATTGTTAGACATTTTTTAAACCTCTTCCAATAACACGGAATTGCCAGTTTTTCACTTTTACAGGATTATCTCCCAATAGCTTCTATAGTATTTTATGATATACAACAAGAAGATGACCTCATGAAGAAGCAAGTGTTAATACTACTTAATTTATATATAAGTAAACTGAGGTCTGATTTCACAGAGCTAGTAAATGTTAAAGCAATCAACAAGCATTTATTAAGCACCTATCTCAGCAGCCTGGTAGTGTGCTTTGTGCTGGGAATACAAAGACAAAGATAAAAGTCCCTGACCTCAAAGAGCAGACTTTTTTTTTGCGGGGGGAAGGCAGGACAATTGGGGTTAAGTGACTTCCCCAAGGTCACACAGCTAATTAAGTGTCATGTGTCTGAGGCTGGATTTGAACTCAGGTCCTTCTGACTCCAGGACCAGTGCTCCACTCACTGTGTCAGCTAGCTGCCCCAAGCACACATTTTATTGGGCAGAATCAACAAAGGACTGGATATTCTGCTTTGGCATCGAGCATTTGTCCCAGTCTCCATACTATCTACACTTTCTCAGTATCCTCTTGCTCCCGTACTCGTAGTCATATTATCGAACCAGAAAAGACTTTACACATTATCAATAATACTTTCATTTTTATTTCCTAACTCATGGGGTCATTGTGGCATCACTTTGTAAAAGATCCAGGGTCCTCACTGGCTTTTATCACCTATACTGGACCTTGGAGAAGTAGCTAGTAGCATCCAGAGGTAGTGGCCATTCAGCAATAGCCAGCCTACATCCCAGTGGTGTGACAGAGGTGGGGGTGTTGAGGAGGGCAGAATGTAGCCTCTGCAAAGACTCCCCCATATCACAGATTCCTGCACTTTGTCTTATTTCCTTGGACACCAGCCTGCCTGATGGCACCAAAACTCAGATCTTGACACAGAAACTGAGAGCCTTACTCACCCATTGACATGGATGTAAGACCAAACAATAGTCACTCTTATCAGTCATTCTTAACACTTGGCACCATGCCGAGGCAGACCTGGCCCCCCTCAGAACAGCTCAAAGACCCACCCACCCCTGCCAAGAACTAACAAAGGACTTCTCAGCAGGACTAAGCCATTCTCACCCACTGATAGAGCTCCCCAGACCCCAAATGAAATGGGAGCCCCAGTAACTTCCCTAAAGCTGCCCGACTACTGACACGGTCCCCTGCACCTGACTCATAGGCCATTGGACATCAGGATCCTGCTCTCCAGCAGCAACTTCTTAGAGTCCCAATGACTCCTCACTAGTCCCTTGGAGCCCCTGGAGAGTAGGCCATTGCCACTAATCCTGATTTTAGAACTGTCCTTCAGTGTCTTCACTGACTTCCACCACCTTTGTGGGGCCCAAAGCAGGAGAGGAGCTCTTCATCTGAACCTGACCCTCCCTCCTATGTTCCTTCTGGGGTGGAGGAATGGGGGAGAGTGGGGAGGATCCTATAATACCATAAATGTGACTTGCCTAGGCCTTTTGTGTTTCCTATGTGTTTTCCTCTATCCTTTTATGCTCCACATACAGTACCTTCTCTTTCCAGTTATACTGTATGTTGTTTGGAGACAGCGAGCTCCAGTTATGGGGGAAATATCTTACTGTTTTCCCTCCACAACAAGAAATTCTTCTTAAAATGCCATCTCAGTGAAAGCCTTTGTTGATTTTATGTACTGACTGACTGTGAAAGGTAAGCACATGGGTGGGGGCTTGTACGTTATAATTTAGGGACCCAATATTCTCATGCAAGCTCAGAAGGGCAGTCTTAGATGGGGTGTTTCATTACACTCCTACCTCTCTAGGACTCAGTTGTTCTTTTTTCTCTTTCTTCTAATTTGCAAAATGAGGCTATTGAACTAGATGATCACTAGGGTGTCTTCCAGCTCTGTTCTTCCATTTTCCATCAAAGTTGCTAGATAGTAACCAGATGTCCCCTCTCTTTCCCATCCTCCCACAACCTCAGACAGACACAGCAGCATCAACTTGAGTCCATCTCATTTTCCCTTGAAAAATCCCTAGCCCATTTCCATGCCTTGAACCCAGCAACAGCTGAGGAGCCAGGGCATACACCTAAAAATGAAGGAAACAACTGATCTGTAGATAAAGTCACTGTATGATACTTCAGGAAATCAAAAGACACAGAGATTTCAGCAAATTGGGTGGGTGTTGGGGGTGAAGAAAGGTAGCACTCAGCCCATGCACTTGTTAACTGATTGCCCCTCAGGAAAGACAAAGGGAAAGAAACTGAGTTGAGGCATCTGTTTGCCTTCGAACTGTGACTGAGACATGAAGAGGCATTTACTTGTTATCATCAGCCCAGGGAGAGCCGTTCTCAGAACGGAAATGCTAATCATCAATCTCCCTGTGCATGCGATGTCTCTGTTTAATAGCTGATAGAGCGTCTCCAAAGGGCTTTTTTTTCTTTTTTTTTTTCTACTCTTTGTTTAAAATGACATATAATGGGCCTGGACTTATCAGTGTCTCTAAATGCATTTTCTGCGCTTTATCCCCACTAGGGGATTTAGTCCATTCTAATGAATATGTGCAGGATTGATTTTGAGCTTGCTATAATTTAATCCATCAATTTAACATTAAATGAATATGCAAAGGGGGTCTCTTTGTGGATGAAAAACAGAAGGGGAACATTCTTATTAATTTAAAATGGACTTGAGAAATGGAAAGAGGCTGATGCTATTAGTATCTGCCATTGGGCCTAGTGGCTGGGCTATGTGTTACCATGTATGAATACTGAAGTGGCTGAAACAAGTCTGCGGCCATTCAGAGGACCCATAACATGACAGGCTTAGAACTCAGAAGAATACAGTCAGTCCCCTGGGACCTGGAATTGAAGCGAGGACATCTCAGCGAGACTGGAGGCTGGGCCACTCAGCCAGTATCTCATTCTTTTGGACACTAGTTGGCTTTGTAACCCAGAGTTCTCACTCAGTAAAAGGCTGGAGCCGAATGAAAGAACCTAAACCAAATTCGATGTCACATCATTTGAAATTACATCAACCACTTAGGGTTAGAACAACAGGGTTAATTGATTTCAGATTCCTTTGATTCCCAAAGATCTATCATGGCCCTGGGAGAAGAGAACATTTAACAAAGCCAAAAGGGAAACAAAAGACCTTTCAAACCCAAGCAGCAGCAAGGGAAAGGCAGGAAGCCTTCCCAGCTCCACAGAAAGGATAGAGAAGTCACACTGAATCGGAAAGAGGAAATTCCTTAGGTATCAGATCAGGAACATCCTTGGACATGGTTGCTCTCCTGTCATACAGGGATCTGGCTTTGTCCTTCTGGAAAGAGAAAGACAACAAAAACGATCTGGAAAAACAAAAACAAAAAAGCAAAACCCTGCCACTGCTGAATCATGCTTCTGTTTGTTTACCACTGTCAGTATGCCCTGACTTCACTGATTTGCAGGAGGTAAAAGCAAGGCAAGGCTGATCACTATATCCTTTGAGTTCCTTTTACTCTTGCTGACCCTCCAACCTCCAACGTCAAGGAGTCAAACAAGACTATGTCAGTCCTTTACCTACTGGAAAAGTTTTCTGGTGGAGATTAACCTAAAATCCCTAATTCATTTTTGTTGTTGTTGTTGTTCTGTCTTGCTGTCTGCACTTCAGAGAGTTCCAGGTCCATAGCCTTCTGGAAGCAAACATTGGTTTGCCATACCTGATCTAGGAATTTTGCTATGCCTGATCTAGGAATTTTGGTAGCAAATCAATCATTCACTCGGCCAATACATTTATTGAGATCCTGAAGGATTAGGTCTTAATTTTAATATTCATCAAAATTCCATGGAACTACATTGTTGTAGCTCAGTCTTACAAAAAGTAGGATTAGGGGTGGTTAGGTGGCACAGTGAGTAAGAGCGCAGGCCCCGGCATTGGTAGGACCCGGGATCGGTTCAGGTCTCAGATACTTAACACCCACAGAAAAACCCACACAAAAAAAAACTGGCCTGTAACCTTGGGCAAGCTACTTAACCCCAATTGCTTAAAAAAAAAGTAGGATTAGAGGTGGAGATCATTAATTCAGAATATCAGACCTTAGAAGGGGGCAACTAAAATATTCCAGGTACTTTGCTACAATACCCTTGTGAGGTAAGTGCTATTATTGTCCTCATTTTACAGTTGAGGAAACTGAGGTAAAGACATGACTTGTCTAGGGTCACACAGGTAGCAAGTAAGTATCTGAAGTCAGATTGGAATTCAGCTCTTTCTGACTCCAAACCCAGCACTCCATCTGCTGTAACACCTCGCTGCCTCAGAGATCATTTAGTTCAATTCTATACCTTACAGCTGAAGACATTGAGCTGTAAGGTTGCAGTGACTTGTCCAAGATCACATAGCTAATATGTGACAGAATCAGTACTATGTCACACTACCACTCTAATAACCATTAAGGTGTTTGTCACTTCTGTTTGTCAGCACTTAGGTTAAAAACAAAGGTAACCCCTTAGCTTAGGCTAAACAAGACTCTACTATAGTCCTGGACCCTGATCAATGACCTTGGACAGCTACATTCCCTTTATTTGAAAGCTGGCTTTCTTATTTCCCAGGATAACATTACAGAGGACAATTCTTCTCTTTTGCTTTTACTATAAAGCTAGGAGTTAGAGCTCACCAAAACCATGCCTACAAAACTGAAATAACTGGTTGAAAAAAGAAACAATCAACAAATCAACCAGGATACTAAAAAAAATGGTTTTTTTTCTCATTGAATTTACTGGATTTTCAATAGAACTAACTAATCCATGACCTATTTCTGGCAACATGTAGACAGTCTAAAAGAATAGAGAGGTGAGTGCTTTGCAAATGGACATACCTTTGAAAATGGTTGAAGATACCTGCATGTCTTATGTGATGACCTGAGTATGGGAAGCTGATCAGTCAAAATCCATTTTCCTTCGGATTCCTGAATTACTCTATATCATAACTTAGCTTTTTTGCTTGTTACTTGCTATGCACTGATACAATGATAGAAAAATATAACTTGAATGTTGTTGTTCAGTCATGTCCAACTCTTTGTGATCCCATTTGGGGTTTTCTGGGCAAAGGTACTGGAATGGTTTGCCATTTCCTTCTCTAGCTCATTTTACAGATGAGAAACGGAGGCAAACAAGGTTAAGCGACTTGCCCAGGGTCACACAGCTTGGTAAGTGTCTAAAGCCAAATTTGAACTCAGAGAGATTCCTGATTCCAGGCCTAGCACTCTAGCCACTACACCATCTAACATTGTTAAGAATCGTTGATATGTTAACTTATTTCGGGGAGGGGTAGAACTGGATCTGAGATTTTGTTGTTTTCAGTGCTGTGAGCAAGGAAACTCCCTCTATCAATGCAGCTTAGCAATTGTTTGCAATTTATACTATTAGAGAGTTGCCTCCAGACACTGAGAGGTTAATTTCTGACTTCAGGTTCAGCTTTCTATCTAGTGTGCAATAACATAGGAGTCTGTTTATATTACAGCTGAACTTTAAATAATCGAGAACAATTAGTAAATTCATGGATCTCCATCTCTCCATGGAGAAAATGGCAACGGGACAGGGCTACTCAGACAAAGTAGGCTGGGGATCTGCCTAGGTTAGTCTGATATATAACTAGACCCAGCTCATGAGATGTCAAGCAACAAAGGGGTATTTGGGAGGTGTAGATAGGTACTGTCAAGGCAAAAACATTAAATACAAGAAAGTCACCCAAGACATGGAAAAGTAAGCAATTATAGTAAGTCTAGTTGAGCTAGTGGGCAGCTGGGTGGTACAGTGGATAGAGTGCCAGACCTGGAGTGAGGGAGACCTGAGTTCAAATCTGACTTCAGACACTTACTAGTTATATGACCTTGGACAAGTCACCTAACCTTGCTTATCTCCATTTCCTCGTCTTTAAAAATGAGCTGGAAAAAGAAATGCAAACCATTCCAGTATTTTTGCAAGAGAACTCTAAATGGAGTCACAAAGAGTCAGACACAACAGAAATGACTAAAGAAGAAGAAGGTAAGCTAGATCCGGAGTCTGGGAGGTTAAAGAAAATTAGCAAGATTAATGGGAATGAGCAGCTGGAAGAGAACATGATCTCAGATCCTAACACAGATGCTCTTAACTCTCTGTCCTACTTTATACTGACTACTGGCTAAAGGCAACTCTGAGCCCACAGATACCAACTATAATTAGAAAAAAAGTCAACAACTTGAATCTCACCTTAACTGATTCTGGGGTGGACTTATTGGTATCACCAGGAGATCTTCACGATCAAGGTTTTGTTTGAATTAATTTGAAGTGAAATGGGAAATACAGACAAACAAACTTTCATTTCACATTAGACACTAAAAAATTTCCAACATGGCATATGTTGCTTTTAAAAAGTGATTATTCCTGACCAGAAAAGTTGAAACAGGAACTAAATAAATAAAAATTTCTAATTGTTCTTCCCTAATATGGGCATTAGCCAGTGTTTGGTCTTTGAATAAAATGTACACAAAGAATATACAGAATATACAGGGTTTTTTTGTAAATATAAAGCAGCTGTGCAATATGAACCTGTCTCTAAAATAAATAATGGGTGCAGGGCACACCAAAGAGAGGAGCCTGGAAGTACTGAGGAGAAACTTTTTTTTACATTTTTCCCCAGAATTTATTTCTTTTTAGTTTTCAACATTCATTTCTACAAGATTTTGAGTTCCAGATTTTCTCCCCTGCCCCCCACCCCAAGATGGCAAGCATACTGATTACCCCTTCTCCTAGTCTGCCCTCTCATATATCCCCCCAAACTGTCCCCTTCGCCCTTACTTTCTTGTAGGGCAAGAAGATTTCTATACCCCACTGCCTGTATATCTTATTTCTGGTTGCATGTAAAAACAATTATTTTTAACATTTGTTTTTAAAACTTTAAGTTACAGATTCTCTCCCTTCTTCTCTCCTCACCCACTGGGAAGACAAGCAATTCAATATAGGTTATACATGTGTGGTTATACAAAATATTTCCATAGTAGTCATATTGTGAAAGACTGACGATATCCCCCTCCATCCTATCCCACACCCTATTTATTCTATTTTCTCCTTTGAACCTGTCACTTTTCAAAAGTGTTTGCATCTGACTACCCCCATCCCAATCTGGCCTTCCTTCTCTCATCTCCCTCTCTTATCCCCTTCCCCCCTACTTCCCTGTAGTGTAAGATACCCAACTGAGGACAAACTTTTGCTTCCTCACAAGAGACAGCATGGTGCAGTGAGGAAATCATTAGCCTGGGAATCAAGAGACCTGGGTTCTAAACTTGGCTCTGCCATTTACTACTTACATGACTTTGGGTTAGTCATTTGACCTCTCTGGACCTGTTTTCCCATTTCTGTAGTTGGACTATATGACCTCTAAGGTCCTTTCTGGTAACAATGTTTGCAGGGAATAGTAATATAAACTGGAGTTTGCCATTACCTCCCCTGGGACAGAGAAGAAAAATTTAAGCAAGATCCAAGATTCAGTTAACACCAGTGTATCATTGTTAGAATGACCATGACAGCCCATTTTTTGTGATGTCCATTGTGTGGTGTGGGAGGGTGGGACAGTGAGTTGCCAAGTAACAGAGGGTTTTTTTTGTTTTGTTTTTAGCATTTTGGCTATATGGAGTCTGATGTCCCTTCCCTGAGCTATGGTGCTTTGACTGCCAACTATTCAGGGCCAAGAGCTAACCTGGCATGCCTGTGTTCATCCAGGCATCTCTGAGTGTCTCTGCAGTTGAGTTTTGTACAGTTCAGGAGCCAGACAGAGAATTTGACAAAATGAGGTCTGAGTGATGAAGGCATGACCTGTAGAGTCTGGCTGATCTCCCTCAGCTGAGGTCAATCCCTAGTCTATTGGAAGAGGCATTCAGTGGTGGCCATCATCATCTGTTACTTGCCAGGTCTAAAATTCTCAATTCAGGGACAGCTAGGTGGCACAGTGAATAGAGTTTCGGCCCTGGAGTCAGGAAGACCTGAGTTCAAATATGACTTCAGACACTTAATACTTAATAGTTGTGTGACCTTAGGCAAGTCACTTAACCCCAATTGCCCTGCCTTCCCCTCCAAAAAAGGAAATAAAATAAAATTCTCAATTCTTCTTTCAATCTAACAAACATTTCTTAAGCACCCACTACGTACAAAGCACTATATTCAATATGCACTATATGCTACATCTTAGACTGGGCCTATACAGGATAAGTGAGAAAACAAACCATATGATTCGTGCCACAAATTTGCTCCCACAGAATTATAAAAAGAAAATTCTAAATGAACTTCGTAAATGTTATTCTTCTAATTAAGAAAAAAAAAAAGAATCATCTCACTTTCCTCAGGCACCAACAAAACAAATGTACTAATCTTCCTTTTCCTCTGACATTACATTATCACTTTGCCCTTATTACTCCTCTTTTGCACTATCTTGTCATTATCTATAATTAAAGCTATCTATAATCCTGATATCACATATCCTACCAGTCTAAAACAGCAGCCTGAAAGAGTAAGAACAATAACTAACTATCAGTCTGCCTTTATTAGGGAGGTGCCTCTGCGGACTAACGAGGAGTGTGCTTTTATCCTTCCATGTGAAGATGTTCCCACTTGAGGTCTACTCATTAATGATTCCTGGACACCCTCCTTGTACTCACCTCTCATTCAAGGCATCATTGTAAAAGTGAAATAATACAATGCCTTTCATGCGACTGCAAGCGAGAGTGATTATCTGTGTTGTTTTAGAAGAAATGAATAAATAGAAAAATTATATTGTGACTCCTTATTATGGGGATTTGGATAAGCCATTGGCCTAGTCACATTCCCTGAAACATAATTTCTATATTAAATAAAACTCCAAGACCAAGGTTTATATCCCAATTCTGCCACTTACCAATTGTGTAACTTGGGCAAGTGAAAGTTGTGACCTCAGGATTGTTTTTTGAATGGGTTGGACAAGATGGCTTTTAAATTCTCTTTTCAGCTCTAAATCTGTGATTTTGGAACATATAAAGTTATTAAAATGAGTGTTGATACTGTTCCAGAATGCCCACTTCATGAAAAGGTTTTCATGTTTGGGAAATTTAGTGTCATCTGTTTCATTTTTGTCTTTATGACCCCAGAACCTAGTATAGTCCTTGGCTTTTGGCAAGTGCTTCATAAAAGTTTATTGATTGACTAATTGATCTAGTCAAGTTGAGTATCCCATTGTTAAGGTCTTGATTTGTCAGTAAACCATAGGTAGCACTTGGAAGACACAAATGTCACATGTAATTCTGGAGAGTGGTATTGGATAGCACTAGACTGTCAAATAATCACTTTCTTCAGGTATGTTAGTATTCAAGGTCAAAGTCATAACTAGGGTGAGGAGATCTGTGTTTTGTTCCAGGTCACTAAATTTAAAGGGTACTGAGTTTAAAGAACACTGAAAGTATTTGCAGTCATTTTTGCAGCATAGAAACAACAGACTTTTGAATCACAAATTATAAGGATAGATTTGTACTTGAATGAATGACTTTAGAGGTAATCTGTTTCAACTTTCTCATTTACAGATAAGGAAACTGAGGCACAGAAAAGTAAAAATGACTTGCTCTTGGTCACACAGGTAGAAAATGTAAAAGTTGACTTTGAACTTAGATCCTCTAACTCCCAAATACAACATTCTGAACTCTGTGCTATGTTGCTTTTCAAGCATATAATTAACTTAGAAGCTGGATCATGTTGGAGCCATTTCAAACTAGCTATCAAGAATCTATTGTTAATCGTCAGTATGAACATATACACCCCAGAAATCAGCAAGTGCTACAAATCAAGCTTTGATTTATTGTTTTGTTAATTGTCTCAACTTAAGAAAGTGATGGAGAAAATGTTAATGCTACATATTAGACTTAAAAGTGTGTCTTGTAAACTTTCTTTCCCTTTTGGAGCCAGTTGTTAAACATTTATCAGCACATCCTTGCTTGGAAACAGTCCAATAATGGGTTTCTTCTCTTTCCTCCCCTCCTCTATCATCATAGAGGAGGGCATAATGTGTGAGGGTTTCTGGAACCTACACTAGGCACAAATGACTTACAGAACATCCATGAAGTCTTTGTGAAAATTAATTAGAGAAGGGTTGGTTTAAAGGGCCCTCCCCCTCAAGGAACCTGTGCTCTTCCTTGGGCAAGAGAAAAAATGATGGTGAATAATAAGCATTACCATCACAGGAAATATCAAAGAATAACAGTGCTTCATCATCATCATCATCATCATCATCATCATCATCATCCCCTTCATGCCCCACACCGCCAGGCTGTGGAAAGGAAAAGAAGATTCTTTACTTTTATTTCTTTCCCCCCTCCAACCAATTTTTCTTCTTTGTTCCAATATGAATACACTTGCAGAATGCAGATTATTCAAACTATAAGGTTTCTTCTTCAAATGAATTATCTTTGAATGCATCCTAATGTATTCCATATTAAGTCAATATATTCCACAGGTAGATTTAACCACTTCTCAATCATGTCACATCGAATTTAGAGTTACACACAGTAGTGAGTCTGTAATCTTAAATTATACAAATATTTCATTGATTGCCATGAATGTTAGTATTTTATTTCACTGGGGTTTCTCATTGAAATCATTTAATATTATTCAGAAGATTATAAAAATGAACTCCACAAAAAATGACACTGGGAATTGAAACAACATTGCATCAATGTCCTATTACAAGTAGAAAATTTTCATCTGCTAATAGTAAATGTTCTGTCCAAACGTCCTGCGATAACTAAACCAAAAAGCATTTTGTTGCCACAATCAGGGAGGCCAGGCAACTAGACTAGAGGAGCAGAGACCACAATTGCTGCCAAGATTTCTTATGAGGGATCAGCCCCACTTCCACTCTGAGGTGGCCTACAGATAGATGATAAATCAGATACTCAAAAGCCCCGAAGACTTGTTCCCCAAACTGATCTAATACCACGCCCATAAAGCTGATTTTCTTGACAGGAGGTAGAACAAGATGGTCAGATGAGTCAGTTTCTTTTGTGGCTGAGGAGTGCAGCTCTGCGGGCTGATAATTACAGGGTGATTTTCTTTGTGTATTTGCATTTGTGTTCCCTTGGTGTAGTATGTGACTCTGGGGAAAGTCTTATATAGTAGAAAGTGCTATGAGCTGCCTGATGTTTCAGGTTCTCATTTAGAGAGTGCCAAAATGCAGTAATAATGCTGTGCTATAAAATCAGCAATGGAAGCATCATGGTATCTGTTGAGGCTTTCCCTGTTGTTTTGGATGGAGGGGCTTATGAAAGGTCAGAGGATTCTGGGAGTCATGTCTTACAGGATTCTTATAAGGTTCGTGAGCAACAAACTGAAGGCCTTCAATGCACAAATGATTTTTTGTCTGCTATTGATAATAATCAAGGACTTCATAAGAAAAGTCCAGACATGAAAAGTGAACAGCTGGTTAAGAAAATGTTTCTTGAGAATGGGATTTGGATTTCTTGATGATGGTTTCAAGTACATGAATTTTGGACTTTGGGTCATGGGTGTAATACACCAAACAAGAGCTGATAATAATATGTTTGCTTGGAGTCTTACAAATCTATTCAAAAGGGCTTTAAACTTAAAAGCAAAGGATAGAGAGAAAACTAGCTACACATATCCACCAAACTATTTACTATGGAGAGTATCTGCCATGTGGAAAGATTAGCAGCATAGATGCCCTCCAAATTAACAAATCACAAAATCCAAGAAAGAAGTCAATGATAAAATTTATGGCCTAAGATTTCTACAAAAAAATACACAAAATATGGTTAACAGGCAAGGTGAACTGGAGAGCCTAACTCAATGAGAACATTTTTGCTTCATATTTCTTTTTTAGGTTTTAGGAAGACAATGAATTAAAGCATTGACTGGAATATGGCTCTGGAAGAGCATGCCTTATACGAAAGGAGCCAGATAGGTAAAGAGGTAGAAGAGGAGAGTAGTCTTGTCTAATAAGAATATATATCATGCAAAGATATCTGAGGTTCTGAGGGGGAAATGCAGTTTAAGGCTTTTGCGTGAAGATCAATAGAAACAATATTATCATCTTCAAATGCAACAGACCACCTACACAGAGGAATACAATGGATGAGGATTTCAGAAATAGAACAAAATCCTGTGGTGATACGGTGGCTAAGGGATACTCGAATTATCTAGACATCTGCTGGAGCTCTCTCTGTGCCAACAACAGCAGTAGCTGCAGCAGTAGTAACTAGTATTTGTATAGTGCTTTAATGTTTGCGATACATTTTACATATTTTATCTCATTTGATTCTTGAGACAACCCTTCAAGGTCATTACTATTGTTATTCTCATTTAACAGATGAGGAAACTGAGGCTGAGACTGTGACTTACCCACAGATTTGAACTCAGGTCTTCTAGACTACAGATTCAGTGTTCTATCTACTATGCCACCTTTACCCGTGTACCCTAAAATCATAAGGGGCCCATCCACCATTCTGGGCTCTTCCCTTGACATTCCAAAGATAGTCATGAAGCACATGGGCTCTTCATCAGTTATTCCTCACTCTTACCACATAGCTTACCCATCTCCTTTTTCATTCATATGCTTATTTGGTTACATCCTTCAAACCAATCCTCCATAATTCCTTGTTTGCAATGTGCTGGCACTTGCTCATGGCCACTACATACCTTTCCACTGGTTTTTAGATGTGCCTTGATTTTAATCCTTTGCAGACTGTACTGTTCTATGACTTTTAGCCATAGAATAAAAGTCAGAGAACAATGATATTAACAAGGTGTGTTCCAAGGAAAATTTAAGGCCATTAAAAGAAATTTTCAGTTTTTCAGAGACAATCCAGTCTGCTTATGTTCAGTTTGATTCTGGGTACTTCTCATTAGTAGATAAGCTGTCTACATTTTCCAGTCAACTGCGCATATTCCAGCCTGAATAACAGCTATTCTTCATCCACTTAATTTTCACAGTGTGTGTATATATATATACATATATACATATATACATATATATATATATATGATGAAGCCAAACTCTTCAGACTAAGAAAACACATTTTAAAAAAATCAAATTATTGAAATGGTAAAAGGCTATCACATATTTTGAGCTACTTTCTAATTAGAATCTAACTATTACACAGCCATAGTCAGCATCCAGGAGTCATTATTTACATGAATAAAACTAATAGGCACAAACAAAAGAAGGAAAAAAAATATGCTTCATTTGTGCATATTTCCAAGGAAACTGTTACCTAAGCTTACAAATAGCTAGGATGAAGTCAGCTCTTTATTACTCAAAGACCAATGTGTCTCTTCAAATAAGTTTCCAATATTTTTAGCTCCACAAATCCCTTTCAACAACAATAAATGTATTATTGTGAACTTCCAGGGTAATTTAAGATACTACTCATTATATCCTATTAAATTTATACATTTAGGGCTTACAGTAATTATAATGATAGTTGTTGCTCAAAAAAGTTCCAAATTATAATTTATATTTTATAATTCTGATAATGAAATATAAAATTTTGTTATAATTATACTTATAAAAATAATTATATGTATAATTATGAAAACTCTAAGTATAAAATTATTAAAGTACAAAATAACAGAATATTTTATGCAGGACATTCTTTGAGATTTAAAAGAAATAATTCAGCAAAATGCCATATGCTTACTGTTTAAGACTTCATATTATTTTAAAATTTTTTTACAAGCTTTGTTGAATAGAAACATTTTAATAAGATATTTGATAGCTTAGAAGATATCTAATATTTAAAAATCACATATAAACTTAGTTTCAATATTGGACTTTTAAACAAAGGTTTATAATATTTGCAACACCAGGGGAATATAATTTTAATCTGGTTCTGCATCAAGTTTATTTTTTGTATTTTTATTTAAAACAAGAATAAAGTGAAAATACTCACCCACACAAATATGTGGTAGAAAATAGTAAGAGATTACAAGTTCTCTTGCTGAGAGATGGCAATTTGTTTTTAAATTTTTAGCCATTTAATCAACTTATGAAAATGAATAATTATGATACAAAATATTTACTTTCTACTGGCTAATGATAAGTGCTGTATTAAATGATAAATGTATTTAAATTGAATTGCATTACTTCATTTCTAACAATGCTTACATGTGTGTTTATATATGTATACATACAGAGATAGCTAGCTAGCTAGTTAGATACTAATCTTTGCAAGAAAAGAATCTCTTTAGATGACTCACCATCTACCACAGAAACTCTACTTAACAGCTGATTAGTACTGGCAACCAATTCATTTGAAAATCCACCAGATAAAAGAATAATAAGATAAGTGGAGGATAAGTTTAAATCTGAAAATGATCTTAATACTTCAATGAAAAGCAATATGAGGTATATTTTTGTAGAACATTCATAATGGTCCATGGAGGTTTCAATGTGGCTTATAGTGCATATGCCTAGTGATCATGATTTTCAAGTAGCTCAACACTTGTGTTGCATGAACAGAAATGTTCATAATATCATAATCATGTGATCACATAGTCAGTGAAGTATGATTGCAGAGTAAATGTAGGGAATGAGAGAGCTAGTCTGGTGCAGTGTATACAATACAAACAAGAGTATTTGCATGCATTTGACCTGAGTTAAACATGTGTGGCAGTTCAGAAACAATTTAATGACAGGCTGAGAAAATGCTAGAACATTGCACTGAGTCAGAAGCTGTCAGAATTTGGTGTAATCACTGCACAAATACCAAAATTGCTTAGTGTGTGGTCACGATAGTTTCAAATCGCTGTAGAAACAAACCTAAAATGCTTTAGACATGCACGTGCTTCTTGTCATGGAGGAAAAATATATTTGTAACATAACAGGGCAATTATTTACTGCTTGAAGTGTCATTAAAGAACTTTTAGCCTGAACCCCATGCGACCATCATCATATATCCCAAAAAGGTTAGAAAACCACAAAATGGGTGGTAAGGCTGGAGTCAGGAAGATTCATTTACCTGAATCCAAATTTGCCCTCAGACACTTCCTAGCTGAGTGACCCTGTAAAAGTCATTTAGCCTTGTTGACCTCAGTTTCCTCATCTATACAATAAGCTGGAGAAGGAAATGGCAAACCACTCCAGTATCTTTGCCAACCCCAAAGGGTCATAGAGTCAGACACAACTGAAATTCATGATTAAACAACAACAAGGCTAAGTAAGATAGATTAGGTAAAACAAATTGGTAAGCTAAACTAAGAGGTAAAGGTAAAGGAAAAGAAATGTGACTGTCAAGGTGTTAACATCATCAGAAGTGGCTAACAAGGGGCAGCCAGGTAGCATGGCGAGTAAGAGTACCAGCTCCAGTGTCGGGATGATCTGGAGATTGAATCCCGGGCTCAGACACTTAGCACCCACCAAGAAACACCTGGCCGTGTAAACTTGGGCAAGTTACTTAACCCCAATTTCTTTAAAAAAAAAAAAAAGAACTGGCTAACAAGTTGCAAAGAGGAATGACAGATAACCCTAGGGTAAACCACTCCATAAGCAGTTTGCCTCAGCAGTTCTCCATGGGAGCTACTACTGGCCAGATTGACAAATGTGAGGATTAAAATGATTTGAGAGACATAATCTCAGTCATTTAATCATTTTGTTAATAAGGTTAGTAGGTTACTAATAAAAGGATGATCATTTGGCAGTCTCTCTTTTGACCAAATGTTGGGGGGGGGGGTCACAGTTTATATGACCTTTGAAGAGGAGGTGCTTCTGAGGAATGCCTAATTACCTCTGATTGGTTAATACAATGGGATGCAGGCTACCTTGGGGTACATTACTTAGATCACTCAAATCTTGGTCAAAGAGACATCAATTTTCATATCACCTCTCTTGATAATAGGGAAAACTGACATTTTCCCAGGATCTGTCTGAGCAAACACAAGTGGGAAGATACCCATTAGCCCAAACGTTGAATTTCTTTTACTGTCTGATTAGATCTTGGTCTGGGTAAATCTCTGAGAGAGATTGCCCATACTGGTTGGTTTCTGGATTGAGGAAGTAGAAAAGGGGGAAAACCCTGGTCCTAATACAATAATTAGTTATTAAACATAAGAGAGAAACATTCATTTCTCACATAAAGGAATGAAGATCTCACCCCTAGCAAGAATGCAGATTAAGAACTTTACAATAACCTACAAAAATTCTTTATATTTCTGTCACTACCAAGTGATCGTTAACTATTCTAGTAGTGCAGTCTGGTTTCTGTCCAAGAAGAAAAAGTGAGGGATTCTGGAAACATCTCTCTGTTCTCCAGGTTTTGAGTGAAATACTAAATGAAGTTCCTTAAAAAAAACTTTAGTGAGAAAAAAAAAAGAATCTGAGAAGGAAGAAGGGAATCTTGACCTAGGTCAGGAGGTTGGCAAAGTGGAAGAAAGTGACAGCAGAGAGGAAAGTAAAGACTGAATACTTGAAGTTAAGTAAGGTGCTTTTCTAGGAAAAGAGGAAATGGGATCTTTGAAAAAAGTATTTGGTCCACAGGCACTGGTAGGTGAGCAATCACCCAATACCATCACTAGAAGATTAAAGAGTAGTTTTAGTTGGTTCCCTGCTTACTGACAATATTTTACTACTAATATAGTAATATAGACAGCTATGTGGTAACAATGGATAGATCACTAGCCAGGAAGACTCAAGTTCAAATCCAGCCTCAGAAACTTACTATCTGTGTGGCTTTGGGCAAGTCATTTAACTTCTGTTTGCTTCAGTTTCCTCATCTAGAAAATGGGGATAATGATAGCACCTACCTCCCAGGCTTGTTGTGAGGTTAAAATGAGATATTACTTGTGAAGGGTTTTACAAACCTTAACAAGCTATATAAATGCTAGCAGTTATTTTCATTATTACTATTATTATGCTGATTGAAAAGAACATGAAGTGACTTTCTTTACAATCCTGTGCCATGCAAAACAGGACTATTTGTTTGGTCACATTGCTATTTGTTTTTATAATGGGAAATGGGACTACTATAGAAATGTCCACATAGAAAAGCAACAATAGGGAAGCATTCATCATTCCAAATTGGAGTGAAAAACCCTTTGATTCTGTACTCTCTAAGACTGCTCGAAATCTGGCACCATTTCATTACACATTATACAAGGTCCCTTGTGGCCAGAGTACTAATCTGAAGTCATGGAAAAGGTTTAGCAAGGTCCATGGCCCATTAGGGACTCCATGGTTATGGTATCCCTGGGAACAGTAGTTGATCTTATGTCTATCAGAGGACTGGGAAACTGCAGAACTTTATAACATAAAGTAAGAGATGAACTTTAAGAGAGAATAATTTTGACTCCTAGCATGGTTGGGTAGGGAGCAATTGAGTCATTGTTTATCTTTTCTGGGTCTGAGAAAAAATATGCTCCTGATTTCTCATCTAGATGCCCCAGTTGGAGTCCACTTATAGGAGAAAGAATTGAAAAAATAATGAAAAGAAGGCAAAAAAAAAGTTGGAGTTGAACTATTTCAGAGAATAGTCAAGCATTTGCCTCAATATAACCAGAACTTTTTGCAAATCAAGGACAGTGGAGGCCAAAGAATAGCTGTGGTTGATCGCCCTTGGAAGTTCTGCTCAGTGGCTTGACATCGTGGGAATTTTCTCAGCCTGTTTTGTAAAAGTCACTTCATCTTGAAAGAGCAAAAAATCTCCAGCTTGCTCTCTCAAGGCCTCACAATGGAGAATGAGGTGTTTATTGTATAGCTCCCTTCTAATATTCATTACTGGATAGTTTCCTTATGTATAAAATGAGTGGGTTGGTTGAGATGGCTCTCTGGGTTTCTTCCTAAATACTATGCTCCAATAACACTAGCAACATTTCCCCATCACTGCATTTTGGTACTTCAGTTTCAAGTATCCATGATTTCTTTGGTGTGGGCATTCTGTATACCAGTGCAAATCACAACTCCTCTGTACCCAAGTATAGCACTTAGCACAGTGTCTAGCACATAGTAGGCACTTAATAAATACTTCTTAATTAAGTTGGCAAATGGTCTGATACTCTTCAAAAGAACAACCACAACTACAATAACAGCCAACATTTCTATAACTCTTTAAGGTTTGCAAAATGTCTTACTTTTATTTTCTCATTCCAAGAAGTCATTCAGCAAACATTTATTAAGCACCTACTATGTCCAAGGCGAAGTGTTAAGCAGTGGGGATGCAAAGAAAGTCAAAAGACAGTCCCTGCTCTCAAGGAGCTCACAGCCTTTTCATATATTTTCAAGATGGAGTGACTTTTACAAAGTAGGTGGGGTAAGGGGAAATTAGTCCAATGCTTTCATTTTAAAGCTGAGGAAACAACACAACAGTTACTATTTTGTTTGCTCCTACAAAGCAACTTGTCTTATATTACACTCACTTTAAATGTATGCCCTCTTAATTGAAAAAATTTTTACATGATATAAAAAATTAGGATTATTTGATGCTCATAACAATCCTGTGAAGTAGGTGCTATTATTATCCAGACTTTACAGATGAGAAAACTGAGGGAGAAAGAGGTTAAATGACTGGCCAGGGTCCCATAGCTAATAAGTATCTGGGTGAGATTTAAACTCATTTTGATTCCAAGTCCAAAACTCTATCCACTATATTACCTCAATGCTTCATATGAGATCTATGTCTGGGGGAAAAATCATCCCCTAGTGAATATCCTTTTGGTTAGGAGCTAAAGGTACTTCTTACTCATTACTCCTACATCCACAATCTCTAACCCCACTACAATCTCTAGTCTTCTGGGTGATATTTATATCTCTAGAGACAGGAAGAGACTGCCAGGATATCCTTCTTTTTCACTGATACTTCTTTTCTCCCCATAACCTTCAACAAGCTGGAGAGATCTCCAGCAAATTAGAAGATCTGACTATTAAAAGAGAGAGACTGTTTGGGGGGAAGGGAGGATGGAGGTGGGAACTGGATTGTTAATAGCATAATAAATTTATATAGGAAAACAATGAAGTTTTTTCGCTGACCAAAATATGACATCAAAGCAACTGGGTTTTGCCACTGCCACATACTCATAATAAAGACAGGAATGTGGGGCTAGCTAGAAGATCAAAGTCTGTTAATTTTGATGATCTAATTTAATTAGAAATTTCTAAAATGGTTTCTAGTTCAGTATGTAAATGAATTTGAGTCAGAATGAAAGGTAAACTAAGAAGATAATGTCATTATTTGCCACTCTCTCTTCCCCTCATTTCTGCCTTTATTATTCATATTGGTCATCAACAAAGTCTCTTGGTGATTGCTTTTATGATATAATTTGACCAGGAAAAATAAATAAGTAAATAAAAAGGATCAGCCTTGAATTTTGACATCATGCAAAAAATTTTTCCCATTAAGAGAGAAGGCATAAATTTATAATGAGCTACATAACACTGGAAAAATTACTTCATAACTTCACGACAGCAACTGTTGTGTTCTCAACTTTTTTTTAAGCAATTGGGGTTAAGTAACTTGCTCGAGGTTACATGGCCAGGTGTTTCTGGGTGGGTGCTAAGTGTCTGAGCCCAGATTTGATCCCTAGGTTATTCTGACACTGGGGCAGGCGCTTGTGTTCTCAACTTTAAAATGGGGGTTGGATTGCTCTCCCCTTACCCAGTTTACTTTGTAAAAGTTATTTCATCTTGAAAATACATTGAAAGGCCAGAGCCATACATTGCTGTATAGAAAGCTTTCATCATGCTTATAGGTTCCTCCTGTGTATGATGAATAGGTTTGGAGCAGATGAACTCTAAGGTTCCTTCTAGCTCTAAATTCTCTGATTTGCCCAAGGTTATTCAGCTCTGATAAGAGAGACAGCCCTGTGATCTCAGACCACTTAACCTCTTGAGTCTCTAGATTCTCATCTGTAAAATGGGGATAATAGTACCTACCCTGTTATGTACATCACAGTATTCTTGTATGTATCAGATGAAATGAGAAAGATTGTCTGAGTATCATCATAACTAGACTATCTTCCTCATAGGGATGTGTGAAGAAAGCACTGCATAATCCTTAAAATGCTGTATAAATGTGAGTGATTATCTTTATCTGCATAGAAGGAGGAAAGGGGAGGAAAGGTGAGAACTAGCCACAGGTGGGTAGCCCAAGGCATTCAGAACTCTCTATTACAGCACTTCATAAAGTGCTGGTGTGAGAATCAAACTCCAGAGAAATCTATTCTTTGAGTTGCTATTAGTAATTGCCCTTTTCCTTTAAAAGCATGCATTTTTAAAGCACACAGTAGAAATTCTACAACCATGGCTTTGGTTTTCCAGCTCCAATTTTGCAGCTGCTGTGTGATCTTTATTCTTCGGATGGCCCAGAGGAAAAACCTAGACACAGCAGCAGAATACCCAGGGTCTGACTGAGCATTCTCTCTGAAGGTTTGCCTGTGTAAGGACTCTGGAGTCAGTTGCAAAACTTGTGATTTATTATTGGTCTCATTAACAAATGACTTCTCTCCCCTTCTCACCCCTCCTCCCCACAGTGATTTTGGGACAAAGTTTAGAACATGTGATGTGGCATTTTCAAAGTGGGCTAAAGGGAAGCTACACTGAGTCTGGTAAATGACCTCCTTAGCCTCTGTGGAACTGAATTTAGATCTTAACTTTCATGCCCAGAATAAAGGTAAGTTCTTCTTAATTTTTGTAAATACCATTTTATTTTTAAAGTAATTTTCAACATTCATTTTTATAAGATTTTGACTTCAAGTTTTTCTCCCTCCCCAAGACACAATCGGACATAGAATATACATGTGAACATATTTCCACATTAGTTGTGTTGCGAAAGAAGAAACAAAAATACAAAGGAAAAAAGTACTCCTCAATCTTCATTCAGATTCCATAGTTCTTTCTCTGGATATGTATAGCATTTTCTATCATGGGTGTTTTTGGAATTCTCTTGGTTTTGCTGAGAAGGCTAAATCTATCATAGTTGAATATTACATAATGTTACTGTTACAGTGTACAGTGTTCTTCTGATTCTGCTCACTTCACTCAGTATCAGCTCATGTAAGTCTTTCCAGGTTTTTCTGAAATCCATCTGCTCATCATTTCAATAGTATTCTATTACATTCATATACCACAACTTGTTCAGCCATTCCCAAATCGATGTGTATTCCCTCAATGTCAAATTCTTTGTCACTACAAAAAAGAGCTGCTATAAATATTTTTGTACATGTGGGTCCTTTCCCCTCTTTTATGATCTCTTTGGGATACAGACCTAGTAGTGGTATTGCTGGGTCAAAGGGTATGCACATTTTGATTGCCCTTTAGGCATAGTTCCATATTGCTCTCCAGAAATGCTGGATCAATTTACAACTCCACCAACAATGCATTCATGTACCAGTTTTCCCACATCTTCTCCAACATTTATCATTTTCCTTTTCTGTCATATTAGCAAATCTGATAGGTGTGAGGTGGTACCTCAGAGTTGTTTTATTTTGCAATTCTCTAATCAATAATTATTTAGAACATTTTTATATGACTATAGATAGCTTTAATTTCTTCATCTGAAAACTTCCTGTTCATATCCTTTGACCATTTAGCAATTAGGGAATGACTTTCATTTTTATATATTTGACTCAGTTCTCTATATATTTGAGAAATGAGGCATTTATCAGAAATATTTGCTATAAAAATTGTTTCCCAGCTTCTGCTTTCTCCTATCTTGGTTGCATTGATTTTGTTTTCTCAAAACCTTTTTAATTTAATGTAATCAAGATTAATCATTTTGCATTTCATAATGTTTTCTCTTGTGTTTGGTTATAAATTCTTCCCTTCTTCATGGATCTGACAGGCAAACTATTCCTTGCTCTCCTAATTTGTTTATGGTATCACCCTTTATGTCTAAATCATGTATCCATTTTGACCTTACCTTGGCATACAGTGTGAGATGTTGGTCTATGCCTATTTTCTCCCATACTATTTTCCATTTTTCCCCACTGTTTTTGTCAAATAGTGAGTTCTTATCCCAAAATCTCTAATCTTTGAGTTTATCAAACAGTAGATTACAATAATCGTTGACTACTGTATCTTGTGTACCTAATCTATTCCACTGATCCACAACTCTATTTCTTAGCCAGTACCAGATTGTTCTGATGATTGAAGCTTTATGATACAGTTTTAGATCTGGTATGGTTAGGTGAATTTTTCTTAATTGGATGACTTCTCCAATTAAGAAAAAAACAAAACCAAAGCTGACATCCAGAAAAACAAAATGTATTATCTCTATCATGACCACAGAATTTCAAATGTCTGAGAAAAGAAGGGGAAAAAAAGGAAGGAGCCGGGAGCAAGGACTACATAAAGTCATTGCAGTCCCGTTGAAGGCATGAAAAGCTAGGCCTGGAACATTTCTGCTGACCCCGGGGATTAGCGTTCTCTTAGGATGTGCCCTGAGCTTTTGGAGAGCCTGCCTTCTGGCCCACTCTCCCCTCCTTCCTTTTATGTAGAATTTGGAACAGCAAACTGAAAAACAGAAGGAATGGACCTTTTAATTGGGAACACCGCTGACTGGACTACTGTTTCATTCTGTTTATAAATGTTCTTTCAATGGTCAGCAAATAGAAAACACCTGCAGAACTTTTGCTACAATGATTTTAATGTCTTTTTTTCCCCACCTCTTTGTGCAGTCCAGGCTTCGGTTTTGCATAGGTCAGCTCAGTGGTGGCCGAGTAATTCATGCTTATGACTTGATGGGAAGTCCCAGAGAGTCCCACTGCTTTTGAGAAGGGAAGACTTTAACCTGAGAACTAACGTGACTTTGGTTTGATAAGCAATCATAATTAACGTCAAGGGCTATTAGAGGCCAGATTTTACTTCCACTGTTCCTTAACGCCATTTGTTGTCAACCATGATTAAATATATCATGTGTTACACATGGGTCATGGCCCTAAATTTGTAATTGTGGTGTGGTCCTAAAACATAAAGATCTTTTTGGATGATTGCTGCTCCCTTCCCAGAGCTTACTCTGATGAATTATCCAACATGGTTCCTGTAGAACTCATGTTTAGTCCTTCATAAATATTGGTAATAGGGTCCTCAGCTTTCATACAAATACTCTAAGTAAAAAAATCACATCAGGTACAAGACAACCTTCATTTTACCAAATAGGAAACACAGAAGACTCAGGGACTCATAGGACCCCATAAACAAATACAGAAAACACATAAAGTAACTTTTAATAGTCTGCAAAAGATCAATACAATTCTCCCTCTCACTTTCCTACAGTGCTAGAGGCCTCCAAACTCAATGCCAATCACCCTGAAAGAAAAATATACTCTGGGGCTACAGGACCCCTTCCCATTAATTTTTACTGCACAAATAATGATGTTAGTAAGGGATAGAACAGAGTCAAGGTCATTTATTTGCCTAATTTGTGACTTTAGTCCTTTACTCCCTGGAGAAAAAGGAGTAATACATGGGAGGTCCTTAGAAAATTCCTCTTCTCTGGATAGAAGACAAGTTCCCTGAACTATTAAAGTTGGAGTCATTCAGTGAGCCAACCTCTAAGCTGGAACTACCGAAGGAGTGTCCCTTCTCTATCTAAAAGGCAAGATTTCAGGATCACACAAAATTTCCTCTCCTTTAACTAAAAAGTAGAAGTTCAATAGTGACATTGTCCAGGAATTCTACTCTAATATTATTTATATAAATAGTTCTTAGATAAAACTTTAAGGTTTGCAAAGTGCTATGTTTATGTTGCCTTACTTAATCTTCACAACAAACCTCCAAGGTAGGTGCTATTATTATTTCCATTATACAGAAAAAACGACTGAGGTAGGCAGAGATTGAGTGATTTGTTCAGGATCGCATAGCTAGTAAGGGCCTAAGGCAGGAACTGAACTCAGACTGTCCCTAACTCCAAGTCCAGCTTTCCATCTATGGTGCCATCAGGGCCACACTTATAGCTTCTCCAGAATACTCCTACTCTGCTCCTGCCTGTTGTTACCTCTTGTGTTGGGAAAGTCTGCTCAAGTCTACTCTAATGTCTCTGGTCTCTGCTCTGTGCTCAGAAAGGAAAGAAGGAAGGTGGCAAAGAATTTATAGTTCAGGAACTCCTTCCTTGGGCCACCTTGATAAACATATCCAGCTCCCAACAAAAGGATGCCATTAGTAACAATTTCTGGAGGCCAGAGAAGACCCTCCTTGTAACCACCACCATCTGTTGAAACTCTCGGGATCTCTTCAAAGGAAGGTGGCAAAGTGAAAAGGACCACCAAAGGGCTCTCTTTTCTAGCCTTGCAGAAAGAGAAAGCTCCTTTAGTTAAGATTCCTTCTTCCCAAGAGTCTGATCTAACCAATTCATTGTGGGGACAGTCTCATTCACTGAAACTAAATTGGGAGATGGCTTTTATCTTCTCAACAATATTTCTTTTGGCACATCCAACCTTAATAGGATTTAAAAATCCCAAAGAAAAGCTCACCATCCTGCAAGCTCATCAGACTGAGTGAAGAATTTCCTGGATCAGTACCTTATACCAAGAGTCTTAGAGAAACCCTGACCTCCCAGTAAGTATATCAAATTGATCAGGAATTTATCCTCAAACAAGGTGGGGTGTGTGTGTGTGTGTTTGCATCAGATAAAGATAGAACAAGATGGCCAGCTAAATTTGGTGTCAGTCCAAATCACACTGGCCTTGAAGAAACCATCAGACCTGAGTTCTAGTCCTTAATCCACCACTAGCTTGCTTCATGACCTTGGATGAATTCTTTCAATGTTTTAGGTTTCACTTTCCTCATCGTATACCAAGAGGGATGTATACCAAGATTAGATGACTCAAGACACACTTTCAGCTCTATAACTCTATAACAATTTAGTTCATCAATAAAATAACTAAATATTTCATGAAGCTGTTCTATATGCAAGGCAAATCAGCTATGTGCTTGAGACAGATACAGATATCATGGGGTGGGGGGAGGGTGGGAAGCAGAGAGGAGGGGATGAGTATGATCATTGAGTGCCCGGTGCTTGTGACATTCTCAGATTTGTCTTTCCTAGTAGATTACACAGAGTTTATACAGTTATTTCTTGGCCTGTTTATAATCCAAACACATGTTGAGGCTTCTTGTTAAGCCTGCTTCCTACTCTGAATGACTATAGGGCTAATGCTATGTGGTGATGAGGAATCTTATTGCTGGTTACAAAGCCAAAGGAGCAAATGACTCAGGAGGTGCCAAGCCAGAACTGAGCTTACAGTAAGAGGAAAAAAATAAAAGAATTGCCAGGTATCCTTCCCTGATTCCTGCTGTGCTTTTCTTTCCTGGTGATGAGGGGGACAAGAATTGTTTAGAGCTGCTGTGTCTCAAAGGAGACAATGGTTGCCCTCTCTACTACTTGATTGCCTTTATCCATGAACACATAGTGCCTCTGTTTATTTTGTATTTATTATTTCCTGATCTTAGATAAACAAGTGTCTGGAGGTGCAGCTGAATAGGTTATATGTTAGGAATTCTGAAAGGCAATCAGAGGCACCCCCACCCCCACCCTAGAAAATCATTGGACTGAAGTGAGATCTTTTCTGGGACCTTAGACAAGTCAGAGGGAAACTGGTGGTAAATATTTGTTGGGGATAATTTTGGACCTTTGATTGAAGGAATTTGAGGCATGACAGATGTAGGGAGAATAACAACATTACTTTCTGGAAATAGGACAAAGTTTGTCAGACAGACCCAGTCCCTTTCAAAGAGGATTGAATGGACCACATATAACTGGAATCATAAAAAGGACTTTCTCATTCTAGATCAAAGAATAGCCTGAACTCGTAGAATGGCAGCCTGGGGCAGAAACAGAGGAGTTTGATCAACTTAAAATACACAGGGGCTTCTTTAGCTCAATCTACATCACAAAAGGGTTGAAAGAAGCCTAGGTCTGAGTGAGTCTGTTCCATATGGAGGAAGGGACTGCATGGTAGCTGAAGGCCAGCAGATGGCATCAGAAAGCAACTCAACAGATTTGCCCAGCAGAGAAGCAATAAAGGGGAGGGGACCCCAGCTCAGTGGAGACTGCAATTCACAGATCAGTGACATCACGGAAGGACATTGATAGTGCTGCAAGAACACAAACAGCAGCTTTAAGGCAGAGAAAAATTCCAGCAGAGAGATTGCCTAAGGAGTATGAGATGCCCTGGCTAAATGTGTCCCAGGGGGCATGTGTGTCTTTCTCCCATTTCTGGCATGGTAATCTGTGGTAGAATGAACTCTTGATAAGGGAGGAGGGTTGAATCTTCCTTGTCACTTCTGTCATTATGTTTTTTTAATTAACTGTCATTGGCTTTGAACTAGATGTCACAGGTCATTCTGTTAAAAGAAACATATCAGTGGGGGCTCATGAGTGTTAATCTGAATATACCTAAAGCTAACCCAGATTTTTAAAGTTTGGAAGTAGCTTTGTTGTTCAGTTGTTTCAGTTGTGTCTGACTTTTTGTGACCCCATTTGGGTTTTTCTTAGCAGAGATACTAACTAGAGTGATTTGCAGTTTTCTTCTCCAGTCCATTTTACAGATGAGGAACTGAGGCAAACAGGGTTAAGTGACTTGGCCAGGATCACACAGCTAGTGTCCGAGGCTGGATTTGAACTCAGGAAGATGAGAGTCTTCCTGACTTCAGGCCCAGCACTCTATGCACTGTGCCACCTAGCTGCCCTGGTGGTAGCTAAGGAGTGTTACAAAAATAAATAAATTACCTCATTTGGGGTAGTTTTGGGAGCCTTGCTAGTGAAGGCTGTATCCTTGCTAACTAGAAAGGCCTGTGACCTTTACATGTTTTGAGTTGACCAGAGACTCAATAGAAACCAACTGTGTGATATGGTTAATGAAATCTTAAATTACATTAATAGTATCCAGATTATGGGAATCAAAAATGTCATTATACTCAGTGATGATCAGAAATAAATGTTATTGTGCTGTATCCAGCGCTCTAATGAAATTGTTAATAAGCACAAATACTTACAAAGGAGAGTAACTAGGGAAGCTTGAATCGGGCATGGAAACATCATCCTAAAGAGAGAGGTGAAGACAAAGATCAGAGAGAAAAGAGAAAGACTATCTTCCTAGAGTTGAAAGGCTGCTATGTAGAAGAAGTAGTATTGTTTTATTCATTCTAAAAAGTAGACTAGTACCATTGGATGAGTTATGAGGAGACCCATTTTGTGTAAGCCTATTCATGTTTTTTTAAGATCATTGAGTTCATCATTTCTTATACTATAGTAGTATTCCAACATGATCATATACCACAACTTGTTCAACCATTCCCCAATTGATGTAATAATGAATAGTGAAATGAGCTGAACCAAGACAACATTGTGTGCAGTAACAGCAATATTGTTTTAATAGCAATTTTGAATGATTGTTACTTTGACTGTTACAATTACCCAAATTAACTGCCTAGGACATATGAAGGAAGACACTATCTGCATCCAGAGAAATAACTGATAAATAGAAGTATTTATAGAATGATTTTGTGTGTGTGTGTGAGTATGTGTGTGTATACACATATTTGAGTCTAATGGTGGCCATCTGTAGGGTAGTGAGAGGGAAGAAAAAAAAGGGAAAAGGAAAAAGGGAAAAAGGTTCCATGTTAACTTTATTGTATATACTTTAAAAGAAATAGCAATTTGAACATAATAGATTTGCAGTTTCATGTGTAATCATTTTTTTTCTATGTTATGGAAATGTTTCATTTTTTAAGTTCAGAATAAAATAAATAAATATTTTACAAAAGGAGAAATTGGCATATGCTATGAATCAGATCTTAACTTATGGCTTTGTCTATTGTCTAGACTTAATAAGGTGATGGAGGGATGTTAATGACGCAGAATAAACTCAATAAATAAAATAAGGAGGCCCATTTCAGCAAAACATAAACATTTTCTAACTAGAGCTTCCCAACAATGGAATGACATGTCTTGAAGAATAGCGAGCTCCCCATCACAAGCAATGTTCTAGTGGAGAATTCATGACCATCAGAGCCAGTCCAACAATGGATCGATAGTCAAATCACTTAACCTCTAAGGTTCCTTCCAACTCTGAGATCCTATGATACATACAATACCTTCCAGGCTCATAGATTTAGAAAAAAAGAGGATCTCAGCTGTCATCTGAACCAACTCCTTTATTTTATAAATGAGGAAAAGAGGACCCAGAGCAATTAAGGGAATTACCCAAGTCACACAATAATAAGCCATAGTAGACTGGTAATTGTTTGACAAGCAACTCTCTGAGCATGGTATACTTTTGAGCTTAATCTACATTATGTTATTAACATTCCATCGCTTTCTTAAGTCTAGATAATCAGTAAAATAATAAATGAAGCCTTAATTTGTGCCCTTTGCCTGTTCTAATGTATAAATGCCCACACTGAAAATTTAACAGTGGGTTCTTTGGAGTCAGTCTGAGCCAGCTTGATCACAGCCCCTGAAGGAGGGACAGAGTTCTTATTTGAGCCCCAATCCTCCATTCCACATGCTGCCTGCACTGGGTTCTCTTGTCTTCTGTCTGTAAATTGACTTGACTAGGAAAGAAAATAATGAAAAGATGAAAGTGAAACCCGAAGTCTAAGAGTAACCTCACAGCGGCTGTTCTGGAGAAGTAGTAGCTCCTTCAAGCATGTCCTTGGCCATCACTTCTTAGAGGATGGGGGTTGGGAGATGGGGAGGTGCCTGATGACATGAAGCATTGCTTCTTTGCCATTCTCTAATATTACACCTTTACCATTCCCTAATAAGCTATATTTTAATTTAAAACAGCAATTTACAGTGCAATTCATTTACAACAACACAATCCATTGTAATCACAATGCCATAAATTTATGTTTTAAGTAATTTTTAATGCTTGTAGCAGCTGGGTCTCTGAAGTGTGGAAATAGCTAACATTTTTCACCTAGTGCAGTGCAGCCAAGAAAAAAAAAAGGCCTGCTCTTTAATTATCTAACCACCAAAGACAGCATGTGGAGACTAGAATAGTTGTAATTGCGAAATAAGAAACAATTGGTCTGAGGCATAGTGTAAAGTCTTTAAATGTAAACATGTAAATGCCAAGACACAGCAGGTAAGGCCTAGAGCAAAAATAGCTAAATTCACAAATATCTGTGGTTTTAAGCTGAATTGATTAAAAGGAAGGTTATTATTAAGAAAGTGGAAATAATAGCATTGAAAGCAGTTCCCTGTACCCAAATAAAGCTCTAAGCCAAAGGGCATTGGTAGTTTATTTGTAATAATGAGCATGTAAGGAATTCAAAACTCTGTTACTGATTCATGTGAATATCCATGCTATTAAAAAGATCCCATCAGTTCTCATTAGTCGCAATGAAAACTCAGCAGACCCACTTATTTGGGTCTCATGACTCTAGTCCACCTATGGAAGTATACCTTAAACACCCCAATATTTCTACACTTACTGACAATGCAGCCATTGCAAGGAAGATGTTCACTGCTAATGCAGGAGCAGGGTTAGACAAGGGGAAGTGGGCCAGGAGGGCAAGAGAGGACATTCCCCAGGAAGTTGATCTCTGTTCCCTTTTATTCTCTGCCCTTAAGCAAAGACACCTCTACTTCAGTTACATTTCTGCATGACACCAATATTGTCAAAATTTTATCTTTTTAAAAAAAGTTTTAAGCATTACATTCTGGGCTTATGAAAGCATCTTTGTCTCTAAGTAAATGAAAATATTAGAATTTCAGAACAAAGATGAAGACAGAATTGATACCTGTCCTCAAAGAAGCAGGTGTTAAGCTAAAAAATAACTTTAACACCTAATAATAATAGCTAGGATTTATATAGCACTTTTTAAAGTATACAAAAGATTTTAAATGTTATCTCACTTGATTCTTACAAACCTGTGAGTTAGGTGCTATTACTAATCCCATTTTGTAGTTGATGAAACTGAGACTAAGAGAAATTAAGTGATATGCCCTGAACCAGAATTTAAACTCAGGTCTTCCTGATACCAACACTTCATCCACTATGCTTACCACCTACCTATCTTAGCAATAATATTTATAATAACAACTAGAATTTATGTAGTGCTTTTAAGGTATTCAAAGAGAAGTATATGTTGTCTAATAAGATCCTCCTTAAAACCCTATGAGACAGGTGTTATGATTATTCTCATTTTACAGATGAAGCAACTAAGGCTGATATGTGTCCCAGGGTTTCACAGCTAGGAAGTTTTTAAGGTGGGAAAGTCAGGATTTGAACTCAAGTCTTCTTGCTCCTACAGCAATTAGCTGCCATGATATAAAATGAACTCTGAGTTCATTTTATTTTCCTAATGTCCTATAAGGTGGACATTAGTCAGATCAGCATAGTACAGTAGAAAAAGCACTGGCTCTGGAATCAGAAGATGCAGGTTGAAATCTTGCTACTAATGCTTACCAGCTCTGTGACCTTGGGAAGTCTCTTAACCTCCCTGAGACTCACGGATACTCCAATAGTTCTACATTGAATACCCCAATGCTTCTATATCAGACACACTAATATTTCCCCATTGGACACCCTAATATTTTTACATTAGACAACTGGACCCCAATATTTCTACTCTACTGAAAATGTAGCCATTTCAGGGGAAAAGTTCACCTTTAAAATGAGGTGGGTGGACTCTGTGGCTTCTGAGGATCCTTTTCTGGTTAAATTTTTGATCTTATGATGAACACAGCACTGACAAATAGACTATAGTGAAAGAGTGGCCTCCAGTGCTAGAGGGTTGAAAAAACAGAATTAATTTCATTTGTTTGTTCTGTCATTTGGTGTTTGACTTGTCCAGTGTTTCCTAATTTTCCTCTCGACTAAAGTATTTGTGATATGTGTGATGTTTTTACATAATTTACAAACCCCCTTTCTTTCTAGTTTCTCACTCCTAAACTGTTTTCCAACATATTTTTGCCCTCCTCCCCATGACTACCTTTGCAGGAGAATTAAAGTCTATGTTAACTTAATCTGAAGAAACTTAGTGAGTCCTTTATGACATCATTTAGTAGTTTCCATGTCCATTATCTTCTGACTCTCTTTTTTATAATAGCTGGAATTTATATGAAGCATTAATGTGGTGCATTTATAAACTATTTTGCATGTTTCATCTGATATAAGTCTTAAAGTAATCCTATAATAGAAGTACTACAAATATCCCATTGTAAAGATAAGGAAACAGGTTCCAAGAAGTTAAGACATTTGCTCTTGGTTACACAGCTAGTAAATGAGAATGGACAGAACTCAAGCTATCCTAAAGGTCCATCCAGCATCTATCTCATTGTTGAGGAAAACATTCATAAGATGTAGGCATGATGTTTCTATGAAGTCTTCATTCTATTACTCTCTTTTGTATCTTATTCTTGAGCCATGGTTTCCAACATCTTTTTTGCTGTCTTCTTCAACTTACTATGCCAGGCCCTTTTCTCTCTCCACACTTGTATTTGGTGAAGTCATTAGTTCCCCTGGGTTTAATTATTATCTCTATAAAAATGGCTCTAATATGCATATGACAGTCTTCATCTCCCTCTTGAGCTCTAGATGCCCATCTCCAACTGCCTACTGGAGATTTCAAAATGGATGTCCCAGGCATCTCAATCAATTGCAAAACAGAACTCATTTTCTTTAGTTTGTCACTAAGTATTTATTATGTGCCTCCAATGTACCAGACACTGTGCTAAGCCCTGGAGATTGTTGTCACTGTTCATCCTTCCTACTTGAAGAAGACCAATGGCATTATGATGTTGGCATCAAGATACATTGTATTTTACTGTGGTTGATTATCCAACATGAGTTCACAGTCCATTTGAACATTTAGGATGGAGATAGCAAATAGTGAAACAGTCAATGGTGGATGATGTCTTGACTCATGCATGAATTGGATTTAAGTGAGGCAAAGTTATCAGCCTCATTCTCACTTCCAGAGTCACTGGAATCCAGTGGCAAGAGAAAAGTGGCATTTGACTGAGATACAGTAGATAATCTTAACATCCTCCATGTCTGACCAAGCTCTCAGCACTCTACAGAACCTACTTTAGCCACCTTAATGGCCATTGGAAATTGTTCTCATCTATCCATTCCATATGAAAGCCTTCAAACTTCAAAAAGATACAAGTGGAGCACATGGGTTATCTATCAGTTTTTCAAGGCATGGATGTAGGCAACTATAAGAGCTGTGGAACCCAGGTCTTCTGCCTGCAGGTTCAGTGTTATTTCCATGACATTACTTTCAGCTAGGTGGATTACATAAAGTTTCATAGAAGGTGTGGCATTAGAGTTGGGTCATGAAAGAAGGGAGGGATTTGAAAGCTTGTAAATACATGGGTGGGAAGATAATTAGGTGGTATAGTGGATAGAGTGCTAGGCCTAGAGTCAGGAAAACTCTTCATGAGTTCAAATCTGACCTCAGACACATAACACTTACTAGCCATGTGACATTGGTCAAGTCACTTAACTCCAATTGCCCTGCCTTCTCCCCTCCAAAAAGTTGTGTGTGTGTGTGTGTGTGTGTGTGAAGGAGTCCATTCCAGGCATTCAGGAGCAAAGATATAGAGCTAAGGGGAAGGATAAGAAAAGGGTTTTGTGAGTCCTATAATTTGACAGAATAGAGAGTAAATGTAAATGAGAGGAATGTAAGATAAGGTTGGAAGGGTAGCCTGGAGTTCAACATAGAAGTTCTTAAATGATAGGTTAAACAGTAAGGGGGACCTAAAAGAGTTTCTGAGCAAGGGAATGAAGTTTTAGATCATTATTTTGGTTACTTCGGCAGTTGTATGAGAATAGATTAGAGTGGAAAGAAACTTGAGTCAGAAATCTAGTCTGAAAATTATTACAATAGAAAGAGAGGGATAGTTAGAAGGAAGCTGACAAGTCAGTTTTAGACAGGTGGAATTTGAGTGTATTGGGGGATAGCCATGGAGAATTTCTAGCTATTGAAAATGTGGGTCTCTGGGAAGAGTTTGGAAATAGATCTAGAAATTTAGAAGACTTCTACATTGACATGATCATTAAAGTTATGGAAGCAGAGGAAACCATCAAAGGTAGAATATAGACAGACCAGAGAATATATCCAGGGACAGTTTAGGGAATGCTCATATTGGGGACAGGGAAAGAAAAAGATGGCACAATTCAGAGAGATCTTGGATTTGGAGTTAGAGGCCTGGATTTGAATCCTGTCTTTGCTACTTACTACTTATGTGAATGTGGGTAAGTACTTAGCATCTTTGGACCTAATTTACCCAAAAGGCGACTGCTTAGATTGAAACACACGATTCTAAAGACACTGAGACTAAGTAGTCAAAAATGTAGGAAGTGAACCAGGTGAAAATGGTGTCCCAAAATCCAAAGAAGAAAACAGCATTAAAAATTAGGAGGGAGGTGGAGGAGGGGGAAAGGCAATAGTTTTGTCAAATCCTTAATAAAAGTAAAGGAGGACAAATAAAAGAGAAAAGAAAAAGAAAAAACCATTTGATTTGCAATTTAGCATCAATGACCTTGTCCTAAAAGGGTTAATTCATCTAATTTCCTTCCAAGGAGTAATTTAGCTAATGAGAAGTAAAAGAATCTCATAGAAGGAGTCACTGAAAAAACATAATATCTTGGGACATTGAAAAGAAATAAAATTACTACCTTTCTGTTGGGACACTATTGCTATATAAATAAATGTATATAGCAAATGTTTATTATCCGTAGCATTTCATCACTATTTGGAAAACAGCTCATTTATAGCATAAATCAGTTACTCACATTCATGTCAAGTGTTATATAAGAAATTCTGAATTTGACTAGAATTAAAAATACTATGCAAGTCTGAATAAGATTAATGTAGGTATGAATTAAGTGCTCTTCTTACTGCTATTGAGCAGTGAGTTCTCTTTTATCATTGCTACTAATGTTTTGACCCTGGAAATATTATTTGATTACCCTCATCTATCTTATTTCATCTATCACACAGTGAAATAACCAGTTTGTTATGATCAGGTCTATGCATGTACAACTATCTGCATAATTCAATAAAAAACACCTGTAGATACCTCCGATTACTTGAACTATCTTGTTATGACACCTATAACCTTTGTAACCCCTTTCTTATTGCCCTTAGGTCATGTGGACTATGTTACCTTCCTTAAGCCTATAGAATGGTAGTAGGTCAGTGCATTAATTATCCAGTGACATAGTGTAATAGCTGAATTGCCTTGTTCTTGTGGCATTCTACTTGAACCATCAGTCCAGTAATCCTATCAAAATCTCTCTGGTGCATGTATGGGAAAGCCTTCCTAAATTAGGGCTAAACTATCCCTGACTGGCCACTAGAGAATAGTGAGTCTGCAGACGCATAGACTGTTTCTTTCCATCACCTTGCCTGGGGCTTCAAACAGTAGTGCTGAATTGGAACAAAATTACACTAGGTTATGAAATAGAATATTACTGAAAATATTAAAATATGAAATCTATGATCTGTATCCAATTTATGATTCTCCCCACACCCATTCTAACTGTGTTCTTCTCTGTCAGGTAATGACTCCCCTCAGAATCACATGACATAGATGCTTAATGTGTGATTGTCACATAGTTTATTGAAAATGACAGAAATGAAAGGAAATTGGTTGTACACTCTTATACTGAAGCTTGAGCTTCCAGCCATGTCCTAAGATTATTTCTATTTCACCTTTAATATTCTGTGGGTATGAGAAGGGGTAAATCACTGGATCACCCACATTTACCAGATTATTGAAAGAAATAAGAAAAGGGAATGTGTCTGAGACCCCATCTTATGATTTATCAGACTTCTGAGTTAGGCTACAGGAATCTTTCTCCAATTCTGATAACCTATCAAACCTCTCCAAAATAGGAATTATATGCAAGAGGGAAGGCAATTGCAGCTGCCTCCCTGATCTAAGACACCAAAATAAAAAGCTAATTTGATAACAACCTAATGAACAAAGAAAATTAGCAAAGAAGACTAACTCTTAATCCCTAACTGTATTGATTAGGATCACCTTCTCCAACAGCCACCATATTTAGATTGCATAAGTTGGCTCAAGGGCTTGTGACAGAACTCAACTCTATCCCCCTGCCCCACATACTTCAGCAAGTCAAAATCCAGAAACTTACTCTGACTAGGAGGACAGCATGGCAATATTCTAGAATATTGCAATAGTGCTCAGCTAGAGAACTGAGGAAAAGAAGGCATTGGATTAGGATGCCAACACACATATGTGTAGCTCTCTAAGATCTGCGAAAAAAGAGGACTGGCATCCAGCTGTTGTCAGTTCTTTCCCCACAGAAGAGTCTTAGGACAGAGACTAAGTCTGGTGAAATGTGAATTCCTCAGTGTGAGAGGAGGCTGAGACAGCTTTGAGGTCCTTCATGGAGAAAACTATTATTAAAGGGGAAGGAGTCAGAAAGTGAGCAATAGTGGCATAGAAAGAAAAAAGACTAAAATTACCAAAGATTTCATAAGAAAGAAAACTCAGTTAAAAAACCTTAAAGACAAGAAGATAAACCAACAGGGAAAATATTAATAACAGAAAGAGATATGGCTTCCACATCATCTAAATTAGTCCAGACACCTATGAATAAATATTTCAAGACAAAGGAAAATTAATCTGATGAGGGAGAGGACGCTGTAGATTCCCAAGAAAGCATGGAACCACAGTAGGATATTCCTGAATGGTTAGTAAGAGAAATAAGAATAGTGAAAGCAGAATTCATGGCCTGCAAAGCAGAAAATCATAGAGCAGAAAAGCTAGAATCTACAGTAGCAAACTTCCTAAAGAAATTAAAGATAAAACAATTAATTGGGAATACAAATACAAAAAGCAAAGGATGATCTGGAAGAAGAGAAGCAAAAAAAAACCAATAATATTAAAAGAAATCGTGATCTCTAAATAGGCAAAACATATTGATCTTGAATACAAGATACATAGAGACAATTTACAGATAATAAGTGTCCAAGAAACACAAAACATTTTTTAATCCTGGATACCATAGAAGTAATTCAAGAATGTGTAACTGGGAAGAGGAGTGAGAAAAATCAGTCTTCCCCTGCAACTCATCAGCCAACAGCAATCAAAATGGCTAGTCCCAGGACTACCAATTCTCCCTCCCCATGCCCTTTTCTTTGTCTTTGCTTCAGTGTCTGGTTCACCTCTATAACACTAATCTCCAGTAGCCATACTAACTGTCATTATAATTTTCCTTATGGGAGCCCATAAGACCAAAACCCAGGCTATTAGTTAATCACACCCTGCCTCCTGATCAACAATCCCCTTCTCCAGTGCAGTGAAAAGAAAAGGCAGCCAAACTCAAATGCCTGTATATACACCTTGAACCCCTGTGGCCCATCACAGGGTTTCCTTCACATTGAGAGTGTATGCCCCCAATATTATTGATGAGTCAGGAAGAATAATCACCCTGCAATGATTACCAGGATCAACAGAATCTGCTCAGCCAATCTCCTGATGCTCAAGTCATTATTACTGTGGGTCCACAGGAAAGTAATAACTAAAAAATGTAAGAGGGCAAGACATGGTCACAGGTTAAATAGGTAAAAGGCAGTGTTTTGTTATAAACAAACTCAATAGAGGGAGTATGGTGTAGTGGATAGAGTGCTGGATGTACAATCAGGAAGATCTGGGTTTCAATCATACCTTTGACATTTACAAATTTTGTGACCATGGAAAAGTCACTTAACCTCTTCAGCTTCAGTTTCTCCATCTGCAAAATCAGGAAGGCCTGGACTAGATAGTCTCTAAAGTCCCTTACAGCTCTAAATCTGTGAACCTATGATCATATGGCTAATTTCCCTTCCCAGTTGACACTGGATAATTCCCATCTCTCCACAGAAGCACACTGTATTTTCAGAATCTTTCCCAAATAGGACATTATTAAACTAGTCCAGGTGAGAGGTAAAAGTGTCTGGACTAGAGTGAAGTTCATTGTGGGAAGAGAAAGGGACAGGTGTTAGAGACTGTGTGGATATACAACCAACAAGACTTGGAAACCTATTAGATATGGCAAAATGTTTAGTGAATAGAAGCATTCACTCAAAAACACTATGCAGTTATTGAGTCATAGACTTTCTGGCCTGGAAAGGACCATAGAGATTCTGTAATTCTACCTCTGTAATTTACAGGTGAACAAACTGAGGCCTGGGAAATGAAATAACTTGCCTAGAATTTATTTCTGCTCAATTATATTTGAACAGCTGAATGTATCTGTGTTCCAACAATTTTATAAAAACATATGAATCCATAACCCTGGGCATGCCTTTGAGTTCTCAGTGCCTGATTAGGACTATATGTAATTGTAGAGATTATTTTAATCACAGACCATCCCCCTTTAACAAATGAGAAATGTGAGGCCCCAAAAAGTTAGGTGATTTATGTGCCCAAGAAATACTTACACCTGGGTCATAGTTAGGTAAAGCCTAGAAATGAGTCTAAATCCTCTGATTCCAAATTCAGTCTACTTTCCACTATACCTTCCAACAACTAAAATTCTCTCTCTCTCCCTCTCTCTCCTCTTCTCTCTGTATCTATGTATGTATATGTGTGTATATGTATGTGTGTGTGGATAGATTCTTTTTGCCTTAATCAATTTAATAACAGAAACAGGAACTTAAAGTATAATGAGAGAGAGAGAGAGAGAGACAGAGAGACAGAGAGAGAGAGACAGAGACAGAGAGACAGAGAGAGAGACACAGAGAGAGACAGAGAGAGGGAGAGAGAGAGAGAGAGAGAGAGAGAGAGAGAGAGAGAGAGAGAGAGAGAGAGAGAGAGAGAGAGAGAGAGAGAGAGACACAGAGAGAGAGAGAGAGAGAGAGAGAGAGAGAGAGAGAGAGAGAGAGAGAGAGAGAGAGAGACAGAGAGAGAGAGAGAGAGAGAGACAGAGACAGAGACACAGAGACAGAGACAGAGACAGAGAGACAGAGACAGAGAGAGATATGCAGGCTCAAACCTGACTTTCTGATGTGCTTTCTCAAGCATTCAGTCTATTATTACATCGATCTTAATTGGCTTCTATATAACATGTGCTAGTGACCAGAAGAAAATTATCTTCTGCCACTTGGGGTGGAAGAAAGCATTCTGGATGTGGAATCAAAGGATTTGGGTTTGAGGTATTTTTCTATAATTTCCTGCCTATGTGTCTTTGAGCAAGTTACTTTACTTCTTTGGAGCTGTTTCCTTAAGTATAAAATGGATGGTTTGTATTAGATCGGGGATTCTTAACCTGGGGTACATATTTTTAAGTTGATCATTGTATTTTAATATAATTTACTTCCTTTGCAATACTATGTATTTTAAAAGATTATCCTCATAAAAGATACACAGATTTCCCCAGACTGCCCAAGGGGTCCGTAGCACAAAAAAGGTTAAGAACCCCTAGATTAGATGATCCCTAAGATTCCTCATGCTCCAACATTGTATGATCTTATTCCATTGGGTTGAAAAGAGCTCATTCTTATTTACCTCATTTTTCTTTGTTAACTGAATTTTATAAAATAGAAACAGAATGTTTTAATTTGAATACGTGAATAGAAATGAGAAATCATTCAGGGCTGTATTTTAAATATTACTTTCCTTTACTTAGAGATATACATTAGTACATCTGGGGAAGTAACTCACCAGTGTTGAACATATCTCATATCCTCTGAGCATCAACTCATGTAAACTAAACTAGACATAAAGGTCTTTCTAGGGTAACCATTACCTTGTGGGTAAAGGGGGTAAGAAATTAGCATTTTTAGTATTCTTTATTTTAATGAAAAGATGCTGTCTCTGGCCATTTGCTCCTTGGAAGCAAAAAAAAGGCTTTTTAAAAATGTTATTACTAGCTTTTCAATTCTTACATTTGTCATTGATATATGTGGCATGAAAATAAAGAATGCATACATAACATAAAGGCTGAGTAAATATACATTAAGGAGAACGAACCCATCAAGTGATTTTCCCCTTATCTGCATTTGCAGGTTGGTTAGATCCATCAATGCAAGCACAGCCCAACTCTATAATTCCATTACAGTTGGGGAAGAGGACAGAAGGCAGTGGGAGGGTTGGAGGTGATGCCACATAGTGTATAGTGAAATCCAGCCAAGTTTCATTTTTAAATCTCTACTGCAGGATAGGGGCAAAGTATCTATAATAATTTTAAGGACATTTCCCAAATGTTTATTTAGATAAAAGATTGATAACAGTAAAACTCCAAAACCCACGGCCAGATAACTAGGTTTTATTAATGACCTGCCATATGCCGTGGCCGGATAATTAAAGTTTTTTTCCCCCCCAAAGGAAGAGAGTGGACAAATTTATTTGATAGTTTGATAACCATGGGACACTGGTTGAAAACTATTGATATAATCGGGGCTCATTCGATTTGCTCAAGACAGCCACTCCTATCAGCTAATTTCACCTGTGAATAGTTAATTATCCCCTGAATGCATATGGGTGAGCCATTAATAAAATTTGACTATGTCATAGTTTTTTTGTCACCCACATGTGCCTTTTATCTCCTGAATCTTTTTTCTTTTTCTTTTTTTCCCCTTGCTCTTGCCTTTAAAAAAAATGCTACGGAAGACAGATGTTCTCTGTGTGGGTATTTCAGCAGGGCTGCGTTATAGATGGCACACAGCACAGATCAGGAATGCTCTTTTAGCCTGAGAAGGGCTGGACCTGGGTACATAATGAAGTCACTGAGGCATGAATGATAATGGAGAGCTTTATTGGTTCACATCAGTAGGCCTCCCTCAGGAAAATGGTTCTTCAAACCAATATGCTCTCTCTCTGGAAAGGGCTAGAAGTAGGGTAATGGGCCAATATCACAGAATTTGGTTTTCCTGTAATTTGGAATTGGTTCAGTTGTGCTACTGAGACCAATTCAGAATATAATACCACACTGGACCACATCTCTGGGTCATCCAGACCCAAATCCTGTCTCCAACATTGGTAACAAAGGGCATGTTGTGAGAATGTGTGATATCTCATTTGCCATCCTTCATATCAATCTCAAAAGTTAAATTTATATCTCTAAACATCCTACTTTACATTAGCATCCCCCCCCTTTTTTTTAAACTGAACCTGTGATTATATAAGCTTAGGGAACCTCTGGAAACTCTCTTTATGACTCTCTGAACACAGAGAAGAACATGGTCAACAACATAGTCTTAGAGGGCTGCCTCAGGCACTGAAAGCTTAAGTAACCTGCCCAGTGTCACTGTCAGTATACACTAGAGGCAGAATTTGAAGTCAGCTCTCCTTAACACTGAACCCTCTTCTCTAGCCATTAAACCCCATTGACTCACCACTCCTAAGGGTTATAGCTACGTTTTCAGCCTGTCCAAGGTTATGAGTAGAAAGGCAATGTTGGGAAATGCTAAGAATTCTGCACATAACTTAGAAGACCAGGCTTTAAATTCTGACCCCATCACTTGAGTGCTATGTGACCTACCTTGGGCAAAACTATTAACTTCTCTGGAGCAGTTTTCCCATCTATGAAATGGGAATGATGTTATTTATATCTGCTGTTTCACAAGCTTGCTGAGGATCAAATGAGATAATATACATAATGTCTTTTAAAGTACTTTAAATACCAAAAGTAAGCTAATAATAAACGAATATAAGCTAATTACATACATATTTTAAACTAATAATAGTTACACAGGCCGTGTGCTTACTATTTGTGAGTGAAAACTCTTTTTGTTTGTCCTGTCCTTATGTTAAACAAGTCTCAACAGTTCCTACTTATTCTGTTGTTTTCAAATTCAGTGAACGACTCTATGTCCATCCATTCCCTTGAAGATTTTGTAGACTTTTGCAATGTCTTGTTTCTTCTTTTGTTGGATTTTTAATTTTGCACTAAACATTTCATGTTAGAACAATTTAAATGGTAAAAGTGTAAAGACAGAAGTCTTCTTAGAAAGTTATTGCACTAATCCACTTAAACTTATCCAAGGTAGAACATTCATAGGTCTATAGGTTATCCCTCCCAGTTGGTGAGTCAGAAATGAAGTTGGCCTCCATTGGTCAATATCCTTTATCTACTAGGCATGGATCTTTGCACTGAGTAAAGAAAGAATCTTTTTTTTTCAGAACCATATTTTTCCTGTTCTCCTCTTCATTTTTCCCTTCAATATATACTATAATTATATATTATACACAGGACAAGTGTGTATTGGATGTTTAAGGAGGACTAGCATCTCTGGTATGAGGCTTTGCCAGGTCCTTTATAGGGTTCCTCATCCTCATTTGGTGTCCACCTACACTCAACTCTCACCTGTGACTCCAAGAAGCTATAGCATGCACAGTGGCCCTTCTCTGCAGACAGACTAAACCAGGTTGAGGGTAATCAAGGGGTCCCAAAACCATTGGTGAGTTAGGGGACATCTACTACAAGCATGTGAAGATGTCCCCTGATGGAATGGGCAGATGAGAACAATTTGCTCCAACTGCCATGAAGAAGGCAGAAGCAGGAGCTGTGGAGTGCTCAGAGCTTGGTCAGGCATTGAAGGAAGACACCAAGATCATCTACTGCATCCCAGGCCATCACTAGTCATCTTCACTTTTATCTTGCCACTGGATTCCAATGACTAGATGAGAGAATGAGGTTGACAACTTTGTGTAACTCTGCCTCACTGAAATCTAATTCACTCACAAGTCAAGACATCACCTCATGATGTCATTGGTCCTTTTCAAAAATGAAGAACAGGGGGGCGGAGCCAAGATGGCGGAGCAGAAGCACGACCTTCCCGCAGCCCAGCTTCCACCTTCCCCAATCCATGTAAAAAGGGGACTCTAAACAAATTTTGGAGCTGCAGAACCCATAAAATGATACAAAGAAGCTAACCTCCAGCTGAGGACAGCCCGGCAGGCCAGCAGGAATCAGCCAGCACAGCGCTCTGGGAGCTGAGCCCAGCCCCATACTGAGGCTTTAGCCCCAGGGCGGGCCTGACCTGCTGCCTGCCAGAGGGACTCCAGATCAGCAGCAGCTGTGGCCGTTTCCAGATTTATCAATACATAGATGCGAAGGACAAGGTGAGAGGCCAGTGCAGTCTGGACTTTGGGACCCAGTAAGTGGGAGTGCGTGACTTTTCTCGCCCCAGGGCGAGAAACCTCTGAGACGCCCGAACACCCAGCCAGCACCACGTGGCGGCTTCAGCTCCTGGCCTGCAGAGTGTAGGGGGACCAAGCACCAGTCTGAGGGGTACTCGCTCTTGCTTTAACCTGCTTGGATCTGGATTGCAGTCTAGTGTGGAGGTCCTAGGGTGTGTGTCCAGCTTGCCAGAGCGTGTGGAGACCTCAGAGAGGGCACCCATCTAATACCTCCGGCAGCTGAGAAAACCCCAGCGTTTGGGATGAAAACTCCCCTGTCTGGTGGCAGAGTCCTACTGTGGCAAAAAGCCCAAAAGTCAAATCATTGAGTGGCAAAATGAGCAGGCAAAGGAAGCAAAGCAGACAGAAGATTCCAACATTACACTCCTATTTTGGGGACAAGAAGGAGCAAGGCATGGAACAGGAGGAAAACAGTGAAGTCAGAACTCCTGCACCAAAAGCTTCAAAGGAAAATACAAGCTGGTTACAGGCCATAGAGGACCTTAAGAAGCAGATAAGAGAAGTGGAGGAAAAATTGGGAAGAGAAATGAGAACAATGCAAGAAAATTACAAAATGAGAGTCAACAGCCTGACTGAGGAAAATAATAGCTTAAAAACAGACTGACTCAAATGGCAAAGGAGGCTCAAAAAGGCAATGCGGAGAAGAATGCCTTAAAAAGTCGAATTTGCCAAATGGAAAAAGAATCTCAAAAGCTCAATGAGGAGAATCATTGCTTCAGAATTAGATTGGAGAAAATGGAAGCTAATGACTTTATGAGAAATCAAGATGCTGTGAAACAGATCCAAACAAATGAAAGAATAGAAGGCAATGTGAAATATCTCATGGGAAAAACCACTGACCTGGAAAATAGATCCAGGAGAGATAACTTAAAAATTATTAGACTACCTGAAAGCCATGACCAAAGTAAGAACCTAGAAATCATCCTCCAGGAAGTTCTCAAAGAAAACTGCCCTGATGTTTTAGTACCAGAGGGCAAAATAGAAGTTGAAAGAATCCACCTATCACCTCCTGAAAAAGATCCCAAAAAGAAAACTCCTAGGAATATTATAGCCAGGTTCCAGAATTCCCAGATTAAGGAGAGAATATTACAAGCAGCCAGGAAGAAACAATTTGAATATTGTGGAAACACAATCAGAATAACCCAGGATCTGGCAGCTTCTACACTGAGGGATTGAAGGGCTTGGAATGTGATATTCCGGAGGTCAAGGGAGCTGGGACTAAAACCAAGAGTCACCTACCCAGCAAAACTGAGTATCATGTTTCAGGGGAAAATATGGTCATTCAGTGGAATAGAGGACTTTCAAGCATTCTTGCTGAAAAAAACCAGAGTTGAATAGAAAATTTGACATTCAGATACCAGAAGCAAGAGAAGCATGAGAAGGTAAACAGGGAAAAGAAATCATAAGGAACTTATCAAAGTTGAACTATTAATATTCCTACATGGAAAAACAATAATTGTAATTTATGAAACTTTCCTCAGTAGTTGAAGGGATTAGAAATATATATATATGTATGTCTATATATGAGGGTATATGGGCATATGAATACATATGTGAATGTGTGTATATATGTTTACAGGTATACATAGATAGAGGGCACAGGACCAATTTAACAGGAAGGGATGATACTTAAAAAGTGAAATTAAGAGGTGAGAGGAATATAATGAGAGGAGATGGGGAGAGACAGATTGGGGCAAACTTTCTCATACAGAAGAGGCAAGGGAAAATTGTTACAATGGAGGGGAAGAATAGGAAGGCAAAAGGGAATGGGTCAACCTTATTCCCATTGAATTTGGCTTGAGGAGGGAATGAAATACACACTAAATAGGGTATCTCACCCTCCAGGAGAACAGGGGGGGAAGGGGATGAGAGGGGGGATGATGGAAGGGGGGCAGGCTGGGGGGGAGGGAAGTTGAAAGCACCCACTTTTGAAAAGGGACAGGATCAAAGTAGAGAATAGATCAAGTGGGAGGTGGGATAGGAGGGAGGGAAATATAGTCAGTCTTTTACAATATATCTACTACGTTATTGTTTTGCATTAGCCGCACATGTACAACCTATACTGAACTGCTTGTCTTCCCAGTGGGGGTGGGTGACAGGGGGGGAAGGGAATGAATCTGGAATTGAAAGTTTTAAAATCAAATATTCAAATATATATATATATATATATATATATGTGTGTGTGTGTATATATATATATATACTATTATTAATACCATCTTACATGTAATTAAGAAATAAGATATACAGGCACTGAGGCATAGAGATCCACTGGAAAAGTCGAAATGGGTATGGGAGAAAATATGTGAGAGAGCAGATTGGAGGTGGGGATATCCTGTGGGACTGCTGTTTTGGGGGGATGGGTGGGGGAAAATGGGGAGAAAATTTGTAACAAAATCTGGCGGAAACGAATGATGTAAATCAGAAGTTAATAAAGCATTTTTAAAAAATGAAGAACAAACATCTAGAACAAGTTAAGCAGATTCCTGATCATTCCCATAATGCCCATAGTCACTGAACTTTTGAAATTTCATAGAGTTACTTTTGAGTAAAATTTGATGAGTGTTTTCTAAATACAGATATGACTATCTTGCTAAGTCAGGGCAATGGAACTAACTACAGTGTTTAGCTCAGTGATATTTAAGGTTGATAGGCAGTCAAGCATTTAGATTTGAACTCAGTAAAGCTACTTAAAGTTTCTAACATCACAATGTTGAGATTGAAACTTGAGGCTAGATGAACTTTTAAAGGGAGTGGGTGTGAAGGGCTTTAGAGGATATTCTTGCTGCAGCAAAAAGAGATGATAAAGAAATTAACTCTGAAAAAAGTAATTAGAGAAAATAAGAGAAGAATTTAAAAATATATACCTTAAAATCCCAAACTGGAAAGGATGTCCACAGAGAAAAGGCAACACAATACTTGGTGAATGAATTCTATGTACAAGGCATCAAGCTAGGGAGATAACAGACATGTTCTCTGTCCCCAGAAATAGATTGCAATCTTTTGGGGGAGGAAAGATATACACAAAAATTAAAGTTCCAAATGAGTGAAATATGCAAAAAAATGCCATAGTCCAGAGAAGGAAGACATTATTATGGTCAAGTGTGACTTTGTGGATGAAATAGGACATGAAGTAGACCTAGAGGGAGGAATAAAATTTAGGTAAAAGGGAGGTATTCCCATAGGATAAAATGATATGAGCTAAAATTTAGAGGCACACCAGTGATTAAACTTGTCTGGCTAAAGTGAAGGATTAGTAAATGATAAAAAATGAAGTTGGAAATAAAAGTGAGAGACAGACTGGTGAGCTTTTAATTTCAGTCAAAGGAACAGATTTTATTCTATAAACTATGAGTAGTCACTGAAAGATCTGAGCAGAGTGCTTGCAATCATTTATTCATTGCACAAATATGTATTAATAGCCTCCTATGTGCAAGGCAGCATAATAGGCCTTGGGAATGCTAAAACAAAAATAAACCTGCCCCTTGTCTTTAAGTTCTTTTAGGGGAGATAACAGGCATGCAGATAAGTCCATATAAAAGATTTAAAGTAGATAGAAATTTGGGGAGGTAGACTAGGGGAGGGCATTGGAGGATCAAGGACACCCTCATGTGGGAGGGGAAAGGTAAACTAAACCTTGGAGGAAACTAGGAATTCTAAGAAGAGAGTTCATTTCATGTATGGTCAACAGCCTGTGTAACACTCTGCAGGAAGGAGATGTATGGCAACATAAAGTAAACAAGGAGGATCATTTGTAATAGGTCTAGAAAGGCAGACTGGAACGAGATTGGGAAGTGTTTTAATGCTAAACAGAGAAATTGCATTTTTTCCAAAGTCAACAAAGAGCCTCTGCAATTTCTTGAACAGAGTTTCAACATGGTCAAAACTGTGCTTTCAGAATATTGATTTGATATCTTATGGAATGTAGACTGGAAGAGAAGACTAGAGACAAGGAGATCAATCAGGAGAGTAATATAAGGACTCAAGAAGCTATGAGAGTCTGTGCTAAGATGAGGGCTGTGTATGTAAAGAGAAAGGGACAGATGCTGGATGCTGTGAAGATAGAATTCTGAAAGCTTGTTAACTCACTGAAAACAGGAAGTAAAGAAGAGTAAAGAGTTTAGCCTTGAAGACTAGAAGAATGGTGAGGCTCTCTGCAGAAAGAGGGAAGTTAGGAAGAAGGGTGGGCTTGAGGATCAATCAACAAGTATCTGTTAAGCGCCTACTATGCCCAGCTATTTTGCTAGGCGCTGGGTACAAGTACAAAAAAATGAAATAACCACTACTTACAACAAATAGTGATGCTCTCTAATGGGGAGAGACAAGAAGTACACACACACACACACACACACACACACACACACACTGTATGCAGCATAAACATAAAGTGAATAAGGATAAATACATACAAAGTGGTAATTGTTGGAGATATCAGGAAAGGTTTTGCGCTTCAGAAAAACGGTCACACAGCTAGTTTTTGTGTTAAGTGTCTGAGGTTGGATTTGTTGGATTTGAACTCACTGCTCTATTCACTGCGCCACCTAGCTGCCCCTAGTATTTACTTTGTATTCCCACCTATGGAGGTGGGAAATCCTAGAGGCAAAGAAACCTTTTGGGAGCTTATTGCAAAGGTATAAATGCAGAATGATAAAAGCCTAGGTTGGGGTGGTGACAACAGGAATAGAGGAAAGAAAGAACTAATAGAAGAAACATTATGAAGAATCAATAGGACTTGCTTATTAATCAAATATGGAGGGACAAAGGAAAAATAAATCAAAAATGGATTTCGACAAGGCATTTGACAAAGTTTACTGTAGTGTTTCATGGGTAAGATAGGGGTGTAGGGACTAGGTAATATTATATGTAGGTGGATTTGGAAATTATCTTAAGAACTGAATGAAAATAAAGTTTCAACCTCAAGATTGATCTCCAGTGAAGTGAACCAGGGATCTGTTCTAGGCTCCACTCCATTCAACACTTTTCAAGGTGACCAATGAAATCATAAATGGTATACTTATTAAATGTGGTTGGTAAGGTTATTCATCACACGGGATAACACACTCAATATCTAAAAATATCTCAACTCTAAAGTGATGAGCCAAATCTAATAAGATATAATTGAATAAAAATTACACATACATTTACATTATAGTGCTCTAAGGTTTATAGAGTGCTTTCCCCATAACAACCCCATAAATAAGATAATGAACTTATTATTATCCCCAAGAAACTGGGACCCTGGGAATCTTAGTGACTTGGACTGGATTGTATCAATCCTTAATGTGTTGTAAAACTTTTAAAATTAGATCTATAATCATCCAAAAAGTTTAGCCCCAGCTATAAAGATAGGGGAAAAAAAACTAAGGAGGTGAAGAATGCCTACTGTTCAGATTATGATATGAATTTGGATGGGCAGTCCACAGACCTAGTCCATCTGTCTGTCTGTCTGTCTATCTATCTATCTATCTATCTATCTATCTATCTATCTATCTATCT
>NW_027185712.1:21250909-21254168 GCF_028583685.1 Petaurus breviceps papuanus
TCTATCTATCTATCTATCTATCTATCTATCTATCTATCTATCTATCTATCTATCTATCTATCTAATCTAGCTATATTTGGGCATTTCAGATGAAGGGTGAACTGGGAAAAGAACTGAATAATAGGAGAAAAATTTGCTGAATTGCCTTTGGGAAATTGTGTAGGTGCTTTTAATGATTCTGAGTTTCTCCCTGAAAGGTCCATCTTCACCAATATTCTTCCAGTGATGTTAATAGCTATGAAGAATTGAATGTCTCTGAAGAATTAAAGGTACATGTCACTAATCTCCTAATAGACAGATACCTGATGGGAATGACATCATACTACCAGTGAAGGATTGTGCAGGAGAAAAGACATAGAAGACAGTATCAGAAAGAAATATGATTGAAAAGGAAATGAGACATTCTCGTAGTGAAAGCAAGACAACAGGTTAAGAACCTGCATACTTTACCAGTACCCATGAAATATAAAGAGATCCAAAGGAAGGTCCCCAGTATGTTAGGTGAAGGAAACGCAGATGGGCATAGACAAGAGATGCACAAGATGACAAGACATAAATGGGTTGAAGTCAACACTGCTGGAAACATCAATGGAAGAATTGAATATATACATATACACACACATATATCTACACATATTTATACATATGCACACATATATGCACAGATATATGTATGTATTTGTTGTTGTTGTTCACTCATTTCAGTTGTGTCCAATTCTTTATGACCTCATTTGGGGTTTTCTGGGCAAGGATATTGAAACAGTTTGCCATTTCATTCTCCAGCTCTTTTTACAGATGAGGAAACTGAGGCAAACAGGGTTAAGTGACTTGTCCAGGGTCATACAGCAATTAAGTATCTGAATCCAGATTTGAATTCAGTTCTTAACTCCAGGCCCTAGTTGCCCTATATGTATATATGCATACAGATATGTACACCCACACACCCACACACACACACACACACACACACATAGATATAGCAAACTGCACAAGTAAGGAATTGGGAAAATATGGCAGTTAAAGGCAGTTAGTGAACAATGGACTGAGCACCAGTACTGAAGTCAAGAATGAACTGAGTTTAAATCCACAGATGCTTTCTAGCTGTGTGACCCTGGTCAAGTCACTTCACCTTTGTTTGCCTCAGTTTCCCTATTTGTAAAATGAAGATTTAATAGCACCTACTTCTCAAAATTGTTGCGGGAAACAAATGAGATAATTACTGTAAAGAGCTTGGCAAAGTGCCTGGGATATAGCAAGCGCTACATAAATGTTAGCCGTATGCACAATATCTGGGGGCTTTAGTAGACTTCAGGACAAAATAAAAATCAAGAACATGGTGGCCTCCAAAAGGTAATACAGGGTGTCTCTAAAGTCTGGACACATAAGAAATTTCATTAACTATGCATATTTTCAAGAAATGAAATGAATGAAATTCATAAATTTTAGCCAAGATAATTTTATATGGAATAAAAGCTTTCATTAGCTATTGAGGACTATTTTCCATATGAATGAGATTAATTTAATTTAATTAATTAATGAGATTTCCTATGTGTCTTCTATGTCTTCCTATGAAATCTCATTTCTGCTAATTAAAGGGAAAAAGTTGTTGCAAACTTCATTCATTTCATTTCTTGAAAATATGCATAGTTTTTTTGCATATGCAAAAATTTGCATATGCAAAAACAATAAATCTCTTTAATGAGATGTCCTGTGTCCAGACTTTAGGGACTCGCTAAAGATTCTTTTTCATTGTTCAGTCATTTCTGTTGTATCCAACTCTTCCTGACCCCGTTTGAGGTTTCCTTGGCAAAGACATTGGAATGGTTTGCCATTTCCTTCTCTAACTCATTTCACAAATACACTCTTAGGGTACATCAAAAAGAGTAATAATGTCCAAAACAAGAGAAGTGATAGCGCACTAGGGCACTATACTCTGCCCTCACTAGATCATATCTAGAACATTGTGTTCTGTGCATTACATTTTTAAAAGGATAGAGGCAAGCTGGAGTACATCAAGAAAAGGGGAAGCAGGATGGTGAAGGGGCTAGAGACTATGCCACAGGAGGACTGGTGGAGGGGACTGAAGATACTTAGTCTAGAGGAGAGAAAACTTAGAGGGCACATAAGAAGTATATTTTTTAAGTATTTAAAGAACTGTCACATAGTAGATTAGCCAGAGGCCCATTACTAAGAGTAATGAACAGAAGTTTCAGAGAAGCAGATTTTGGCTTGAGCTTTGAAAATAATTATTTGGAGTGTTCAAAAGGAATGGGCCATCAGGAAATATTAAGTTTCCCTTCGCTATAGCTCATCACATAAATACTAGAAAGCCACTTGTTAGGAATGCTGCAGAGGGAATTTTGGTTTGGGTACAAATTGACTTATGGGCCTCTGAAGTCTGTAATTCTACAGTTTTGAACACAAGTAACTGAGAGAATGGTGGCATCATTGATAGAAAAAGGGAAGTCATTATCAAATGAATGGATGGATGGATGAATGGATGAAAGAAAGAAAGAAAAATATTGACACCAGCAGAGGATTAATATGAAGAAGACACTGTGTTTGGACAGGATAACACTTTCAACTACTTCTGTGGGAATTTTTTGTCAAATGATGACAAAAACCAGGTGACCAGGGATTGAAGAATGCTGGGAGAAAGGAAGGGAAGGTAGCATATTCAGTATACTCAGATATGAGTGTGAAGAGACTGAACAATCAGTGGTAGGAGATCTGAGCATATTTGAGTGTAGCGGGTGATTAATGATGAGAGAAAAGAGGTAAAAGTGAAAACAAGGGTTATTATATGAGGAAGAGCAACATCAAATAGGGAAGGAGATGGATTGGTTTTCTAGTAGGACTTTACTGAGAGATAAAGGGAAAGGAAGAGAGAATTCATGAGTAATCAGATGTAGGTAGAAGGAACGGGAAGATTCAGAAGAGGAAGCTCCTGCCTCAATCCTAAATGTACATATATTATAATAGTATATTTGCCTGGTTACTTGTCTTATTTCATCTACTAGTTTCTCAACTCCTTGATGACATGACTTATCATGTTTCCTCTTCCTATTTTCAAGGAATAGCAGAGTGCTTTGCTAATAGCTAAGCACTTAATAAATGTCAAATTGTATTAAATGTTTCACTTGGGAACAAAGACAGAAACTGGTCTAAACATTAGGAAGATACTGCTTATTCTTTGCCTATCTACATCTATCCCTATAGACATAGATATATGCTATTGAATAGATAATGGCTTTATAAA
>NW_027185712.1:21254268-21268221 GCF_028583685.1 Petaurus breviceps papuanus
CTCTCTCTCTCTCTCTCTCGGTCTCTCTCTCTCCCCTCTCTCTCACTTGTGAGTTTGTACTTTTTTTTGAGGCAAACAAGGTTTAAGTGACTTGCCCAGGGTCACACAGCTAGTAAGTGTCTAAGGCTGGATTTGAACTCAGATTCTCCTGACTCCAGGGTCAGTGCTCTATCCACTATAGCACCTATCTGCCCTGAACCTCTTACAAATAATGGGCTATTAATAAATGTTGATTCAAATGAATTGCCTTGTTAAATTGGTGGTTTACTTTATTATCATGAGTCAAAATTGGCACAATAAAATAGTATGAGTTGACCCTCAGGAGAAAGGAATCTCAATCCCTTTCCCCTCGTGTAATGTCCCAGCTTCTATGGTCCTGTTTCATCATCTGTAAAATGGGAAGTTTAGACCTGATGCCTTCCCATTCTAAATCTATGATCCCAGGGGTGGTCGCTGTGAGGTAGGTAGCACTACTCTCACTCTCCCCGTTGTATGGCTATGTGCAGTGATCAAGTCACCCCATCTCTATGAGTTTTAGTTTCCCCATCTGTAAAATTAGGACAATTATACTTATAATACCTACTTCACAGAGTTACTTTGAGGAAAACAACTTGTAAGTAATTAAGTCCCATATAAAGGAAAACTATTATTGTAGTCCAAATTCTGCCTTCTAGTATGACCTCTATTGTGTGACCTTGAATGAGTCATGCTGTTTCTTTGGACCTCAGTTTCCTCATCTGTAAAATGAAAGGGAAGATGAGCAACCACATTCTTTGGAATTGTGGTCTTCTGCAATCTTGTCCAGGGGGTTCTACTTAAGAAATAGTTGTGATGATGGAAAAGCACATGAAGCCAATCCAACCACTTTGGTGCCTATATTAGCTTTGCCCAATGTGTGCAGGGAGGTGTAATTGACAGAGCACTGGACCTGGTTTCAGGAAGACGTGAGTTCAAATCCAGCCTAAGACATTTACTAGCTATGAGATCCTGAGCAATTCACTTCACTTCTATCTTCCTCAGTTTCCTTAACTGTAAAATGGGGATAACAATAGTACCTATATTATTGCAAGATTGTTGTGAAGCTCAAATGAGATATTTGTAAAGAACTTAGCACAGATTTTGGCACATAGTAAGTGCTTAATAAATGTTTATTTCCTTTTTTCCCTCCTTCCTTCCTCCCCTCCTTCCTTCCGTCCTTAACTGAGGTGGAGAATGAATGGAGATTGACTAAAATCAACCATATGACCTAAAAGTATTATCACTTACTGAATTTATCCTTTAAGATAAGATACTTAATCAGTAGTTGATCTGTCTCAGGATAGGGCAGACAAAATAATGATTGTTCATTTATATCCCTTGAGGCATTTTTTAAACTATAGCTATAGACATAAATGTAGATATATTACCAACATGCAACATAGCTGATTAGATAAAATTGGGAAGTTAAAACCTTGACAATGAGGCAAACACTCATGACCTCTGGATGAATTATGTCTCACACCCATGCCAATAGTTCTCTTTATGTGGGGCTTAAATCTAGTGATCTTGATGCACAGTTTGGCTGAATGGCCAAATTTTTTCACTACGCTCACAGTTCTAACAAAATTAAAAAGGCAGTTGAAAAGAAACCATTATGAATCTAAGAGCAAAACTCAATTTTTTTAGCAAAAAGGTGAAAAAAATAAATAATTTCCCAATACTAGCTTATGTCAATAAAGAAGTAAATGAAAAAAAGAGAAACTTTTTAACCACCTGCTACAGACAGATCCATGCCCTCAAGGAAATTACATTGGAATAAATAACATATGTGCTGCATTTTGCTAACCTTAAAGTACTATGTAAAATGCTAGTAATTTGCCATGAATAGGAGGATATAACAGGTACAAGTAAATAAAAGATAAGTTGTGGAGTGAAAAAGCACTAACAACTAACTAGAATCAGGAGAGATTTTTGAGTCAGAATAGAACTGTCCTGGAGGGAGCTAAGGGTTGTCAGAGGCAGAGAGGTGAGGAAGGAGTGCATTCATTGAAGGCATGGGAAACAATTTGTAAGAAGGCACAGGATCAACCAAGTGTGAGAAACAGCAAAAAGACAACCTTGACTGGAATTTAGAATTTCAAAGGCAAGCAATATGAAATAAGGTTCATATCTAAGTTAGAGGCAAATTGTGGAGGCCTTTAAATGCCAGACCAAAGGGACTGTATTTTATCTTAGAAGCAATAGGGAGCCACTGAAGATTTTTGAGCAGAGAAGACATTATAGAACTGGTGCCTTAGGAAGATTATTTTGGCAGCTTTGTGAAGGATGGATTGGCAAAGGGAGAGGTTAATAATAGAGATCCCAGGAAGGAGGCTATTGTGGTAGTCTAGGCAAAAAATGGCAGCCTGAGTCAGAGCATTAGTCATGTAGATAGAAAGGAAGATAGGGGTCCAAGAGATGCTATGGTGGTAGAAGCAATAAGACTGATGGGATATGAGAGGGAAGGGAGAGGAAAAAGTCAAAGTTGTCTCAGAGATTATGGACTTAGGTGACTGGGAGGATGGTCGTGTCCTTGGCAAACATGTGAGCAGTTTGGAGAAGAGCCTTGGCATCTAATGTGTTTCAAGTTGTATCTAAAATGCTTTTTGATAGCAAATCACATCTTCTTCACATGTTCATAATATTGTTAGAGTCAAACTAACATTCATCTGTAACAATGTTTTATGTGTTGTTTTTAATCAGCCAAAGGTGATGCCATATAAATAGTGATCATTTTAAAAAGTCATCTTAACATATTTTGCTACAAGGGTTCCTTTGCAGTTTAGCTAAAAGTGGAAAGTTTTGTCATGAGTTAGAGAACCCTTGAATTCAGTGAACTTTGGGATGCCTTTATCTTGAACATTCTCTGACATAAAAGATACATACACACACATATGCCTTGCTTCCTTGGCTGTTTCTTCAACCAATTTTCTACTGCCTCTTAGAGGTATATAACATGTTATAGGCACTATTACTAAACTTTAGGTGCCAGTCTCAATAGCCAAGGCTAGTCTACCCTAGAGAATAAACAGACCAATGGCCTATGGGCATAATCTGTACTTTTTATATTTTCCCAGGGAGGAGAGAGATCAACACTGACTTGCTGCCCACTGGGAATTCTGCCTAGCAGGCATCATGAGAATTTTCCAGACTTTTTTGGAAGAAGTACAATCCTTGTGCCATCCCACCAAAGCAGTAATGAAATCCTATTCTCTGGACCATATCTGGGGACTTGGTGTATGTATATATACTGATATGTATGTATGTATGTATGTATATACACAAAAGACTCTTTTCCAGAATTCATAACTAAATATCAAACCAATTCATTGCTGGCAGACATTCAAAGCCACAGACAATTAAAAAACCACATTCTGTCAGAGTTTTGTTTTGTTTTTCTATCTCAACTAATGCCTTCATCTTAAATCTAATTTTTAAAATATATTTCTTGATCACTTTAATTTTTAAATATTATTTGTGAGTTAATTGATTTTAGAAGAGAAATGGTGCATTCTTATGCAGTATTGAAATTCATGTTACATTAATTCTAATTAGTTCTTATTTTCACAAATTGTATGTGCATATATCTGAATATATGTATGAATCACGAGATGATCACTAAAGAAAATATTAACCAGTTCAACTCTATGTTAGCTGCACTCAACTAAAATGAGGAATAGTCAACTGATTTCAAATTTGTTGATTGTTAGCAGACTGGCTTAGGGAGATGAGAATTATTATTCTAGTAGTGTAGTGAGAGACTGGCTAAGGGGGTCAAGTCTTTCAAGCATAAGAAATCTGCTTTTCCTGGGGCCAACTCATGTAGATGTCTGACCTCAAGTATGTAGAAGGAAGAGTCTTGTCATCCATTTCTGAGAATGCACTGGTTTTAGGTCACTATTTCTAATTCACTTACTGAATAGTGAAGAAAAACCTTTTAATTGGCTGCTAAGCCATAACTGAGCTTGCATGCAAAAGGCACAAAAAACCCTAAAATCTATCTCTCTTCCCTAGTGGCTAAAACAAGACAACTGTTGTGGACAGCCAGTTTGGGGAAAGGCCTGGGGCCCTCTTCTCCCAACATGGGCTTCTATCTGGCCTTGAATATATGAAAGACTATTAATGTTTGTCTCAGTTGTTTCATTCTAACTGTTCCTAGATGAAGGAGTATGGAAGACAGGATGGCTGAGGTGATAGCCACGTTAGCTTCAAAAGGTCAGAGGTCCAGGAACTGTGTTTGGGAGGGACTAAGCCCAGGAAGTAGCTAATCCCAAGGAATGATTTGCATAAAAAAAATAGTCATATGATATAAAACTGTGAGAGTAGAAGGGAGCCAGATAGTGAAAGGCTTTAAATGACAGACATTGAAAGTTATGCTTTGTCTCAGAGGCAAAAAAGTGACCCAGTCAGATCTACATTTTAGACATTCATTTTTTTTTAGTTATGTAAAAATACACTGGAGAAATCAGTAGTTTAAAAGTCATTAACATTGTCTAGAAGAGAGGTGACTAGTGACTGGATTAGAGATGAATCTTAAACAATAAAAGAATTAATTTGGCGTGTTAGCTCTTCTTTTACTCCATTTTCAGTGGGTCATCTTTCTGTCTATTAGCTGGTTTTCTTCTATCCCAACTAAAATTCTACCTTCTAGAGGAAACTTTTTCCCAGCTCCTCTTTATTCTAGTGCCTTTTTTCTATTGAATATCTCATATTTATCCTGTATATAGTTGTCCATATTGCCCTCCCCATCAGACTGTCAGCTTCTTGAAAGCAGGGGACTGTCTTTTGCCTTTCTTTGTACCCCCAGTATCTAGTCCACTGCCTGAAATATAGTAGGTATTTGATAAATATTAACTGGCACAATGGATGAGGTATTGGGCTTGGAGTCAGAAAGATCCAAGTTCACATCTGCCTTTAGATACTAGTTGTGTGATGCTGGCCAAGTCATTTAATGGCTGCCTGCCTCAGTTTTCTTAACTGTAATATGGAGAAGATAGTAAGGGTTATTAGGAGGTTTGTAAAGCATTTAATACAGTACCTAATTAATAATACAGTAGACTGTTAATAAAGGTTTGCCTGCTTCCTTCCTTAACTGGTTGACTGACTAAGAGAAGAGGATAGACTTGAGATAAAACCAGGAATGACAACTTGGAAACTGAAAGGTTACAGGCAGGAAAGTGCAGAGAGAGGGTGTAGCAGCAAGCACCCCAGCCTCCCCAGGGTGGCTGCCAACACAGGTTCTTGCATCTGCTTTTCTAAAGGAAAGCAACTCAAAATGGGTTAACAATCTTGCTTTAATCAATCAAACATATATCATTTTCCTAGTTCAGGGGAAAAAGGTTAGCACCCCGAACTTCAGAGAATACAGAGGTTACAAAGCAGACAAAAAATACAGAGAAACAGATCAGCAGACAGGCTTCCAGCTGTCTGATCATTACATCCATACCTAGTCAGTTACCAGAGAGGGGAGCACCAACATCTGGGTTTTCAAAGTGGGGTGGGGTAGGGGGGGCTTCAACAGCCACCTATAGTCTCATCAGGCCAAATCACACAACTCTTCCCAAAGTGAGCCCCAAAGCAAAACTTTACATCAGGGTATATATAGCCTTCTCCTGGGTCAGAGAATATCACAACCCTCTTGACCCACTGCCCAATCACAAAGTAACAGGATGTGGGTGTTCCTGAAAAACAAGCCTCCCACCACAGGCTCCATGTGACCACATTCAGTCTATTAGGGGGCAGAGCATATTTTCAAATCAGGGAAGGTTCTCAGAGTCACTTAAGCCTATCAAAGGGCCTAGAGGCAGGGAAGATCTTAGATTCCCATTCCCATAACAGAGGGTCATAGACAAAGCTAATTATTGGAACCCAGGTCTCCTCATTCCCAGACCATAGCTTTTCCCAGTACATCATAGTCTTTCCAGTACAACTAGACAGCTAAGTGGTATGGTAGGTGGAATTGTAGCCTTGGAGTCAGGAGCACCTGAGTCCAAATCCTATTTTGCATACTAACCAGTTGTATGACCCTGGGCAAGTCACTTAACTTGTCTCCTTCAATTTCATCACCAGCAAAATGGAAGTGTGAAGAGTACCTACCTCCCGGAGTTGTCATGAAGATCAAATCTGATAATATCTGTAATATGCTTTGCAAACTTTAAAGCGTACTAGACATGCTAGTGATTATTTTTATCAAACTTATATTGTTAATAATGATTTTAGTGTTGTTAATAATTCATAATATCACCATAATCATCAATATTATTATACTGATATATTGGTGTTATTAACATAGATATTGATTATTATTACTGTGAAGCCTTAAGCCGAAGGTAGAGAGGGTTAGTGCACGCCATTTAAAATCCTTTCTCTGTGGCGATAAGAAGAGGAGGAGGATGGACTTTAAAGGAAGGTCTTTATCTCGTTTCATTAAAAGTAAAATTTCAACACAAAATAAAGGGAAAAACCACTCCTGGGTAATTGTCATTTTGACTATTACAAAAACCCAAAGATACTTAACTACAAAGGACCTATGAAGGAAAATGCTATCTGCATCCAGAGAAAGAACTGATAAATAAATGTATAGAATAATTTAGTAGCTATCTCTAGGGTGGTGTAGTGGGGAGAAGGGAAGAAAAAAAGTGGGAAAAAAGAAAGTTACCTGATAACTTTATTATATATTTAAAGAGAATAGCAAGTCGTACATAATAGATTTGCAGTTTTGTGTGCAATTATTCTTTTCTATTCTACTGTGTCACAGAAATGTTCGTTTTATTTCTTAAGTTCACAATAAAATAAGTTTTTTAAAAAAGCCACTTTTGACAAAGAGTTGGGGAGGTTTCACTGGCAGCAACAAAAGGGGAAAAAACCTTTCAGAAAAAGTAATCTAAAAATGGTGGGCAAGTCCCAGCCTCACAAAGCAGAAGAGGGTAATGGGGAAATCCACCAAATTCAGATGGAAAGGGTTATCAAGGTTCCCCATAATTGTAGCTCTGACACAGGAGCAAAAGGACAATGACTCTGCCTAGTACTGTTGGTGAATCTATTTTCCCCAGTGATTGGTAGATATTTGTGGGATAAGAGTGAGGGGAATTACTGGATTCATCCTTTTTGTTCATCAAAGTACTGTTCTTTGGGGAATGTATTTTACAGGGGAGTTTGAGTGCTGGAAGAACTGTTGTATCAATTATTTTTAAACTACGGATTTTTTAAGTAAAGTAGTTCATTTATTATTCTGTTCACGAATAGTTGAGAAAGGGCATCAAGACCTATAATACTCCCAAAAGGATTAAAAGTGGCAGAAGGGGAAATTGAGAAGAGGGCTGGCTCAGGAGTTAAAGCCTTGAGTTGAAATTTCTTCAGTGCTCTTGGTGGGTGATGAACAAGGGAGGAAGAGACTTGCTACCTTGTGCATGTTACTTAACCTCCATGGATCTCATTTTCCTTATCCATAAAGGAGGGAACCAGATGGCCTCTGCCATATCTTCCAACTCTACCTCTATGCTTCTATGATCCTCCACCAAGCACATGACCAAACTTTTTGATAATTTTGGGGAAATAACAGATTTGATCAATAACCCTCCCCTTCCTCTCCTACCGCAGCCTCCCCTCCCCAAAAAGCACTTAAAGGAAAGCTTTAAAGGCCACTCTTTCTTCAGGGAGAAAACCCTATTGATGACTGTCCATGCACACAGTCACTCTGAATATGATGACATTTTTACCATCAGTTTTGCCCAGTCGAGAGCAAGACTTTGGGATCCCCACTCCTCTTTCTCCATATTCAGCACGTCACCTCACTGGCAGCACATTATCTCTTACTAGTGCCTGACAAGAGATTCCAGCACTTGGCATTATCAACCAGAGTTTACCAAACTGGGCAGTTGAAATCCCAAGGTTTTTGAATCACTGACGACTTAATTCCAGGCCCCACTTCTTGTCACCAGGGCTTGCTGACAGTTTATGGGCTAGTAAGTTAATCCTTCTGTGGAACTATTTGTGTAGAGCCCTATCATGGACTAGACCTCAGAGGCTTTAAAAATACAAGCATGTGATGGGTCAGAAAATGTATTTACTCTAATTAGTCAGCATGGATAATGTATTAGACCATCATACCCATTCATTTCCAGGACTTTTCCATTGATTCCCTGGTTATCAGAAGAAAATGCCGGCTCTAGAGTAGGGGACTGGTTAGTTTCTCTTACTCTCTCTTCCTAGCTACTTCCTAAATAAAACTTGTATCGAAAAATAAAATAGGATGGATGAGCCTTGATACTTTTGTTTTAATGTTATTTGAAGGGGCAAAGATTTTGAGCAAACTTGTGGGGCAGGGCAGAAGGGGCATGGAGATTATTACTAATATTTCCTCTCTCTCCCCCCAGAAAAGAAAGCACTTAAGAGAAGGCCATAAGCCAGGTCATTATTTCTTCAGGGAGAAAACGGTTTTATTGCTTTATGCACACAAGAGGCAGCCTGGGTTATGGCTTAAAATATTTCACAAAAATCACAGTGTGATAGTGCTGCTGGGCAGTAAACAAACTCCCTGTACTGAATGTAATCAGCCACATTTACTGTTTTCCCGATAAAGCAAACACCACTGGCCAATTAGCCAACCGTTCTGCTGTTGCTAAAGCCAGGCCTAGAAGGGTTTGTTTGTGTGGATGTGTGTGTCTGTCTGTTCTGCAGGGTGAGGGCAGGGCCAAAAGACGGATGTAAGTGAGCAAGTTGTTAAGAGATTGGAATCTCCAGGTTTTCTACAAGATGTATTAGCCTCGGCTGTAGCTCTCTGTATTAGTACAATTCTTCTTTTGATCCATTCGTAGACTATCCATCACAGGAGATGTATCGCACTACAAAGGTTGGGGCACATTCATCCTGGCACTTGGCATTAAGCATTTAAGTGTAATGTTATCCATCCCTTGTGTGTTTTGCCAGACAGCAGTGAGTCAAGAGAGACGGATTCACTATATACTTATCACTCTGGATAAGCAGATTATCACTCTATCGAACACTTCTGTAGCTTAACTGCAACTCTGACCTAAACACTCAGTTTAATCTCAGTATCTGTGGGCATTAGGAATGTCCCATTCTGGGATAACTCCAACCCTGTGCCTTGGGTCAAGTTACACTTCTCCAGTTTTTTAGAAACATGTTGGGTGTTGAAGGACAGCAATGGCAGAGGCCCTTTGAACTACAAAGTCCAATTTATCAGGACAGGAAATTTGAAGGGAATCCTGCCCAGTGGCATCACTGCCGTGACTAGATCTGCCCTGCTGAAAGTCCCTCTCTGCAGCACTCACACAATCTATTTTGGGAAGGCTGGGTGCGAGGAAGAAAGGGCCATGTTTCCCCCTGCCGCTAAATAATAGAATGTCAAAGGACATCCATACACATACAAACTGGCTTGGTCAGTGCCATTAAAAACAGACAAACAAAAATCCACAAGGGCTGAATGTTTTTAATCTGTACTTTTCCAGATTATGTAATGCCAATATATTCATTTTTCATTTAGTTGGTTTAGTATATGTATTATTTACAGACTGTACTAGAATGTTGCCTGGCTTTTACATAAGTTGCATTGTCCAGTTATTCATTGAAAGATGTATTTATTACTTGGTGAGTCACATTCTGCCACTGTCTGAGATATCTTTTTTTTTAATTTACAAGTTTGGAAATGTTTGGTAGCTATAGCATCTCCTTTATGTGACTTAGAAACCACTTTTATTAACTGTTTCAGCATAAGAAATAGTATATAGAAATAGTATGTAGGTGATTCCCAAGGAATAATTACAGCTGCTCCAAGTGCCTGTTTCCTGCTAGGTAGTAGGTAAACTAGCAGAAGGAGAATATTATTATTCTTCCTAAAAGAGGAAACCTGGAGCTAAACACAATACTCTATATGAAGTCTGACCTTCTTATCTTCTTCATTCTTTTAAGTTAATTTCACATTAGCTATTTTGACCACTACCGCCACCAACAACAGCCACATGAAAAACTGTGATGAGTGTAAAATGTCAGCAGCATGCTAATGCTAGGAACAACTGGAACCAAAAGGTGTTCCATGTGCACTATCCAACCAAGCTCAAACAATAACATGTCAACAAAGAAAAATGAAATATATGACTGAATCATGCAGACTTATTTGTAAAAATGAAGGAGTTTATGCTGACTATTCAGGGCTGGATCATTAAAAACAGAAATTATAGAAAGGTTATCCTAAAGGAGCCCCAGATTTTCTACTTGATGGAGATTATGCAAAGAAGTAATTGAAACTGTGTAACTTTTCACTTCAGGTTGTGAAAATTTAGCATCTAACTAAACACCTAGAGAAGCATGATCAGGTAACTCAGAATGCCCACTCAACGCTCCCTATCCTGTATGAGTTCATAAAGGTAATGGATAACAAATCTCTGAACTAAAACTCAAAATCTCCTTGATTTTTGGGGGGGGGGAGGCGGGGCAGTTGGGGTTAAGTGACTTGCCCAAAGTCACACGGCTAGTTTGTGTGTGTGTGTGTGTGTGTGTGTGTGTGTGTGTCTTAAGTGTCCGAGGCTGAATTTGAACTCAGGTCCTCCTGACTCCAGGGCTAGTGGTCTATTCACTGCGCCACCTAGCCACCCCTCAAAATCTCCTTGTGAATTCAATAAATTAACTGTGCTTTACCCATAGCACCATTATAGTTTAAACTGCCTGAATATACAATTGACCCATAAAATTTTAAGAATAATGTCTTTTGGGCAACTAGGTGGTACAGTGAATAGAGCACTGGCCCTGGAGTCAGGAGGACCTGAGTTCAAATCCAATCTCAGACACTTGACACTAGCTGTGTGACCCTGTGCAAGTCACTTAACCCAATTGCCTCCCCCCAAAATAAATAGCATTTTTATCACTGAACCAAATTCTCAATTTCCTAACTAGGTAAGTTGAAAACTCTTCAAAATATAGAAACTTAGCAGAAGAAATTAAAACCATGAGGGAAAAGAGATAAACTACATAATATCATGACTAATACCAGAGTTGTCTCAAAGATGTCTTCAGTGAGCCTACAGAAGATAACCTTGAAGCCCAATACTTTTTCAGAAATCTGTTATTTTTTTGTCCTTCATTCTCAAAGAGGACCATGAATAACATCAGGAAGATGATGCTATGACTTTGCAAGTGAATTGGATATGAGTGAGGGAGAGCTGTGCAAAGTCACCACTCTCTTCTCCTCTGGAACCATCTGGATCCAGTGGCCAGATATGAATCAGAATTACTAGAAATTCATTTTCAGAAAGCAATCATATTTTCCACCTTTGCAAGAAAACATAGAGCATTAAATATAACAGAATAATAGTGGGATAGTGACTTGGCCTAGGATCTTTCTATCTGAACTCTATTGAGGAGAAGAAGGAAACAATTAATCAACAAATAAACAATCAAATAAATAAATAGCTGCCTCCACTAACATTCTACTCCCATACCTCATAATGCTGTGGAAGTAGATCTGAGTTCTGTAATTGATACTAAGAGAATGTAAGTTCTAACATAAAACTACAGACCATGGGAAGTGTTTATGGATTATTATGGGATTACAGAATTTAGAGTATGAAAAAATTCTAGAGATCTTTTAGATCATCTGCCTCAGGAAACTGAGGTTCAGAAAGGTTAAATGATTTGCACATGATACACATATGCCTACAATAACAGAGGGGCAATGTATACTCTGATTTTCTGACTCCAAATCAAGTACCTAACTGACAATTATATAATGCTTAACCAACAAGCATTTATTAAATCCTGACTCTGCCAAACACTATTCTAGTGGCTGGAGAGAGACAGAGAGAGAGAGGAAGGAAGGAAGGAAGGAAGGAAGGAAGGAAGGAAGGAAGGAAGGAAGGAAGGAAGGAAGGAAGGAAGGAAGGAAGGAAGGAAGGAAGGAGGAACGAAGAGAGAGAGAAAGAAAGAAAGAAAGAAAAAAAGAAAGAAAGAAAGAAAGAAAGAAAGAAAGGGAGAAAGAAAGAAAGAAAGAAAGAAAAAGAAAGAGAGGGAGAAAGAAGGAGAGGGAGAAAGAAAGAGAGGGAGAAAGAAGGAGAGGGAGAAAGAGAGAGAAAAAGAAAGATATCCTGTTTTCAAGCAGCTTATATTCTATTGGGAGAAATAAGTATGTGCAAAAGACATACCAAGTAGATACAAATAAATTGGGCAAGACAGGGCACTAGCAGCTAGGGAAATCAGAAAGGATTTATATTCAAGGAAAATTACAAAAGGCTTTTACATGACTTATCTCATTTGATTATCACAGCAAACCTAGGGTAAAGGTCATACAGGTATCCACAATACATAAAAAATAACAAAAATGGAGAACAAGGTACCACCCCAGTGTTTTAAGAAGTTGGATAAAACAATTCAGATTGCCTACCCTTTGCTGCAGTACATCCTAGGAAACCGCCCTTATAAACTGCATTTTATTTTCTCATAACAGTAATGTTATGATAACTGAAAGTTTTATTCCTGTCCAAGGAATTAGCAAACTGTAAAACACATATATGGCCTAGAATATTGTGGTAAAGCCAAAGCTGCAGCAACTCTAAGATAATGGGGGGAGGGAATCATTGCATTTTTAAAGTTGTAAAGGACTTAAATTACACTATCTAATCTAACCCTTCATAATATAAATAAAGGAACTGAGGTCAAGAGAGTTTAAGTGACTTGTCTAAGGTTACACTGACGATTAATGACAAACTGAAACTAGGACTTAAGTGTCTTGACTTAACCCTTGTAAAAAGCCTTTACGATTGATATAAATGTCCTGTAGCGACAATGTGAAAACAGCCTAGGTATTATGAATTGAATATAAAGCACATAAAAGCAGAGAGCTATCATAGTTGATCTAAAATTAATATACTCACTATAATAAACACCAAACATTCAATTAACAATAATTAATTGGCTACATAATTATGTAATTGGACAATCAAAAGAGCTAATATTTTCTCAGCCTGCATAGTACATTAGTGGTAGTAAGCATCTGGAGTATTTCATTTAGCTGCAGCCACCCTATTTTAGGGGCTGCTATGTGGCACAGTGGATAAGGCACTGGCCCAAGAGTCAGCAAGACCTAAATTCAAATCCAACCATAGACACTAGCTAAATGTTCCTGGGTAAATCTTGTTTGCCTCAGTTTCCTCATCTATAAAGTGAGCTGAAGAAGGAAATGACAACCACTCCAGAATCTTTGCCCAAGAAGACCCCAAATGAGATAGGAGTTGGAAATGACTAAATAACAACAAACCCTATTTTAGGAAGAATCATGGCGAGTTGGAGTGTATTCAGAGAACAATACAAGTATGGTGAGAGATTATGGTACCGTCCTATATAAGGATATTTTGTAGTACCTCCCTGCTTGTGTTTAATCAGGAGGAAGGATGACTTAGGTATATGGTAGCTACATGTGAAAGAAGGATTTAATTTGTTTTGCTTGAGGGCAAAGTAGAGAGAAAAAGTAGAAGTAATGGTTGAAGTTACCAAACAAACAAATAAACACCTTTTCTAGCAATCTGAGCTGTCCAGAAGGGGAATGGGCTTCTTCAGGAGGCACTCTTGGAAAGGCTGTATAATTACCAGGAATATCATAGAAAGTTCAAATGCAGGATAGGCTAGATAATTTCAAAGAGCTTTTCCAACTATGGCATTCTTTGATGCTATGATAATAACTTCCCTTGTTCTCTTAGAATTTATAAATGTTGGGGAGGGGCTTAACTGTGTCCTTTTTAGATTTTCCCCTGTTAAATTTACACAGAGCAGGCAAAGGCATTCAGAAGTCATTCCATTGATAATTCTTTTCAAAAAGTGTCTCTGCAAAAGTGCTGCAGTTGGAGTAAGGAGACCTGGGATCTAGTCTGGCACTGCCACTATTAGCTGTACAAATTTGTTCAAGTTACTTCATCTCTAGGTTTCAGG
>NW_027185712.1:21268621-21292948 GCF_028583685.1 Petaurus breviceps papuanus
AGAAAGAAAAAGAAAGAGAGGGAGAAAGAAGGAGAGGGAGAAAGAAAGAGAGGGAGAAAGAAGGAGAGGGAGAAAGAGAGAGAAAAAGAAAGATATCCTGTTTTCAAGCAGCTTATATTCTATTGGGAGAAATAAGTATGTGCAAAAGACATACCAAGTAGATACAAATAAATTGGGCAAGACAGGGCACTAGCAGCTAGGGAAATCAGAAAAGATTTATATTCAAGGAAAATTACAAAAGGCTTTTACATGACTTATCTCATTTGATTATCACAGCAAACCTAGGGTAAAGGTCATACAGGTATCCACAATACATAAAAATAACAAAAATGGAGAACAAGGTACCACCCCAGTGTTTTAAGAAGTTGGATAAAACAATTCAGATTGCCTACCCTTTGCTGCAGTACATCCTAGGAAACCGCCCTTATAAACTACATTTTATTTTCTCATAACAGTAATGTTATGATAACTGAAAGTTTTATTCCTGTCCAAGGAATTAGCAAACAGTAAAACACATATATGGCCTAGAATATTGTGGTAAAGCCAAAGCTGCAGCAACTCTAAGATAATGGGGGGAGGGAATCATTGCATTTTTAAAGTTGTAAAGGACTTAAATTACACTATCTAATCTAACCCTTCATAATATAAATTAAGGAACTGAGGTCAAGAGAGTTTAAGTGACTTGTCTAAGGTTACACTGACGATTAATGACAAACTGAAACTAGGACTTAAGTGTCTTGACTTAACCCTTGTAAAAAGCCTTTACGATTGATATAAATGTCCTGTAGCGACAATGTGAAAACAGCCTAGGTATTATGAATTGAATATAAAGCACATAAAAGCAGAGAGCTATCATAGTTGATCTAAAATTAATATACTCACTATAATAAACACCAAACATTCAATTAACAATAATTAATTGGCTACATAATTATGTAATTGGACAATCAAAAGAGCTAATATTTTCTCAGCCTGCATAGTACATTAGTGGTAGTAAGCATCTGGAGTATTTCATTTAGCTGCAGCCACCCTATTTTAGGGGCTGCTAGGTGGCACAGTGGATAAGGCACTGGCCCAAGAGTCAGCAAGACCTAAATTCAAATCCAACCATAGACACTAGCTAAATGTTCCTGGGTAAATCTTGTTTGCCTCAGTTTCCTCATCTATAAAGTGAGCTGAAGAAGGAAATGACAACCACTCCAGAATCTTTGCCCAAGAAGACCCCAAATGAGATAGGAGTTGGAAATGACTGAATAACAACAAACCCTATTTTAGGAAGAAGCATGGCGAGTTGGAGTGTATTCAGAGAACAATAACAAGTATGGTGAGAGACTATGGTACCGTCCTATATAAGGATATTTTGTAGTACCTCCCTGCTTGTGTTTAATCAGGAGGAAGGATGACTTAGGTATATGGTAGCTACATGTGGAAGAAGGATTTAATTTGTTTTGCTTGAGGGCAAAGTAGAGAGAAAAAGTAGAAGTAATGGTTGAAGTTACCAAACAAACAAATAAACACCTTTTCTAGCAATCTGAGCTGTCCAGAAGGGGAATGGGCTTCTTCAGGAGGCACTCTTGGAAAGGCTGTATAATTACCAGGAATATCATAGAAAGTTCAAATGCAGGATAGGCTAGATAATTTCAAAGAGCTTTTCCAACTATGGCATTCTTTGATGCTATGATAATAACTTCCCTTGTTCTCTTAGAATTTATAAATGTTGGGGAGGGGCTTAACTGTGTCCTTTTTAGATTTTCCCCTGTTAAATTTACACAGAGCAGGCAAAGGCATTCAGAAGTCATTCCATTGATAATTCTTTTCAAAAAGTGTCTCTGCAAAAGTGCTGCAGTTGGAGTAAGGAGACCTGGGATCTAGTCTGGCACTGCCACTATTAGCTGTACAAATTTGTTCAAGTTACTTCATCTCTAGGTTTCAGGCTCCTCATTACTTACATGATGGAAGTAGACTAGATCATGTCGAAGGACCAGTTTTTTTTTTTTTAAAGCAATTGGGGTTAAGTAACTTGCTCAAGGTTACACGGCCAGGTGTTTCTGGGTGAGTGCTAAGTGTCTGAGCCTGGATTCGATTCCAGGTCATCCCAACTCTGGGGCCGGTGCTCTTACTCACTGTACTACCTGGCCGCCCCCAAGGACCAGTTCTAACAGTTTAATAGTTGTGAGGCCCTAGAGAGGCTTGAATCAAATCCTTTTACTCTTATTTATTCTCCTCCCATCTTTTACCATCACAATAATCAAGGGCTGACCAGGAAGTCTCAAAAGGAATGCTGGAGGGAAATATGTACAGAAAAGGGAAGGCTGGACAGTCACAAGTCCCACTCTCTGTCTAGGTGAAAGAAGGCATATGCATAGAGAGATTGTATATGTAGCCTTATGGTGTTTTGTTTTATTTTGTTTTTCTAAGAGAGATACCTTCCTTTACCATAGTTGGCTGTTTCCATGAGTCACTACCCTCTTGAGCTTTGTAGAAATCCTCAGCTGAGTAGAAAAAGACATAGCGAAATGGTGCTGAAAGATGTTTTTCAGACTAAGGAGAGATGAAATGTTTCGTTTCATACACTGAATGTGTGTATGTGTGTCTATATATGTATATTTGTGTGAATTTGGTGTGTATGTATATACACATGTGTGCATGTATATACACACCTATATACAAATGTGTGCTTTTTCTTATTCAGTAAGAATTTTTATAAATTAAATCTAGTTCTTTTGATTTACATTGTGATTTGGAAATCATGTGTTCCTTTTCATAGAAAAAAATCAAAGCAAAAAAGAAAAAATACCCTGTGATTATCTGCAATTTTTAAAAAATACAATAAATGTTAAAATGTTAGAGAAAAGCAAACAAAAAACCCTTTCTAATAAATCATTAGCAAGAGCATTCAATATGTTCTCTGTAATACCCAAAATGCCAGGAATGAATTGTGATTGTCAGTGAGACCCAGCAGGTTCTGAGCCAGGAATGAAGAGATTGGAAATGGCGTCAATATAATAACAGACACATTTATTAATAAGAAGCTACTACCTTGTTCTAAGGAAACCAAGATAGAGTACTCTGTCTGTATCACTCTTATATCCTTATCACAATGTATTATTATAAGTGTAGGGTTCTTAGGGGAGGAATTGTCATTTTTTTCATCTTTCCATCTCTGATGCCTGCCTAGCACAATGCCTTAAGCATAGTAGTCACTGGTTATATAATCTGTGGTCCAAGATTTCAGCTCAATCCCCAGGGTTTTTCAATCTAAAACTCTCTAAGGCATGTGTCAATATATCTCATAAGAACACCAGAATTTGGTTTATATACTTTAAGGACTTTTGCTTCTTAACAAGTCAAAAAATGTAAAATAATTAAAAAGCTCTGTCCTCTAGTGAGCCCTACCTCCTGTAATCTATACAATCTTCCAGATTTATATATTACTCTTAAGTGCCCCTTTCCATAATCCTATCCCTCTCCACAAGAGAAAGGTAGCTAAGGGCTCCAGAAACTCTACCCTCTGATGGTTATCTCTTTCTCTTGGGACCAACACAATATCTGTGAAAGGTTAGGTCTAGCTTGCTCCTCCGTGGTTTGGTTTCTCAAAAAAAACTAAGCTCTCTCTCTCTCTCTCTCTCTCTCTCTCTCTCTCCCTCTCTCTCCCTCCCCCCCCCCAGGTCCATGTGGCAATCACTTCAACTTCTCTTTTGAATTTCAGTCTGGAGACAACTTTTCTCCTTCCATATTTCTACCTTACAATAGCTCTTTGTCTCTTACTACTCTCCCTTAGGAGAAACTTTGTGGAGATTCTAGTATCCTTTCCCTTAAGAGAACTTCTCTTTGCTCCTCCTGTGTCTCCATCAGGCATTGGTTCTGCCCATTAAAATGATTTCTTGTATGCACCTGATTCTCTCCAGGGAACCAAGTCCTTGACTACGTACAGTCTCCCCTCTCACTGGATTTCTCTGGATGCCCTTTCTTCTAAAGCCAAGTCCAAGGGTATAGCTTAGGTGTGTGAATTATTTATTAGCTTGAATTAATGCCAAAACAAAATCCTCCTCAGTAGTTCAATGAGAAATTGAAAGAGGGAATTTTACCTTGTTTAGGGAATTCAGACATTATCTTGGAGATATGAGGAAGGAGGAGGTCTTCCTGAAACATTCTTGGGCACACACAAAAAATTTATTTGAATGTTTCCTTATACAAAGACAGAAAAACATGGGAATAATATCCAGAGATTAGAGCCTTATACTCATATCATTCAAACTGCAATTATTTTTCTTTTTAAAAATTATATTTCGTCTTGATACATTAATCACTTCCCAAGAAATAATCCCCCACGATACTTTCCCAACAGAAACAGTTAAGCAAAACCAGTTAAAAAATGATTACATGTTGGGGCTGCCAGGTAGCACAGAGAGTAAGAGCACTGGCCCCAGTGTTGGGATGACCTGGGGATCGAATTTGGACTCAGACACTTAGCACCCACCCAGAAACACCTGGCCGTGTAAGCTTGAGCAAGTTACTTAACCCCAATTGCTTAAAAAAAATGATTACATGTGACAGTGGATATAACATTGTTATTTTATAGTTTACCATTTAACAGAAAGGAAAAAGGGATGTTATAGCTTCAGTAATCTGGAACTAACATTGCCCATTGTGTTTAACTTGTATTCTGTTTCCTTTTTATATTTTAATTATTTACATTATTGGGGTCATTGTGTATAATATTCTCTTAGTTCTACTTGCATCAATTTGTACAATTTTTCTCATATTTCTCTGATGTGTCATTCCTTATAGCATAAGAATATTCCATTACATTAATAAGCCACATTTTGTTCAGACTTTCTATAATTGCTTGGTACATAATTTGTTTACAATATTTTACTATTATAAATAGGCTGATATAAATTACCTTTATTTCTTTCATTGACTTTTTAGGGGCATAAACCCCATAAAGGGACCATTGGACCAGTTTATAAGCTTGCACAAAAAATTCCAAATTGTTTTGTAAAATGGTTGGACTAATTCATAGCTCATCTAGCAGTGAATTAGTATACCTTTCTTTTCAAAGCCCCTTCATCATTAAGTTTTCCCATCTTTTCAAAATTGAGATGATATCTCATATCTGAAGGCATAAAATGCATTTCTCTCTTGTTTGTAGTAATCCAGAATATTTTTCATTCAGTTATAAATAGTTTTCATTCCTTGTTTTGTAAACTGTTTTTTATGAACTTTGCTTACTTATCTATTCAGGAATTTTTCATAGTCTTAAATCCCATGTTAACTCCTTATAGATTTTGGTGTTCATATATCCTTGGTGCTATTTGATTCAAAAACCAAATCTCCAAATGACATTTTCTGCTAATTCTAACTGCATTTTTATACAGTTTTAAAAAAAATCTTATAAAATTAGAATTATCTCTTTCATAATCTCATGTATCCCTTGCCTTATTATGAATTCTTCCCCTAACACTGGTTGCAAAAGCTATGAATAGTTGGTAAAACATTTCTTTAAAAAAATAAAAGATATGACCTACCATTATTCCCTAATTTTATGATAGTACTTTTATTTATATCAATTACTCATTTAGAATTTATTGTAATATTTGGTATAAGATACTTATCTAACACATTTTCCATCAAATTGCTTTCTAGTTTTCCCAGTCAGTCCTACTGAATAAAAAGTCTTTTCATGGTAGTTTGTGTTCCTGGGTTTATCAGACACTAGAATATTCTATGTTTTTGCTGCCCTATTCTATTCTACTGATCTATTTTTCTTGTTTAATAACCAGTACCAGATAACTTCGATAATTAATGCTTTATAATATAATTTGAGATCTTGTAATAGTAGACCCCCTTCATTCCTACTTTTCTTATAATGCCTATAACTTTCATTGAAATTCACAGCCTTTTGTTCCTTCATTTGAATTTAATTATATGAATATGCTCTTGATAATTTGGCATGGTACTAAATCTATAGATAACTTTATATAATATTATCACTTTTATTGTATATAAGTCATAACTCTATAATTTCTTAGGTCTTTCTGTGAACATTATCTTTTAGGTGAATTTGAATAAATCTTGTAGGTGTCTTAGTAATTTTACTCCTCAATGGTCTGTAGATCTTGTCATTGTTTTAAATGTTTCTGTTAAATAGAAATAAAATTTCTATTTAAAGGCTTCCATTTCTTTTTTTAAAGCACTTTTAACTTAAATGTATATTTATTTTGTCCAATGCTTTTTTGCTTCTATTTACATAATTGTGGGCTTCATTATCAATATGCTTACTTGTGCTAATTTCTCCTCATAGTGGATCATCCTTGCATCCTTGGTTGTAGCAGCAAGCACCCCAGCATCCTCAGGGTGTCTGCCAACACAGGTTCTTGGATCTGCTTTCTTAAAGGAAAGCAACTCAAAATGGGTTAACAAGCTTACTTTAATCAGTCAAATATGAATTGTTTACCTAGTTCAGGGGAAAAAGGTCAGCACCCCGAACATCAAAGTATACAGACAGAATTATCAAGACAGAGAAATAGATCAAGTAGACAGATTTCCAAACTGTCCAACCATTATATCCATACCAAATCAACATCTGGGTTTCAACATCTGGGTTTTTGAAAGCCGAGGGGGGGCTCTCAACAACGGCTTCCCAGAATCCAGATCAAATCACAGAACACTTCTCAAAGTGAGCCCCAAAACAAAGCTACACATCAGGGCTTATATAGCCTTCTCCTGGCTCAGAGACTGTAACAACCTTATTGACTCACTGGCCAATCAAGAAGTATCTACTGAAAAACAAGCCTCCCACCCCAGGCTCCAGGTGCACTTTAGCCTAGGGGCAGGGAAGATCTTTAAAATTTACATTCCCATTACATTGGTATAAATTCAACATGGCCATAACTAATAATTATTATGCAGATATTTCAAAGCCTGTGTTCAATTTTATTTTAAAATTTTTGCATTAGTTTTATTCATTTGTGTTATTGATCTACAATTCTTTTTCTCTGCTTTATTCCTTCCTAATTTGTTTAAACAGAATTATTTTTTTCTCACAAAAGGAGTTTGGTAGAGTCTCTTATTTTCTTATGTTTGAGGATAAACTATGTAGCATAAATAACAATTTCTTTTAAAATATTTGATGGGGAGGTGGTTCAGAGCAAAGATGGAGGAAAAAAGGCAGTGACTCACCTGAACTCTACCCAACTTCCCTCCAAACAACTTTAAATACCTCAAAATTAATTTGGAGGTGTAGAACCCACAAAAGGATGAGATGAATCAATTTTCCACCCCAAGAAAACTTAGAAGGTCAGCAAGAAGGATCTGTTGGATGTGAGGTGAGAGTGGAGTGCAGTTTGGTGTAGGCAATAAGCCTTGGAGGAAACTGAATCAGTAATGGCAATAGCAGCTTCTGGGGCTCTCAGCCCACAGGTGGGTGGTAGGGAGGTTGGACAACTGGTCAGCCGGAGATTATAGGCATCCCTTTGTTGACGCTGGGTACAGGACTCTGCTGCATTGCTTACACGCAGTTCCAGTTGTAGTCGTGGGTGGCAGTTCCAGGGCAAGGAGAGCACTAGTACACCAGAGCTTGCAGCCTGAGCTGCAAGGGAATAGGGACCCTGATCAGAATTCCAGGATGGAAAAGAGTGCTTGTGGTTGCTCACAGAACAAAGCACAGGCCAGGAGAGCAGTGACCACACTTTTCCTTAGATTATGCCTTCTTGGAAGACTGAAAACTTATAGACCCCCAAAACTAGTTCTAAGAGCAACACTGTTTTCCAGGATTGGGGGAGGTGGTATTCAGAAGCAAAACACTTTTGAGGATGGACAGGGTGAAAGGAGAAAGAGCAAGTATGATAAGCAGAGGGGAAATAGGATACAGGAAAACACACAGCATTCACAACTATAAAAATAATTTTACAACAAGTTTCTCTTATAAAGGCCTCATTTCTCAAATATATAGAGAACTGAGTCAAATTTATAAAGATAAGAGACATTCCCCACTTGACAAATGGTCAAAGGATGTTAACAATCAGTGTTCAGATGAAGTATTCAAAGCTTTCTATGCACATATGAAAAAATGTTCTAAATCATTATTGACTAGAGAAACTCAAATTAAAATAACTCTGAGGTACTGCTCCATGCCTATCAGACTGGCTAAGATAACAGAAACCGAAAATTACATTGTTGGAGGGGATATGGGAAAATTGGGACACTAAAGCATTGTTGTCGGATTTGTGAACTAATTCAACCATTCTGGAAAGCAGTTTAGAACTATGACTAAAGAATTATAAAACCATACATACCCTTTGACCTAGCAATACACTAGTAGGCCTGTATCCCAAAGAGATTACAAACAAAAAGGAAAAGGACATATATGCACAAAATTATTTCTAGCAGCTCTTTTAGTGGTGGCAAAATTGAAGGGGTGATGATCAATTGGGGAATGGCTAAACAAATTGTGGTACATGATTGTGATGGAATGCTCTTGTATTATATGTAATGAAAAGTAGACTCTCTCAGAAAAACCTGGAAAGATTTACATGAACTGATGCAAAGTGAAATGAGCAGAACCAAGAGAATATTGTACACAATTACAGCAACATTGTATGAGATCAACTGTGAACGACTTAGCTATTGGAAGCAATATAATGATCCAAGATGACTCCAAAGGAATTATGATGAAAAATGCTGTACATCTCTGGAAAAAGAACTGATGGAGTCTGAAGGCATATTGAAACATTCTTTTTCTTTATTTTTTGTTTCTTTTTAATCTATGTTTTCTTTAACAACATGACTAATATAAAAATATGTTATATGTGACTCACATGTATAACCTATATCAAATTGCTTGCCTTCTCAATGCAAGGGGTAAGAGGGTAGGGAGAGGAGGCAAGGGAGGGAGAGAATTTGAAACTCAAATTTTTAAAAAAACAAAAGTTATAAATTGCTTTTACATATAACTGGTAGAAATTAAATAATAAAAAAGAAAAATATTTTATAATATTCACTAGCAAATCCATCAGCACTAGTATTAGAGGTTATTTTTTTCCTCTTCTGGTAGTTTCTTTGTGGCTTACTAGATTTTGATTCCTAAGACTGGGTTGATTATATTATATTCTTTATTTGGGGGAATATTTTATATTTTTAAGATATTCACTGATTTCCTTTTAATTCTATTTTTTGCTGACATATTTGGGAGTAGTAGTTTGCTTTACATCTAATTTATTCTTTATAAACTTGCCTAGTTCATTAAAAAAAATTGGCAATCTAATTGATCTTTCTCCCTCTCTCTAAATTAGTTAATACTTTATTGAGTTCATTTGTCTTTTTAAGAACAGATGTTTGTGTTTTCTTTGTTCAGTGAGTTGTATTTCATTGTATTTATTTGTTTGATTTTTTAAAAAAAAATTTCTTATTTAAGGAACAACAATCTGTTAATTTTCTATTCTTTAAATGTATTCTTAATTCATTGATTCTTTCTCTCCATAATGCTAATATGTGTTTTCAGATACATAGTTATCTTAGGACAATCTAATACTCTGTCCACCATCCACTAAGGATGCTGTGATTGGTAAACCTCTTTTCTGCACTGGAAGATCCAAGCCTCTTGGTTACCACCACCATCCACTGAGGAATGAAGTGGTTAGTAAACCTTTCCCCCTATGTCAGAGAGCCACAATACTTTTTAGATAGATCTTTTAAACTCCTTTTGGGTTATAGACATAGTATAGACATGTTATCTTCAGGACCTGCTACTGAAAGTGAGTGCAGTAAAGTTAGTAAGCCTCTCCCTATCGGGGTAGGGATATAACTCAGTCAACTCTTTTCATCAATAGCTATGAGATACTTCCCACCAGCAAAGTTATACTAAAAGGTAATGAAACCCCAGGTTAAGATCATGTCTCTTCTTTGAACTACATTTTCCTTCTGTTTCCTCTGGCTCCCCCAGTTCAAATCTCAAGTCACTTCTTGTCAGACACTCACTTTTCTAGGGGTCCATGAGTAAGACAGATGACCCAGACATTATAATTACAATATTAATAATTCATTTATATAGGGATTTATAGGTCATAAGAACCTTTCCTCACAACCACCCAGCAAAGCCTATTGTACAAGTATTGTAATCTCTATTTTGATAGAGTTCAGATCTGTGATTTCATTAATTTAGAGAAACTCTTGGTATGGAAACCTTCTCCACCTATCCAGCTTAGCAATTTATCCTCAACGTATAAATTTATAGAGTTACTTGGCTCACTGAAAAGTTGTGGGACTTTGAACAGTAACACAGCTAGTATATCTAAAGATAAAGAAAGGACTTGAATCCAGTTCTTTCTGACTCCAAGCTCAGACTTCTACCCACTGCACCCAATGCTGCCTCCCATTTCCATTTTAATTTTTTTTTACCAGACTTATGATTTCATCAGTTTAGGGAACTCAGGATAAGGAACTTATTCTAGTAATGCAGATTGGCCCCTTTGTTGAAATTTGTCAAGAAAGTCACCTGGGGCACTGAGAGGACAGGTTACATAGCTAGTATGTGTTCTAGGAAGGACTTGAATCTGTCTTCCTGGGTCTGTGGTCAACTCTATTCATGTCCATGCCACCATTCTGCCTCTTCATCCTTATTTTACAGATGAATAAACTGAGGTGAAGTGATTTGTCCATAGTTGCCTGGCTATGTGATACCTTTAATGCATATGGTTAAAAAAGAATTGTTTTTTAAAGTTGTGGAACCAGGATTATAACACAACTCTCCTGACTACCAGTTCAGTATTCTTGATCATTCTACAATCTGACTGGTGATTACTCCCTGGTAATTAAAGGAAGCAAAATAATTATTTTAGACTTCTTTGTGATGGTTTGGGACTGGGTCATTCTAGCAGTTGTTACAGTACAGGACACAAACTGCTCCTGGACTTTCTTGAGTACTCAAGGAGTAGATCAGATTCTTAGGATAATGGAGTTCACTGCACTGCATGGCATGCTAGTGATGAAATATTGCAAATTATTTATCTGAATTTGCTCATTTCCTGAAAAACCAGGACTCATTTCTTTCTCCCTTATTGTGTTGATCCATATATTAGAAACCTACTTTCAGACTACTCAATAGTATGCAAAACTTTGACTGGCGGACCTCATTTTGTTTTCAATAAAAGATAACATAAGAGATCATTAGAGTAACCATGTCAGATTAAATGTATTTTCTTGTACAGAAGTCAAGTCCCTTCAGGAACTATTGCAATTTACTTTGTCTCACCGAGAACAATCTTTTCCCAGAAGACCTCAACACAAAGGACCATTACAAAACATAATTCATATTTCATATGTTCCGAAGTGTTCAGCACAAATTACAAATGGAGGTTTTAGTGCAGTATTTATGCTCTGTTACCAACAAGATATGTATAAGTAATATGGGCCCCATAGCTCTCAGCTCTCTGCGTGTTACTAGTGCACTTAACCCCCACAATTAAACACCAGAAAAGTCATGACTCTTCTATGCAAACTGAAGTGTACAAGAGGCACAGATCATTTATTCTTTTACTTATTTGGTCCACTGTGAAACTAAGGAGTGGAGTGAATGTAAAGTTAAGATAAGTCAGTACACTTATTAGTTCAGACTGAACCAACTAGCGGTGATTTGGATTTGTACTTCCTATGGAAAATAGGGGGTGCTAAGCAAATGAATTAGCCCTCATTTTAGTGGCTGTGTGAGTTGAGGGAAGGGAAAAGATGCAGGTGATGCTGGGCATATAGAATCAGCAAGACTTGACAATTAATAATATATGGCGATGAGGAAGAGAGAAACATCAGGGATGACTCTTGAGTTGGCAATCTTGGGTGACTGGAAGAATGGAAGAGCGGTGCCATTGAGAGAAAAGAGGGAAGTTTAGAGGATTTGGGTGGGAAGGTGCTAAGTGATAATTTGGGAGTAAATCTTTCATTTAAAATGCCTACAGAATGTCCAAAAAGGAGATATCTCACAAACCAAATAATGTGCAGTTGGTGTTCACAAGAGAAACTAGGTCTGAATATATAGATTTCAGAGTCATCTGAACAGAGATGATACTTGAATCCATTATTATAGATTATCTATAAGAAAATGCAAAAATTGAAGAAGGAAATTCCATCACACACGCCTAATGAGTGCCTATGCCACCAAAAGTGTTTTCCTAAGGCACAAGTCTGACCATGTCACCTTTGCCCCCTCACCATTGCCACCACCACACACACACTCAATGGATTCCATTGGCTCCTATCATCTTCAGGATCAAATACAAAATCTTTTGTTTGGCTTTTAAAGCTCTTCATAATCGAGACCTTCCCAGGTCTCTACCTTTCCAGTCTTCTTCCATACACCTTACTCCCCACCATACATTCTTCCAGCCAGTGCCACTGATCTCCTTGTTGTTCTATAAACAAGGGACTTTACCATGCAGCTTGAGGCATTCTCTCTGACTGTCCTCCATGCCTAGAATTCTCTCCCTCCTTATTTCTGCCTCCTGGCTTCCCTGGATTCCTTCAAATCTTAACTAAAATCCCACTTATCCTATCCTAATCTCTCTGTTGACCTCTAATCTCACACCTCCAACTCCTTTTCAGACATCTCAAATCAAATGCCCAGTTGACATCTTAAATTCAATACATCCAAAACCGAGCTCATTATCTTTACCCCAGACCCTCTCTACCTCCTACCTTCCTTATTGCTGTAGAAAGCAACACCATGCTCTCAGATCCTCAGGCTCACAACCTAGGAGACATCCTCAACTCCTATCTTTCACCCTCTATATTCAATTTGTTGCCAAAACCTGTCAATTTCATCTTTGCAACATCTCTCCATTACAGTACCTTCTCTCCTCCGACACATCCACCCCCTCGTTCAGGTCCTCATCTCCTCATGCCCAAACTATTGCAATAGCCTGTTGGTGGGTCTGCCTGCCTCAAGTCTGTCTTCACTCTAATCCATCCTCTATTTAGCCGCCAAAGTGATTTTCTTAAAGCACAAGTACAACCACATTACCCACTTAAATTAATGAATTCTACTGGTTGCCTATGATCTCCGGGATTAAATGCAAAATTCTGTCTAGCATTTAATGCCCTTTATAATATAACCCCCTCCTACTTTTTCAACCTTCTTATGCCTTCCTCCCTGCCACATACTCTTCAATCCAGTGACACTGGTCTCCTAGCTGTTCCACAGACACTCCATCTCCCAACTCTGACATTTTCTCTGGCTGGCTGCCTTGCCTGGAGTGGTCTCCCTCCTCATCTCTACCTCCTGGTTTCCTCTAAGCTTCAACTAAAATCCCATCTTCTGTAGGAAGCCATTCCCAACTCCTCTTAATTCGAATGCCTTCCCTCTATTAATTACTTCCCATTCATCCTGTATATAGCTTGTTTGTACATATCTATTTGTTTATTGTTTCCCTCATTAAATTGTGAGCTCCTTGAGGGAAAGAACTCCCTCTTTTTATCCTTAGTGCTTAGCACATTGCCTGACACACAGTAGGTGCTTAATAAATGTTTATGGATTGACTGACTTACAAGAAGTCTTTCCCAATCCCTATTAATTCTAGTTCCTTCTCTATTATTTCCTACTTATACTGTTTATAATTTGTTTTGTACAAACGTGTTTGCATGTTGTCACCTTAATTAGACTGTGAGCTCCTTGAGGGAAGAAACTTTTACCTCTTTCTGTATCCCCAGCAAAATGCCTAGCACATAGTCAGTACTTAATAAATGCTTATTGGCTGATTGACTGATCGGCCAAGGCAGCAGTGATGAGCAAGCAAAAGAAATAGCGTAATCAGCCTGGTAGAGCAGAAACATGAAAGAAGAGAGCCAAGGAATTGTGGTCAGCTCTCAGAGGTGCAGAGAGTGTGACGAGAAGGAGGACTGAGAAAAGGTCATCAGATTCAACAGTTAGGAAATCATTTATAACTCCCCAAAGAACACTTTCTATCTAGTGATGGGGTCAGAAGTCAGACTGTAAGAGATCAAATAATGAGTCAGCAGTGAAGAAGTATAGTCCATGAATATAAATGATTCTTTCTAGTTTGGCTTCCCATGCTCCCTATATATACTTCCAAAATTCTCTGCTTGATGGGTATTTCTAAAGCTTTCATTCTTTCCTTTTAAACAGCTCTGTGCACAAGTTATTCTGCTCCATGGGGATCTGAGTTCCCTCCAGAAATGCAGATTAGGATATATTTATAATTTAGGAGATGACTGAGACCCAGGGAGAGGAAGTGATCTGCTCATAGTCCCATAGGTAGTAGTGTCAGAAGCAGAATTTGTTGAGTCGTTTCACTCATGCCCAACTCTTTGTGACCCATTTGGGGTTTTCTTGGCAAAGATAAGGTCCAGCGCTCTATTCACTATGGCACCTACTTGCCCTTTGATGAAGTGTACTAAAACAGTAACCAATGCTCAACCTTGGCAGAAGAGGGAAAAAATCTCTAAATCTCCAAAATCTTGTGAAGGATGTGGCCATAACCATATTAGTCTCTAATTCTCTTTCTTTTTTCTCTCTTCCTCAATGTCCCTTTGTAAATCCTTGCTGAATGTGCCCATATATTCAGAATCCATGTCCCTGAAATGCTAAGCATCATGGGAAGAAAAGACAATCAAAGCTATATTGAAGCATCTACATCCTGGCAATGTACAGAGATACCCCTTCTTAATAGCTGAATAAGGTCTTAATGACTTAATGAATATCTCCCAGGAATATTTGCATTTTAAAAGAGAATCCCATAGAAGGCAAGGCTTTATTAAAGGAAATGGATTGAAAATAATGGAATTTTCGGCATCAGCAGTTGGCCAATGGGGAAGATATTTTAAAGTAAAAGGTTTTGCAATGTACCTCAGATAACACTATCTAGGCAACCATCCAATTCACCTCTGTGTAAGGTCAGCTCTGGGTAGTATTACCATTTCAGAATGTGACATGCTGACTACAGCAGGGTCTCCAACCCCACTCTCTCCCTCCCTACACAAACAAAGAGGGATGTTGGTCAATAAAGGTAGCAGTTAATAACACTTTCAGAGAATAGGACAATTTCCTCACTTATCAGCACACATGTTAGTATGCACATATTTAGAACATTTATATATGTTAGGAACTCATTGGATATTTAATCTTGGAGACTGCAATAGAATAATGGCAAGAACATTGTACTTAGAGTCAGGAGACCTGGGTTCACATCGTGGTATTGACACTAGTTGTGTGACCATGAGCAAGTCATTTGCTTTCAGTGAGTATCAGTTTCCTCATCTTTAAAGTGGGATTTATAGAGATATTATAAGGAAAGTACTTTGTAAACGTGGAATCCATTCCCTTTTCACCACTACCACTCAGAATCTTTGTCTTCCTTAAAGGTTCAGGTCAGGCATACCCTATCTTTTCAGATTCTACTTCCTCTCTCTTTGTCTCTGTCTCTCTGTCTCTCTCTCTTTTTCTCTCTCTGTCTCTGTCTGTCTCTCTCTTTCTCTCTCTGTCTGTCTGTCTCTCTCTCCCTCTCTGCAATTTCTTTTGTATGTTTGCCTTCATACATGTATACATACTGTGTCTCTTCTCCCCAGTATAGACAATAACAAGTACCTCCTTGAGAGCAAAGACTAATATTTTTGTCTTAGCCTCAGTGTCAAGCACCTTGCCTTGGTGGCTAGAAATGAATTAAACCCTAAAGCATTATCTAAACACAAAGTAGAAAACACTTTTTGCACTGGGAAGAAAACTGAATTTTAAATCAAAGGATTTCAGGGTTAACCCTGGTTCTGCTACTTACAACCTTTGTGAGCTTGGTTAAATAACTTTTCTTCTCTGGTCCTCAGTTTCCTCACCCTATAAAATGATAGTTAAACTAAGTGATGTCTACAGTCCCTTACTACTCTAAATAGGATTGTGTTATTGTTGTTTTTCTTATTATAAAATGAATATATCACATTTGTTCAAATGTAGACTGCACTGAAAACTAGAAACAAAATGGTTATGATTAGATTGATTAGAATCATCCTTCATCTGCCATCAGCTGCTTTGCATGGTTTCTGTACCATTTACATCATGCTTCCTCCAGGATAAACATGAAATCTCATCATCTTGCCAAGTGATTCAGTTTTGATACTCAATACTTCCTCAGAATACTCAATTACCTCTGCCTTCTGATTGGAAGACTGGAAAGCAAAGCAATGAACTCTTCCTTAAGCCTTCCCTGATAGAGGGCTCCAACTTTCCAGCTAACGTCCTTTACCATCAGCTGCTTTGCTTGGTTTTGTTATGGGGGAAATATTTCCTTTCTGGGTTCATGTGGTAAACAACCACTGCTGAAATATATTTACCACAATGTAGAAATTAAAGAAGTAAAAGCCTAGGTTTTATTATGCTCAAGTATAGGCTCAGGCCTCAGAGAAAATAAATCTGAGCAAGTATCAGGCTTCTAACATGGCCTCTTATAGACAAAATTACATCAGAGTGACAGAAATAATTCTTTCATGTATCGCAATCTTGTATGTTCCTATTAGTCTATAAAAGTTAAAAAAAAGACAGATTCATAATCCCATCCTTCCTTCAATGTTATTAAAAGTTAAACAAACTTATTTAAACAGCCATAATCTTATAATTAATGAACATAGTTAAATGAACTATCCAGGTAAATTAAGTCAGGTAACAGATTAAAATACATTTAAAGGGTTCACTAATAAGGGAATTGAGGGGTATATTTACAAGTGGGGAAGAAGTCAGGGGCAGTTGAGATTCTTCTTCTGGCTTCTTATCCAAGGAATGTTTCAGGCTTTAAGAAAATTCTTACATCTCATGGGATTTTGATCAAATGGTTAATATTCAGAAGATAAGCTTTCAGTTAACCAAAAGTAACAGAATAAATGGTTCTGAGTCCCAAATATAAAAAATTAATAAAAGAATATCAAAAATTTAAAATTCCCATTACAATTTGAACGACATAAACATCCTACTCCCTCACTGGGTGTTTTCTGGCATCCTCCTCCCAGTCAACCTTGTCAGCCTCTTTTTGTGTATAATCTTCCCCCTTTAGATTATAAGATTCTGGAGTTCAAGGACTATCTTTTTTTCTTATTTGTATTCCCAGAACTTAGCACAGTGCTGGCATATTGTTGTTGAGTCATTTTACCAATCCTGTCCAACTCTTTATCAGCCCAATTGAGGTTTTCTTGGCAAAGATACTAGAGTGGTTTACCTTTTTTTTTCTTCCAGCTCATTTTACAGTAGAAGAACTGAGGCAAACAGGGCTAAGTGACTTGCCTAAGGTCACTCAGCCAGCAAGTATCTGAGGTCAGATTTGCACTCACAAAGAGTCTTCCTGTCTCCAGGCTTGGCACTATATTCACTGTACCACCTAGATGCCCCTGAAAACAGTAGGTACTTAATAAATGTTTATTGACTGACAGAGATTAGAAAACAAAGAAATTCTATTATATAAATGTAACATAACATTATTGTGCCTTCAGAAATGACGAATAAGGGGAATTAAGAAAACTGTGAGAAGACTTATATGAAAGGATGCAGGGGGAAGTTAAACAGAACCAAGAGAGCAATACCTGTACTCAATGACTATAGTAACATAAATGATAAAAATGCTAAAATAAATTCAATGTGGGATGAAAAAAATAAGGTTTACTGGAAGAGATTAGATCAAAGGGAAAGAAATACACAAGATTTCAGACAACTTTCAAGCTTGGATTTTTAGGATAGAAAAATAACTGAAAACAGGTTTGAGCATCCATAGGCACACTTTTTACTTCTTTCATGGTATGCACTGGGAAGCAGGCTTTGAAAAGGAGACATCTGCCATGATTCCACATGTGCATATTCTTCAAAAACAAATGGCTTCAAAAGCCACCAGTCTCCGCAGTGGTTGGAATCCACCAAACTCTGATATCTTTGGCCATAAGTCCCCTATAGCTTATGTCGGATCACAAGGGGAGCTAAAGGAAGGGAAGAAGTATTGATGGAGAAATAATCTCATTTTTAATTGCTATACATAGTAGGAAGCGTGTATTTATACCCACTTGATACATAGTTTAAAATAAAAAATTAAAACTCCATCTTCAGACTCTAAATGCAATGCTTTTCCTATTATATCATACTGCTTCATTAGCTCTGTCTTGAAATGGATAATGTTTTAAAATAAGCTTTGTATGCTTCCCTCCACCCTAGTTACTTCTCTGCACACAATAGGTGCTTAATAAATGTTTTTGTATTCAACTGAATTTAATCATCTGTAAAACTAATTTATATATATATGTATATATATTATACTTAGATTAAATTGAATGGCCATTAAAATCTTTATTAGCAGTAGCAGAAATAAAGCTTCCAGGTTTCATAAAAATCCTGGAATTCCTTTTAAAAAGAGGCCAAATTTTCAGTGCTTAGTTCTAGTGCCCAGGTCTTGGTTCTCTGTTCTTATCACTATGCCCAGTGCCTGTCATAAGTTACCTATCAAAAATGAGGACACCAGAAAGTCAAAAGCACTATCTGATTACTATCACCCATTCTGCAGGGAATCAAAAAAGTCTAGATTTGTGACTTTGACTATAATTTGATTAACATAAACAAGGCAAGAAGGGATGAACTTTCCCATTTTAATGTAAGTCAAGAAGGAATAAAGAACTACCCAGAAAAGATGATGGAGCCATTAGAGGCAATACAACTAGGTTATATCAGATAAAGACTTTCTCTTATCACTATTTCATGCACGTTTGCATAATTTGCTGTTCATTTTCTCTTTTATAATAAAGTGTCTTTATTTAGTCTTCTAGACCAAACTTCAGCAAATGTGAGTGTGGAGTGATGGAAAAATCACTGAAATAAGTGTCCAGATTTTAGTCCCAACTACTCCATTACCCGCTTGATTTTCGAGACATCATGTCACAGACAATCACAGAATCCCCAAGAAGGAAGAGACATCAGAAGCCACCTGGTCCAGTTCATTCCAACTTATTTGCGACCCTCTGAAATATCACCAACAATAGTCAATAAACATTTATTAAGCACCTACTATGTGCCAGTCATTATACTAAGTTCTGGGAACACAAGTAAGAAAAAGAAAGGCAAAGTTCCTGCCCTCTAAAAGCTTGCAATCTATTGTAAAAAGACAATACACAAAAGGGAGCCTAAAGGGAGGGAGGCTGCATAAGGGTACCTCATGTGGGGATGTGACATTTGTGGAGTTAGAACAAACCAGGGCAGTGGATAGCAAATGAAATTAGTAGTCAATCAGCTTTTGCTTGAAGACTTCAAGTAATGGAAAACATTACTTTCAGAGGCAGTCCATATCACTTTTTTACAGCTGTAATTACTAGGAAATATGATACTTTGTATCAAGCCTATATCTGTCTCTGCTCCTGGTTCTCTCCCCTGTGGACTAAAAGGGGTCAGATTAATCATTGTTTTTAAGCATTTCCCCAATGTGACCTTAGGAAAGTTACCTCCTCTCTCTCTGGACTTCAGTTTTCTTATCTGTAAAATGAAGAGGTTAAATTAATCCCAATTGAAATATGTTGTGAACAATGTTAATAGTAACAAGGTCACTTAGCTAGTCCTGGGATATTCTGGCAATATGGTGGAAAACAGAGAACAGTGAGAGTACCAGAGGCTAAAACAAGTCATTTTTCTGATGATTTGGAAGAAGAGATGATGGACCACTAAACAAATAGTAACAATTCACTGTCAGTTCTTACAGTTTCAAAAGATCTTTCCTCATGACCTTGTGAGGCCACTATCATTATCATTTAAGAGATGAGAAAATTGTAACACAAAAAGGATCAGTCAGGTAGTCTCTGACCCAAGACTCAAACCCATGTCTTTGTACTTCAAAATCAATGCTCTTTCCTCTATACCACACCCCATCTATGCTTCTTATCTCTATTTTATCATGGTCCATGCAATACATTCCTTTGAAAATTAAAGGCCATATATACTAAATCTCGGTTTAGTGCTAACCTCTCTTCTGAGTTACAGACCTGTCACCATAAATGTTTTGGATATTTCCACTTGGACATCTCACTGCTATGTCAAACATAAGTCTTAAATTGAGTGTATTATTATTGGTCCCCCTAAACCTGGCTTTCCTTTTGCTTTCACTACTTGTGCTTGAAGAAAAATCATTTACTTCATCTGCCATATTTGAAAGTTGAGGTTGCTGTTCACTTTCTTTCCCCTTCATGTCTTATATCTTGTCAATTCTACCTCTACAATGTCTCTTTTAGTCCTTACTCTTCTGTGTACTCATTGCCGCAAACCTAGTACAAGTTTTCATTACTTCCATCTCATAATGGCATTAACCTCCTAGATTCTTCTAATTTCAATCTTCTACTCTCTCCAGTTCATCCTTTAGACTATGCCAAAATGTCCTTTCACTTATATTCATATATACATGTGTGTATAGTAATGATCATGTTGATTCTTTACTACAGAATCTTCAGTGATACGGTACTGCTTTCTAAGTACAATTCAGATTCCATTCCCTGTCACAGAAAGCCCCCCACAATATAGTGCCACCTTGTCATTCTAGCCCTAACTCTTTCCTGTTGTACTCTTTACCTTCTGAATACACAAAATATTTTCCCATATTTATATCCTTAGTCAAATTATTACTTGTGCCATAAATGTTCTCCATTCCATCCCTTGCCCATTGAATTACTACCCATCCTTTAAAGCTCAAGTGACACCTCTTCCATAAAGTATTCCTTGATCTTCTTAGTTGGTAATAAACATCCTTTCAGAGTTCACATAGCACTTTACTGTAACCTCTTTAGTGCATTTATAATGTGACATGTATGATGTTACTCATGTGGGTTCCTTATCCCCCTGGTAGGCTGAAACTTCCTGAATAGCAGGAATTTTTTCCTATCTTAATTTTTCTTCTCCCCTGGTGCCTAGAACAAAGTTTTGCATATAGTTAACACATAATAAATATTTATTAAAGAATAGTCAGAGGGGCAGATAGGTGACTCAGTGGATAATCATGAGGACCTGAATTCAAATTTGACCTCAGACACTTACTAGGTGTATGACCCTGGGCAAGTCATTTATACCTGATTGCCTCAAAAAGAAAAGAGAAAAGAAGAGTTAGAATGTGGATGAATGAATTAAGTACAGCTCTCCCATCTCCCCCCAAGGAAGAACACAAAGCCAGTCAGGTTTATATCTGATTCCAAAAGAGTAGTTCTCTGAATGAGCCCTTATAAAAGGCCTACTCCAAGTCCTCATCCTGGTATGAAGGTGGCCCTGGGAGTCTCAAAAATGATGCCAGTGAAGTATAAGCTCTGGTAGATTCTACAAGCCTGAAAATACTTTAAGTATAGTCAGGCCCATAGACTGGATCTGTGAATAAATTTAGCAAAATACATAGAGATTCATCACCAGTAGGTTGGCCACTAAGTGTCTTCTTTGGCTATAGTAATCTATAAAACAAAGAAAAAATATGAAAAGGCCTTAAATCCTGAAAGTTTCTGCAATGACAGTGGCAGGGAAGCAGAAACTAAGATGGAGATACTAAGAATGACAGATTTTAGATCATCTATAAACATTAACTATACTGTTGGTATTCTAAATGTGAGACTCTTGACCAGCTAATTGATATATGTTTTGAGTTGTTGAATTTCAATATTGAGATTCTTTCCATAAATGAAAACAGGAGAGTTTTTATTTCCCCAGGCACCTACCACAAATCTTGTACATAGAGAAATTGCAGACAAATGGACAAATGGTTCATAGATTTTTCTTTGAAAAACAAATAAAGGAGTTGGTAGAACTTATTTCCTGAGTCACCTCTTTAGGTGACAACAAGAAACATTTCATGGAACACTTGGTCATCATGGCTTAGAGTGGGAAAAGTTCATTCATAAGTATTAGTAAACAAAAAGAATATCATTAAGGTAATTGAAGCTTATGAACCAACATCTGTTGCAGAAACTAAAGAGGTATAGAACTTCTATGAAGATCTTGGAATGATCTTAAAAGTCAAGCCAATATATATGCTAATACTCAGTGACTTCAAGGTCACAAGGTGAAGATAGACACAAGGAAAGATGATGAAATTATGTTATAAAAGGATATAAACAGTTATCAAAAGAAGAATTATGAACTATTGGCAACTTTGTAAAAGCATGGCCTAAATAATTAATAATAAGAGAAATGCAAATTAAACAACCCTTAAGTTTTACCTTATTCCTTGAGAATTAGTAAAAATAGCCAAAGATGGGAATAGTCAATATTGGGCAACTAGGTAGCACTATAGATAGAGTGCTGGACCTGGAGTCAGGGAGACTCACCTGTTTTATTAGCTGTGTGACCCTGGGCAAATCATTTAACCTTGTCTGCCTCAGTCCCTTATCTGTAAAATCAGCTGGAGAAGGAAATGGCAAACCACACCTATATCTTTGCCAAGAAAATCCTAAATTGAGCTATGAAGAGTTGGACATGACTGAAAAATGACAAAAAACAACAGTCAGTATTGGAGGGGTTATGAAAAGATAGGCACACGAGTACATTGCTGGTGGAGCTGCATGTCAGTACAAACATTTTGGAAAGTAATTTGGAATTATGCAAGTAAAGTGCAAGTAAAAATTCACACACCCTTTGAACCAGAAGGCCTATACCTCAAGAAAGCTATGGTAAGAAAAAAGTTTCCATATATAACAAAATATTTCTAGCAGAGAAAAGAACTGGAAACAAAGTAAATGGGCATCACTGGGGAATGGCTAAACAAACTGTGGTACATGAATATAATGAAATGTTACTTGCTGCTGCTGTTGAGTTGTTTCAGTTGTGTCTGACTCTCATGACTCCATTTGAAGTTTTCTTGGCAGAGAAACTGAACTGGTTTGCCATTTCCTTCTCTAGTTCATTTTACAGATGAGGAAACTGAGGGAAACTGGGTTAAGTGACTTGCCCAGGGTCACACAGCTGGTAAGTGCCTGAGGTCAGATTTGAATTCAGGAAGATGAATCTTCCTAGCTCCAGGCTCTGCACTTTATCCTCTATGGTACCACCTAGCTGCCCCAATGAAACATCACTGTGCTGTAAAAAATGGCAAATATAACTATTAAAAGGAAGGATGGAAAGATCTACATGAACCTGTATAAAGTGAAGCAGAGGTAAGAAAGGAATGTACATAATGACTACATCAGTCTAAACAGAAGGAAGAAACACACACAAAAATGAAAAGTTAAAGCAAGCATCATCCCATAGAAGAACTATGTGAAGTCACCTCCACTGTAACCCTTTGCAGAAGCAGGAGGCCAATAATATGGCACATTGAATATATTTTCAGACCTTTTTAATACAGTGGTAAGACATTGATTTTTTTTTCCATTTTTAAACTTTTTTGTCTTAAAATATTAGATGGTTCTTTGGAAGGGGGGAAGGGAAGGATACTGGGATGTAAGGATACTTATGATGATATAAAAAATATGTCAGTGAAGACTTGTATTTTAAAAAGAAAAATGTATTATAAAATATTGATCTGGATTGAAAAATCAAAGAATCACAGAATTGAGAGTTGGCATTGATCTCGGGGGACATCTGGTGCAAACATAAGGAAGGAATTCTCACACTAACATGCCTCATCTAGTCATCCAGTCTCTGCCTGAGGCCTTCCAAGGAATAGGAGCCCATTGCCCTTTTGGACAGCTCTAATTTTTAGAAAGTTCTTTCCTATCATTAAGCCTGAATTTGCTTCATTGCAACTTCCATACATTACTCCTGATTCTTCCTTCTGGGGCCAAAGAAGGCAAGTCTAATTCCTACCCTACGTGACAGACCTCAGATCCTGAAGACAACTGTCATGTTCCTCTGACTCTTCTCGTCTCCAAGCTAAACATTCCCAGTTCCTTAAATTAATCTTCAAATGACATGGACTTTAGGGCCCTAAAAGTGAAAGGTTATTCACCTTTCTGGTTAGACACTTAGGTGCTCTTCAGCTTGACTTCTAGACTGATCATAAGTCTTGTGACAGAGACTTGTAACAGAAATACTTTCTTCAAAAGGCAATTGAATGTGCTGGACATAGCAAGCATGGAAAGAAAGAAAGAAAGAAAGAAAGAAAGAAAGAAAGAAAGAAAGAAAGAAAGAAAGAAAGAAAGAAAGAAAGAAAGAAAGAAAGAAAGAAAGAAAGAAAGAAAGAAAGAAAGAAAGAAAGAAAGAAAGAAAGGAAGGAAGGAAGGAAGGAAGGAAGGAAGGAAGGAAGGAAGGAAGGAAGGAAGAGAAAAAAGAAAGATGAGAAAGAGGAAAAGAGAGGAGGCAGAAAGGAAGATAGGAAAAAGAAAGAGAGAGAAGGAAAGAAAGAAAAA
>NW_027185712.1:21293048-21306860 GCF_028583685.1 Petaurus breviceps papuanus
AGAGAGAGAGAAAGAAAGAAAGAAAGAAAGAAAGAAAGAAAGAAAGAAAGAAAGAAAGAAAGAAAGAAAGAAAGAAAGAAAGAAAGAAAGAAAGAAAGAAAGAAAGAAAGAAAGAAAGAAAGAAAGAAAGAAAGAAAGAAAGAAAGAAAGAAAGGAAGGAAGGAAGGAAGGAAGGAAAGAAGCAAGGAAGGAAGAAAGAAAGAAAGAGAAAGAAAGGAGAGAGAAAGAAAGAGGGGGAGTAATAAAGAAAGAAGAAAAGAAAGAGAAGGAAAGAGAAAAAGAGAGAAGAAAGAAAAAGAAAGGAGAGAGAAAAAAGGAGGGAGGAATAAAGAAAGAAGAAAGAGAAGGAAAGAGAAAAAGAAAGGAAGGAAGGAAGGAAGGAAGAGAAAAAAGAAAGATGAGAAAGAGGAAAAGAGAGGAGGCAGAAAGGAAGATAGGAAAAAGAAAGAGAGAGAAGGAAAGAAAGAAAAACTTAGTTAACTATATCAACTAACAAGAAACACTAATTTAGCAGCTTGGGAGTTATTTCTAAATCAGCTGTCTAATTTCGGTTAGACCATCCCACTAGGCCAAAACCAATACTAAATTAGAAGACAGGATAAAATTGAGGAGAGGGCACTAAGAGCTGATACAAATTGCCTTAATTTCAGTTCTGCTAATTTTGCTTTTTATCACTTCCTGTATTCCTAAGTATCATTGAATTTTTCATTTTCATCATTTCTTACAATGCAATAAAATTCCTTACATACCACAGTGTGTTTAGTCATTCCCTAATTGACAGACATTAATTTTGTTTCCAGTCCTTCGCTACCATAAAAAATGCTACTATAAATATTTTTGCATACGAGAAGTTTCCATCTTTGACTTCCTTGGGGATATATGCCTACTAGAGGTATTAATGACATGCTCTGGGTCAAAAGATATTTACATATTTGTGACTTTGAGGGACTTACTTTCAGAGAAGTTGCATCAATTCACAGACCCACCAATAGTACATTATAGTCCATGTCTCTCTAAAACCTTTCTAACATTGGTCATTTTTATTTCCTGTCTTTTTTTTTTTGCCAATCTGTTGGGTGTGCGATGCAACTTCAGAGCTGTTTTATTTCACATTTCTCATATTATTAGTGATTTAGATCATTTTTTCATATGATTGTTGACAGACTGCACTTATGTTTTACAAGAGAGGATTCTATTGGGTTGGGAGAGTCCCTGGGAAAAGGCAGTGATGTAAAAAATCAAAGAACATCAATAAAACATTTTTAAAGCCTCTATTGAAGTATTGAATGAGACAGGCCTAAACCAAGACTTCTAATGAAATCAGCAAGGACCATGTTAGGGATGATTACAAGTGAAAAGGAAACAACTGAGGATTATAGTAGATTGAAACTGGAGTAAGACTGGCAGCTACCAAGGTGCAAGCCATGAGGGGCATGGTAAGGACCGTGTTTTAATATGACCTTTGATAAATGTGCATACTCTAATGCCTCAAAATTCCATTCTCCATAACATGTATTTTTATTGTGATAAAGCATCACATGGGTGACTGTTCAAAGCCTCCAATAGACAAGAACACGCACTGTACACACTTCTAAAATCTTGACCAGAAGGCACAGACACCTTGTTCAAACTCTGCTGGAAACCTACAAGGCTCACTTAGTATCAGACTCCCATCTTATGCCCCTAGAAGAAGACATGCATATAAAGCAATGACGTTTGCCAACAATATGCAACTTTGGGGACTGAGGAAGGGAATACAAATTTACTGAACATGGGTATAAAGTAATGAGGCAAGGAGCGAAGGAACAAGAAAAGGGAATACACCTACCCTAGCCATATGCTGCCTAACAGGAAAAGACTCTGGCAGCCCTGGTGAAGCTAAGCCTCAAACCCTTGGCACAGGGCCCACAAGTACTGAAAAATAAAATGAAACAAAGGTGACAAATGCTAAGATGTCTCAACTATCAACTCAAGTTGAAGCCAACATGGGGCACTAGATTGACCCTACTGAAAAATGGGGCTTGCTGAGCAAGGAGCCTTGTCTTAACAAGAAGGGAAGGCAGTGTGTTCCAAAGAAAATGCAGTAGAAAATCCAATGGAGATTGGGTCAAGCCTTGAACCAGAAAAGTGTGTGGGGGTTGGAAAGGAGGGGAAAGAAGAGAGAAGTAAAGAGTTCACCTAATTGATGTGGATACAAAGGTGCCCTAAAGGTTGAGTTGCTCTTTCTCTGGCTTATCCTCTAAAGGCACCCTAAAATACAGAGGTGCCCAAAGAGCTGAGTTACTCATTTCCTAGCATCCTAAAGTCTCCCCCTATCTTGAAATACCACAAAACTTCCCCTTATCCTAAAATTTCTTGTCTCCTCCCATCCTGTATCATAAAAATTCCCTTGGCTCCCTTATCTTGTGTCATTCATTGTCCTCATCCTGTGTCCTTATCTTGTAAGACTTACCTTGTCCCTAACTCTCCAACCCCCTTTAGAAACCCTAAAACTTACATCACCATCCTATAGGCTGTATAGCTTTGTGGCTATATAAGTCTGGTCCTTGTCCTATATCAATGCCTTTGTTTAGCTCCTTGCTAAGTCTCAGGCCTGCATGCTTTTGTGTTAATAAAACTCCCTTTGGCTAAAGAGGTCTGTTTGAATTCTTTCAAAAATCTGAACCAGCTCTTCCCACTCTGAACCCCGACACTAACCAAGTGAATGTGGTCTCTCCTTCCTCTAAACTTCCATGCTATTTTGTGAATCGATGTGTACTTATATTTTTACTTTTGCTAGTTATTTGTAGCTCTGTCTTTATCTTCTACTACTATGAAATTATAATCGATCAACCAATCAACAAGTATCAAGTGCCTACTATATTGGTGACACTTTGCTATAAGCTTCCTGTTAGGGAGAATTGTGTCTTATTTCTATCTTCTGCAGCACAGGGTCTTGTACTTGGGAATTCAGTCAGAAATATAATTAGTTAAATTTTCACCAAAGTTGGATATGCTAAGTCCACATTGTTGATACTTTTGCCTGATGAGATGACTTTCTTTTCCTGCCTCCCCCTCACCCCACCCAGGCTGTCTCTGTAGAGTTTTGTTGCACCTTGTGTCTAATCATGTTGTGAAATACCCTAAAGAGAGTTGAGGACTGGGGCCATGCTACAGGAGTTCCCAACCCAACCACGATATGTTGGTTTGATGGAAAGCTCCAAAAGAGTAGAGATTTTTTCATTCTTTATTATCTGTATCCTCAGCACCTAGCACATTGCCTGGCACATCAAGCTTAATAGATGTACGACTGGTTAATCCTTCAGTCTGGTAAAGGCATTGCTTTTGTGAGTACTCCCATTTGATTGTAGTCTCCTTAAGGGTAGGGACTGGCTTTTGCCTCTTTTTGTATCCCAGCATTCAGCACAGTGCCTGGCACATAGTAGGAGTTTATAAATAAATAAGTTCAATAAAATAAATATTAATTGATTGAATATGGGACTATAATTTTAGCTTTCAGCAGTGATGTGCTGGTAATTGTTTAACAATCTGCTCTTCAAAAAACAACAACAATTTACCCAAGATATAATATTAAATTTAATCTTAGTCATTAACATTTTCTCCATCACTTTCTTAAATTCAGACAATCAACACAAGAATAAATCAAGTCCTAATTTTGTTGCATTTACCAGTCTCCAAGGTATAAATACTCACATTGAAAATCAGCTCCTTCCCCACCTCCAGGAAGTTTGAGGTGCCCCACACCACTTTATCCCACCTTAGAGACCAAAATGAATATGTGGGTGGGGAGGATGGGGCACCACATTCTCAGCTTTCTCCTACTTCTGAATTTTACCCTCTTCTATTCATTTATTCATTTGCACTTTCAACAAACATTCATTAAGCACTGCTAAAAAGGATAGAATCTCTACCTTTAAGGAGAATGCAACCCACCCACGGGCAAATGAGACATATAAACAAAGAGATGGAATCCAAATTCAAAAAGAAGTGTAAATTGCTATGAAATAAGGTGATTAGAGAAAACATTTCTAGCTGGGTGAATGGGGGGGGGGAGAGAGAGAGAGAGACAGAGAGACAGAGAGACAGAGACAGAGAGACAGAGACAGAGAGACAGAGAGAAACTTTGAAGCTTTTGATTAGAAAATAGAAACATCTCTATTATATACATTTTCCCCAAAAATTTCATTTCATTCTTCTCCAACAACACTGAAATCCCACTGAAGCCTGATTTTATTTGGTTGGGGGAGGAAGGAATTGAAGGGACTGGAGGTCAGGGGAAGATTGAGCACAGTAGTTTAATCCTATGGGATTTTGATGCAGCGGATCAGGCCAGCACCCCATTTGTTCAGTACGATGCTAAATTACATTGCAGTTCCGGAACATTAAAATGAAGATATTCCAATTATTTTTTTTCTTTTCAGTGAAAACTACCACATCATGAAGAATGAGAACTGGGAGTTTAAAATACATTTTTAACATAGAAAAACATTGCTTTGCAACTCTAATTTTTTAAATAAACATTTCTGCTTCAAGGATGTTGCTTTCCTTGGCCGCATCTCTCTGTGTCACTCCCATGCTGCTGGCTTCCTACCCCTGCCAAGCTGACAAAGTTTTCAAATAGATCTTACTTCATAACAAAGTATCTGTCTGTTCAGTACCACAGGAGAAAGTGTTTTTTACTCAGGGGCGCTAGAATAATGAGCTCTGTAAAGGAGAGAAATTGAGGAGAGGACAGGAAAGAGACAAAGGAAGGGCAAGTTTAAGAAATGGATGTGACAAAAGAAAAGTCTCTCAAGGAAGAGAAACAGATGTCCAGAAGCGACAAGATCTGTGAAATAAGAAATGTGAATTCTCCGCTGCCGGCATCATGTTGTTCTGGAGAAAAGACTGACCCAGACTTTAGTGGAACTCAAGCCAAATTCAACAGTGTCATGACTGAGTCACATCAGGCTTTAAACCAACCAAAAATGGTTTTTGTAAGCTAGCCTTAAAGGGCCAAATCTCCACAGGCATTATCACTGACAGACCCTCTGATCAGTAACAACCTGCTGACTGCCAGTCGCTTCTCTAAGAGAGGCATCATGGACTAGAGCGAGCGTACAGGGGCTGGATCTTAAGTCAGAAATATCCTTGTTTGAATTCTGCTTCTGACAGCTGTGTGGCCTGCCCTGGGTAAAGATGTTTAACCTCTGCATACCTGTTTCCTCATTTGGAAAAGGAGGATTATAATGCTGAACTAACCACCTCTATAAAGCACTTAGCATAGAGCTTGGCACATAGTAATGGCTATAGAATTTTGTCATCAACATCACAGATCTGATATGACTCAAATAGGAGAATGTATGAAAAGCAGTTTGTGAAACTTTAAAGTGATACACACACATAAATGTCTGTTTTTTTACTATCATTTCCTTTCTAAGTTATTGAGAAATAACATTTCTACATATTTAATGAGAGGCGGCTTGGCATAATCGGTAGAAAACTGGCCTCAGGGTCAGAAAGACTTGGGTTCAAGTGTTGTTTCTAACAAATGTAGGTTATGTGATGTTAGGCGAGTCAATAATTAATAGTAATTGATGTTTACATGGAGTTTTAATGTTTGCAAAGTGCTCTTTGTCTATCATCCCATTTTATCCCTACAATAGCCCTGGAAGGTTGGTGCTATTTACATTTTAAAGATGAGAAGACTGAGGATGAGACCCTGAATGATTTGTCCTTGGGTCATACAGCTGACAAGTAGATGAGGCCTGATTCAAACAGAGATTTTTCTGACTCCTGATCCAGGCCTCTCTGGATGATGATACCCAACTATCTCCTCATTCAATCTCTCAGTGTCCTGCCTCCACCCTAATTCTTTTTTTTTTCTTTTAGGAGGGGGAAAGCAGAGCAGTTGGGGTTAAGTGACTTGCCCAAGGCCACACAGCTAGTGCCTGAGGCTGGATTAGAACTCAAGTCCTGACTCCAGGACTGATGCCATCTAACTGCCCCACAACTGGATTGGATTTAAGTGAAGCAGAGTTGCACTGTCATCAGCCTCACTCTCACATTCATAAATATACTTAGTACTTTATAGTTTAAGCACAAAACTCCTGTAATGCAACTAGTACAAGTATTATTCTACACATCCTACAGATGAAGAAACTGAGATTCAAAAAGATTTAGTGATTTTCCCATAATCACATAGGCAGTAAATATCAGAGGAAGGGCTCCAGCCCAAGTTTCCTGAAGCAGCTAGGTACCACAGCAGATAGGACGCTGGCCTGGCATCAGCAATACCTGACTTTGAAGCCAATCTCAGATACCTACTAGCTATATGACTCTGGGCAAATCACTTAACCAATGTCTGCCTCAGTTTCTTCAAATGTGAAAAGGGGATAATAAATAGGACCTAACCCCCAGGGTTGTTGTGAAGACCAAATGAGATAATATTTGTAAAGTGCTTATCACAAAAACCTGGAAAGACTTACATGAACTGATGCAAAGTGAAGAGGAAAGAACCAGGAGAAGACTGTACACAGTAATAGCAATATTGTACAATGAAGAACTGTGAATGATTTAACTTCCCAGCAGCAAAATGATCCAAGACAATTGCAGATGATGAATGATGAAGCATACTATCTGCCTCCAGAGAAAGAACTGATACTATTTGAGTACAGACCAGATCATGTTAAAACTAAATAAAAAAATAAAATGCTTATCACAGTGCCTGCCTGACACATAGTATTTAGTAAATGTTTGTTTCCCTCCTGCTTCAAAGGCCAGCACTCTTAACTATACTATTCTACACTTCGTAGAGAAACTGTAGTCATTTTCCATGTTTACTGCCATATTATTTCATTTTTCATATTGCTCTGATTCCCTGACCTACTCCAGTTGACTTCCCTCATCTAAGCATATTATTGTCAAGGGAGAAAAGTTTCCTAGCAACTGCATTTTATTCATACTGAAACAGTACTTTCAGGTACACACAGCAAAAGCTCAGCTGTGAAGTGACTTCCCCCACCCAAATACCTCCCAGTGTACCTTGATATATCCTCTCTTACCCTTTGCCATTTTCAGCTTTATATAAAATCATCTTCTCTGTCTTTAACTTCCAATGCCATTTGGGAAACACACTAATTCTTAGGGCAAGTAGAACTTCTATTACCCTGAGTATGGAAAACCTTTCAAAATAAACATCATTTTACAATCTTTTACAGAGGGCGTTTACATACCATGTATTTCATTTTCCTTAAAAGGCAATAAAAGGTTTTAAAACACATTCTTGACATTCATACTGGCATTGCCTGGCCATTCTTATGAAAGCATGTTTTTCTGGAGTAGAGTACAACTTTATGGGACACTATTAAGAAATGGTATTAAGATCAGTTATGAAACACAATTACTGCATGGTCATTAAGGACCATATTATTTGAATTCTAAGCATCTCCCTCATTTACAAACACATTTTTCCTTCCAGAACTGAAGAGATTCCATTCAGCACATAAAGTGCTAACTCTTTACAAAATGTTATTTAAAAAAAATTATCCCTTCTTGTATAGGGTTTGGCAGAATGGAATAAAATGGGTTCCAAATTAAATGTTTTACTGTGTTCAAATCCATAGCAAAAAAAAAATTATTTTTGGCACCACAAATTTCAGTCATTTCACTCTTTTTTGTTGGACAAGGAAAATTTCTGCATTGGGTTTGATTTCTAAAAAAGGGAAACCTAATCCAATGTAATTTGAAATTCATGAAATAGTAAAGTTTCCAATGAAAGAACCAAGAGTCATGCACTTAGAGGCTATCCATGTCACCTTTGCTGATTTCACATTTGTCCAGTCTGCTCTACTCACATACGGGGGGTTTGATGAAAGTATAACCAGTGAGAGCAAATACAACAATATATAAAGGGAGTTGAAACACAAGGGAGAAATGGGCATCCTTCATGAGGACAGAGGTTATAATTGAATATTCCAAGGGAAAAATAGAATTATTCAGCATCCACTGACATTCCTAGACAGGAAAAAGGAGAACTGTCTGGTGAGCATGGGTTACTTGTTGCCAGGCTTGTCTGGCCAGTAGACTGTCTTTTCTGCTGCCAAATCAGAAGAGATATCTTAACCAAAAATGTCAGTAATTTCCTACTGAGTTTTAGGTGAAGTTTTGGAAAAGTCATTTTCATATTACCTAGCACTTTTTTAATAAAAGAAAATTAGTTTTAGGATAAGCTTCAGGTATAGAGCTAAACCCTCTCTAAACAACTACAGTAAGTTTGGTCAAGTTAAGATATATGGACTTTCCCTTTTGAGAATCCATCATAATGCATCCAGTTTAGACAAAGGTATCAATGGGTCATATCCACTTCTACCATGGTCACAAAGACACAAGCCTATAGGGGTCATAAAAAATCCTAGATTATAAACCTAGGAATCATCTTTTACCAGGGGTAGGTAACCTGTGGTCTTGAGGTCACATGTGGCCTTCTTGGTCCTCAGGTGCGGCCTTTTGACTGAGTCCAAGTCTTACAGAACAAATCCTTTTATTAGGGGGGTTTGTTCTGTGAAATTTGGATTCAGTCAAAAGGCCACACTTGAGGACCTAGAGGGCCACATGTGGCCTTGAGGCCATAGGTCACCTGCCTGCCCTCCTGTATGGTCAAAGTGGAGCAGGGAGTCATAGCCTACCCAACACAGAGAATTAAACATACAGAAAGTATCCCGCCAAAGCATCCCACATGCTAAAATGAATTCCTTTGCCTCCGCTATGGAGAGATGCTGTTTGATGTAGTCAAAAGAGTATGGGACTAGGCATAAGCAGAGATCTGAATTTGAATCCTTCCTATTATTCACCAGCTGTGTGACTATTAGAAAGTTGCTTACCCTCTCTGAGCCTCAATTTCATTAATGGTAACAGGAAGATAATAATTCATGAAGTATTTGCCTCATAGGGTTATTTCAAGAATCAAATGAGATAACGTATACAAGGTCCCTATAGATGTTATATTTCTATACTCTTTGTGATCATAATTAGTTTTGTTGAAAATCTTCAATAGGGCAGCTAGATGATGCAGGAGATAGAATGTCATTCATGAGCTGGAAAAGAAAATGGCAAACAAGTCCACTATCTTTGCCAAGAAAACCCCAAATGAGGTCACAAAGAGTCGGACAAGATTGAAACCACCTAAGAACGACAACTCATTAAAAAAAACTTCATTAACAGAAGAAACACTGCTGGTCTATGTCCCCTACATAGCATAATACATCTTAAAGGCTACAATGTGCTTTATGAATGTCATTTAATTTGAACTTTGCAACAACTCAGTGAATACTCAGAAAATACCTTAGGTATTATTTTCCCCTTTTTACAGAGGAGGAAACTAAGACTTTATGAGAAGAGGTGATTTGCCCATGTTTATATGGAGCAAGTGTCAGAGTCAGGATTTGAACCCAGATCTTCCTAACATCAGCACAGCACCCAATCCACTGAGTCACACTGCCTTTAAAGCAATGCATAAAGAGCAACTCCCTCTTTTGGGCATAGATAAAAACCTTTCAACTCTCGCTCTCACTGCAGACATAAATAACTAATACTGTATCTTCTCACCATCAAGCCATTAGTAGTACCCTTCATGAATATGCCTTAAATAAAATGCATAACTTGCAATAAGAATGATCACAATAGACTCTTCCTTTATGTCCAGCACTGCAGAGCCACAGGGCTTCTAGTTCACTCCGTCTGGCTTAGGTCCTGCTGTCACAACAAATCAACAAAGAAGAAAAATATGTTTTTCCGCCCTTCCCTTTTTGCATGTCTCAGAGTCATATAATTTCCTTGCTCCAGTCCTTCGAGGATAAAAACTAGGGCGAGCTTTGTGCCCCGCGCATAAGACGCTTACCAGTTACTCCATAAAACACATCATTTTATGGCTCTTTTCGATGCAGGAGTGGTGCCTTTGGATTGTTAGAGGTTGCTGGGGTTCATTGATAGGCACTGATTGTGGAGGGCCCTGATTGCTGTCCTGAGAGGTCTTCCAACAGAGGCTTCCCAAATATCTTCCTAAGCTCAAAGTTGCACTGTGAGAATGCTCAGGCTGACCCGGCAGAGAACAAACAGGTTGCCACAGCTGCTTTCTAGTGTCTCCTGAACTACTTTGCTCAGGCATGCCACAAAGGACATTTCTTTAGGAGCCATCACCAACAATGACAAGAATAATAATTAATAATTATAAATATTTATTTAATGAGTTCTAAATTAACCACAATACTTTCACTATTTTTTTACTATTGATACGGATACTCCCCATAATGATACATTGTGCCCCCTCAATAGGAATCCTTAATTTGGACTCTGTAAGCTTTTTTTAAAAAAATATTTTAATAACTTTAGTACAATGCAATTGCTTCCCTTTGTGATCTTATGCATTTTGTGTCATGCATTTAAAACATTATTCTAAGAAGAGGTCTGTGGGTTTAACCAGACTGCCACAAGGGTCCATGGCATAAAGCAATAATGATAGCTACCATTTGTATAGTATTTTAAGGTTGGTGAAGCATTTTACATATATATAATCTTATTTTATCTTCAAAATAAACCTGGGAGGTAGGTGCTATTATTATCCTTATTTTACAATGAGGAAACTGAGGCAGGCAGAGGTTAAATGACTTGCCCAGGGCCATACAACTAGTAAGTATCTGAGGCCAGATTTGAAATCAGGTCTTCCTGATTTAGGTCCAGCGCCATCGAACTACCCTTGCCTTAGTCTCATATTTTCATGGGTTGTTGTATACCTCAAAATTTATGGCTGGTGGTGGTTAATCTTCTGTTGCTGAACTTCTTCAAATTTAGCTAGCATGCTGCTTAGACAATGAGTATGCAGGCTTAAAGCTTATCCAGCATTTATAAGGCTTCAACAATACTTTGGTATTCCAGAGAATCATTTATGTGGGGATTCCTTCTACCAAAACAGATTGTGACCCTCTATAAGTTAGTAGATAGTCTGTAAGTTGCTGTGTCCAAAGAACCCATCACTCAATGATGCTCAGCTCCAGACTCAACTGGGCTGATCCTTGGACAGCTGATCTATATGAACTTCTTCTAGGCCTGTTCTCAAAGTCCTTTCACCTTCCTGGGACATAAGAAAGCTATCTCTCTGCTGTTTGAGAATGCTGGGTCACCTCCGCACTGAGGCCTCAGACTAGGATTTTAGTGGAGAAGAAAGATGATAATGGCAATGCACACTTCCTACTTAAGTATAGTGTAGAATGCCAAGGAAAACGGTGGCTGTTCACCAAGAATGAGAGTAGGGCATTTCCAGACTTTGACTATATTGAATTCCTTGGCACAGGAAGACTCACAGGAATAGGGAATCAAGTCTGCATATCTCTAACTGTTAGCAAGTTTTTTTTCCTTATAGTGTAACTAAATCTACCTTAAATAAAACAAACTAGCTTTGATAAGACTATATCATAATGATCTATGGGCCTAAGGTACAGCACTACCATGTCATGAGCTTCTAATTAACTCTGTAGAGCTTCAGTTAAAACAACAAATCATGGAAGAAGACCTCTGACAACTTCCAATCAGTGGTCCTAGTTTGGCCCTCTGTGGCCCAGCAGGAAAAAAAAAACTAATGCCTTTTGAATAAAGCAGCCCTTCAAATACTTGAGAAATTCCTCACCTCAAAAAATAAAAAAAACCCAAGCCTTCCTCAAGCTGAACATTCCCAGTTCATTTAGCCATTTGTCATATGAGATGATCTGCATGTCCCTCATTAGCTACAGAACAGGTGGAGTCTAACTAGTAGAGAATGGAAGTTTGTGCCCTTCTTTATTACTTCCCAAGTGAATTTCTATTTTCCCAGTTATCAGTCCTGTTAACCTTGCTCTGTGGATTCCCTAAAGAACAGGAAAGACTGGGGTTAAATCCGAAAGAGCAGACATCAGTGCCCCAAACTGAAATAGAAAAACCTATCTTTACTTTGTGAGTAGAGCTGGCAGTCTATGCTTCCAGCATACAATTTATTAAACTATAGTCATCCCTTCCACATTGTGCCTTTCCCCATCACAGTTTCAATATGTTGCAGCATAAGAAATTAAATGGGAATTTGGGGGGAGATTTCGGAAGCCACAGATGACATGTGAAGGCCAGCAGATGACACAGAAAAGTTTAGAAACTCAGAAATGAAAAAATATATGTATTTTACAATGTCAGCATATTTTATCTTTTAATATATACCCACATTTTATAATAAGGTGCTATAAACATCTCATAAAAGAAAAAGAAAAGTTCGGACTTCTTCTCTAAAGGGCCAAACAATTTATGTCGATTTTCCAGATCGTGGGGATGCCGCACCCCAAGCCCCACAATGTAGAAGGGATAACTATAAATAAAAAACAAATTAAATCTTTCTGTGATTCAAATATAGATTAGAAATAAGATGATTTGCCACACTTGTTTTCTCCTCTTTACTGTCCCAGCTAATGGTTTGTTACACTACGGGGTACACAAAAGGTTGATTGATTGCAAAAGTTGTCTCCATTGTGCCAAATGCTTCCCCCTAGATTTAGAAGGTGGCACCATGACACTAGCATTTCCCCCTGAAATTTCCAATCTATTTCCTTCTATCACTGTCAGAATTGTGTTTATTTCTTTTCAGTACAGAATGAGGGGAGTTATGGTCAGACAATTCATGCAAAAAAAGGTGTGGACATTTTAGAAGACTACACTCTCAATGTGAGTCAGCAGTGTGGTAAAAACCTGAAGTGGTTTTGAGTTGCATTTAAAAAGGCTAGTGCATGCATGACCAAGGAATGTGATAGCTCTGATCCTCTGCCTTGGTCAGAAAACATCTGGAGTATTGTGCTCATATCCGGGCACTGCATTTTAGAAAAGACGTCACTAAATTGGAGCATGTCCAGTAGAGGACAACCAGGATAGCAAGGGGGTTAGAGAGCTTACTTTATAAGTGTCCACTGAAGACACTGGGGATATTAAGCCTTGGACTGGGGGAGACTTAGAAGAGACATGATAATTCTCTATAAACAAAAGGCCTTGGACTTTTGCTGCCTGCAAAGAACTTGGAGCAAGGGAACAGATTCAGGATAAAGGTATTGGAAAACCTTACAATTAGAGCTACCCAAAAAAAGGCAAGAACTGACTCAGAGAGGAGGGAGTTCCCCTTTATCAAGGCAGGTTTCTTGCGTGTGTTGGACTAACTGGCTTCTGGGGTCCCTCCCAATTCCGAGATGCTATGACTCTGAGACTCGAGCTTATCACCTTGCATATTAACAAGCTGTTCTCTCTGCTAGCATAGTCTTTTGTGACCTACCTGTACCATCACCCCCAAAGCCAAATGATATTAAACCACAGTCACATCAATCTTTCAAAAGATGAATAAAAAATGCCTCTGGTTATCTTCTCCCATCCTCTTATTGTTTTCCTGTCACAGGATAAGAAATGAGTAGGCAACATGGTATCATCTAAAGGGCACTGAATTCACTAGATTTGCAGCCCTAGAACTGTCATGTCCTAATGGTGGCAAGACATTTCATCTCTCTAAGCCTCAGTTTCCTGATTTGTAAAATGTGTACATTAGGCTAGATAATCTCTAAGATTCCCTCCAGTTCTGATGAAAAACAATTTTTTGCAGCACCGTTAAAAGATATCTTTTTGAATGGGTATAAGAGCAAGCAAAGACTAGGCCAGCATTCTAAAGTGACTGCCTTATGTCCACTGCTCCACATGCATAGTTTCAAATAGCTATTTTTCTCAGTGGTTGAACCTATCTCCTTCATCTCATCTCATCTCTCTCTCTCTCTCTCTCTCTCTCTC
>NW_027185712.1:21306960-21313877 GCF_028583685.1 Petaurus breviceps papuanus
CCTGTAGCTCTTTTGTGCACAAATCCCCACTGAAGCTTGTAAGAGTTACAAGCCATTGAAGACTATGGAACTGCACTCAAAATCTATGAGTTCTGCTATAATGAGAATGAATGAAGAAAATATACCCAAAGGAAACACTATGGGGAACAGGGTACAAGAAGGACATACCTCAACCCTCCAATTGCAGGCTGTTTAATTTAGGAAAGCAACATTTATTTCCAAAAGTTTGAATTCTGCCTGCTAATCTATCTAGAGGGATGGGAACTAGGAAAATTGGTCAGTCATAAAGACATAGTGTGTCCATAGAGGGCAGTCTTGGTATACTGAACACATAACACAATTCCAAAATTACATTTGTTCTCACAGTAGAAAAATATGCTATAAATTTGCCATTACAACAAAATCAACATCTTTTTTTATATTAACAATGTTGTATAGCCAATTATTTGTGTTTATATCATATATGTGGGGTTTTTTTTCCTCTCAGTACAAATAACCCTCCCTGTTTGCTTAGACAAAGCATATGTTAGTTTGAAATTAAATCACATAGCTAAAAAGTTGACTTGTTCTAAATGTTGTTAGACCTCTGCACATGACCAAGTTGAAAGTAGGAAAAAGGGAGAAATGGCATTAGTAAGCTGGACATTTTATTTTTTTCCAGAGAGGACAAAGAACACTTCCATCTGGTTAGAAATAAAGCTAACAGATTTTCACCACCTGCAAGGCATGTGATCAAGGTGTTTTCACTCAGATTTTATGAGATCATAGATCGAGAGCTAGAAGGGGTCTTAGACGTCATCTAGTGCAATTTCTCCATTTTATAGATGGTATAGAGAGGCTGAAGAGGAAAATGACTTGTTCAAGGTCATCACTCAGATAACAGGTGCCAAAGCTGGGATCTGAACTCAACTCATACGAGTTCTGTGCCCAACCTACTGTGCTGTACTGCCTTTTGAATAAGACATCAGTCTTCTTGCCCAAAGAATGGAAATATGGCAGTTCATCAGATTCTACCTTGGGTGCTAATAGAGGCAGCTAGGTGATATGAGGGAGGGGAGTAAAATCAGGAAGATCTGAATTAAAATCTTGATTCAGATACTTGTTTGCTGTGTGACCCTGGGCAGGTTGCTTAGCTTCTCTAAGTCTCAATTTCCCCATGTGTAAAATGGGGATAATAACAGCACCGACCTCAGAGGGCTGTCATGATGATCCAATGAGATAATATTTGTAAAGTGTTTTGCAAACCTTAAAGCACCATGTAAATGCCAGGAAAGAAATGCCACTTTTTGAAGGTGTAGACAGGGATGAACTATTTATCAAGTCAAACACAAATTTTGACTATTATATGCAGTGATTGGAATACTGCACAGTTAATTTTTAATCAAGTAGTGCTTAGATTGTAAAGAGTATATTAGGCATTGGGTGTGTTTAATATTTTACAGGAAGGTGATATGCAAAGAAACAAATCACTGGTGAAGAAAAGCAATGTGTTACATGTTATTCCTCTCAGAATTCACAAGTCACCTGACCTTTCTTTCTCAAGCAGATCCCCATTATATATTGTTTTCCCAATCAAATGTCCATCAAGAATGTGATATTTTATTTTTTTTGTAGGTTTAAAAAAACATCAAATAATAAGCATTATTTACCTATGTTCCAGGTATTTTGCTAGGTTCTGAGGATACAAAAATCAAAGGTTGTGTGGGGTGTAGGCAGTACCTGCCCTTGAGGAATTTACATTTTATTGTCACATACATTTGCAGAAATAAATACTGCTAAGTCCAGATTAGTGCAAATAAAGAAACCTGTGCAGTGATTATCCGTATTCAAATTGCACCATTCAAAGTCGTAATTATATAAAATATGGCTATCGGGTTTCAGACTAAAGGAGATGAACAGGGTCGATGGGGTGTTCAAGAAGGACTAGAACCTCTGTTATGAGGGTTGCTGAGCCATTTTCAGGGCTGCTCAGCTGCCTTTGGGGTCCACCTGTCACCCAACTTCCACCTGTGGCTCTGAGAAGTTATAGCAGGTGCAACAGTCATACCTTAGTCAAATTGTCTCAGCAGATAGGCTAAGCTAGACTGAGAGTAACAGCTTCAAACCCATCAGTGAGTTAACACTAGAGTAGTCCCAGAGTCCTTGGGAGGAATGGAGTCAGAAACAGCTACAGCAATGGTCCCTTACCACTTAAGGCTTATCTGTCTCATGACCACCAATGTTGCCTTCCACTTATCAAAATGCAACAAACTGACATTTAATAGACTGCATCATTGTGAGGAGGAGTGACAGGGAGGATGTGAGAGTGACTAAGGCAATGTGTGGCAGTGATCATAGACAACTTCTCCCAGCTAAATATTCACATTCAGCAAAAGTGGCGGGTCCAAGGTAAGATGACTGCCAGGAGCTTCAACAGATTGGAGCACTTCTCCACACATGGACAGTTTATTCCTGACCTGGAGAGAACGCTGAGTCAGCACACAGTTAGCACTGATGAAGCACAAAAGGAATGCACAGCTTTCAAAGACTTGGTGGACAGCACTGCATTTGTTTATCTGGGCCAGAGCACTCACAAACATCAGGACTGCTTTGATGAAAATGATGAGGAAATTCAGAAACTGCTAAACAGAAAACAAGAACTCCACAGGGTTTACTAGAAGCATAGTTCGTCTGTCTCTAAGAAGGTAGCATTTTATGGCATCTTAAGTAAAGCACAAATGAAGCTTAGAGAGATATAGAATTCTTGGCTCAGGAAGAAGGCAGCTGAAATTCAGTTTAATGCCAATCCAAAATGCTTCTACCATGCCCTCAAGACTATTTATGGGCCAAAAACCTCTGGTACAGCTCAACTACTTAGCACTGATAGACCCACACTGATCAGTGATAAGGACATGATCCTAGAGAGATGGTCTGAACACTTCCATAGTGTTCTCAACAGACCATCAACTAATGGTGAAGCCATTGACCATATACCTCAGGGGGAAGTCAGTTCCTCTCTAGCTAAACTTTTAACCGAAGAAATGTTTGAATGACATTAGGCTCCTCTCATATGGCAAAGCACCTGGTGTTGATTCCATCCCAACAGGGATCTACAAAGCAAGAAGTCCACTGTTGATACAAAAGCTGACTGATATCTTCTGAGTTATATGGCAAGAAGAGGTTATCCCTTAGAAGATCCCCCAGGATGCTGACAATGTCTGTCTCCATAAAGGAAATGTGTCCTATGACAAGCACAGAGTGGAGTCTCTTTCTTAGTCACTGCTGGCAAGATTCTAGCCAGAGTCCTCCTTAATTGACTGACCACCTGGAAGATGGTAATCTACTGTAATGGTAATGGGAATTGAAGATCTTCCCTACCCCTTAATAAACCTAAGGGAATTTGAAGACCTTCCCTGCTTTGAAGCTATACCTTGCCCCCTAATAAGCTGAATGTAATCACCTGGAACCTGTGGTGGGAGGAGTTTGCTGAAAGGTGGAGCAGAGCCCACAGGAATCTAGGAGTCAGAGCAGTTAGAGATTGGAGGGAGGAGAGGACACCTCCAAGGAAGACAGAAAAAATGTTGGTTTGTGAGAAGGCTAAAGGATGTTGTGGCTTTCTGTGCTGTTATGGCATATTAACTTCTCTACTACTATGATGGATTCAGTTTCCTGGTGCTGGGATTTGGTTTTCTGGTGTCTAAATAAATGTTTTGCTTTTGTTTTCTGTATAGAGAGTCTGCTATATTTTGCAATTGAGTACCATGCCAGCATATTTACAGTGGCCATTGGTGCCATGAATATTGCATTGGAGCTACATCTACTCAAGAGCCATTGTGGCTTCAGAAAGGACCAGGGAATGGTTGACATAGTGTTTATTGCTCAAAAGCTCAAGGAGAAATTCCAGGAGCAGAAAGTTGTATACAACATTCATCAATCTGACCAAGGCCTTTGATACTGTCAGGGCTTGTGTAAGATCATGGTGAAATTTGATTGCCTGGAGAAATTCATTAGTATTGTAGGCCAGTTTCATGATGACATGCATGGACAGGTTCTGGATAGAGGACAATGCTCTTATTCTTTCCCAGACACCAATGGAGTGAAGCTGGCTCCCACACTTTTTAGTATAATGTTTTCCACAGTGTTGTGAGATGCCTTCAATGATGACAAAAACAGCATCAAGGTCAGCCACCATGCTGATGGTAAATTACTCAACTTGAAAAGGCTACAAGCAAGACAAAAGTGGAGGGAGAGTTGGTGCATGACACTTTGTTCACAGGTGATTGTGCAGTCTGTGAGACTGAGATGCAGTAGAGTACGTATTGGTTCTCTGTTGCTTGAATTAATTTTGGCCTAATAATCAATACCAAAAATACAGAGTCTCTCCACCAGCTAGTATCACACCATCCATACGTGGAACTATTGATTATAGTAAGTGGAGAAATTCTGAATGCTGTGGACAAGTTCACTCACTTTGGCAGTATACTTTCCAGGAATATCCACATACATGATGAAGTTGACACATGTATCGCTAGAACGACATCAGGTTTTGGGAGGCTCTGAAAGACAGGGTAGGAGAAAAGAGGTATTAGGCTGCATTCCAAACGGAGGGTCTACAGAACCATTGTGATGACTCCATTGTTAGGTACCTGTGAAACCTGCACAGTCTACCAGTGCCCTGCCAGAAAATTGATCTGCTTCCATTTTAATTGTTTTAAGAAGACTCTGAAGATTACTTGGCAACATAAGATACTGGGCACTGAGGTCCTCTCTCAAGCTGAACTGCCAAGCATTCAAACTCTAATGCAGAGAGCACAACTCCACTGGGCTGACCATGTTGCCTGAATGCCAAACATATGTTTACTTAGAAAACTATTTTATGGAGAACTCTCACAAGAGAAGCACTCACACAGAGGTCAGGAGAAGAGATACAAGGACACTCTCAAGGTGTTTCTGAAGAACTTTAGTATCAATTTTTAAGACATGGGAGATGCTGGCACAGGACCACCCAGAATGGTGTGCTTGCACCAAAGATGGTACTGTGCTCTATAAGCAAAGCGGAATTGCAGTAGCACAACAGAAATATGAGATGTGCCAATATAGGAGACATGTCCATCCCAAGTATTTAAACAGACTATTTGTGCCCATTCTGTCATAGAGCCTTCCAAGCTCATATTGGACTATGCAGCCACAGTCAAACACTGTTCTTTGATCCCAACATTGTGATGTCATTGGTCTTCTTTGAGTATGAAGTACAAACAACAACAAAGGAAATATCCGGTGTGAATTCAATTCCTTTGAACATTAAGTGGAATTAATTATTTGAACTAATGCTATATTAAAAAATACAAGGTTAATATGGGGAGAGAAGACATTATGAACCAGGAGACCAGGAAAGGCTTTGTATAGAAGTCAATACTTATACCAAGAAACACCACCACCAAGAAACAACAACAACAAACAAACAAAAAGGAGTCAACACTTACAGAGGTGGAGGAAGGAGAACATTTCAGACATGGGGGTGGGGGATTGGGGAGAGTCAGTGTAACAGCACAGAAAAGTGAATCCGTGATTTTCTCCATGTTACTAACACACAACTTTTTCATGGGTTGTTCGCCCCCCCCCCCCCAAATAAAATTCCTCACCTAGTACTCAACCTTCAGCAGATGAATCCCTTTGAACTCACCTGGGCTGATCTTTCAGTCACAGGCAGAGTGTGTATCATCTACCTGTATCCAAAGCCTTTCCAGCTTGGTAGGACCTGAGAGAACTTGTATTTCATTTGGATCATTAGTCTGGTGCCAACAGAGTAAATAGACATTGCTAGGTCCCGTACTTAAAGTTTTTCCAGGTTAATAGGAAACTTGCTTCACTGTCATGGCCTTTGAGTACCCTCCATAACAGTGAGGCAGCAGGGCAGGACTTCAGTGAAATAAAATACTATGTAATGGGGTTGGAATACACTGTGGGGACCAACCTCAGAACATATGTAGATATTCCCTTTCTGATTCCATAAGCGAGAATGGAAGCTTGGAGTAATTCTGTTTATATCCATAATGGCTCAGGGTTTTGTACTGTGTGATGATGAAGAGTTCTTTAATTGGCTGCTGAAGTCAGTAGGACTGTAGAAAAGGAGAAAAGATTCTGCTGCAGGAGTTGTGTCACCCCTTTATTACCTTTCCCCTCTCTCTATGGACTCTGAGTACATTTGTGGTATATTAACCCTATGCTTTGAAGGGAGGAGGGAAATTTTTGTAACAATTATTCTTACCTTTTCTTGAATCTAATTATCTATTTGACTGATTATTGATGGGGAACAAACCAGGGCGGGGTTAAGGAGAACACTGCTAGAAGCACAACATCCCAGCCCCACCAGGGTTACCCTCTAGAACTCTGAGAGTAGTATTATCGGACCACTCTCTAGGGATTGTAAACCATGAGTATGAGAGTGAGGTGAGGGATACTCCCTCATGCTACATCAGCAATAGCCTTCCCAGAAGTGGGAAGAAGGATCTGAAACATGATGCAGATTGTGCAACAAAGAACTCCTAGGGATTAGGGAGTGAGGAAGGTAGAGGGAAAGAAGCAAACAGGCATTTAGTAAGTACATTCGTATGTGCCTAACACTATGCTAAGCACTTGTTTCTCAGAAATAACCCTTGGAGGTAGGTGTTGTTATATCCATTTTACGGTGGAGGAGACTGAGACAGCCAGAGGTTAAGTGATTTGCCCAGGGTCACAAAGTATGTGTCTGAGATGGAATGTCAACTGAAGTCTTCTTGATTCCAGTCCACGTCTTGGCTCTACCCACTGAGTTCTCTAGAGTTAGGAAACAAAGGCAAACGCAGTAGAAAGGGGTTGGGACCCAGGACTTCACTATGGGACTGGATGGTGAGAAGACTAAGAGTACTTGGGACAATAAATAGGGGGAAGGGCTAAAG
>NW_027185712.1:21313887-21402344 GCF_028583685.1 Petaurus breviceps papuanus
AGAAGACTAAGAGTACTTGGGACAATAAATAGGGGGAAGGGCTAAAGTTAAGGCTAGAATAATAAAGAGGAATATGGAGCTAAGGAGCCCAGTCACTTAACCTCTGCTTGTTTCCCTTTCCTGATCTGTAAAATGGGGACAGTAATATCATTGACCCCCTATGGTTGTAAGGATCGAATGTGATAATACGTGTAAAGTGCCTGGCACACAGTAGGCACTATATGAATGTTAGATGTTATGATTTCCCTGCCTCTGTCCTTCCCTCATTTCCTTCCTCTCTGCCACAATGGTTGGTAAGCTGGGAAGTGGGGAGGAGGAAGGAAAAGAAGCAAAGAGGAGAGAAAGTGAAAGAAGAGAAGGGGAGTAGGAGAAAGAGACACATAAGTATGTGGGAATAGTAACCTGTCAACATCCCCCCCCATTTCTGACAGCCGGGGGGGGGGGGGAACAATGTAAAGGAAAGACAGGGGTATCTTCCAGTTTCTGATATTTGGCCATGGGACATAGTGGACACTGCCTATAATTAGATCTAAGATGAGTTACTAAGTAGAAACATATGTCTTCTTTGATGTAATCTCATTACTGGTTTGACTTTTTGCTTTTAGAAACATATCTTTCTTATTCACTAAAGAAACTGAGATATTTTGTTAAAAGCTAACCCAACATATTACACTTAAAAGAATAGCTAAAAAATCTTGTTCAGTAAAAGTCTGAAAAATGTGATAATTTAGAAAATAGTTTTTTTTTAATTGAGGCAGAAAAAACAGATATCTCAGGTTGGCCAAGGTATTCTTTTGATTGGGACTGAGAGAAAGAGATATAAAGAGCTCCTTTTTAAAAAGTGGCAAAAAAACAATTGAAATCAAACCTAATAAAAATACAACTCACATCTGAACCAACAGCTCAAATGCCAACTGGATCCTTTCACTTACAATTTACATATAACTCCTTTCAACATTTTAATTCATTTTTCTCTTACACAAAATTTAAAAGTTGAATTATCAATATTCACTGCCTACATTAATCCTTTAATTGTTATAAGAATACTAGTATCAGGGGTGGCCAGGTAGCACAGTGAGTAAGAGCACCAGCCCCAGAATGGGGATGACCTGGAATCGAATCCCGGCTCTGATACTTAGCACCACACCCAGAAATAACTGGCCGTGTAACCTTGAGCAAGTTACTTAACCCCAATTGCTTAAAAAAAAAAAAAGAATACTAGCATCTTTTAAAGGTCACTGTGTAACCATAACACATAAGATATGGAAGTAGAAAAATAAAATTGATGTAGTTATCTATTGTAAAAGAAGAAAAGAAATAATGATATCACTGATTAATCAGTTGATAATTATTAAGTGCCTATCATGTATATTCAAGGCACTTTATTAGGTGCCAAAGGCATAATGACATAAATGAATGAATGAATAATCCCTGACCTCAAGGATCTTAAATTCTATATCGGTGTGAATACCCCCTCTACAAATAGCAGCCCCTTTATACATTTGTATACGGTTTGATGCATTGTTGTAGCCAGAAACATTCATTAACCTTGAGTCAATGAGCTAATTTAGCTAGGCTAGTTCTCGGATGATGGTTTATAACTGGCTTGTACTGGAAACCTCTCCAACCTGAAGGTATGTTCCCATGGCATAACTGAAGGTCACCTTCACACCAAAATGAGGCAGAATACTTTAATGGATATATATAATAAATTAAATTAATATATTATTTAATAATAATAAATATAAATAAATTAATTAATTAATATAAATTAAAGACAGACAGATAGATAGATAGATGATAGATAGATAGATAGATAGATAGATAGATAGATAGATAGATAGATAGATAGATAGAGATATAAAAAATTAAGAGGGAGCAAATTTCCTGAAAAGATCCTTGTAATTCCTGGATTCAAAAGACCAAGGTTTGGAAGTAACTAGATGAATAGCCCTATACAAGTAATTTAATCTCTATTAGCAGAAATTAAGTTAATTTAAATCATCCTTTCTTTCCTCTTTTATAAAATGGGAATAATAAAGCTTGTACTACCTTAAAGGACTCTCTTTTTCCCATCATTGTATTCCCCAGTACTTAGCATATGGTAGGTGCTTAAGAAAAGCTAGTTGACTGACTGGTGGACTACCTATCTCATAAAACTCAAGGAAAATAGTTTTTAAAACCTGAAGCATTATATCATTTTGAGCTACTGTTATTTTCTCAACATTTTATTAATATCACCTTGTAAAAATGTAAGAATGTCAGGAAGACCAAACATGAATAGCAGGACTGCTACATAAGAATTTGCCAAACCTATAAGGCATATAAAGTGAAATGGGACTGAAAACACAGAACTTTAAAGATCTAATTAATGAAACTGATTCTACAAAGCTGTTATTATCTCTGCTATTGAGGACAAGTCAGAGAGTTTTATGAGAAACAGACAGATAATTGTGGTTGTGAGTTGGTGACTATGGTTATATTACAGCAAAGCAGTGGAATTACCTCAGAATTTATTGGTCATGATAGAACCATGCACAAAAGGCAGTGTGGCATGATAGTCAGAGGGATGCCCTTGGAGTCAAGAAAATCTGGATTAAAATCTTATCTTTGACACATAATGGCTCCATTACCTTGGGAAAATCACTAGATCTCTCAGTGCGCCAAGCAATTCTATATGACTATTTGTTGTTGTTCAGTTATTTCTGACTCTTGAAAACCATTCAAGGTTTTCTCAGAAAATTTACTAGAGTGGTTTGCCATTTCCTTCTCCAGCTTTTTTTTACAGATGAGGAAACTGAGGCCAACAGGGTTAAGTGACTTGCCCAGGGTCACATAGCTAGTAAGTATCAGAGGCCAGATTTGAAGTCAGGAAGAGGAGTCTTCTTGACTCCAGGCCCACCACTCTATCCACTGTGTCACTTAGCTGCCCTTATTATATTATATATAGATATATGTATTATTATATATGAATATATATTGACAGAATATATATTATAGTCAATTGTCAACTTGCATTAGGGAAGAGAATTTCCATATCAGAAGTTCCTCCTCAGATTAACTAGTCAGAAGAGGAAGAACTGAAGGTTCTCCTCCCAAGTCTTCCAGTGAAAAATTGCCACAAACGATTTATTCCTAAATACTGCTCATTTGTCTAGTTGTGATCAGATTCTTCTCAGACACAGAAGCCACTCTTCCTAAGTATAAATTCACCAAGTAAATCCCTTCCCTCTACTCTATTTCATGTTTTCAGAAATGTGTGACACAATTTAGCAGGTGCTATGTTATATTCTTGTGTAATTCTTGTACTTTCTTTTTGATTTCCCAGAATCTATGCACTTGCCTCGTATACTATTTCTCCCTCTGAAAATGAAGTTTCTAATGACAAAGTATGATGTAGCCAAACTCAAATTTTCATCTAAAACAGTGTCACTGTAGAGTCAAATACTCAAAGGGCTTATGACTCCTCAGTGGAATGTAAGGAACTGCTGCTATAAGGACTCCTTCCACTGGTGCAGACAGCAATCTGCCTATGATGAATCTTAGAGAGTTTTTTGAAGTAGTATATGGAGGTAGTAATTTAGTCATATAGGGTCATACAACTAATACTTATCATAGGCAAGATTCAAACCCATGTCTTCCTCATTCCGTAATTATGCATAATACAGAAAAATAAAATAACTATTGTATGTAAGCTTTACTTGGGCAACTAGGTGGCCCAGTGGATAGAGTGCTGGGACTGGAGTCAGAAAGAATTTTCTTCCTAAGTTCAAATCTGGCCAGAGACACTTATTAATTGTGTGACCCTGGGAAAGTCACTTAACCCCATTACTTCAGTTTCTTCATCTGTAAAACGAGCTGGAGAAGGAAATGACAAAACACTCCAGTATCTTCACCAAGAAAACCCCAAATGGGGTCACAAAGAGTCAGATATGACTGAAACAACTCAACAACAGCAGCAAAGCTATGCTTAGCTTTAAAAATTGTACTTCACATAACTGGCCATGTAACCTTGAGCAAGTTACTTAACCCCGATTGCTTAAAAAAAAAAAATTGTACTTCACATGCATGTGTAATTTAAGGTGGAGAGCAAAGTTTTTTCAGGGTTGGAGAGCAAACACTGGTTTTGTATGCTCATTTTAATAGACTGTGATCAAATTAAACAAACAATAATAGTATGATTTGGAAACTATCTAAGGGTAGAATCTTGCCAACTCTGAGTCTAGACAGGGTAGATAGAGCTAAGGAAGTAATTTAATAAATCATGAAAAGTTTCCTGGAGGAGGAGAGATTTCAGCTTTGACTTAAATGGCAGGAGAAACAAAGTATGTTAAGCAAGAGAAAAGAAGTTCATATTAAGCTTAGGCACTATCATGGTACAACGGAAAGAGATATAGTTTTGGAGTCAGTGGACTTGGGTTCAAATCCCACTTTTGACTTACTACCTACTAGAGTGAGCTTGGGCAAGTCACTTAACCTGCATGGGCCTCCATTTCTGCATTTGTTGGACTAGATGGCAAGTCCCTTCCATCTCTAGACCGATTAATCTAGGAAAAGGTGAAAGGAAAGGAAATGGCTGAATTGAGAATCAACACATGGATTATATGATTATAGATTTATGACTGAAAGGTATCTAAGAGGACATCTGGTCCAACACCCTCATTTCAGTCCTCTTCAAGAACAAAGAACTATAAGCAACCAACCAACCAACCATCAGATAAAGAACTAAGCTGGTTAGTCAGTATTTATTGAGCACTAACTATGTGATAAACATTGTGCTAAGCACTGGAAACACAAGCAGAAAGAAAGAGAAAGCCTACCTTCAGGGAGCTTACCTTCTAAAGGGGTAAGACAACCCATAAAAGGGAGCTAGAATGGAGGCAGGAGTTATCTGTGTGCCAGAAGGCAGCCTGGAGAAGACTAAAGCATGACTATCCTGGTTACTTTCCTTAAACGGAGGTTCTCAGAGGAGCTATTCAATCAGAGGGGTGAGGGGAGGGGCACTTCCAAAGTGTGAATTCCAGGACTGAAGTGAATTTCCAGGATAAAGAAATCTGGGGGGCGTAGCAGAGAAAGTGCAGGGCACAGTCTGAAGAGAAATTCAGTCCCAGAGAAGTTAAGTGATTTACCCAGTATGACAGAGGTATTAAGCACCAATGTGGGGATTTGAAGCCAGGTCCTCTAACTCTAAAATCAGATCTCTCTCCATTGCATGTAAGATGTGTTTTCTATAGGCCCATGGTCATTAGAAAGGCTACAGAGGGAGATAAAGAGGGGGATAGGTTATGTTTTAGCCATGTTGAGCCTGAAAATGTGTTAAGATATTTTGAGATGTTCTGACAATTATAGAAGACACAATCTCATACAATCCAACAAGAATGAAAGAGTGAGGAACTTATTAAGTGCCTACTATTTGTCAAGCATAATGCTAAGCATTAGAGATACAAATAAAGTAGCAGAGACAGTTGTTGTGTTCTAATGGGGAAGGCAGCACACATAGGGGAGCAATGAGGGGCACTCATCCCACAAGGGAATACTTTGACACCAAACAGCTTCAGAGTTAATTAATTTGATCATGGTTCATGATTGCAGGCAAAGGGAGGTCAGCAAGTATCTAATATGTGCCAGGCACTGTGCTAAGATACAAAGACCCAAAAGAAACAGTGCCTGAACTCAAGAAGTTTACACTCTATTGGAAACGTCTACCTACATGCATTCCATCTTGTAAATAGGAAACTGGGGCTCAGAGATATTGAGTGACTCCTCCAAGGTCACACAGCTCACAAGAGGCAGAGCAGAAATTCCAACCCAGGTCTTTTGACTCTAAATCCAGCATGCTTTCCTCCACTTCTCCAAGGAAAAGTGAGCAGCATGTGGCACTTTTCATCCCCAGAATGGGTTTTAAGCTTACAAGTTTATAAAACAAACTGAGGGCCACCTTTAGGCTGAGCACTCACTTAGAACTACAGATTACTCACGGAATTATAAAACTGACTGGTTGAGTAAGAGAGAGATCTGGGCGTTGGTGATAGAAGAAATTGTGAAGGTAGATAATCATAAAGGGAAAGTGTGTCTATAGTCAACAGACCAGAAGGCCCAAGACACAATCTTGAGGACAGAGGAATAAGAAAGCAGCAGTTGAGAAGTAATTATTAGGAACAAAGACTTGATAAACCCATGCTCAGCAAAACTATCCAGGATGAAAGAGTGATCAACTGTATTAAATGCTTAAGAATTGTAAAACATGCACAGTAGAGAGCCTTTGATAGTGGTGAGGGAGCAAGATCATGGTGGAGATTTGGTGAAAGATCAGTACATTCACTTGCAACAGACAAACCTTTGGCTCCAGGATGCAAAATGTTGGCTGTGTAAAGAATATAAATCCAGCAGTTTTGCATCTTCTAACAGTTAATGACAGAACAACAATTGGTCCTGGGGAGAACAAGCAGGTCCTATTGATGAGCTGAAAGTAATGCCTGTAGATTATGGGGGAGGGTGGATTTTTCCCCACTAACCCTTTTAATTTATTCATTTCACATATCACAGAGTTGGAAGAAACTTCAGTGTCCATGCAGTCAAACCCATACCCAGAAATGGTCACCCAGTCTCTGCTTGAAGTCCTTGAATCAGGAGGATTTCAGCACCTCCCTAGACAGCCCATTCCACTTTCAGATGTTTCCAATGGTTAGGAAGTTTCTCTTTACATCAAACCTCAGTTTGCCTCTTGGCAGCCTCTCCCCATTGCTCCCTGTGCTACCCTCAGGGCCCAAATAGAGCAAGACTAACCCATCTTCCACAAGATAACCTTTCAAGTACTTGAAAACAACCTTCACGGCCCTTTTGAGTATCCTTTTGTCAAGCTACAAGTCCCCAGGTCCTTTGACAAGGACACAAAGTAAAGGCCCTTTGCCTTCCTGGATGCCCTTCTCTGGACACTTCTCAAACTGTGGGGCTAGAAGTGAACACACCATTCCAGATGTGATCTGACCAGTGTTGAGCACACAGGGGAACCATCACCCTCTTATTCTGGTCAGTAACAGCCCTCTTCATGTAGCCCAAGATCTTATTACCTTGCTCAGCTGCCACACCACATTGCTGACTCATACCGAGCTTTTTAATGGGAAAATATTGGGAGTTATGTGTAGAGTCATGGACTGTGGCATTTTTTTGCTTGTTTCTATTTTTCTCTAATTCTTGAGGCATATAATCTGATTTCTGTAACAAGTAGTCAGGGAGTTGAAATCCTGGATCCACTTTAATCCTTACATCACTTGGATGATTTCCTGTTTCTTTGGCCCAGACACCTTCACATGGCTAAAGCCAAAGGCAAGGAAATCTTTAATGCTTCAGAGAGAAGGATAAAGGGGAGCAGATTCTGACACTGTGAAAACCCATACTCTTTGGATTATATTCAGCAAGGACAGACTATATTATCTCCTGAGATAAGTAAAACCTCTTATTTCTCCAGAGACAAGTAGCTGGATGTTATTAAATCATATTACTGCACTTTCCTTTTTTTCTATAAATAATTAAATGTATTATTGATGCACTTTTTTCTTTAACATTGCTGTCACTTCCCAGTGACTCACCGCCACCATGAAAATCTTCCATTGCAACAAAGCTTAGCTAAGCACACAAAGCAACACATTGGCCGTCTCTAGTAAAGTATGCTTTTTATAGTCTCTTAGCTCTCCATTGAGTTGTTGTGGTTGTTCAGTTCTGTCTGACTCTTTGTGATCCCATTTGGGGTTTCCTTGGCAAAGATACTGGAGTGGCTGCCATTTCTTTCTCCAGCTCATTTTACAGATGAAGAAACCGAGGCCAATAGGGTTAAGCAATTTGCCCACACAGCTAGTAAGTGTTGGAGTCTGAATTTGAACTCAGGTCTTCCTGACTCTGGGCCCTCTGATCTAAATCACATTTTGTTCTATAATTCTTCAAACTGTTGGCACACATGCTGCTTCCAGTTCTTTGCTAACACAGGAAGTGTTGCTACAAAGATTTTGGTATAAATGAGATATTTTCCCTTTTCTTTGACAGCCTTAAGGTATATTCCTAGAAGTAGTCTTATTGGAACAAATAGAATATATGGTTTAGTGACTTTTGCAGTATAATGCCAAATTGTTTTCCCAAGGAACTGAAGTAATTTATACCTCTTTATTGTGACTGTCTTCCCATAATCCCTCCAACATATACTATTTTCTTCTTTTATTTTTATTAATCTCGTGGTTGTAAGACAAAATCCCAGAGATGTCTTAATTTCCATTACTCTTATTATTATAGTGGTTTGAAGCATTCACTTATGTGATTGTTAATCATTAAAAAACAAAAGAAACATTTGAATATACAAAAAACAACAAGGGTTAGTTTTCTTGTGCAGTCACTGTGCAGGAAGAAAATGGAATAGCTCCACTCACACCAGACAATTGGGTGTGATGGTTGCTACTATTTTCAGGACTCTATGGGTAACTCTGTGGGTGATTATCCTTGAAAACTACCTAATCGTACTGTATGGATACATTAGGAAGAATGCTGCATATAGAATCAGAGGACCTAGATTAAAAGCCTAGCTCTGACATTTATTGTCTATATAACCTCAGACAAGCTACTTAATCTATCTAGACCTTAGTTTCTAATAGGCAAGAGGAAATGGTTGATCTCAGTCAACTCAAAGGCCCCTTGCACCTTTAAATCCATGATCCCATGATATACTTTTTAAAATCTATGTTTCTGGACAGTTAAATGCACTTTAAAAAATCACATCTTTAATATTTCAAAAGAACTATTATTTCCCAGGTTTAGGCACGCCCTCCACCAACTCAAATTATAATCTTTCACACTTTAATAAATAGTCTTCATAAGCTGATTGGCTAAAGGTTTTATCACCTGAGGGATAACCTTCTAGTGATATCTCTCTGAACATAGTCAATCAGTGCAAAGCATTTATTCAAGTGTTGTGCAAATTACATGGGGCAATAAGTAATTTTAATATGGTTTCATTTTATGACAAGAAGTCGTAATGTGCTTCTACCAATGCAAGGCTTTGCACTTGATGCTTTGCATTTGAAATTTCCTTCCCAGGAAGTCTGACCTTGATCAGATGAAACCAGATTGTGCTAGTTTTTCTTCCTTTATATAGTTCTGTCAGTCAAGTGTCAGAATTTATGGAAATGTATTTCATTGCTCTCTTGTTTTGTTTTAAATTCTGTGGCTAAGAATGGATTTCACACTAAGGAAACACACAAAGGTGGTAGCTCTTAAAGAGTATACTTCAATGTCTATTAGAGATATTGCAGTAGCAATTAGTATGGGGAAGTCAAGTGTTTCAAGGATTATTCAAGCCCACAATGAGATAAGTTAAACTGAAACATGAAAGTACAATCAAAACCTAAAAAGAACAAGAACTCAAAAACTATTACTGCAAAACAGCTTAATTATTCTTGGTGGAGGAGGGGGAACCCAAGCAAAGCCCTTCAGAGGAACCTGGAAGATGTAGAAGCTGTTATTTATTTTTCTGTAGCATAACATTTTGAAATTTAAATAATAGCAAATAGATCTTTAAAAAAAAATAGTTGCTAACTTTTGGTATTAAAGAAAAAATACTTGGGGGCAGCTAGGTGGTGCAGTGAATAAAGCACCAGCCCTGGAGTCAGGAGGACCTGGGTTCAAATCCAGCCTCAGATACTTAACACTTACTAGCCGTGTGACCTTGGGTAAGTCACTTAACCCCAATTACCCTGTCTTCCCCCTCCAAAAAGCAAAACAAAAATACTTTTGTGCTTGTTATGGACAAAATAACATAAAGACTGAAGAGTAGAAAAGGGTAATTTTTGCTGATGAAACTTGAATTTTTCATTCAAAGCTATATTGAAACCATTGCTAGAAGTCCCATGCAGGTGAATCTTTTAGGTTTGGGCATACTTATCAGACTGTAAAATACTCACCCAAAAATTTTGTTTGAGGAATTTTTTTTTACTTCCAGGAAGCCTAGAAGTCTTTTTCCTCTCTGAGGGAATGATAAAGTCTATTAAATATATTGATACTCTAAGAAGCAAAATTGTTCCCAAATTTCAGAAATCCCCATATGGAGATGGTAGTAACAGTGACTCTGTACCATGTCACATATACAGAAGATAAAGATAAATATACTTCAGTGTCCCTTGTTTGAGTTAAACCCCATTGAAAACCTATGGGCTATAATCAAGGCTAGACTTGAAAAAAAAATAGACTATTCATCAAAGGTACATATGTTTAATACCCAATATGATAAATGTGAGATTTCATGATAATGATATAATGCATCCCTCCTTGAGGAGTTGACTAGCCCATCCCCACTCATACTGGAAGATTGCTATGTCACAGGGGTATTTTCTACCACTTTCTAGGGATAAATATAGGGATGATTATCTTTTTAACAACAGCACATGAGCCCTGACTAGTGTGTTTTCTCTTTGTAATCAACCAGTTGCATCAGTTATTTAGCAAAGACATTTATTCAAATAGCATAACAAGAACATTACAAATGTTTGGTAGTTATAAAACATTTCCCCCAACATGATGGGCATTCTCTCCCATAAACACATAATCTGTGGGGAGGAGAATAAATAGGAACAGCAGTAGTATGGCGCATTAAAGTGCGATGATAGTGAGGTACCCTTGGCCAAGCTAATTCATAACTCCCAAACTGCAGGATCTCAGTGTCCTTTCTTTCTCCAGAGTGTTCTCAGGAAGGTTGCTGCATCTGGCATGGATGATTTGCTCTGCTGCTCACCTTGGCTAGTTGCTCAGAGGGCATGTTTCCACAGGATGGACTGCATCTTAGCTAGGCTTGCTCCTCATAGGGCATGATGTCCCAGCTGGATGGATAAATCCACTGCTGGGCTGAATCAAGCAGGCACTCATCTATAGCTCTGGCTCCTCACTGAGTTTGGCTGCTGCTGGACTAGGTTGGAAAGGCTCTTCAGCTGCTGGACTGTGGCTGCCAGATGGGGCCAGTCAAGCTGCTTTACCACTAACAGAGTAGTTTCCTCTGGGACCAGACAGGATACCAGAATTTGTGGCAATATAGCTGGGAATGTAGATGGAAAACTACTACTTTGGACATTATAAAAGGGGTCATATTTGAGCTGGCCCTTTAAGACTCAATTGGATTTGAAAAGATGGAAATGGACAAGTCAAGAAAGTTCGTTCCAAATGGGGAGAATGGCACAAGCAAAGAGGCAGAAAAGCTAGGAACATATATACATATACATATATATATACATATACAGAGAGGGAGAGAGAGAGAGAGAGAGAGAGAGAGAGAGAGAGAGAGAGAGAGAGAGAGAGAGAGAGAGAGAGAGATTCTAGGTACAATGGTAACATAGACCTTTGAAATTGGAAAAAAATACCTTGGGGCGGCCAGGTAGCACAGCGAGTAAGAGCACCGGCCCCAGTGTCGGGATGACCTGGGGATCAAATCCGGGCTCAGATACTTAGCACCACACCCAGAAATAACTGGCTGTGTAACCTTGAGCAACAATTTGTAAGCTTCCCTAAGCATGGCTAAACTGAACTGTGCAGATGGAATTTAATGAAAAACACCTGCCCAGAGTTTGGAGTTCAGGAGAAGAGAGAGAAGAGAGCCATCTGACAGGATATTTCTTACTCAGGGAGATACTGACAAACATTATCCTTAGACATCAAAAGGGAGTTATTTTTATGTGATATTTTGTGAGTCCTCTTCTCAGAGTGATGAGCTCCTGCTTTATTTATAATGTGGACACATTAATAAGAGTTAACATTTATATAGCACATTAATGTTTGCAAAGTGGTTCACATGTGCTATCTTGGTTGATCTTTAAAATAATCCTTCGAGGTTAGGTGCTATTATTAGCCCTATTTTACAATAAACTGAGACTGAGGAAACCTAGGCTGAAAGAGGTTAAGTGACATAAACTAAGGTATTATTGAAATTCTTTGGAAAAGGACATGCTTTTCTGTACTGATCTAGAGATTATAAATGTCTTAAAGGTAGGAATCACATCAAACCAAAATTCTAAACCCTGTAGCATCTATTGCCATAAAATTCTGGCAGGAGAAAGGGAAAATGTGCTATGTGAGAAAAAAGTCAACTCTTTCATGTCTAGAGATGATTATGACTGATCTGATTGATGCGCAAATCTTCAGATATTCCCCATTAGGCTAAACAGGATGTAATAACCTTAGATGAAGGTCCTTTTTGTTTTGAATTTGTTTATCTTATCTGTACAGGGTCATTACTGGCAAGAATGCCTAGGTGAACACAGTAGTAAAACACGAGGAAAAGGCAAAGCAAACCTAGCTGTTTCCAAGGTCTCATTTTTGGGATCTGTCAGTTCAAAGGGGCCATTCCATACATGGGCTGGACAACTCTGCCTCCAAACCACAGGGATTACTGAAGTCACTTAGGTAGCCACGCCTCCTTGAAGACACAAAACAGAACAGAATGTTAGAATGCTTCTAACTGGTAGAGACCAGAGGACTATGAATTGACCAGACTGGATGTTTCCTTTTATCAAAGTCAGTGAATAGAGCGCTTAATTTTTTGCTTGACTTTGCCCATGCAGACTGGATCTCCAACACCTAAAGCCAGGGATTAAAGAATAATGCTTTGATAACAGGTTACCTGTGGCTCCAATTGGGGATTTCATTGAGATCAGAGGGGTGTCAGTCTGTCTCCTGAGGGTCTTATTGAAAGCCCCGTTTTTTCTGAAGGTAGAGAGCCTTGGATTAATCCCCTGGGCTTCGGGGGAGCAGCCTCAGGTGTTGATTGCCTGGGTGAATAAGTGGCAATTCGACTGTCACAAATGAGCAAGAGAACTCCAGCATCTTGGAATACAGTGCTGTTCTCGCTTGAAAAGAGCTGAACACTAGCAAGCTCAGCGTTATTCTTTGGTTAATGTTCATTTGGGGCAATGTTTCTTGTTTAATGCTTGTTATTTGTATAACTTTATGCTGGGTAAATACAGCTGGCTGCCTCTACCTTCCAATTATGGTCTATGACTTGATAATGGGCAAAGGGATGGGAAGGTGGGAGTGAGCGGCTGCTGATAGATTCTCTCCTCGCTCTCTCCTAGTAAGTAATTGTTCTCTTGTTTGTTTTCAGAAATTGCCAGGTGCCAGGATGCACTCACATAAAATGCAAAGTCAAATACAGGCCAACCCCTAGAAATAGACCTAGAGCCATCATCTCAAATTACCAAAAATAGTGAAACTCTCAGGCAAGCTTTACAGGGTATGATAGAGGTAGGGATTCTGTAAGATTTGTAATATTATGCACTCTTTTCTCCAACCCCCCACCTCTTCCACCTGCCCCTACTTCCAACTACTACCCCATGCCGCACTCTCCCCCCCCCACCCCAATCAGGGCCAAATTGGTCATCTAAGCAGTTCATTCAAATGTCAGAGGGATCTGGAGAAGCCCCACTTCAGCCTGTTGTCCCTCCAACCCTACTGATATAGGATTAGCTCTGTGTATTCTCACTAATAGAGCAAAAGGTACAAATTACCCCCAGATTAATCAAATCTTTCTCTGTTTAATTTGATGGAAACACCCAGGGCTAAAAATACTAAGTAAATAACCCCTGTAGGTGAATTTGAATAGTTAAGGGATCTCACACTCTGTAGAGGGCCTTAACCATCTCTGAGAGGCTCCTGGGGTAACCAGCATAAATCTTGAAAAATGGATCTAAAGTACAAATAATCTTTTACTCTGGAGAGGGCTAGACATTGTACTTTATCTGACTAAATACGCATTGATGTCATTAAAACACTGAGCAATTTTTAGTTTTCTCTGCTCCTGCTGCTACTATTGACAGAAAGATGGGGCGATGAAGCAGTTTCTTTTTTTCTTTCTTTTTTATTTTTTTAATGCTTTATTAACTTCTGACTTACATCATTTATTGCCACCAGATTTTGAGCCACAAACTCTCTCCCCATTTTTCCCCCACCCACCGCCCCAAAACAGCAGTCCCACAGGATATCCCCTCCTCCAATCAGCACTCTCCCATATTCTCTCCCATACCCCTTTCAAATTTTCCAATGGATTTCTATGCCCCAGTGCCTGTATGTCTTATTTACCAATTACATGTAAAATAGTATTAATAATAGGATATATATACATACATATATATATATATAAATCTTTGATTTTAAAACTTTGAATTCTAGATTCATTCCCTTCCTCCCTTGTCACCTACCCTTACTGGGAAAATAAGCAGTTCAGTATAGGTTGTACATATGTGGCTAATGCAAAACAATAACATAGTAGATATATTGTAAAAGACTGACTTTATTTCCCTCCGTCCTATCCAACCTCCCACTTGTTGCATTCTCTGCTTTGATCCCATCCCTTTTCAAAAGTGGGTGCTTCCAACTTCCCTCCCCCCCAGCCTGCCCTCCCTTCTATCATCCCCTCCTCTCATCCCCTTCCCCCCTACTCTCCTGTAGGGTGAGATACCCTATTTAGTGTGTATTTCATTCCCTCCTCAAGCCAAATTCAATGGGAATAAGGTTGACCCATTCCCTTTTGCCTTCATGTTCTTCCCCTCCATTGTAACCATTTCCCCTTGCCTCTTCTATATGAGATAGTTTACCCCATTCTGTCTCTCTCCATCTTCTCTCATTATATTCCTCTCTCACCTCTTAATTTCACCTTTTAAGTATCATCCCTTCCTGTTAAATTGGTCCTGTGCCCTCTATGTATACCTGTAAACATATATACACACATTCACATATGTATTCATATGCCCATATGCCCTCATATATAGACATATATATTTCTATTCCCTTCAACTACTGAGAAAAGTTTCATAAGTTACAATTATGGTTTTCCATGTAGGAATGTTAATAGTTCAACTTTGATAAGTTCCTTATGATTTCTTTTCCCTGTTTACATTCTCATGCTTCTCTTGCTTCTTGTATCCGAATGTCAAATTTTCTATTCATCTCTGGTTTTTTCAGCAAGAATTCTTGAAAGTCCTCTATTCCACTGAATGACCATATTTTCCACTGAAACATGATACTCAGTTTTGCTGGGTAGGTGACTCTTGGTTTTAATCCCAGCTCCTTTGCCCTCCGGAATATCATATTCCAAACCCTTCAATCCCTCAGTGTAGAAGCTGCCAGATCCTGGGTTATCCTGATTGTGTTTCCACAATATTCAAATTGTTTCTTCCTGGCTGCTTGTAATATTCTCTCCTTAATCTGGGAATTCTGGAACCTGGCTATAATATTCCTAGGAGTTTTCTTTTGGGGATCTTTTTCAGGAGGTGATTTCAGGAGGTGGATTCTTTCAACCTCTATTTTGCCCTCTGGTTCCAAAACTTTAGGGCAGTTTTCTTTGAGAACTTCCTGGAGTATGATTTCTAGGTTCTTACTTTGATCATGGCTTTCAGGTAGTCCAATAGTTTTTAAATTATCTCTCCTGGATCTATTTTCCAGTTCAGTGGTTTTTCCCATGAGACATTTCACATTGCCTTCTATTCTTTCATTTCTTTGGATCTGTTTCACAGCATCTTGATTTCTCATAAAGTCATTAGCTTCCATTTGCTCCAATCTAATTCTGAAGCAATGATTCTCTTCAGTGAGCTTTTGAGATTCTTTTCCCATCTGGAAAATTTGGCTTTTTAAGGCATTCTTCTCCTCATTGCCTTTTTGAGCCTCTTTTGCCATTTGAGTTAGTCTATTTTTTAAGGTATTATTTATTATATATATAATACATTATATATTATGTATAATAATATAATATATTATATATAATAATATTATATATATATATATTCCTCAGTCAAGCTGTTGACTCTCATTTTGTAATTTTCTTGCATTGTTCTCATTTCTCTTCCCAATTTTTCCTCCTCTTCTCTTATCTGCTTCTTAAGGTCCTCCATGGCCTCTAACCGGCTTGTATTTTCCTTTGAATGTTTTGGTGCAGGAGTTCTGACTTCACTGTCTTCTTCCTGTGCCATGCTTTGCTCCTTTTTGTCCCCAAAATAGGAGTGTAATGTTGGAATCTTCTGTCTGCTTTGTTTCCTTTGCCTGGTCATGTTTCCCCTCAGTCACTTGACCCCTGGGCTTTTTGCCATGGTAGGACTCTGCCACCAGACAGGGGAGCTTTCATCCCAATCACTGGGGTTTTCTCAGCTGCTGGAGGTATTAGATGGATGCCCTCTCTGAGGTCTCCACACTCTCTGGCAAGCTGGACACACACCCCAGGACCTCCACCCTAGACTGCAATTCAGATCCAAGCAGGTTAAAGCAATAGAGATTACCCCTCAGACTGGTGCTTGGTCCCCCTACACTCTGCAGGCTAAGAGCTGAAGCTGCCACATGGTGCTGGCTGGCTGTGCTGGCCTCTCAGCAGCTTCTCGCCCCTTTGACAAAAGGCACGCACTTCCACTTACTGGGTCCCAAATTCCAGACTGCACTGACCTCTCACTTTGTCCTTTGCATCTATGTGTTGATAAATCTGGAAACAGCCATAGCTGCTGCTGATCTGGAGTCCCTGCAGCGGTCAGCTCCTCAGGCCCACCCTGGGGCTAAAGCCTTGGTGTGGGGCTGGGCTGGGCTCCCAGAGCACTGCACTGGCCGATTCCTGCCAGCCTGCGGGGCTGTCCTCAGTGGGAGGTTAGCTTCTCTGTGTCATTTTGTGGGCTCTGCAGCTCCAAAGTTTGTTCAGTATCCCCTCCTTACATGGATTGGGGAAGGTGGAAGCCGGAGCAGCAGGGAGGTCCTGCTTCTACTCTGCCATCTTGACTCCGCCCCCCGAAGCAGTTTCTAACATAAAATATTTTTACCTGCATTATTACAGCCAGAACCTTACCTGATGCCTCTTTTCCCCCTTTACTCCCCACCCCAATCAGGCAACAAGCATATATTGAGCTCCTAATGTATATGCAACATTGTTCTGTGTACTTTGAGAGATACACATAAATAGCATGACATGCTCCAGGGATAAGCTTGGCAGCAATGGAAATGAAGAGGAAAGAACAAGTCAAAGACATTCTTTAAGGGAAGGAACAGAGTAGAAAAGTAGAAAGAACACTAAGCTGCAAGTTAGGAGATATGGCTCTAGTCCCAAACCAGCTGTGTGATTCAGGCAAGTCATTCAATCTTCCTCAATTCCCTGTTTCCCTTATATATAAAATGTGGAGGTTTGACAAAATTATTCCTAAGGTCCCTTCCAGAGTGAAATCCTATTAATAAATGACTTGGCAATAAATGGGTAGAAAGAAAGGATAGAATCAGAGATGACTAAGGATTCTAGCCGAGGAAACCAAAAGAACGGTGAAGCTACCCATGGAAATTGGGATTTAGAAACTGGGATTTGAAAAGGGGCCTGTGTTTGGGAAGGGAGGGTAAATAAAACAGGTGATAAGTGTTTAGGATATGTTGAGTTTCCTTGGCTAGGTATGGGGGTTCACAGCTCTGGCAGTAATTTACTAAAAGAGCCTGCCTGCCTTTGCCAGGGAAAGACCAGCACACATCAGTATATGGGAGCTGAGAACCGATAGATAAATCTGAGGAGCTAAAGCCTAGTAGACAGAAGTAAAGAGCACCTTAGAGAGCAGTGACACCCAGCAGAGACAAGATGCTAAGCATAAGGACAACAACACAACCAGGGTAATTTGTTAGTGATAGCCCTGCAGCTTCACAGCCCTGTCCACTTATGTACATTTCGAATACATTTAGCTGTTCAGTTAAGGTTTCTCTCTGTGTGTATGTCTTTCCCTGCCAGTGCTGTTGTTTGTGTACCTAATATGTGCATGGGATGGTCTGGTCTTGTTGTTGTAGTCTATATGTTGTTTCATTAAATGAATCGCTGGAAGAAAATAAAAAGAATATGTTGAGTTTCAAATAATGATGAGACATCCAGATGAAGATACATGTAGGCTGGTAGGAATATTGGACTGGGGCTTGAAAGCAAAGCTGGGGCAGAAGACATTAGGGCTATCCTCACAACAGGAAAAGTGGATCATTTTAGTTACATGAAATTGAAAAGTTTTATCTTAGTTGAGGGTTTGAAAAGTAAATGTAAATTCCCTCTCCTTCCTCCTTGTTCTGTACTTCACATTTTTATTGTTGTTGTCGTCGTCATTGTTGCTGAGCCATTTCAGTTGTGTCCAACTCTTCCTGACCCTATTTAGGGTTTTTTTGGCAAAGACACTGGAGTGATTTGCCATTTCCTTCTCCAGTTCATTTTACAGATGAGGAAAATGAGATAAACAAGGTTAAGTGACTTGCCCAGGGTCACACAACTAGTAAGTATCTGAGTTCAAATTTAAACTCAGGCCTTCTTGACTCCAGGCCACGTTCTATTCACTGTGCCACCAAGCTGCCCTCACACTAAGAAATATCAATTAATGAAGTAAACAGTGGTGAATACAAGAAGTGTTTTATGGAAACCTGGAAAGACTTACATGAATGGATAAAAACTGAAGTGAGCAGAACCAGGAGAACATTGGACATACTAACAACAATATTATATGATGAAAAACTGTGAATGACTTAGCCATTCTCAGCAATATGATGATCTAAGACAATCCCAAGGGACTCATGATGAAACATCCAATCTACCTCCAGAAAAAGAATTGATGTTGTCTGAATACAAACTAAAGCATACTATTTTTATTTCCTTTTTTGTTCATCTTCTTGTATACAATAAATAATAGGGAAATGTTTTACATGATTGTACATGTATAACCTATATCAGATTTCTTATTGTCTCAGGGAGGGGTAACAAAAAGAAGAGATAGAATTTGGAATTCAAAACTATTTTTAAAAAAAGGTTAAAAAATTATTTTAACATGTAATTGGGGAAATTTTTTTTTATTTTAAGTGTTCTATGGTAAGAGTTACTTGGTATCCCAGATCATGAAACCCAGTTCTGTTCTGTTCCTTGATTACTTGCCCTTATATTGATCACATTCCACTACTAAAACCAGGCTATCCTATCTCTGGTTTTAGATCCCTAGTAATACTTTCAATTATGACTGCTCTTAAGGGCTAATATAACACAACTCCCCTCCTACAATGGGATGTAGTCTAAAGAGAAGCAGAATTTTCTTAGAAAAGATGGTATTAATGTACAAATTTCTTCCAAAGCCTGTTATCATATCCTTATTTCTTGTTATAGATATCTACACCATTTTCCATGGTAATACTCTTTAGCAGCAACTTTACTTTTCCCATTCTGGGGAAAAAACCCAACCCCAACCTTCTATTTATTCCTCGCAATCCCTTGCATTGCTTTTATATCATAGCCCCACAATAGCCACTCTTTTAAAAGACTAAAGGAATTTTTCCTTCTTTGTCCATATATGAAACTGTGAGAAACATATGTTCAGTCTCCATCTATCTCTTTTACAATCTATGTGACTTCCCACAGTATTACTGCTTCCATAAAAGACATTTATTCATTTTCCCAGTTACTTATTTTCCTTCTAATTCTGACTGCATTGGTTTTGTTGGTGCAAAAAACTTTTCAATTTTATGTAAATAAAATGATTGGTTTTGTCTGTTGTGATTCTCTCTCTCCTTTGTTTGGTTATGGAATTTTTCCCTAGCCACAGATCTGACAGGTAATTTCTTCTTTGTTCCTCCAATGTACACATGATGTTACCTTTTGTCTAAGCCATCCATTTACAATTTATCTTGGTGTATGGTATGAGGTGTTGGTCTAGAACTAATTTCTGCCAGATTGCATTACAGTTTTCCCAGAAGTATTTTCACATGACAAGTACCTATTCTGTCTAATGGGCATCTGGAATACATGCTGACTCCATCAGTCTGCTTGGCTGATGCAGTTATTCCATGGCAGGTATGCTAGGGAGCTTGCGTATGTGAGAGTAATAATGAAAAGTAAGAGAAATGCCTTGAAGGGACTGTGGAGCATCTGTAGATACTCAGATATTCTGGCTGATTAACCATATGGTTGGGAAGAGCATTTTTAAAAATCATCTGCATAGCCAGAACTGTCTGTCTTCAAAAAGGTCTCAGTTGCTTTGGGCCCTCTCTTTTACTCATTATTTCACTTGGTGATTCCTTTGCTCATGGTGCCCAATGAGAGAACATGTGGTAAGGGGAAGGAATTTAGGGCCTTCTCCCCTCTGAGGTCAATAAACGGGCTCCAATAAATGGGTCTTGGTCTGTGGCTTTTTCATTCATTCTTTTCCATTGTAAATTAAGGGAGTACAAACTCTGACCTTGGTTGGGAGAGTGAACCACAGGAATACAGGGGTCAGAATCAAGGCTGGGTATTGCAATCAGTGCAGTCTTATGTCTCCGGGAACAAGGATTGTCTTTTGGGAGTGATCTGAGGAAACCTAGTCCAACAGAAGGACTCACCAGGTAGTTGTTATTCTGCATCTATACAATGAATGTAGTGGGATCAATGCTATGTAGGAACTGAGAGGCTAAAGTGGTATAAAGAGTATACTACAGGAAAATGCTTGGACAATTTGTGCCTGACCTGTGGTAGAGTCTTCTGAGCTCATATTGATCTGATCAACCACAGTCAGACACACTGTACCTTGACCCCAACATGGCAATGCCATTTTGGTCTTCTTTGAGAATAAAGGACAACAATCAACCAATCTTGGAAATCAATATCCCTTTGTAAAGTAAATTGATACTAAGAGGTTAAATGAAACTGTGGTGTTAGTCACTTTTCCCTAACAATAGGGAGAGCAAAGCTCACTGGGACTAAAGATAGAAGCCAAGAAGAGAGATTCCCCCTCCACACACACCTCAACTCCTATTACCCTGATGTATCCTATTACTCTGAAGAGGGGATGTAGCCAATCTGGCTGTGAAGAGAGAGCCAGAGCACACTTGTTAACCAAGTAACCAGGGTCTTTGGGCGTATTAAACAATATGTTACTGTGTATTTCCTTCTATATGCTGTGTACCTCATTTGTTTCATGGAATAAACTTTCTACTTTTTAACTATTACCAAATCATTTTTATAAATACTTCTTTGTAGAGGTGGCCAGGTGGCTCAGCGAGTAAGAGCACCGGCCCCAGTGTTGGGATGACCTGGGGATCGAATCTGGGCTCTGATATTTAGCACCACACCCAGAAATAACTGGCTGTGTAACCTTGAGCAAGTTACTTAACCCCAATTGCTTTAAAAAAAATACTTCTTTGTAGTATGGTTTAAGATCAGATACTGTTAAATCCCTTTCTTTTGTGATTTTTCCCCATTGTTTCCCTTAAGATTCTTGACCTTTTGATCTCCCCGATGAATTTCATTATTATTTTTCAATCTGTATAAAATAACCCTTTAGTAGACAGATTGGTATAGCATGGATCAAGTAATTTATTCTAGGTATTATTATGATTTTTATTATACTGGTACAACTTACCCATGAGCAATGAATATTTCTCCAATTATTTAGGTCTGTGTTTAATTCTGTAGAGTGTTTTGTAGTTGGATTTATATAATTCCTGGGTGTACCTTGGCAGGTAGACTCCTAAATATCTTATAAATCCAGTAGTTATTTTAAATGGAATTTAAAGGAATGTTATAAGGAATAGATGGCCAAAAGTAACAAATGCTGTCAGTATACCTTTCTTTTAGGAGATTCTCAAGTCAATTTCCTATAGTATTCAGATTTGATAGGAATTAACTATTTAGCCAGCTGGCAAGAAATATTCCCAGTAAGGTCTCTTAAAGGAGTAAAATAATACATTATAAAAATATTATATATATATATATACATATATATATAATATCTTAAATTAATCTAGTCTAATCTCCTTCATTTTGCTGAGGAAACTTTTGATGGAGAAACTTGAGGGCCAAAGAAGTTAAATGACTTCCCAAGGTGACATAGAGAGTAAGTGGTAGAGCCCACCATAGCAGCAAAGACAGGAGATTATATAAGAGAAGATCTGCCTTGAAGATGTTTGAGTTGCTAATAACATATCCAGTGTGCTATCTGTCTTGGTCATGAGCACAGTGAGATGAAAGACATCATCTGTATGGTGATGATAACTAACCTCCATAAAAGAGGGCAGCAGGATGATCCTGACATGCCCCTACTCAATAAACTTCAGCAGTTCTCTATTACCTTCAGGAGCAAATATAAAAATCCTTTGTTTGCCTTTAAAGTCCTTTACAACCTAGACTATTCCCACTTTTCCAATCTTCTTACAACTTACTCCTTTGCACATACCCTCCAATACAACACTAGTCTTCTTACTGTACTATGAACACAGTACTCCAGTCCCAACTCCCAATCTTTTCACTAGCTGTCCTCCATGCCTGAAATGCACACCCTCCTCACCTGGTCCTCCTGGCTTTCCCAGCTTCCTTCAAGATTCAGCTCAAATCCCATCTTCTGCCAGAACCCTTTTCCAATCTACACATTCCCTCATTCCTACACACACTCATTGCTAGTGCCTTCCCTCTAAAATTATCTACCTATTTAAGACTTGATAGTCATATATATATATATATGTATATATATATACACATGCTATATATATATATATATGGTGTGTATATGTATATCTATATACTATATAATATATATATATATATATATATATATACCACATACACACATTTACATAGGAGGGGTTTTTTTGCATATTGTCTCCCCTACTAGAATGTAAGCTCCTTGAGGGCAGAGACTGTGTTTTGTTCTTATTTCCATCCCCAACATTTAACACAGTGCCTGATACTTAGTAACTACTCAATAAATGCTTATTGACCAACTACTGATCCAACTCTCAGTAAAGGTCAGAAATTATGCTAAGCAAAAGTATCTATTGGCTTTTGGGACCTTGCCAAGATTCCAAGGTCAACTCAATTTCCTCAGGCTGAGAGCGTCAGGGCCCTGGCACTGGGCTATGCCCCTTTACCTGCCTCTAGCCTGACAAAGGTATGGTCTCCAAGAGGACTATCCAATGGTGAAGAGAATAAGGTTTACATTGACCTGCTTGCCAAACAAAGGACAAATTTCTTGGCCTAGCATTCAAGGCCATCCACAAGCTTCCTCCAGCCTACTTTCCAGTTTTGTCTCATGCTACCTTCCTTTGTGTATTCCATATTCCAGGCAACCTGGGCTACTTATTTTGCCCTCTTCTGTAACCATGATTTTGCTCACACTGTTCCAATCCTTGAATAGACTCCGTTTCCTGACTGCCCGTGTTCTAACCTCCCTGCCTCTTTAAGTCTGTCTTTTTTATTTTGGGGTTTTGGGGGGGATTGATTTTGTTTTTGTTTTTTTGCTTTTTGGAGGGCAATTGGGGTTAAGTGACTTGCCCAAGGTCACACGGCTAGTTTGTGTGTGTGTGTTAAGTGTCTGGGGTCGCATTTGAATTCAGGTCCTCCTGACTCCAGTGCTGGTGCTCTATTCACTGCGCCACCTAGCTGCCCTGAAAGTCTGTCTTTTTGAATATTTCCCTTACACCAATGCCAACCTCAGGTATCACCTTCTCCAAAAGATCTTCTCTGATCCATGCAACCAGAAATAATCTTTCCTTCCTTGGATATCCAATAGTACTTTGTGTTGTGAGTAAAATTCAACAGAGGCAGACTGAAGCCATTCCAAGAAAGATAACATTTTATTAAAAGAGCATGAACATGAGGGCGGCTAGGTGGTGCAGTGAATAGAGCACTGGCCCTGGAGTCAGGAGGACCTGAGTTCAAATCTGACCTCAGACACTTAACACAAAAACTATCTGTGTGACCTTGGGCAAGTCACTTAACCCCAACTGCCCTCCAAAAAGCAAAAAATAAACAAATAAATAAAATAAAATACATAGGATTACAAAAGAAATCATTATAAAAGGCAGCTAGATGGTGCAGTTAATAGAGCACCGGCCCTGGAGTCAGGAGGACCTGAGTTCAAATCCGCACTCAGACACTTGATACACTTACTAGCCATGTGACTTTGGGCAGGTCACTTAACCCTAACTGCCCACCAAAAAAGCAAAAAAAAAAAAAAAGAGCATGAACATGCCAATAAGAATATGTTAATGGCTCTGCCTCAGTTTTAAGCCAAAGATGCCTGGATAAAGACAACTCGTTTTTAAAAGATACAAGAACAGAACAGGGTAGGTGACATCATGGGGTTGAACACAACATGATTGGTTACATAGCTGAGGCAAGGGGAAATAATGTAATTGGTTAGAAGTTGGGAATCAACAGGCTAGCAAAAATTTCCACCTTTCATCCTATGACTTAAGAAGTATTTATTGTTTGAATCCACCTGCAAGGTTAAAAGATAGTGGCCCAGACTTTTTTAGATAGTAAACCAGAAACCCTTGCAGAATAGTTTTGTGGTATAAAGATATTAAACCAGACTCCCTGGTATCCATTTACATGCCCCAAGGATAGCAGAATTCCTTGAGGCAAGAATAGAACAGTGAATTAGCAAGAGAACTGGCTTTCTAAACTTAACTTACTACAAGTCAGCACTGAACTTCTGCACTAAGTTCAAAGACGAAGAATCATGACTTAGGCAGTTATAGGACAAAACCAATTAACTGTAAATAGGACCAATAAAAATGCTACAGAATCAATTCAGTCTCGTCATTTGGATCTCTCATTTGTATTTGCCATATTCTTATTTAGATTGGATTCAGCGATTCCATTCAACAAGCATTGTTGGTTTATTATACTGAATCGCATTGAGAGCAAAATTAGGAGTAGGATTATTGTTCCAAAGATCCTAGGCCTTTGAGCTGGAAAGTATCTTTGAGGTCACGTACTCCAGCCTCTCCACTACATGGCAGGTACTCGTGACTCCAAAATCAGTACTCTTTTCTTTTTCTAAATAGACTAAATTTATTCAATATCCTATAAAAAGTTGTGATTATAAGTGTTGAATAGTATAAAAAGTATGAAACAGGATGTTAGGTTTTTAAATATATTCCAACAAAGTACATGACTATATACAGTACATAATACAGGAAGAGGATAAAGATGATTGAGATCCAGCAATAAGCAAATGCATACAGAAGTAGAGGCGATCTGTATTAAAGTACAATCTAACATACTGCAATCTTTTAAGATGTTAAAAAAAATTGGTATAACTCGGGAGAAAAGTAACAATGTCTTGGACTCATACATAGACAACATATATGTCTAATTGTGCTGTAAGTAATGTGCATGAAGACTATGTAGTTTGTATATAGGGATGCCATGCGGCTGAAATGAAATTATAGATGTAAGCACTTTGCAAACCTTAAAATGCTATATAAATATGCAAGTTATTACTATTTTCCACTATCATCATCATTATCATTATCCTCCAGTCTGGTGATGACATTATTTACCGATCTTTCTTTTGCACACCTGCTGAGCTCAAGCGATGGTAATAGAGCAATACAGGGGTGTACTAGTGAATTTTTAACAACCAGCTGGCTAGGGAAGAGGGGTGGAATAAATATCCACAGCTTTTAAATCTAATGTGCATTATTAACACTTTATTAAGTCTAGACAATCAACAAAACAATAAATCAAGTACTTATTTGTAACAATTACAAATTTCTGAAGTATTAATGTTCACATTGAAAATATAACCATCGGCTTTCTTGAAACTTTAGAGCTGACTCCAGCTCACCTTCATGAGAAAATATTTTTCTCCTGAAGGAAGAATATGTGGAATTAGGTGTAGACTAAAGATTCAAATCTAAGAAACTAGAGGGTACACATTAAAAAGAACTCTTCATTATTATGCTATTTATACTATCAAACTTACAAAATCTAGTCTTAGAAATAAGCACTGAGTCATAGTACAGGACAAACCAATTACTACTCTCCTCATCTTCACCATCTTCACTTGTTAGGCAGAACATGTCAAATTTACTATTAAAATTCATAACACTCTCAATAAAGAAATTTTTGACAGTTTGATGAACATAAGGTGTTCTAAGATTACCACTATGCAGTGAGTTCATTCAGGAAAAGTTTTTCTTGGAACCATTTTAGAACTGGAAAATGTCATGCGCAGCATTTATCTTATCTATAATATTGCAATATTTAAAAAGTCTGAATTTTTAAAAAAAAGCAATAAAGTCTTCCTATATTATGACAACCTTTTCTTTCTACTCTAAGTTTATATTGAACGTAAAAAAAAAACTAAGACACTAAATAAACTCATAGTATACTGTAGTATTTCTCAAGCAGTTAAAAGAAATTAAATCCATACTCTATATAGGTGAAACATTCACACAGGTTAACTGAAATAATCCAGAGCTACCTAATCATGTACATGTTCAATATAGTCATTAAGTAATCTGTTGACAAGAATGATATATGATGTGTACCAAAAGTCTTTGCACAGCTTAAGCCTATTAATGCTTAAGTTGCAATAAGACTTTTGGGACACTCCATATAATACAGAAGAGAAACATCAATTATTTTCACATAAAATTCCCTAGGAAATGTACCTAGAAAGCACTAACCCTTGTGTTTTGCACAATCCTGCAGAAATGCATACTTATTTCTTTAATAATCAGCATATACAGTGTGTTCTCTACCCATGCAGTAATAGTAAGACCTAAGAATAAAGCCCAGTTAGTCACTTTTCCCAAAGACTTGTTATATCTCCAGACTTCATTTTAGCAATTCTATATAAATTACCATTTTCTTAAACTATTAAAATTGAGGAAAGATACAGTACTATATGCCATTTAAATAATGCTAACTTCTCCAAGTTACCTGCACCATAAGGTGAGAATACTGTGTCCTGCTTAATCCCTCAGTAGTATCAGTCAGAACTATCCTAACTTTTACAAACTCGTTTCCCATTTCAGAGGCTATTTTTTACTAGCTCTCAGGTATATAAATCCCTTTCACTGGTTTCTGGCAGATTCACTCTCACAAAAGAGTGTTACCAATTACTTTAAAACTATATAATGTTTAATACACAAAAGTCCCATTTCTGCCTCTTCCCATCAACATGCATTCATTAAAAGGGGTTTTAAAAAATTTAAAGAGCATTTTATGGCAGCATTCACTGTTCCTATAAAATACAAAACATCTTAAATATTATGTATAATCTATGGTCATGCCATCTTGTACACACCCAATTTTGTCTGATCTTAGAAGCTAAGCAAGATTGGTTATTGGATGGGACACCTCCTGGAAATATGAGGTACTATAGGCTTTTTCCTTTGGGAGGGAGCTAGGAGGAGACTCCATGGATAGAACACCACAGGCTGGACTCAAGAAGACTAAATTCAAATTTAACCTCAGACACTCACTAACTGCCCGACCCTGGGCAAGCACTTAATCCCTGTTTACCTTAATCCACTGGAGAAAACCCCATACAGGGTCCTGAAGAGTCAAACACAACAGAACAACGACTGAACACAGTCTGGGTCTTGAGGACCTAGAGGGTCACATGTGGCCTCGGGGCCTCAGGTTCCCCACCCCTGAGATAGACACTGAAAGGAGAGAAAAATGAAAACTGCCACCAAAGCACCCCCTTAAAACTATAGTTATCCCTCCACATGCAGACTTTTCTCCATTGTAATTTCCATGTATCACGGGTTGGTTTAAAAAATTAAATGGGAATTTGGGGGGTGTTTTGTGGAAGCCACAGATGACATAGGAAGGCCAGCAGATGACATAGAAAAAGTGTAGAAACTCAGAAATACATATGTATGGGAAGAGAGAGAGAGAATAATATAGTATCAACATATTTTATCTTTTAATACCATAATAATTCAGACTTCTCTAAGTATGAAGGGAGGGGCAAAAAATCTTACATGGATTTTCCAGATTGTGATAGCACCACACCCTTAACCCCCACGATGTGGAAGGGTTAACTGTATTCTAAAAATTGTCTTTGGGAAGGATGACAAGTATCCAAGTGAAATACAAAAGGCTCATTTGTGGCCTTATCTAAACTTAAGGGGTTCTTAGTCTCCCTTGTAGAGAAAAATTAGAGTCAAGATTCCTCCTGATTTGAGATGGGCAGAAATTCTGATCCCTGTTCCTAGGGCTTGTAGGCAGCTGCTTTCTTATTGCCCCAGTAGGACTTGAAGAGATGTGTGTCTATTAGAATTTCCCCCCAAATGCCCTTTGTAAATAATACCATAATATAATTTCCATCTTTTCCAGTATATGAGATGTCAAAAGCAGAAGACCAATGTTCTCTGATATGGGAGCAATCTCCATAGCTGAACCTTCATCAGAATGATTTCTAGATCAAAAAAGATGGAGCTAGGGAGGAACTAGAGGTGATACGAAGTATATCAGAATTGTGGGGTTTGGATTCCTTTTGCAATTTGTCAATCTGATTGCTCTTTATTTTACTTCCAGAAAGAGTTTTCACTTTCTTGGTTTTAAAATACACAGTCTGGTGCAGCTGGGTGGTGTAGCATGTAGAGTATAGGGCATGGAGTCAGGAAGATCTGAGTTCAAATTGAGGCTCAAACACCTACTATCTGTGTGATGCTGAGCAAGTCACTTAACCCTGCTTGCCTCAGTTTCCTCATCTGTAAAATAAGCTGAAGAAGGAAATGGCAAACTGCTCCAGTATCTTTTGCCAAGAAAACCCTAAAATGGGGTCACAAAGAGGTGGATATGACTGAAAACAACTGAATAAGAAGTCTAGACTGAATCCTGTCGTTGTAGCTACCGCAAGATTCTAGTTTTGTTGTTGTTAATGCTAATAACTTTCTTTAAATCTTCCTAGCTTCTCTTAAACAAATCTTTTTTATCAAAAGCAGCCAGGAATTACATAGGTCTCCCAGAGTCTCATACAATGCAAACCTTCTTCAGAAGTCCTTCCTCTAATGTTTACTGTCAGGGATATGAGAACCAGACTTTGTTCTACAGATACAATAGTCTTCTACATTTCTGTTTTATCTTTGGTTTGGAGAAACCAAACATCTTGTTTTCTTGGACATAGCCTTCCTAGAACAACTCTACACATTGAATAATGTGCCTGATGTGTGGTGAGCACTGCAAACTCACCAGTCCACATCTTCCTTTGTTTTCTCTTCCTCTGCTGGATAAATTGTCTGCTATAACTTGGCGGTTGCAGTAGTTGATCAGGAAGGTGTAGATTTCTATTGTCCTCTGCCCACAAAGATGTTTCTGGGACCATTTTCTCTTGAAAAAAGCTCCTCCAGTACTCCTCCAGTAAATAAAGCACCCAGTTCATAAAGTACACTGCATTCACCTTGGTCTTCCAGGAAAGAGAGTAAGGCTGGAGTTCCAACTCCTGTTTCTTATCCAAAACTTTAAGTCAGGTGGCTGGGTATGATTTGTTTATACTTCAATTGTGTTTGCTTAGATGAGAGATTTTAAGGCTCTGCATCCTCCTGGAACCTTTAAGTTAAGATCAAAGATCAAGTCATCCATCATTCTTCTAACACATGAGCAGGTACATGGCAACGATGATTATCCCCCATTTTGTAGACAGAGGTCAGCATTTGCCTAGATCCTAGGGAGCAGAACTTCCAAGGACTGTTACCAACACAGCTTTACACAGTGAGTAAGAGATTTGCCCAATAACAATCAGCAGATCCAGAATTAAAACCAGCTGCTTTATCTATAAGGCCAGTATCTATATGCCCTCTCCCACTGGTGAAATGCAAATCACAGAGTCCTAGAGAGTTGCCAGGGGCATTAAGACGTTAAATAACTCGTAGGCAATCATCCATATAGTGTGGGTCAAGGCACACTAGGTGGCACCATAGTGCCTGGAGTCAGGAAGATTCATTTTCCTGAATTCAAATCTGACACCTACTAGTTATGGTGATACTGGGCAAGTCACTTAATCCTGTGTGCCTCAGTTTCTTCATCTGTAAAATGAGCTAGAGAAGGCAATGGCAAACCAGTCCAGTGTCTCTGCCAAGAAAACCCCAAAAGGGGTCATAGAGAGTCAGATACGACTGAAAACAATGACTGAACAACAAAGTATGAATCAAAGTCATGACCTAGACCTAAGGTGCTCCTGATCCCAGGGCTGTCCCTTATCTACTCTGCCTCACTACCTCTATGCATTTTCCACAGAATATACTCTTAATAAATGTTTGTTTATCATCAAAAATGTATTTTATGACAACATGAAACTCTTCATAAGCATGGTGAGGGCTGAGATGATTGTATTTTTTGTCATAAGAATCAATTTATCAGGAAGTATCTAATAAAGTTTCTATTTTGTATGAACCAAGTATGAGGCGTGGTGCTGGACTGGAAGGCCTCAAAAATTCAGAATGAAACAATTTTTGCCCTCAAAAACCTTTATTTCTAGGAGAAGGGGAGATAATTTGTTCACATACAAATAAATATAGGAACCACACAAAAAGCATAAACAATCTAAATAATATCGGGGGGGCAGGCCTTAATAACAAGGCTTATCAGAAAAGGCCAATTAAAAGACATAACATTTGAGCTGATCCTTGAACGCATCGAGAGGTTGGTTCCAACAGGCAGAAGGGAAAAGGAAAAGCATTTTAGGCCAAGGAGACAGCCTGTGCAAAAGTAATGAGGTAGGAAATAGAATATTGTCAGCAGGGACCAAACAGCAAGCTAGCCTGCCTGGCTGGACTTTAGAGGGCATGAGAGAAAATCATGTGTAATCATCTTAGAGAGGTAGTCTGGAGCCAGATTAATATTTTAAAATTCCAAACAGAAGTTTGTATTTAAACCTGAAGGCAACATGGAGCCAATGAAACTTCTTGAGCAGAGGAGAGGCATTGTCATACCTGCACTTTAGGAATATCAATTTGTCAGCTGTGAGAGAATATATCAGAAAATGGAGAAAATGAATTCAGGAAGAAATTATTGCTTTTGTCCAAATAAGAGGTGATGAGGACCTGGACTTGGGTGATCTGAAGATGACTAGAGAGAAAGGATTAGATTCAAGACAAACTGTGGAGATAAGATTGACAAGACTTCATAACTGATATAGGGAGTATCAAGGGGTAAGAAAGAATGAAGAGTGGAGTAGAATTCCTAGGTCGCTCACCTGGGCAACTGGAAATGAGAGAAGCTTATGTTTCCTCTCTCAAGTCAGAGGCACAGTTTATATAGGGTATACCCAAAGAGTTAGTATAGGCTATATATTGCATTAAGACTTTAGGGATGTCCTGTATATATGTGTCAGATGAAGACCTTTGAAAATTTCCTGTAGGACAGGGGAGAAGCAGAAACTGCTTCATGTACATGGAAAGGTTCCCATGTTCTATTGGCCATATGGGGTGTTTTCAAGTTCACAGACACCAGCTCAGGAGCAGAGCAACAGTATCTTGAGAATTTTTTCCAATCACCCATGCTGATTTTTCACAGCAATTCTGCTCTGGAGTCAAGGGTGGGCTCACTCCAGGAGAGGCTGCAAGGTAGTGGGCTTTGCTGCCCTCTGCCCTGAGAAACCTGCCTTGCCCAGAACAATGCAGCAAAGGTGTTATCATCTTCACACATTTGGTTGGTCTTCCTGTAAGAGACCCACTACTCTGGTTCTAATGACTGCCTCTTCCTAAAGAGAAACATTAAGAACAGCAGAAACATAAGTAGGTTCTGTAAACTTGTAATCATACATGTCAAACACAGTGTACTCTTTTTCCCCTTCTAAAGTAGAAATGGTGGGAAGTAATAGAGAGCGGGTGTTGTAAATTGTGTTTTCTATGACAGAAGTTAATTCTAAACTAAGTATTTCCTGAAAGAAAAACAGAGAAAACATTTTTACATGTCTATCATTTGTCCTTAGAGGACGCAGAAACAAATATGTTTTTTAAAGCTTGACACCAGTATTATTCTAGGTGGCCTCAGGCTATGTGCTTTGTTTCCAGTTTGTAGAATTGGAGGGATAAGAAAACAGCTTTGCATTAAGAGGAACACATTGTACAGGTTAATCATAGCCATGCAGAAATCAGAATGCTGCCAACAAAATAATGGAGCCCGGGTGCCAGGGGAGCCACAAGGCTGATTCAGAGGGAAACCCAGGGACAATAACACCTCGTTTGCATGGAGCAAGGCATTCTAGGCATGTGCTTTGCAATTAATAATTGATGTGGCTGAAAAAGAAGTTTTTACTATTGTCAACAGCGACAAAGACTTGTAAAAATTTAATTGGCTAAAAGTTCATTTCAGTGTTGTGCAATCAGGAAGCAGACATTACAAAGAGAAGAGATTTTTGAAATGATGTTTAAATTTTAAAGGGATGTAAATTGGAAAGGCAGATCAAGACTGGGGGGATTTGCAAGTGCAAAACTGTCCAATGAAGTTAGAGTCATTACCCAGTCAATATTTTATCAATTAACCCACTTAATGGTCAACCCAGTAGAGAATCATATGGAATGCTGTCATTTTCTTGTGAGCCTGAGGCCTTGTGCAGAACCAGGTTTTACAAAGAAAAGGACGTTCCTAAGAAGGTTTGGGAGGGGGATGGTTAAAACTGTTTTCTTAGTTACCTGTGCTAAGTGTAACCAAAAAGACCAAACTATCGCATAAGTACCATCATGACCAGCTCAAGATTTACTCCTATCAAAATGGAGGGTGGGCTACCTCTACACAGTATTTTCCTCAAAATATTGTGTAGAAATTTTTGTATTATGAACCATCAATTGATTTCCTGACTGTTAAAGTACATTTTTACTGCATTGGGGAGCTTGTATTGAATAGCCTAGTAGTCTGTAGAGTGTGTTCAAGTATGGGTCTAACCATATGGCCTCTAAGGTCCCTCTCATCTCTGAGATTCTGTGATTCAGTGTTTGGAATGGCTCACTACTGGATGAGCAGCAGAGCCCTACAGGTTAATGCTTGCAATCTAAAGGAACCCTGTATTGAATAATACTGGAAAGAATCAATCCCTAATAGTACTATCTGGGTTTCTAGAGGTTTAGCTTTCTTGAAATGGGGCACACTATAGAAAGAAATGGAACCCTGTTCCAGGCAGTAATGTATTTGAGGGCAAGAAGGGAACTTGTCAAACTGAAATCCCCAATTCTTTCCTCTGTGAAGTCTCTAGGTACCAGCCCCTGACCCTTCCTTCTACTTCTTGCTCCGGGGCCACCAAATCCCACCTTACCTTTGTGTTCACATTGTTTTCCTTTTGTTCCATAAGAGAAAGTTGTGGGATTTCATAACCAATAAATCTAGTTAGAGGATGATCAGGTGGCAGAGTCCTGGAAGACTAGCCCAAAATTCCTTAACTGTAGACCAACTGACCCAGAGCTTCCTGATCTAAGAGAGCTCTTCTTTCTCATTCATTCTCTTTAGATTCTTAGGGAACAACATATCTTTGCTCCTAGAACCACCTATTTGTTCTGCTCATTGTTCTTCACAATACAGCCTTGCGAGGTTAAATACCTTTCAACATATTTGAATGTGCAATAGCAAGACTGCCAGGAAATTCTATTCTAAGTTCCTTAGGATAGAGTTCAAGCTATGTTTACTTCCATCTAAGATATCAAAATAGCATCCTTGCTTAGTAAGCTAAGCTATTTTTGTTTCAAAATTCAGACTGACAAAAATTTCATTTACTAAGTGGTGTTTTTTCACAGATGTTTCTTTCCATTTTTTTCTTTTTTTTTTTTTAAGTGGTAGACTTTGTTCTTTTTTTTGCCTTTTTGGAGGGCAGTTGGGGTTAAGTAACTTGCCCAAGGTTACACAGCTAGGTTTTTTTGTGTGGGTGTTAAGTGTCTGTGGCCGGAACCAAACTCAGGTCCTCCTGACTCCAGGACGTTGGTAAAATAGCTTTACTCATTGCGCCACCTAGCCACCCTGCCATTTCTTTCTAAAGTAATATTTTTATCATTTTTCAACACCATTCTTTAAAGATGTTAAAATACATTACTGATATGGCACCATTCATGCTCAAAATGAGCTTGGCCCTTTCCCTTTGGCTAAACAAGGATAAGAAAGGGAGAAAAGCTATTGCTGATCTGGGCCTCATTTTTTTCAGCTGTCCAATGAGTGGGTTGGAGAAGAATATTTCTTGAAGCACTTCTAGGTACTTTCCCTTGCACCTCTAGGTTTTAAAATTATAGGTTTTAGGATTCTGATTTTTTCCTACATTCTTCTTGTTGCCCAGACTTATGTAAATCTATTTCTCTGAACTTTGCTATGAATGAAGCCTGCAGTAAGCTGGGCAGCAACATGCAATTAATTACAGCAAGGTACTGGACTTAGAATGAAAAGACTTGGATTTGAATGATGCCTCTTCTACTTACTGTATCTATAACCAGCCAAGCCCTCAAATCCCCTGAGTTTCAGATTCTTAATGTATAAAAAAAAGAGTGACAATAATACTTGCATAACCTACTTCATGGGGTTATTGCAAGAGAAGTGCATAGTAAATCTTAACATTAAATATATATATATATATACATGTATATATGTGTGTGTTATTATCATTCCCATGTTATATATACTGTCCTCCATGAAGCACTACTTAAATGCTATTTATCTTGACTTGGGGGTAATCCTGGTTTCTTGAAACCCATCTCAGTAGTGTGTAAGCTATAGCAGTTTCAAACCAAGCTGGAAAGTTTCACATACAACTCCCTGTTAGATTATGTCTGGTGTCCAAGAACCAGTCTCATATCCACAGGTTCATCACCAGCTGGCTAGCCATTGGTTACCGAGATCTTAATAAAAACACTTAATTCATTATTTGTTCAGTTGAGTTGAAGTGAGATCCAACTAAGCCATTTCCCAAGAGCATTTATAGATAAAACTGAAAGGATGAAAACAATAACAATTGACATTTCTATATTGTTTGAAGGTTTGCAAAGTGAACCTTATGCTATTAGTGCTATTTTCGTCTTAGTACATTAGTGCAATGTTAAGCAAATAAAGTTAATAAAGCTATATACATTTTCTCACATTATTCTCACAACCAATCTATGAGGCATTGTCATCTCCATTTTACAGATAAGGAAACTGAGGACAGGAGAGGTGAAATAACTTTCCATGGTCCCACCTGGTGTGCTGGATTGAACACAATCTGTCCTTTTTCCCAGGCTAGTGCTCTTTCCATTATGCCACTTCAGGAGCAAACTGGTATAAACTGAAACCAACTTGCCAGTGTTTTTATAGCAGGCTATTCCTATCACTGGTGACAATGGAAACACCTTAGGACTTAATGTATTATAGGTGGAAGTAAAAATGTCATATCAGGGAATGAACTCAAGAAAAGTGAAAAGAATACATGGTAAGTATGAATGGAGTAAGATTTACTTTGGGGAAATAAAAATCCATAATGATGAGATCACAGATTCACAAAAAATTGAAAAATTATCATGATTCATCAACAATGCAGAATTATTTCAATTGGGCCCTTGTATGAATGGAATTGGTAGAGAGTGACATTAGTGGATGCCCATTGTATATTGTGGCATTTAAGACTACTGTGTTTTTCTTTTCTGCAAAGTAGCTAGTAATTCTTAGTTTATTAATAAAACTCCTTTTAATGGAACCTGGCTGATATGCGTACAAAAGCATGCTTGTAGAGAAAAGATCATTTGCCTGAGGGTTAGAAGATTTGCTAGCATATGCTTTGCCATCAGTTCACAGGACAACCACTTTGAGCAACCATTTTGTCTCATGTATAGAATGAGATGATTGGACCAAGGTCCTGAGCAGCTTTGTTATCCTATGATTCTACAGATACATCTGTGAGTCAAGGTGTTATCCTACTGGGCTGTGCAGTGGAGGGATTCCCTCAAGTTAGTGAATAAAAGTTCAAGTCCATGGAAGTCTGATAACCCTGAGAGGCAACCCATCCTAATTGGTGTTCCTAGAACAATGGAAATGATGTATAAGAAATAATCTGGTCTCCCTTGGGAGCTACATTCATGGTTACATGTAACAATCAGCTAATGCCTTTTTTTTCCTCACTTCACACCCAAACATGAATCCAAAATGGAAATGCAAACGACAGGTGATAAAGCTTTCTGAAAAATTGCCAATCAGTTTCCAAGTACACGTCTGTCTGTTTGTACTCCTGATTAAAACATAGAATGTCTATTCAGCAGGACCTTCATCATAATCCTTTATATACCCAAAGAATCACGGAAACAGAAAGCTAGCTATAAGGGGCCCCAGGTCACTAAGTTGAATTCATGCTCCTTAGCTTTCTCATTTTCAAATGAGATAATATTTATAAAAACACTTAGCACAGTACCTGGTGCATAGTAGGGCACACACATATACACAAACATTATTGATAGATGATAGATAGATAGATAGATAGATAGATAGATAGATAGATAGATAGATAGATAGATATGCTTAATCCTGTTTAATCCTTCTTTTCTTCCCTTCCTCCCTCCCCCCTTCTCTAGATGGAAAATAAATGATACTGACTCATTTAAACTTAAGACATGGATCCAATTGTTTTTTAAGACCTTCCACCATTTCCACTGTTCTTCTCTGGATTCTATCATTTCTCCAAGCCCATTTTGATCTGCAAAACAATTTTGTCAAAGCAAAATTCTGCCTTAGAAACCTTAGATTTCTTTATCAGCATCATCTTTTTGACAAATCCAACTTCAGAACAAAAAAATAGTCTCAAAATGTTAAAGTGAAGTTGACAGATTTAACAATTTTATTAGCCTCTAGTTTTCCAAAGGAAAAGAGAATACCCACCCCACCACTACCTATTGTACTAAACAAAGTACAGTAAAATTCCATTAAAGCATGTATCATTATAAGATAGAAGCAGACTTATCAAATCATTCCCCTTCCCACCAAAAAAAAGAGCATAATATAATATATTTAAGCCTGCGATCTATATGCAGTATAATGTGGCAGAAAGAATACTGATCTTGGAGTCAGGAGAGCTAAGTTTGATTCCTGATTCTGACATCTATTTGCTCTATGACTGAGCAAATAACTTCTCTGAACCTCAGTTTCAAAATCTGTAATAGGGGTTTTGGTCCCTATGCCCCTTGACTTTCAGTAAACTTTCCTTTACTCCCAATTCAATAAGAAAGGGAATGGATTCTAAAGTTTACCAAGAATATGCACCCAAGAAATAAAATAAAGCAATGCATTAGTTTCAATAGGCTAATAGCTATTTACCAAACATAACAAGGGAACTGGTCAATAGGGTTCCCATCCTTCAAACATTTGCAGTGCCTTGCCTGATGCAATATTCCATGTGAACTTCAGAGCAACACAGATTTCACAGACCCCTTGACAAGCTGCTTATATCCCCTGGGGATATACATAGGCCTGGTTGAGAACCTGTTTTATAATACCTGCATGAGCTACCTCTCTAGGCTGTTGTGAAGAAAGCAACTTGTAAACCTCAAAGTGTTATATGAATTTAAGACATTACTACTCATATGTCCAGATACTCGGGTTAGAAAAGGGATCCACTGTATCTTAAGGAGGGCATAATAGCTCCTGCCAATTTGTATTCATGCAAATATTTGAATTTTTTTCAAGGGAAAGGAGGGAGGAAAGAAGAAAAGAAAGAAGGAAGGAAGAGAAGGAGGAAAGGAAGGAGGGAGGAAGGAATCCTTCCAATTTGTGAGCCAAAATCACCAAAGTAATAGAATACAGTCACTGGTCAGAGTATTAAGAAGAATATATTCCTGTTTAACTGAAGCTAGATTACTTATTAATAAAAAATATATAAAAACCTTTTAAAGCAGCATTTACAAGTACACAGGCTTCAGATTTGGTGCAGAGCGACTGCTCCATGGGTTAATATATTCACCTATAAATAAAAGCAGTGACAGCTCTCCTGTCAGTACTTGCTGATGGACGGTTCCTTTTTCCGCCATTACAGCCTTGTGAATGTGGGAAAATTAATTTAAGTGGTAGTTAATTTCTAATGAATTCCACTCAAGCGGTTAATATGGTGCCTTGATGTTATGGTAACCTTCATGGATCATTGCATTATGTAAATAAATTCTACTTTATGCTGGTTTATAAAAAAAGAGAGAGAAAAGATTGGTGAGTCTGGTTAAATCTTTACTACACATGCACACACAACTAAAAGTTGCTAGGGAAATTTTCTCCCCAAAAGATAAGAAATGTCAAATTTTCAATGACCATTCTCCTAAATTAACCTCAGTGATCAACTATTCATTCTTAATGCTTCCAAAGATATTTTTTTCTATGTATAATTACATCTAGATCATCTGTTAGATATCAAAGGGAAAAGGAAAAAGAAACTGATTTACAAATTAAGACTAGGTGGGCTTTATGTGCTTCACAGGAACATTACACAGTCTTATTCTGAAGTTGCAGTCATAGGACAAAATCAGATTATTGATTTGTTGGTTACAGAGGAAAATTATGACCAAAGAACAGGAGGCTAGGTCTTCTGCTTTATGTCAACCATAAAATAAATTCCTGGCTTTTGAAAAGAAATGGAGGAATTATTCTACCTGGTTCTTGTACCCCCAAGTCTGAGAGCAGGAAAAGCCCTCTGTGGGTTTATGAAATATTTGGAGATGTCTTGCTGCTCGTTATATGACTGGAAAGTCTCTGCCCTTGGCTGTTCAGCCACACTGGTCTCTATGAAGCCTTGGTATGAACTTGGAAAGAGCCAGTGCCAGTGGAGAAGATGTGACATGATGAATCTGCCAGGAGCCTTCCCAGTTCCAAGTACAGTTCATGCGTCACCCTAACTCTCACTCAAAGCCAACTCCTCCATACCCTGATATTTCAGCCCACTTGACAGGCTTCCCCCAGTTAAAGCTCTCCTCCAATGCCTCCTCCTTCTGATGCAGAGCTTGAGTAGCCAATACTATCCCGATAGAGCACAAGCCCTAGCAGGTGAAGTCAAGTTAGAAAGGCTCTGAATACCCAGGAGCTCAGTCATGGACTCTTTGTCACCCTGGCACCAGCCTAGCCAAGTTCATCACCCAGGTGGCCAGAGAGTGGAGAATTTTTCAGTCACAGGATCTCTTTTACCTAGTAGTCATGGAAAGGTTGTAACCTCCAGCAGTAAAGGAAGTACCCCTAGCAACAAAATCACAGGTTTTTGAAGTATTGAAGGAGATTAAGTCCTTGCTGAACACGGAGCTACTGAGTGCCCGGGTGACCCTGGACAAGGTACTTTCTCTCAGCTCCAGCTTCCTCATTTGCAAAGTGGGAGTGATAATAGCACCCTCCTCACAGAGTTCTTGTAAGGATCAAACGAGATAACTTAAGTGAAGTTCTCTGTAAACCATAAAGCACTCTATAAATGCTGGCTATAATTATTAGGATTAGCAAGGCACCATGAAGGGCTCATTCCTCCCCACCCTCAGCATGACACAGTGCTGGAAATTCCCATTTTAAGCCCTTTGGTTTAAAGCAGTACAACCAACAGCTGTTAAAATACAAATTATATTTAGAAGGAATGATGAATCAATCAACAGACATTTCTTAAGTATCTACTATGTGCCAGACACTGTGCTAAGTTCTGGGGATACAAAAAGAGGAAAAAGATAGCCCCTGCCCTCAATCTAATGAGGGAGATAACATGCAAACAAATAGGTACAAACAAGCTATATGCAGTACAAATATGAAGTAATTAACAAAGGGAAGGCACTGGAATCAAGAGGGATTGGGGATTGGGGAAGCCTTCCTGTGGAAGGTGGGGTTTTAGTTAGGACTTAAAGGTTAGTAGTTGGAGCAGAGAAAAGGCCTAGAGCCCAGGGATGGGGTGTCTTGTTTGTGGAATAGTCAGAAGGCCAGGGTCACTGGAGGGGAGAGTACATGGTACAGAGTAAGGTATAATACGATTGTTAAGGTAGGAGAGAGAGAGGTTAACAAAGGTCTTTGAATACCAAACAGATCATTTTGTATTTGATCATGGAAGCAATAGGAAGCCACCAGAGTTTGAGTATGTACAGGTAGAGGTTAGGGGATAGAGAATTTACATGACTGAACCTTCAAATGAGGAAAAATCACGTTGGGGGATGAATAAAAGATGGATTGGAGTGGGGAGAGACTTAAGGCAGGCAGATCCACCAGAAGGTTATTGCAATAATCCAGGAGTGAGATGATAAGGGCCTGCACTAGAATAGTGGCAATATCAGAGGAGAGAAGGAGACATATTAGAGAGATGTTACAAAGGTGAAGTCAGCAGGCCTTGGCAACAGCTTACATATGGCGGTGGTAAGAGATGTGGTGAAGAGTACAGGATGATTCCTGAGTTCCAAGCCTGAAGGACTAGGAGGAGAGTGTTGCCCTTCACAGTAATAATGAAGGGGCGGGGTGGGGGGGAGGGGGAGATAATTAACTTTGTTTTGGATGTATTGAGTTTAAAATGTCTACTAGACATCCAGTTCAAAATGTCTGAAAGGCAGCTGGAGATATAAGATTGAAGGTTAGCAGAGAGCTTGAGGCAGGATATAGTAGATTTTTGAGAATCATCAGAATAGAGATGGTCATTAAATCCACGAGAGCTGATAAGAAGTGGAGTGGTATAGAAGGAGAAGTGAAGAAAGCACAGGACAGAACCCTGAGGGACATATATGGTTATAGTAACACTTTAAATTTTCATCCATTAACACTTGAGATCAAATTGATTTTTATCAGACTTGTAGATTTGTCCTAACCAGGAGCAATTAGCATAGCTGGGGATTGGGGAATGGGGAGGAAGGTTTTTTTAGGCTAAGGGTTCAGCTAAATATGAAGGATAGGGAAAAGGATAGGGAAAGGTCAGCAGTAGTTCAAGGCATAACCAACCCTACTGAAGAGGCACAATAGGAAACCCTGGGGTATCTAACAGCTAGCATTTATATAACTCTGTAAGGTTTGCAAAGTGCTTTACATTTATTATCTCATTTTATCCTTTCAATAGCCTAGCTACTATAGTTATTCCCATTTGTTTCCAGTCACACAGTTTCTAAGCATCTGAGGTCAAATTTGAACTCGGATCTTCCTGATTTCATGTCCTACACTATCAATTAAGCCACACAGCTGCCTAGTTATACCTGGGGGACAGTGTGAAGTCATATTCCCAATATCTTCTCATTTTGCATAAGGCTGGCTCTGACTGGATATGCAGTTGCTGTGACTCAAGTAGTTCTCCAGAGGCACAGGAGCAAAACTGAGTAATACCATTGTATATGACTTGCTGCCCTGGTCCACTGACACAGAGCTGAGCCAAGTAGTAGAGGCCTGGCTTTGTAGGCTTTCTCTGCAGAGACTAGGAAATCTACTTACCTGCATGCCACATGAACTGAATAGGGCCCAGGAGAAGTAATCCAGCGCTGTCCTCTTTCTAGGTATAATTGTGAGCTTTTTATGTTTAAGAGTACTGCTAAGTGACTTCATATGTCTAATGGGTATATTATTTCTTGCCTTCTCAATGGGTGGCAGAGAGGATAAAGGGAAGGAGAGAATCTGGAAATGAAAATAAAAATAAAAATTTTAAAATATATTGTTAACCTAATGACTACCCTGGTACTAGACATTATAAAGCTAAGAATTTTCCCATAATCGATATTCTGATGCTCCCCATAAAATATCTTTCTCCAAAACAAAACAAAAGGTTAAGGATTTTTTTTTTTCTATTCTCTGAACCACCTATTGAGGTGCACTGCTCGGCTCTGTGAAACTAAAAAAGAAATTATGTACTTATGTATCAAAATGAAGAACTCAGAATGCCACATACTTTTGATTAGAAGAGCATCTTTGGAAAAATTATCATAATCCTGAAAGTACCAGTTTTGGAAAATCTCTAGATCTCCCAGACTTGTTTGGAAGCTGGGTCAAAACTGTAGTTCAAGATACAACAGTGTTTCTCAAAAAAGTCCACAGACCCCATTTGGTTTCTTAAGAATTAGCCCAAAGAGTTGCTAAGTAGAATGCCACTGACTAGAGTTGTTAAGGACCTAAGCAGCCATCTAGTTCGGCCCATACCTAAACAAGAATTCCACTTGTAACACACATGATAGGGTCATCCAGCCTTTACCTCCACAGCCTAACTCCATCTACTTCTACTTTCTACTTCTTGAAGACTTTACTACCTTCCAAGACAATCAGTTTCACTTTGGATTGTTGTTCAGTCATTTCAGTCATATATGACTCTTCATGACCCCCTTTGAGGTTTTCTTGGCAAAGATATACTAAAGCAGTTCGCCATTTCCTCCTCCAGTTTATTTTACAGATAAAGCAACTGAAGCAAACACGGTTAAGTGACTTGCCCTGAATCTCACAGGTAGTAAGTGCACGAGGCCAGATTTGAACTCAGGAAGATGAGCTTTCCTGACTCCAGGCTAAGAACTCTAACCACTTTGCCATGCAGCTGCCCCTTCACTTTTGAACAGCTCTAATAGTTCAGGAATTTTTCCTGATATCGTCTAAATTTACTACTTCATAATTTCCATCCATGCCTCCTAACTCTTTCCTCTGGGTCCAAACAGAACTGATCTACCGTGTTTCCCCGATAATAAGACACTGTCTTATTATTTTTTTGGACAGAAAAACACCAGAGGGCTTATTTTCAGGGGAGGGCTTATTTTAATGAACATTGACAGCAATTTTAATAAACAGGTAAATGTGAACAAAAAAATGTACCAGCAAGCGAATCACTGGGGAAGAACAGGATGACATGCTCACTGCTGCAGCTCTGATTGGATGCAGCTCAGAGCGCGGCGTGCGTTTCACAGGGGGAGGAGGACGACGGTGCATACAGAGGGTACCGTAATGTAGCGTGTAGCACAGGGGATCACCTTCACTACAGTAGCAATCTCAATAGGGCTTATTTCCGGGGGAGGGCTTATTTTAGAGGAATCTTACACAGTAAGGGGAGGGCTTATTTTCGGGATAGGTCTTATTATCGGGGAAACATGGGTAGTTCCTTTTTCACACGACAGTCTTTCAAGTTTTTAAAGTCAGCTACTTATGTCCTCCCTGAATCTTCTCTTCTCCAGAATAAAAGTCCTCAGTTCCTTCTACCAATCTTGATAGTGTAGGTCTAAAGACCTTTTAACACCCTGGGGGCCCATCTCTGGACCTCTCTAGTTAATTAATATCCTTCTTGAGCTGTGGTAAAATAAAAGTGTGAAAAATTTTCCTCCTCAGCCCCACATTTAACAATCCCTCCTTACTAAGAGACTATTTTGATTCACAGTGATTTCAGTCTAATGGTGGATAAAAACATAGCAAAAAAATTTACTCTGTGTTCTGAGCCATTCTCCACTGACCAGGTGTCACTGCATCTGCATTTGGGGTGGGGGAGATGGACAGCACATGCTCTGTAGCCCCAGAATGTCTACCTCCTTACCATTTTGAGTTCCATTTTTCTCAAACCCTCTGCTTGGCAGTTGTCCAGGATCCCATGTTCAGGATATCAATAGAAGCAGCAATGCCAGTGTTATGGCATGTGAGAACCCACCCTGGCCCAACACTTTTGCTGATTCTATCACTTAAGGTACATAGTGGGGGAGGGGGTGAAGCTGAGCTGGCACCCCAGAAATTTGAATGCTAATACAAAATCAAAAGGCAAAGGCAAAGATAAAGTTAGTAGCTTCTTGCCTTCAGACCAACTTTCTCAGATCATTGTACACCCCCTTCCACCTCACTTTTCACTCTGATTTGCACCAGTTTCTACTTCTGTTTTTAGATAAGCTGAACATCCAAGAACCCTAGCCAATAGTCTAGTCATTTAGAACAATACTCTACACAGCAAAATTCCAGTACTACCAACCAAACAATCTGAGCATTCCCTTGATATTATATTGTAATATGATATGAATTGTATTATTGATTTAAAATAATATTGTCACCTTAAGGTGAAGTGAAAGAAAATACTAGTATTCTGACTTAAATAATCTGGAAAATAAGGTTTACAAGACCAATGTTGACTATGAATGAGAGAGCCGTTAACCCTGGAATTATAGAACATGGGTTCGATTCCTCTTTGACATTTAGAACCTTAGAACTGTATGACCTTGGACAATTTACTGACCCTCCTTAAATTTCAATTTCCTATAAAATGAGGCATTTGGATTAGATAGCTTTTAAGGTCTCTTCTACTGTGATCTATGACTCAACTACATCTGATTAATAATATGTTACTTCTAATAAGATTGTTTTAGGGATATGCGTGTATAGGTGTGCATATATAATATGTATATAATATATATTATATGTCTGGCAGATAAACACTGGGACAACTTTGTTTTCATGTAGCATCATTGCCCTCTTGTGGAAATCAATGGAAAGTTTAGCCTTGAATTTTTCATACACCAATCCAGTATTTAAGCCAATGTGCATTTTTCTTCCCCCCACCACCCCCAATTCTATTTTGAGTCTATTTAGTTGTGGGTGATAAAATGGAAACACGAGTCCTGAGTATGTTGAACCCTTTCCAACTTCCTGCATAACTTGAGTAACTGATTCCTATCTTTTACAGGGGGGGCAGAGCAGTAGGAGAGACATATATTAGACAATATGGTCTAGTGGAAATAGTGCTGGATTTGGAGTCAGAGTTTCAGTCATTTTCAGACTTGTCTGACTCTTCATAAGCCCATTTGGGGTTTTCTTGGCAAAGATACTGGAAGGATTTTTCATTTCCTTCTCCAACTCATTTTATAGATGAGGAAACTGAGGCAAACAGGGTGAAGTGACTTGCCCATTGTCACACAGCTAGTTAGTGTCTGAGGCCAGATTAGAACTCAGGAAAATGAGTCTTCCTGACTCCAGGCTGGGGGTTCCATACACTGTGCCATCTGAGCTGGGTTCAAATTCTGATTCTGCCTCTTACTTTGGACAAGTCATTTAATGTCTCTAGGACCAAGTTCCTTCAACTATAAAATAAGCAGATGGGACCAGATGATCACAAAGAACCCTTCTATCTCTAGATCCATAATCCTAAGTAATTTCTTCTCTATATTATCTCATGTTGTGACAAGTATGATTTACATTTGTAAAACATTTAACAATTTTCACATTCCTTTGATTTACATTATGTCATTGGATCCTCACAACTACTCTGTGTGGCAGGAAGGGTAAATATCTTTATTCTTATTTTGCAGAAGAGGAAGTTGAGGCTCAGAGAGGTTAGGGGCTTAAATAAAATCATATGGACGGATGAAAAGATTAGAGCCCAGGCCTCCTGTCTCATAGTCTATCTTTCATTCATTCTTTCCACTATCAGTGTTGCCTCCTACTCAGCAATGTGAACTTCTAGGTTGAAGAGCTGTCTAATACCCTAACAGAACAGTCTCTTGCCCTCCTTGGTGGCATATCAGCTATAGACCAAAACAGGAAAACCCTAGCCTTATTTATTATTATTAACCTGTCATTATATGGCACTGCTCCTTCTCCAAATTCTTGAAGTTGGTTTTGCCTCTGTCTGATTGCCAAGGGTGCTTGCCTATCACCCTAGCATGCTTGGGTTCCCTAGACTCTAGTAAAACTCTTCTCCACCATCATCTGAACTTTTCAGCATAGAGAGTATTTGCTATCAAAGGGCCTGCTTTTTCATTTTCCCTTGCTTAGTACCTGTGTGAGCTTGGGCAAGTTACTTAATCTTAATGAGAATCAGTTCCTCTTCCACAAAATGAGGTTGAACTAAATCAATAAATTCAAGAAGCATTTATTAAGTGCCTACTATATGCCATAGAAGGTGCTAAGTACTGGGTATATAAAGGCAAAAATGAGACTTGCCCTAAAGAAGATTACACTCTGACAGAATGTACTTAAAACATAGTTAAACAAATATGAGGCAATTTTTTTAAAGTAACAAACTCAGAGGAAACATTTTATTTAATCCTGGTATTCCTGTAGTTTTTGTGAGGATTATAGTGTATTCTAGAACAGACTAAAATACAAACTCCTCTATCTGGGACTTAAATCTCTATACTCTGGCTCCAGCCCTTTTTTTTTTTTAAGCAATCAGGGTTAAGTAACTTGCTCAAGGTTACATGGCCAGTTATTTCTGGGTGTGGTGCTGAGTGTCTGAGACCGGGATTCGATCTCCAGGTTGTCCCAACACTGGAGCCGGTGCTCTTACTCGCTGAGCCACCTGGCCACCCCTCCAGCCTTTTTTTTTTTTCAGGCATATTTCCCATTACTTTTTATGCACTCTTAGGTTTCATCCCCAACTGGCCTATTTGCTGGGTGTTACATTTCCTGTTTCTGTACCTTATCCCTGTGCCTAGAATGCTCATCCTCCTCACCTTTACCTCTTGGAATCCCTAAATCTTAAAGGTACAGCTCCCATGAAACATCTACAGGAGTCTTTTCCTGGTCTCCCCAGTTGTTGGACTCTACCCCAATTCCTTTGTATATACTTATATATATTCATGTTGTTGTAAATCTTTCCTTTTCCGCATAGTAGAATGTAAGCTCAAGGGCAAAAACTTGTTTTTGTTCCAGTGTGTCCCCGTTGCCAAGTACAGTGCCTTGCATGTAGCAGGCATTTAATAAATTCTTGATTTGAGTTAAACAATGAAATAAAATAAAATACAGGATAGTAAAATGAGGATGAAGGGCACTAACAATTGGGAGGATTAGGAAAGGTTTCATGTAGAAGGTGACACAAGCTGAATCTTGAAGAAAATCAGGAATTCCAAGAGATGGAGGTGAGGAGAGAGTGCCTTCCAGATAGGGGGACAGCCAATGCAAGGCCTCAGACACTTAACACAAAAACTAGCTGTGTGACCTTGGGCAAGTCACTTAACCTCAATTGCCCTCCAAAAAGCAAAAAAAAAAAAAATGCATAGATGGGAGCTAGAGCAGCAGATGTGGAGAAGAGCCAGAAAGCAAGGACAGATGACCTGTAGAGTGCATGAAGAGGAGTGATGTGTCAGGAGACTGGAAAAGTAGGAAGGGATCAAATTGTGACGAACAGAAGAATTCAGAGCTAACCCTAAGGGTTATAGTTATCCCTAGTTGATCCTAGGGAACCACTGGAATTTATTGAGTAGAAGGATGAAATGATCAGACCTCCATCTTTGGAGAACCACTTTGGCAGCTATGTGAAGGATAGTATGATGTGGGGATAAACTTGAAATAAGGAGACCAAACAGAAGGCTATTGCAACAGTATGGGTGTGAAATGATGAGGGTCTGAACTAGGGGAGTGCCTACTTGAGTGGACAGAGGATGTATATAACAGAAGCATGACATTTAAAACCCTTTCTACTTCAAAATCTACAAGACTATGATCCAGTGAATCACTCCCACTTTGCTTAGACCATCAATCCCACCACCCTCTTTGTCTAAAGTATAGCCTTTTAGACCAAAGAAGTCCTCATAATTTCCCTAGATTCCATCACCCCGCTAACATTCTTCTGTGAAGACTGCACCAATCCCTCAACCTCCTATTACGAGCACAGACCTCCCCCCCTTCCCACTACTGGGTTACAGAATGTTGCTAGGAAAATATTTAGAATCGAACAGACTTGATCCATTATAAATTCAAGCCATCCAAATTCCCCTGGGCCCTTGCTGTTGACTGGTAATCCTAATATACACCTTTCATTCAGTCTCTTTTGTACTTCCTGTACAACATCCTTTCACCACAAAAACCCTCAGTCTCATCTAATTGACCCTCACTTAAAGGAGATGATTTTGCCTCTTACTTTACTTACCATAGTAACAGTGATCGCAATTAAAAAAAAAAAAAACACTGTGGGTTTTGTGGGTATATAGCAAATAGTCTTCAAAGTCCTAATAAATATACAAAACTTTTATTTTATTTTTCTTTTTGAGCCATAACATCTATGATTTGATCCATTTTACAAATGAGCAAGCCAAGACTCAAAGAAGTCATAGAAGAATAGTACTGGGAATAGAATCCAGACTTTCTGAATTATGGCTCAGGGCTCATTCCATTCCACATCCAGCATTCAACGCATTATTCTTACCCTGCTCTTCGCCTCGATCTTTACACCCCTTCTCCTCCTCATTCACTCCTTATTTCCCCACAATCTGATTACTGTTTCTACTACTACTACTAAAATAGCTTCCTCCAGGGTCACAAAAGACCTCAGAAAATCTCATCACTGGAAAGGACCTCAGAGGCCATCTGTAACCTGCACAAGAAACTAACCCATACCCACACAGGACTCTCTCCTCTGTAACACAGGCAAGCGATGAAGCATGGGAAAGAGTATCCACCTTGGAACACTGAATTTACAGTCATGGGACTTGAATTTGAATCCTGGCTCTACCATATATGCTCCATGTGACTTTGCTCTAGCCCTCAGTTTCTTCAATTGTAAAATGAGGGCATTAGACTAGGTGTCTTCTATTTGTTTTTTGGAGAGCAATTGGGGTTAAGTGACTTGCCCAAGGTCACATAGCTAGTTTCATGTTAAGTATCTGAGGCCAGATTTGAACTCAGGTCCTCCTGACTCCAGGGCCAGTGCTCTATTCACAATACCACCAAACCACCCCTAGACTAGGTGTCTTCTAATGTCCCCTCAAGCACTAGACCTAAGATCTTATGAATTTCTATGGGCTTTTTGCTGTCCTCATTCCCCTTAACTTCTCTGTGGTGAAATACTTCCCCCTTCTTGTGGCCTGCATCTTTACACTCTTTCTACCTCTCTGATGACTCCTTTTTTCTTATTTCCTCCATCATCTGTCCATATCTTAAGTGTGGGTATTCCCCAAAGTATAAGCTTGCTGTGTCTTCTCTCTCTGTCTCTCTCTCTGTCTCTCTGTCTCTCTCTCTCTGTCTCTCTCTCTCTGTCTCTCTCTCTCTCTGTCTCTCTCTCTCTCTCTGTCTCTCTCTGTCTCTCTCTCTCTGTCTCTCTCTGTCTCTCTCTGTCTCTCTCTCTCTGTCTCTCTCTCTCTCTCTCTCTCTCTCTCTCTCTCTCTCTCTCTCTCTCTCTCTCTCTCTCTCTCTCCCCCCCCTCCCCAGCTCTAGTTCAGTAATTCCAAATACTTGCTGGATATCTTCACCTGCATGTCCTGCCACCACCTCCACCTCAAAATGTCTAAAATTTGTCATCTACATACACACTTATCCCTTTTCACTTCCCCCTAAATTCTCTATTTCTGTAAATTGGCACATCTATTCTTCCAATTCCTCAGATTTGTAAGAGCAGAGCCATCTTTAATTTTTTCCTAGCTTCAAATTCCTAGCTTCATCTCTATCCCTCAATCCAATCATTTTTTAAATCTCAGAAATATCTCTTTCCCCTTCTTTCCATTCCCACTGCAACCAACCTGGTTCAGGTCCACTCCAGTGTCAGACAGTCATGTGTGAGACCATTCTTTCTCATATAGAGCCAAAATCTTCCTCCATGTAACTTTACGCCATTGATCTTAGTTCTACTGTATGAAGCAACACCAAGTAAAACCTCTTCTACATGACATATCTTTGAAATTTTGAAGATAGCCAGTGTGTTCTCTTTTAATCATCCCTTCTCTAAGCCAAACTTGGCATCATTAACCTTAGCCTCTGTTCTCAGCTCATGCATCCAGGGCGGTTAAACTAGGTCACACATGGAATTCTTTGACCCCTGACTCACTATCCCAAGACTCCTTCAAGTGAACTAATCAGTCTCAATGACTAGAGCAGACCTGTTGCTCAGGTGTGTTCCCTGGCATATAACAGGAGAGAAAACAGGAAGAGGACGAGAGTTTGAAACAATTGTTTATTATATAAACTTGTACTCTCATGAACACTATATTCCATGCATATCATACAGTTCATTCTTTTTCACTGAGATGACTAACCTCTTTCCTGTATTCCTCTCCCTGTTTCTGACACACTTTCTTCCTATTCTGTTTCCATTTCAGAGCTACTGTTGTTAAGGTTCAATAAAGACAATTTACAATAACTAAGCACCATCATGTCTAATACCATGGAAAGAATTATCTATCATTCCCCAAATATGTCCCACATCTCTCCCTGGAGCATCCCAGGAGCTCACTTAGAGACACTCCCTTCACTGAACAGCTTAATCTAGTGAAAAAAGACCTGATGTCAGAAGCCCAGGGTTCAAATCCTGACTCCATCACTTACTAGCTGCGTAACTGCAGGCAAGTCCTTAACCTTATAGAGTATCAGTTTACTAATCTATACAACAGGAATATTTATACTATTGACCTCACAGGCTTGCCCACAAGTTTCTGTGGAAAAAGGGTTTTGAAAGACCTCAAAGAATTTTGTCATTAAGAGCTATTATTTTAACCACCAGATGGCACTGACACTCACTGGGGCATACCTAGCTCAGAGGTATCAAGCTCTCTATGGTTACTAGGGAGTGTAAGCTCTTCTGTCCTTCAGCTTTCTCCCTCACTACAGGTCAGTACTACAAGGGCATGTGGATTTGTGGTTCAATTAGAACTTTGCTCTGAGTCCCCTCTCATGGCTAACTTTGAAGTGCTGAATTTTAATGGATGCTATCAGTAACCTTGGCCTAATGGAGTTTGCTTCCCCATGTTAGATGCACATACTAGAATGCTGAATACAGCAGTTTTATTCTTAGTAGAAAATCAATAGGTAAAGAAACTACTTAATAACGAAGAGATAATGCATAATAATAAACAATAAATATTTTCCAGTGGCCACTACTTACCTAAAACCCAAAAGTCCCACCCAGGCACAAGATCAATCTACATTCAGAAGCTCCAGGAATTTTATAATATGAGTCCTCCCTAGAGCAGGCAGCTAGGAGGCACAGTGAATAGAGCACTGGTCCTGAAGTCAGGAGGACCTGAATTCAAATCCAGCCTCAGACACTTAACATTTGCTAGCCATGTGACCTTAGGCAAGTCACTTAACCCCACCCAATTGCCCTGCCCTCCTCCCTCCAAAAAAAAAAATGCAACATTATTCCCAAGGGAATACTTAAATTTTCCTTAGATCACTATGTGCAGACACAGGCACTTTGTAGCTAGGGTCTCAGTTCATTTTCAGCACAGAACTGGGAGATGGGATCCAATGCAAACTAGAAGTCAGGATGATTGGTCCTTTCCCATCTTGGAGATCTGGTTGCCATACAGACCTCTGACTTTGTCTGGCTTCCAGTAATCCGTCATGGAGCAACATAAGCATAATCAGCAGCCAGCCCTGCAAGGAGCCACACCTCCATTCCATGTCAATGCATCTCTGTCCCTCTGATCTTCATCCACCATTCTCTCTGCACTACATCACTTCTTTTCTTTCAGACCCAGTTCAAAGCTTCTTTTACATCTTAATCACTGAGAAGGGGCAGCTGTAGAGTGAAAGCATTACACCACAATCCTTGCAAAAAAAGTTCTTAGGCCTCCATCCCCTTCATCTCTGCACTTTGAAAATATTCTTAGATAGGAAGCATCTACCCATGGTCCTGTTGTTCATCCAGGATGAAGCTGATAATTTTCCTCTCTGGGCTCTTCTAGGCTTTCCAGTCCTGCTTCCGTTTTTCCTGGTCCTGAGAACCAAGGAGTGAACACCACCACATTCCTGTAACAGGATAATTAACCAATGCAACAATGTCTACTCCCACTCCTAGTTTGAAGGAGTCAGTTCTTTTCTTATTCTATGGCACATAACCTCAGCTGGACCCTTGAAACTAATCAATAAAACTTATGTTTTACCTTTACTAATCCCTTACCTGTTCCCCACAAAGCCTGTTGCATACCTCTTCTTCTTTCCTACAAGCACCAAACTCACCCCACAACCCACACTTACAGCAGATTGCCTGGCCTCACATTCCACCAAGAAGGCTGAGGCCAACACCCCCAAATCCTCCATTCCTGCCACCAACACTACCTCCAACTGGCTTTCCCTTCTAATTTCAAAATTAACCTCCATCTTGTCCATATATCACAATGGATCTCTAATCTTAGTGTTGTTACTCCCTTCAGAAACGCATACATATCCTCATCTTAGATAATGGTTCTCCATGTCTGTCCACAAATCCTCTACACAGGATCTACCCAACATGCTGCATGTACTTTAAATATTTCATCAATGCTGATGCAGCACTCAAATTAGCCAGCTATGTCTCTCATTCTTTACATAATATTAATGGCTAACATTTAGAGAATGCTTTAGGGTTTGGAAAACACTTTAAATATACCATGTCACTTGTTCCTCAGAATAACCCTATGTGGTATGTATGTACTGCAAGTATGATTGTCCCCATTTCAGAGATGAGAAAACTGAGACCCAGCATGGCTAAATGATTTGTTTGATGTCAAGCATCCAGAAAGCCTCTTAAAACCTGGTCTAGGCTCTGGTCTAGGACTTCTACTTCAAGTTGTTATTTCTTATCCATACATATGAAACATTTCCTTATTACTACTGTAGCACACCCTCTAGGAACTACCTCCCCAACTTGTACTCACATTCACAGATTGGATTCCCAGAGAATAACTGCTTTAGGGTTCTAGGGTTAATCCTGTGGGTTTGCACATTTAATATTATAGCTCGCAAGCCCCTATCAGTGTGCTTCCCATTAACAATCAGCCAGCAGAAACAATTAGTTTTTAGCAAATGCATAATAAAACAGTAGCAGTAAACATACTTCCCAGAAGTCTAGGTAGCTTTATCCCACAAATAAAGGCAGTGTCCATGGAAAGAGTAGATAACACCTTAAAGTACAAGAGTAGTGAAGCAAAAATGTAGGAAATACATGAGCCCCCAACTCAAAACTCCAGAACTTCCATGATCTCCTGGCAAAGTCTATGCTCTCCTGGCAAAATATTCTCTGTGGTCTAGCTCTCAATTACTAGGCTCACTACCTCTTGATTCCATAGGTGTCTCTCTTCTCTGCTGCTGGAGGTCATGATCTTTGAAGCTGTCCTGTCTCAGGTGATTTGTCTCTTTGTATCCATATTTTGCTGGAGTATATGGCTCTGCTTTCTGCTGACTGCTAGATTTAGAGCCTCTCCACTGATCAAGCAGGATTCAGTGAAACAGCCAATGATGGGATGAGAATCAGTTCAAAGGAAAGAAAAAAATCATCTACTGGATTTTCACTCTACAATCTAGCCTAGAACTTCCCCTAATTCTGCATGGTTTAACTATTTGTTTCCTCAATCAATTAAATTGCTTTCTTCTCTGACACAGAAAGGTGTTCTAACCTCAGAAAGTGATCCATGTTAACAAAAAGATAATACCTAAGTATTTCAGCATGAATGACTATATCCTGTGTCTACATCAACTGAGCTGGAAAAGGGGGAAATGATATCTCTCCTCCTCTTACATCTACAGAGAAATCAAACATTTGTGTATAAATGTGAGTTTAATATGCAAACAAGTACCAGGACATCATAGGTTCAACATGTAGCAATAGATTCCACATTTATTTATTTTGCAAAATTTATAAAATGAAACTAACCATTGGACTTTCAGTCAGGTAACTAGATTTGGAATACCAGTTCTGTCACTTACTAGCTAATATGACTGTGAGCAAGTGACTTCATTCCTCTAGGATTCAGTTTCTTCATCTATAAAATGAGGGATTTGTATTAAATGATCTCTAAAATTCCTCAGGCTCTAAATCTTCCAAACCATTGGAATTTGACATTCAATGTGGTATGCTGACATTCCTTTTTTTCAAAAATTGTTGCCAGGTTTGGAGCAAAATGAATTTAAAATTTTAACCAAAAAAAAAAATGGCACCTAGGTGTCACAGTGGACCTGGAATTAGGAAGACTTGGGTTCAAATCCTGCCTCAAACACTTCTGTGTGACCCTGGGCAAGTTACTTAACCTCTTTCAACCTCAATTTCTTTATCTATAAACTGGGGATAACCACCTGCCTTATAATGTTGTTGTGAGGATAAAATGAGATAATTGTAAAGTGCTCTCTCTGTAAACCTCAGAGTGTTATATTTAGTTAGCATTGTTTCTGTTATTATGGTGATGATCACTAACAAACATTTTGTTGAATGCTTAATTTATATGAGGCATCATGCTTGGTGCTAATGAGTTTAAGGAAGACATTGTTCTTGACTTAAATGATATTATTGGGATAAAGGAAGTAGAGAGGTCAGCACAATGCCTTCCCAACTGAGCTTTCTGATGATTCCAGGTTATTTGACATGGTGTGACATTCCCTGTGTAACTGCCTGCTCCAGTGAGAACCACAATGAGCTACCAGAACTGCCAACGTGGAGAGTGCTTGATGACCTGTAACTCACCACCACCCACCTGCAAACTGGGCTGAAGAAATGATCTCCCTTCTAATGCTCTCTGGCTCCACAGACCTAGTATGTCTCCCCTATACAGAAGGTGGAACTTCAAACCATATCCCTGGTGGCCACACTAGCAGAGGATGAGGAGGAGGATATCAACCTGCTTGGAAGTGATGATGAAGAAAAAGACAAGGAGGTAGCTTCAGGAGGAGTGGATACAGCATTAAACAGAGAAGACCAAAAAGTCAGGGTTCATCATTGCCTTCCATTCCCCTGGATATCAAGTCTTGGGATGATGACACAGGAATGGCAAATTGGAGAAAGTGTATAGATTCTATCCAGCTGGGTGGACTAGTTGAGAGATGCTTTAAGTTGGTGCCTGTGGGATATGCCATTTGAAAGCTGCAGATGCAGTGTGTGACAAAGGATAACAATCTGGAAAAGGAGATCACCAAACTGAAGCTTATTGTGTAGACCATTGATACTGCTGCTTTCAATAATATTTGAGGCCCCTGAATGTATGAAACTGTACTCTAAATAAAAGCTGAGGGTTGTTTGTTTGTTGTTTTTTTTTTTGGAAGCAGGGGCAGGGAATGGAAAAGAAAGCATTAAAAAAATTAAACAATGTAAACAAAGCAAAAAAACTGCACAATATAAGACAACTGCACAATATAAGGAAGCCAAATACCATAGCTATCATGATGTATAAATATAGCTATATTTGCCATAATGACCAATTTTGGCCTCTGAGAAAAGATGAGGGGATGTATCTTCCTCCTTTCTTGAGTGGGAGACTTTGGGAACAGAATGCTATACATGCTGTCAGATGATGATGATGATCTAACATTAACAATGCTTCAAAATTTGCAAAATGCTTTACATGTTATTTCATTTGATTAGTGAGATACCATTTGTCAGTTAGTTTTGCTTAACTATTTTTTCTTCTTTGTTACAATGGAAAGTTCAAAGATTGTAAAGGAAAGGGTGTCTTCAAAAATTACTAATTACAAACTTTGAATCGAGTATTTTTTGTTAATTCTATGATATTCGATGGCCTTCAAAGTATATTTACACTTTTGTCTTTAAAAAACTGATTGTTTTGAGAACTTTGTTGTTCCCCTTTAAAGGAAAACTCTAGAGCTAAATACTAGCAGCCATGGAAATTCAGTTGAGGAGAAGAGAGCAAGATACAAAGACCTTCAGATCAGCCATAGCTTACCATTACTGTTGATCTGGAGTGTTCTATATAGCACAAGTCCTCAGGCCAAGTGGCACCAAGCAGTCTTCTCATCCAAGAGAAAAGGGGAACTGAAAAAAAAAGGGTGTGGCAGCAGTAGGGCTTTGTGGGAAGAGGATAGCTTGGGGCATTTTTCTTTCCCTCAGGGTGCCTACATGAGCAGTTCTCCCATTGACTCCTCGGCTCCAGAACGGAACACCAAAGGGAGTATACCTGCTTCTCTCCCATGTTGATGTGAAGAAAAGAAAAACCCCACAAACCTTGCCCCACCCCCTTTTTGGATTTCAAGCACTTCTAGGATCAAGTCCCCTTAACCCTATTCTAGTTAAGGCTCTGGAAGATACTTTGGGGGTCACCTAGTCAAGGCTGGGAATCACCCTGCTAATTATCTAAAAAAGGTACAATCTTGATTTCTGTGCCTCTTGCTTTTTAATTGAATAGACAAATTAATTTAAATGTAAATTCCAACAGAGGTGGTATCAAGACTACTAGAGGCTATCTCAAGCATTAAGACACCATGAAGTATTAATGGCTTTTTTTTTATGCACGAATGCCTACAACTGGTGAGCAGGAAATCAGGTTGGAAGTAGAGAACCCCATGTATCTTTTATCCAATCTTAAAACAACTTGGCAAGGAAGAGGCTGATAAAAGTAACAAGGCATATTTTAAATAGGTAAATAAATTCTACCACAAGAACTGCTCATTTAGACAATCAAATAAAAACAGGACTTCCACAGATTCTTAAAAGACATGTTTTATATATATATATATATAATAAGCAGTCAGCCTGGGGGAAAAGTCTTGGAATTTGTGTACATTTGTGATTGTTAGATAATGGTGAAGTTTTGTGGCAGTAGGGAAATGGCATTGTTCTTTGACATGGAACAATAGGTTTTTAATAGCAATAGGTAATGGGAAAAAAATTATCTGAATTACTTGGTGAGCTTTGTCTAGCTGGATCAGTGAGGTATACTGGGGGCTAGCTAACTGACAGATCTCTTTTCAGATATTGACATAGCCCAAATCAATTTCTCATGCATTATAAAACAGTCTTCTTTGTTCTTTAAATTTCACATTTTTCCTTTGCGTTGCCACAGTATTTAAACAAAAAAAAAAAATGACAATCTGGGACACACTGAAAAAAAAATCATTAATATCAAAGGAGAAATAGAAAAACAATTTTCTTTATAAATTGGGAAATCAAACAGAAAAAGAAATGAGTAAATGGAAAAAAAGAACTACATCTAATAAATAAATATTAAAAATATTCCATTTCACCCATTTATTACCAGTCCAGGCTCCTCTAAGAAGGCAGACTGATAATATAATAAATGAAATTAGCATTATTTTCTACTTGTCTGGCTTAAATTGTTACCCACTCTTGGCGAACAAGTGACTGATTATGATGTAATACACAATAATAAAACACTCCAGGGTGTGCTGCTTTCAGAACCACCCAGATAAATAATAAAGGGCCCTTAGTGGTACCACATTAGTTAAGATGCTTCAACTAAAATTAGTGCCCATTTTACATTTTCTCTTGAAAGAATTTTTTTGCTCATTATTTAAAAACTGGTTTGATAAACTCTTGGAATATTAATTTAGAAAGTCCCTTCATTCTGCCTTAAAAATTTGTTCTCACACCAAAACAAAAACAAAACCATATTATATATATCAACATATAGCAAACAGAACAACAAAAACTGTAGTATATAAGGAGTGGGGAAAAATAATCCAGAGGGCCTTGACTTACATGAGGTATCATAGCTAGAAAATCACAGGGAATTGTGCCCAAGTTGTTATAAATTTTGAAAACTGCACCACAAAACACTACTATGCTTCTTAGAATATTTACTTATGTTCTTAACAGTACTATAACCTCAAAAGTAAATGGCAAAGAAAATTTCGATGAAGGATACCTGCTGATGACCCCAAAATTTTTCTGAATCTGTCTGAACTCAGATAAAGAAGTATTTCTCAACATTTGTGAAACAGACATAAAAAACTAATTTGCCAAAAAAATAAGAATACATAACATGCATCTTTAGTCTCTAGGCAAATTTCTAAGATTTATTGTTGAATTAGAGATAATTACCTGATCAATATTCTCATGTTTCTAGCTTTTTCCTAGTTAGATAATGAAATCTTAGAATCTTAAGATCTGAAAGGACCTATCAGATTAAAATTTAAACTGTCCCAGACAGATAGTTTTTTCCTATTTTTAAAAAGGAGCAGCAGATTCTAAAAGTTCCTGGAAGATAATAATAGTATTTTTATAACACTTTAAGCCTTGCAAAGCACTTTACACATGCTATCTCATTGGATCCTTATGACAGTACTGAAAAGATATTACAGAGATGAGAAAATTCAGAATGAGAGGTTAAGTGACTTGTCCAGGGTCACACAGCTAGTAAGTTCTGAGGCAACAATGAACTGTCTCCCTGATTCCAGGTCCAGCACACTACGCACTGTAGCACCCAAGTGACTTCTAGATATGAAGAATAATTAATATCCTATTTATTAAAAATTTTCATATTTAGGAAATTCTTCTATATACCTAAGTTATTCCACTAGAACTAAAGCCCACAGTTCTGTTCTCAGGGGAGATGACAAGTGAAGCTGGTGAGTTCTTATTTTCTTTAATCATCTCTTTATATACTAGATGCCACTAAAAGAAGATGAACGTTAACCTTCCCTCCCCTCCTCTCCCCCAGGAGTGAGTTTCAACACCTATGCAAGGTTCAAATTAGGACCTATTCCCACATCCTCCTTGTTACCTGATTCTTTTTCCCACTGGGTGGCACAGAGTGCCTAATTTCCTAATAAGGTCTTCTATCCCTCTTGTCAAAATCAGTTTTTAGGAAAAGTCCTGATAGCTCATTCACACTGAGACACAAATATCCGTTATTTTTTCCCAGGGGAATTTGTACTTTACCCAGGAACACAAGCCTTATCAAATTAATCTTTATGGACTTTGGGAACCCTTAGGCTGAGAGAATGTGGGGTGGGGGAGGGTCACATGGGGACTTTCAGTAAAATCACAACCCATAAACTGTCCCTTATGCTGCCTGCTCTCCATTGATCAGCAGCAACTCCATACTACATGGAAAACACTTAAGTTAGGATCTTCTATCTGCACATTTTACATTACACGTTTCTACCAGGAAACATTATAAATTTAACAATGGCTGTAATTCATCAGAAATTAAGTTATGTTGAAGACAAAAAGACAAATGCTATTAGGAAACTATTGAGAACAGCACAACACTGAATTGTAAAAGAAGCTGCTTATAATAAAAAGCCAATGAGTACTAAAACTTTTGTGGGATACTAAAATAGCACTTTTGACTTATCATGTTTAGTCAATGTGGTAATTCAGAAATACAGGGTACAAGAAAACAGAGGCAGATAACTGACACAGTAGATCAAGCACTGCATCTGAAGCCAGGAAGACCTGCATTCAAATGTAACTTCTGACACTTATTAGTTGTGTGACCCTGGGCAAGTCACTTCATTTCTGTCTCAGTTTCCTCAAACATAAAATGGGGATAATAGTGCCTGCCTCCCAGTGTTGCTATGATGATAAAATAAGTGCTTAGCATAGTGCCTGGCATTTAATAAATGCCTGTTTCTTCCTTTCCTGTGACCCTTAGGGGATGCTGAAGAACAGGTTATAAAGGAAAACCTAGCTAGACTATGGGTAGTATTTCTTTTTCTTCCATAACCTACTCTTCAGCACTCCCCAAAGGTTAGAGATAAAACCTTCTCTTTTTCTATAGATCACAGACTTTATACTATTTGGCTATAGACACCTCCTATTATTCAAACTGGTCACATTCAGCACACCCTGTCACTTGAGGAGTGCTACTCCCTTTTAAAAAAAATAGGTTAGGTTTTGAATTAAATATGCCCAAACTGGCTAACAGAAAGTTATTTTCTCTGTCCAATCTCATGAGTTGGGACTGTCCCTTTGTTCTGGTCAAAGCTAGGATAAGGGGACATTGGGATGTGTGTTAACATTCCCACCTTTTGGAAGTTTTAAAGCAACAAAATATTGATCAAAATGTTATTGGGAGATTTTTTAATGATTGTCCAGGAAGGGTAGCCTGGAATGAAGAATTATAATGGGAGCCCTTGGGGTGTCAGTCATAGGACTAACCTAAGATTTTAGGTTCAAGGAGTGTTGACAACTTGCATTTACATAGCACTTTAACACTTACAAAGGTTTTTCCTTATATCAAGTCCATAAGAATAAGCTTACTCTAAGAGATCTACAGATCTAGTCTTTCTCCCAAGTTCCAGTCTCTCAGCATAAACTGCCTATTAGGTTATTTCCAGTTCATTATCTCCAAAACAACATTCACTATCTCTTCTCTCAATTCCTCTACTAAACGTCCCCATTCCAGTAAGGGGACCCCAATCCTTCCAGTTATATAGGTTCACAACACTGGAGTCATCTTCCACTCCTCTCTCTCTTATCCCCCATATCCAAGCAGTCTCCCAGTTCCGCTGATGGTCCCTCCACATCTCTTGCACATTCACAACCACTCTCATTCAGATCTTCATCACTTCTCACCTGAACCTCAAGACTTGCCTCTCCAACACATCTTCCACACAGTCGCCAGTGATATTCCTAAAGCCCAGGTGTAACTGTGTCATTTCCCTATTTAATAAATTCCAGTGGCTCATTATTTCAAGAATATAAAGTCCTCTTTTTGGCACTTACAGCCCTTCACCACCTGACTCCAACCAACCTTCTCCTTCACAAAATTTATGCTTTAATAAACGGATCCTCTTCCTATTCTTCACACAAGATTCTCTGTGACTTTGCATGGTCTATCTACTTCCTTACCTGTCTCTCAAAATCAACTCAAGGAAATTTTTTACCTGAGACCTTTTCAGTTGCTGCCTTCCCCTCAAATTACTTTGTATTCATTGTGTATATACTAAGACATGTAGAGATTGTCACCTTCAATTGAATGGACGTTCCTTTAAGGCAGGAACTGTTTTTGTTCTGGTAGCCCTCCTTAGCACAGTGTCTGCTACACAGTAGGTGATAAATAAATGTTTGCTTGATCCTTTTTTCTTTTTAACAGGTAAGGAAAGACGGCTCAGAGATAAGCAACTACTAGGTTCAGTTCCCAGTTCCATTCTTAAGTCACAGCTGGTAAGTGACAGAACTGGGAGTTAAACCAAAGTTTTCTGATTTTTAGGTTAGTAATCTTGCTAGGCCTATAACTGGAGTAGGAAAGCAACTGAATACAATTTATTTCACAACTTACCTTGGGTTGATCTTGGGACCCACAAACCCACTTAGCTTCCCTTAATGGCATTATATGAAACCTACCATTCATAAATTCATCTAAACTCTTCCTGAGACTGTTTATGTTGTTTTTGGTCTATACTCATCTCTCAAATAGTTTTGGAGGTTTATTTACAACTATTTAAGGCAATGGTTTCTTTCACTGTCATTAGGATACCTTTACTCTTATTTCCAAGCTGTTCAACATACTGGATAAAGTCATAGCACCAATACAAGTGGGTCTGCTACAACTTTCTAATCCCAAGGATGCCTTCAGTGTCACATGGAAAAACCAATTTCCTTGATTGTCTCTATCCAAATCCCCTCAATATCTGCTCCAAACCTTCTCTTCTTTCCTCAAACCCCCAATTCTTCCCTACTTCCACCATCAACAGATGGCCTGATTTCTGATTTCCCTACTTCATAATTTAAACCCCATGTTCACATATCCTCTGCTTTATTCTTGTACCTGAGGGAAAAAAAAATGGCTCTTCTCTCTGTCAAGGTCAATCCCTCTTAATTGTGCACTTGATTCCATCCCTTCTTGTCTCCTCCAGTATCTTATTCCACCAATTGTTCCTCTCAATCTTTCCTTACCTACTCCCTCTACCAAAAAAAACAAACAAAACTTGCCACTATCCACACACCTGCTTGTCCAGAAACACAGTAACATGACCCTGTGATTTCCCTCAAGTTACCAATTTATATTTTTCTTCCCTTTCACTGCCAAATTCCTAGGAAGACTACACTCACTCTACTTTTCAACCCCTTGTAATTTAAGACTGCTCTCTCTAAAGTCATCAATAATCTCTCAATTATCAAATATCTTGGTTGGGTCTTTTTTTGCCTTCCCCAACCTTGGTATATACCCCATCGTTCCAATCTGTGAAATCTGTCTGTCACTTCACCCCCTCCCCCAAAGGTTTGAATGTTATACAAATGATTGCTAAATCTATGTTATCTATCTGTAATCTCACCCCTGAACTCCAATAATGCATATATCTATAAGATATTCATGTTCAGAACAGAACATTTTCCTCCTAAACTTGTCCTTCCTTCAGTACTCTGGTGAATGCACCAATAGCCTCTTGGTCACTCAGGTTCAAAACCTTAGATGCATTTCTCATTCTTCTCTCCCCTTCATCCCCAGTGAGCTGACAAATCCTGTTGATTTTACATCCATAATATTGCTTGTATCTGTCTATTCATACAGTCACTACCTAGCTCAGACCTGGTCACCTAGATCACCACAACAGCCTCCTAATTAATCTTCCTGCTTCCAGTATGTCTTATCTACAATCTACACTTCTATGCAGCTGCCAAAATAATGCTCCTAAAACATAGGTCTGACCACTTTGAAAACATTCAGGGGCTCCCTGTCATCTTTAAATCACAAAATCCTCAGCCTAGGATTTAAAGCCCTTCACAATGTGGTTCCCACCTACCACTGCATACTTATTTCCCTTTCATGAACTCTCCACTCCAAACAAATTTTGTTGTTCCCTGAAGATCCATGTCACATAGCCTAACAAGTTATTTCACATGGCTGGAATGCTTTCCCTCTTCATCTCCATCTCTCAAAATCCCTTTCTTTCTTCCAGGCACAGCCTAGGTGCCACCACCTTGGTGAAGTTTTTCCTCATCCTACTGGCTTGGTGCTCTTAAATTTTCTACATATTTATTTGTGTACACATGGTATCACTCTAAGAGAATGTAAAACTCCTTCAAGGCAGCTTCTACTCCGTGTGTGGCTTTTCATCCCTAGCACTTAGCACAATGTCTTGAACATCAAGATCAAAGCATTTATAGAATTATTGAATTCACCATTTGAAGATGTAGTTCATCTTACATGCAAAGATTTCATGAAGTGGAAACAGTACAGCATACGAAAGCTACATGGGACTGCTGAAATCATCAAGTTCAACCCCCTCATTTTAGAGATGAGGAAACAAAGGACCAGAGAAATTATGGGTCTTGTGGTAGAAGGAAGGCGGAGGGTAAAGCTATGATTGGTGGAACTGGGCCTTGATCCCAAGCCTCCTGCTAAATCTGGTGTTCTTTTCACTGCACTATGCCCTGGGTGAACATAACTTGCATTTGCACAATCCATATCTGAGTATTTCCTTTCACCCTCTGGTAGAGTTGAATTCTAGAATTATTAACATAATTTTAAAAATCTTGGGCTATGAAAGTCTCTCAGGTCCCCTGCGCATCTTTCATTCTTTTAAAATGTTAATGGTACCTTTTTTTTTTAACATATCATTTATGGGTAGTACTGCTCGTACACCCAATAAAATCGTCTCTTGTTACAAAGCCTTTACCCAAATCACAGTAAAAAGATTTAAATAATGCCCAGAATCAAGCACAAGTATACAAGGCCCTCCAGTCTGTCACAAGCCCATTAATGAATCCTCTTTGGGATCAACCATTCAACCAGTTATTTAGCATAAGATTTTAAAAATGCATTTCTTAAATGACAGTTAAAGAAATAAAAACTATTTTAACATCAATCTTTATGAGATTGTTATTTAATAGTATTATTTCCAACAATTGACTGGCTTCATTTGTTTCGGTTTTCTGAAGGATGGACGGTATTTTGAATGTCATTTCAGAAATCAAAGAGACTTCAACTGTCGTTGCTTGTGTCTTGGATGTGTCTCACAATACACATACCATCGTCCACGCCTTTTCACAAAGTAACAGTCCTTGCAGCGCTTCTTTAGAACAGCTTTTGTTTTGAACCCAAGAGAAGGTTGAAAGGACGGAAGCAGGTAACGTGAAAGAAATGGATGAATTATTGAGCTATACTTCATGGGACTGGTATCTACGGGGACTGCACTTTGTCGTGATGCAAGCAGGAATGCAGAGATTGAGGAAGGTTTTGCTGAACACCTGCTCATGTGGAAAAGAGGACTGCTGATGGTAAGCATCATTTTCTTTACAAAGAGAGATGCCATGTTTTAGCCAAACCTGGGGAAAGAAGAGAAAAGATTTTTTTACTTTCCCTTTATTTGATATTACTTATAACTTTCCCCCCATTTTATTCAATGCTTTCGTGGCTCAAAGCTTAGAAAAGGTAGTCAACATATATACAACTATTATCAAACCCCAGGCCCATTAATAAAACCCAGACATCATTCTTTTATTGGCAGGAAATGGACATTATTAGAAACAATGATAGTGCGGAGGGAAAAGGACAAAACCTCCTCATAGTGAAAAAGCAAATAGTGTTTTAAATATATTAACATAAAAAAAGGTATCACACACTAATAGGCAGGCAACACTTTCCTTCTATTCTCAACACTCCAATTCACCCAGACATACACACATACTCAGACAGACACATACACAGAGAGACAGACACACTCCTTTAGATCTGTAGATCCTTTTAATGTTTTGCTCTGTTGAGTGGGTTTTTAGACTTTTTTTTCTTTCCTAGTAGGGCTGATTAGGATGTTTGGGATAAATTGGGAGAGAATAAGAGTCAACCTCTACTTGACAGTAAAATAAAAACTTATGTAAGGCTGAACTCTTGCTTAGACCCCTGTGAAACTACTTTCCTCAGAGAGAATAAATGTACAAAATTGAAGAATTTGTTGTAACCAGAGCAGCCTTAATAATACACACTATCTTGCATGATGTGCAAAACATTTCTCATTACTCATATTATACTTAACAACTACCTACTTGGCAACAAAATTAAATAAGTGCAGTAAACTAATTCCATCTATAATAAACTAACTTTATCAACAATTCTAAATGTATACTATGCCTCAGATTATAAAATTGATAAAATTAATTCTAGCAATTTACTGAAATAAAATGAGAGACAGAGTTCCTTAAGTATCGAAGATTGTTTAATGTTTTCATCAATTACTTGGATAAAAATACAGATATACTTATAGTAATGCTTATCAAATTTTAAATGACACAGGACTGGAAGATATAACTAACAAATAACAGCTGAAATCCAAAAAGATCTCCACAATCTACAACATTAAGCTGAATCTAATAAGATGAAATAAAACCTTTACATTTAGGTAAAAAAATCAACTTCACAAATACAGAATCAGTATGTCTAGATAAATATTTATATGAAAAATACCTGAAGGCTTTAGTAGACCTCAAGCTAAATGAGTCAACAGTGAAATATGTTAGCCAAAAAGGATAATATGATTTGGGCTACATGTCCAGGAATGGGGAGATGAGCATTTTAATATACTCTAACCCAGCCAAACTGTAGAATTTCAGTGTTAGAAGGGGTCTCAGGTCCTCCTGGTCCAACCCAAAACTGAAAACTTCACTGATGGGGACTTCACTACCTTCCAAGGCAGCCCATTCCACTTTATTAAAGTTCTAATTTGAGGATGTTCTTCCTTTATATCAAATCTAAATGGTCCTCTTTGTAACTTCCACCCACTATTCCTAGTTCTGATCTTTGGGGACAAACAGAAAGAATCTAACCCCTCTTCCATAGAATATCCTTTCAAATACCTAAAGACAAGTATCCATCATGTCTTGCCCTTAGTCTTCTTCTCCATCTTAAGTCTTCAAGCCCTTCAACAAGTCCTAACACTGGAAGCCCTTCACCAATCAGATAGCCCTCCTTCTGGATATTCTTCAGCTCAACACTGTCTGTCCTAAACTGTGGTGCCCAAATCTGAACACAATCCTCCAGAAGTGGTCTGACCAGGGCAGAGTGGAGCTGTACTCTCACCACTTTATTCCTATGAACTATGCCTTTTTTAATCACGAACAAAACCTGCATTCATTTTGGAGGCTCAAACCGAACTTGTAGTTCACAAAAATATCCAGACCTTTTTCAGACTAACTGTTGTTGTTCAACCACAACTCTTGTGCCCATTTAAGGTCACCCTGGAACCCAAGTGTAGAAAGTTTACCCCCATTTAACTATTTGAGGGTTCAGAACTATGTGTGTGTGTGAAGAAATAGACATGCAGAGGCAGAGAAAGAGAGAATGAGTACTAGTGGAACATTTTGGGAAAAATACTGATAAGCTAGAAACCATGAAATGGTTTTGAGATAATGCCATGTGAGGAGGAGCTGAAGGAACTGGGGATGGTTAGTCTGGAGAAGATTTAGAGGTACATGACACCTTTCCTGCAGTATCTGAAGGACTGTCACTTGGAGGATGAATTAAACTTCTGCTTGGCCCCAGAAAGCAGGACTAGGAACAATGCACATAAGCTGCAATAAGGTAAATTCAGGCTAAACAATTAGAGCTGTCCTAAAGCAGAATGGACTTTCTCAGGAAGCAGTGGTTTCTCTTTCACCACAGGTCTGTGTTTTGTTGTAAAGGGAATTCTCTGTCAGATCCAGGTGTACTGATGACCTAAGGTCCCCTTCCAATTCAGTTTCTATGACATTGTGTAAAAAAACCCCATTATATATGACCTCAAATTTTAAACCCCCAAAATCCTATAATTAAAAGCACAGCAACACTAGCAAACATTATTTCCAAGTCCATGAGCCCAGGCCAATGTACGAGATTCAGAATTTGGATAAGAAATTATCAGGTCTGATTTCCAAAACTCAGTCCTAATCCAGTGAACAAGGAAACCATTTTATATACCTTTTCATAAGTAATAATATCACTAACACTTTGTAACATTAATGTAGGGCAAGGGACTTATTTTATATATGTTTCCTATCTATATGATGGAGACTAACACTAAGGGCTGCAAACAAATGGGTAAATGTATGTTCTATGAATTAATAAATGGCACTTCAAAGGTTTTCGAACACTCTTCTTCCAAGCCTTAAGAAAACAACTGTGTGGGAGGGGTGGCATAAATGTGAACATCTGTACTTTACAGAATAAAAATACTGTAGTTAAAAGGGTAAGTAACATGTCCCCGCTCACATTCACCTCAAACATGTCAAATCTTGCCCCTGACACCTGGCAAATGGTAAGTGCTTAATAAATGCTTGTGGACTTGACATTGATGCTTATTCTCCCTTTTGACCCTGGACATGCAGCAATGAACCTCCCTGGCCCTTAGCTTGTCCAACTGTAAAATGGGAAGTGGGGACTGCACCTAGATAGTTTCTGAGGTCCCTTCTAGGTCCTGATCTATTATCTTATTACAATAATCATAGCTAATATTTACACGGCACTTAAAAGATGCCAGGCTAGGCTAAGCGCTTTACAATCATCTTATTTGATCCCCACAACAACTCTGGCAGGCAGGTGCTATTATTATCCCCATTTCACAGATGAGCAAACTAAAGTACTAAAGGTTAAGTGACCTTCCCAGGGTCACGCAGCTAGTCAATGTCTGCAATAGAATTTGTTCTCAGGTCTCCCTGACTCCAGGCCTGGTGCTCCAGGTATTGTACCCCTTGCTACCCCAGATAAGGAATTATCTGCTTTACGAGGATACAAACAACCCCTGCCCTCGAGGAGCTCCCCTTCTACTGGGAAGGCATCAGAGCTGGGGCCCAGTACACCATGGTCCTGGGACCCCCAAAGCCAGTCCGGTTGGTACCTGGACAGCCTGGCCCTCTGGCACGGGGCACCAATGCCCACGGGCTCGGGGTTTATGGAATGTTTGTTATTAAAAGAACAGCGTCCTTCCTCCTTGGAACCCACAAACCCTAGCTAAGAAATGGGGGCACCAGGAAACATACTGCTTCTCAATGGGTTGGGGAAAGGCCGAAGGGAAGGACTGGAAATTAAAAACTAATAGGGGCAGCTAGGTGACACAGTGAATAGGGCACCGACCTCAGACACTTAACATTAGCCGTGTGACCTTGGGCAAGTCACTTAACCCCAACTGACCTGCCCTCCCCCCTCCAAAAAGCAAAAAAAAAAAATTTGCTGTTAAAATAGTATAATTACTTTTAAAAATACAGGCCACGCCGGTGCGACGTATCTGGATGGTTTAACCCAATACTGAACCGCATCCAAAGAGCCCCTACAGCCCCGAGAGACAGTGACGACCCGCATGAAAATGCCCCTTTTACAGATGAGGAAATTGAGTCCAGTTAAAGTGAAACGCCTCGTTCCCACGAGGACTGCGCTTAGCACTATGGCTGGCACACAGTGGGCGTTTAATAAATGCTCACTGAAGGATTGGTCTTCGAGGAGCAAAAGACGAAAGTAAGGGTCTCGCTCAATGTCATTCGAAAGGAGCTTTCCTCGGCGTGGCCCCTTTAAGCAGAGGGAGGGGGCGACGAAGGGCAGCGCCCTCCCCCCCACCCCCCACCCCGGCCCCCGCGCGCGGCTACCAGGAGCCCAGGGGGAGGAGGAATTCGTCCAGAGCTCGTTCGCCCGACTGCCACCGGCTTGAACCCCAGAATGCCACTGACCTGGTGCAGGTGGTGGAAATAAGAGGTCCCCGCAGCGCCCTCCTCTCGGGGGTCACTGCTACCGGAGGCAAGAGCAAAGAGCCGAACCCCCAGCAACTAGTGTAAGGCCCTCCGGGAAATCCGGCTTGCGACTCCAGTGGCTCTGCGCATGCGCTACGTGTTCTACGTCACGCGCAAGGAGGCGAGCGAAGGCGCGACGCTCACGTTCTCCAGGAGCAAAGATGGCTGCTTGGGTGGTCACATAACTGCTTGTTACACAGTACCTTTCTCCTTTGGGAAAGAACGGCTTACACGGTTCTGCTGGCGATCTACCAGATTGTTACACGTCTGGGAGAACCTCTGAAGAGAATTTCCTAAACCAGCGTAATTAACGTGTATATATATATATATATAAAGATTTGTCATACACAAATATTCTTTCTTGTTGTTCACTTGCGTTTGACCTCATTTGGGGTTTTCTTGGCAAAGATACTGAAGTGGTTTTCCTGAACAACAATCATACAGATAAAATTATTACTAAGGACCATCATTATTATTATTATACATAAGCAAGTCCTTTTTATGTGTGCGAGCATATTACAGATGAAGCCCAGTCCAAACTTCTTTTAAATTCGGGATCATATTCCAAAAAAGCAGGTGCTTCCCTTACAAATTGGAGCTCTACGTCCTCTAGAAATGGGACTGCATTTGCATACAGATTTTATATATCTTTTGTACATATGAGAGCTTATGTTCCTAGACCTTTTAAATACTGTATATGACTATTAAACACAGGGCACAATGTGTTAAGTATAAATTCACTAAAATGACACGCTGGGAGGGTCAAAATGTATAATCATCAAAGGTAAGACTTGTTGAAATGTTCTCGATTTCAACAAGATGTAGATGCAACGCCTGGGTAAAAAAAAAAAAAACATTAATAATCCAATAAATTAAAAGGATTAAAACAATTCCTCCAATGTATTGAGTGGGTCTGTTATGGAAGATTTACATAAAGGCAGGTACAAGAATTGCCCTCAATGCTGTTTTGGAGGGGTCAAGATTTTCTCATGTACGAAATGAGGAGTTTGGATTAGATGATATCTAATTTTGATTAGATTGATTCCTTCTCTAAATGTATGATTCCAGGATCTGTACTGGTAAAGGGGTGCCCCTCACCAATGCTATAACATATGTATCCAAGCAGGATTGTAGAATCATAGATTTTAAGTTAGAAGGAACCTCAAATGACATTTAGTCCAATCCCCTTATTTTACGGATAAGAATGCTAAGACCAAGTGAGTTACATGACATCCATGACAGTTCAGTCATTTTTTAGTTATGTCTGACTCTGTCCCCATTTGGGGTTTTCTTGGCAAAAATACTTGAGTGACTTGCCATTTCTTTCTCCAGTTAATTTTACAGATGAGGAAAATGAGGTAAACAGGGTTAATTGACGTGCCCAGGTCACACAGCTTGTAAGTGTCTGAAGTCAGATTGGAACTCAGAAAGATGAGACTTCAGGTCCCAGCAACCTATCCACTTCAAAACCTGGTTGTCTGATGTCACATACTCAATTACATGTGCTCTTTCAATTGAACCATCAAACATCCAATTATAGAACTGCTATATATCTGACTCAGGAAGATCTGCAGCTAGGGCAAAATGGCAGGGCATTGTCCTAAATGCCAACTTGGAATATAGTCAGGCATGCTTCCTTCTTGTTGTGGTACATATATTGACATCCCTGGACCTCACAGATCTCTGCCAGTTCAAAGCCCTGTGGGGAATGTGAATTCTAGGAGAGGAAGAGGGAGTGGGGTTGCCCATAGGTGGAAGTCAGGGAAGAAAGAGATAAGGCTACATGATAGTCATTGTCACTTCCAGGGTATACCTCCTTCCCTTCTGCCCTGTCCAACCTCCCCAAGAACATAGGACAGACACACTGGAGAGGATATTCATCCTGTTCCTCAACTGAATTTTTCCCAGGGACAGAGATTTCTAATTATGGCTTTACTGACAGTAACAAGCAAAATAAGCAAAATGTCAATTGTTATGAAAATATTAGCCCTTATAAAGAAAAAAAAAGTCCATTTCACTTTAAAGTTACTACTAAAAATAATTAACATTCATTTTGTTGCAATTGATTTTCAAATTTTAAAACTTCAAATAAGCTTTATTTTATGTTTATGACACTCCCAGATGAATATTTTATTTATTGTGTTGTATTTATTTTTCTGCTATCATACTTCCTTGGTAAACTATAGAAATATTTACTAGATAGTTACAGATTACATCGTTACACATAGAAATCATAGTCACTAACCTGACAAAATGGAAAAGAGAGATGAGGGTAAAATCTTGATGTGTTTACCTATTGTTTTTAACATACATATTCATCTTAACCCTAAGTAAATTCCAATATTGGAGATGTAGAAGAAAACTCAGGACTCATCATTAGCATTAAGCTATCATGAAGACATCATGTATATCTTTTCTTTATTTATGAGTTTGTATAACTATACAAAGGAGAAATATATTTAAGTTAGAGAATTACCTATTATGTTGTTGAGTGACACAGTAATAAATTTTCTGATGATAGTTACCAGACAAATCTTAAAGTTCCACATTTAATTTTCATCATTGCCAAGAATACTTATTCATTTAGGAAAAAATCTTAAAGGAAAACAATGTTTCTTCCAAGCACTTCAAAACAACAGGTGCATGTCTACCTAGATGACCAGAAAAGAGAATGTTGACTTTTGTATACATAATAATTTATTAATATTAGATTTAGATGGTGACAGATATATAGGACATAATTCATTGATTGTTGAAATAAAGTCTATAGCAAGACAGGGGGGGAAATAGGTGTGAACTCTACTTCTGAATGAATCAGTGAGGCATATAAAAGTTAGCAAAATGACAGATCCCTTTTCAGATATGACCAAAGCCAGAGTCAATTTCTCATGCATTGCAAAGCAGCTTTCTTTGTTCTATAAATTTCTTGTTTACCATTTTAGCCACAATATTCAAATGTCAAATAACAAATAGATATCTTAAAGAAAACTCATGAATTATCATCAAAATTACAATATTTTCTTTATAAATAATTAATGGAAATAGAACAATTTGAAATAATCCAAAAACAAATGCAAATAAACCTAAAAGAATCCCTTTTAGTGACGGGTACTAAATGTATTTCATCCCATGGACTTCATTTTGCTTTATCTTTTTTCTTTTTTTTCTTACCTCTTTTTTTTTTTTAAACCTACTAGGCCTCTTTATGGAGAAGTGATATAAACACTGTAGGATCAGCAGCCTTTACTATTTCCCAGAATAAAATTGTTACTCATTCAGAATAAACACATAAATAACTATTTTTAAGACTAAAACCTTAATGTCAAATAAAATTATAAAATACATTCTCCAACAACTTTTGTTTAGGTTCAGCTAAATGAAAAATAAAATAGAAGTTGTATACAAGGTAAAATGTTTCTCTCTATATACTATTAGTGTTAATTTCATTCACTCTTTTCCAAAACTAGCCTATTTTCTTACTGATTGTAAATGAATAGATTCATTACTTCTTACAATCTTTCTGAACTGTTTCTTCATTTATCAAGTAGATTTTAAACTTCTCAATAAAGATGATACAAATTTATATCCATAAATAAAACAAAGAATATACAAACTATTTTATTCTCTATTTTTATTCAAGTCCCTGGTTCCTGAAATCCATTTCTTCCTCTCCTCTGTTTCTGAATTCTTCCTTCAAAGCTACCTTTACTCAATGAAGTCTTCTCTGATTGCCCAATTATTTTTTACATACTTTATTCATCCTTCTCTCTTCCTTCCTTCCCACAAACTGAAATCTCATTAAGGGCAGGGTCAGTTTCTTTGGATTCTTTGAATTCCCAGCTCATAACATAATGTGTTATACATAGTAAGCATATAATATGTGTTGAATACAATACTAAAGGAATACTTTCAATCATATACTTGTAAGTTTAATTATTACAGTCACATCTTTATTCTCAAGAATTCCTCTTGCTAAAACTTAACAAAGAAAACTTTAAACATTTAGCACATATAATAAACTCCAAGAATCAGTCATTACAGTAATCCATAGACATATATGAAGCCATGTATGAATTTAAGGGAAGGGAATGATCTGATGTCAGGCTAAACATTGGGCCAAAATGTGTACTCAGGGATCACTACACCATCCCTCCCAGTGTTTATGGGCTTATTCTATTGTTAATTTTCTCCAAGTTATAGGACATCTAATGAGTATGCTCTGAAATTTGTTCAGAAATTATCAAAAATGGAAAACTTTCTATTTGACTTGAGCTCCCATTTTTCTCCCATAGTTTAGCTTTCTTTCTTAATCTCATACTCCCCTCAACAAAATCACTCTTAATGGCCATGCAAAGTCCCTTGGATAGAGTGAAGTCATTAAATATTTTAACTTAGACAAGTAAATCTTACAACTCTTTTAAAAATATCTTTTAAAAACTTTTAATTTGCTGTACATCCTCCTTTTGAAGTAATCATTTTTTAAAACTTGATTTGTCATTGAGTTCACAAGATTTTGGCACACATTCTTTAATTCTTCACCATGAAAACACATTTTTATCCCATTGATTTTTAAGCATACCTTTGATAATCCATTTTTATAAGTCTCTACTTTATTCCAGTCCATAGATTTGAATGGATTTTAAATCAGACAAGGTCCTGCGCTACTGAGGCATGTGTATTTTCCATCTCTTGGATAAATTTCTTAAATTTTTGTGATTTGTGACATGGTACAAAGTCATATTGTGATACAGTATTTCAGTTTAGGAATTTCTGCAATTCCATAACAATTCTGCTTCTCAGTATATCAGCATATTTATTAGAGTCGATGATTTCCTAAATGGAAACAAAACTTTCATCCCTAGTGGAAATACAATGTCCCCAGAACAGTTTGGGGATGCATGTTTTGTAGTCTGATGACGATCCTAGATATTACAAACTTATTGGTTCTCTTCTGATAATGGTTTTAGTAAAACCATAGTCTGAGTAAAAACATGTTTTATCAGTAAATATTATCTTCTTTCCATTTTTCAGTACGCCAGTCGTTACACTCTTGTACAAATGACAAAGAATTTGCTTGTTCTTAGCAGCAATTAGCAGGATTTCGCCCCTTTTCTTCTTGCTATTCATCAACTCCAAGAAGTCATATTATAGAGTAATCAATAACAACTTCAGCTGCCAAGTACCTCTGAAAACCTTTACTTAATTTCTGAGGATTAACTAGATTGTAGCAATAGTTTGTAAGTGTTTTTTAAAAATGTGTTTGTTTTCGATTATGCTTTCTGTTGTACTTTTTTTAAAAGCTGATCCTGGTTCGTAACAGACTTTAATGGCCCTTGAAATGTGTGACTTCACCATATTAACAGTCAGTCATTGTAATATCTCTAACAGTGATTGCTTATTTCCTTGAATTCATTCTTAAAAACCACAGAATTATAAACATAACAAATGGAACAATGAAGCACTGGTACATGATATGAAATCCAGTGCTCAACTTTCAGAAAACTAACTAAAGGTAAAGAAATCCAGTCTCATCTTAATCCAGTCTCGTCTGATAAAGGTTAAACATTCAGAGTTGGTCTGGTGAAAGTAAAAATCACATGTATTTCACTGCTGTCAAAAAATGAAACTATGTTGAAATATTATTTCTCCCAAATAATTCACATACCATTTTAGTTTTATTAATGATGTCAAACAGAATAGATAATGCAGTAAAATATTAAAAGGAACAAAGCTTCCTTGTTTCTTAAAACAATTGCAGCTAGGGTTGAATTTTCCTTTCTTCCCAGCCAGTCCTAGTTGGAAACAGGAAAAGAGACTGAGATTTAAACCCCAAATAGAACTTTTCCTAGAACTGGTGTCTTAGGAAAGAAGAGGAGGAAAAAAAAAGCTGTGAATTGGACACTGCTACAACTAACCTAAACAACCCTGGTTCTGGAAGCTAGCTGAGCAGCAGCATGGAACTGGACTCTTGCCTTTTCCTTTCTCTGGATGTGAGAGTTGTTGCTGAGTGGAAGTTCTCTCCAAGGACACCAAGACAGGAAAGTACCTGAATTCTCCTGTACCCACTATGTACACTTTAGCACAGCCAGTCTCTTTGACTGGGAAGATGTTCTAAAGTCTCTACGGTAAGTTACATATGGTAAGTGAGGGTCAGAGGGAGGCAGGCAGGGTGTAGTTGCAACCAGAGAGAGTAACGTGTATAAGCCAAATCCCATTTCTATGATATTCAAAAAAGTCCATATTCTTTTGTGGTTCTACAATTTGGTTGCAATGAATTTTACATATGGATCTGGTTTTGCTCAAAAATCTTCAGTGTCTTTGTATTGCTCAGACACCTTTGCCTGGCATTTGGGGCCTTCCAACCCTGTCCTTCTGACGTTATCTAAAATTATACCTCTCCATTGTCAAAATATTCTACTATTCCCTAAACATGCCTTGTGCTTCCCAATTTCTCTGGCTTTATATATACATATATATATGATTTTTTTTTTTGTCCAAAATGTCCCCTACCTTCCTTTGTCTGTTGAACTCCTTTTTATCCACCCTGGTCCAACTCAAAAGTCACTTCCTCCCTAAAACTTTCTTCTTGTCTATCAGAAACAACCCTCTCCCTTAGACATTACATGCATTTCCTGTAGTCTCCTCACCATAGCCCCACTCTCTTACCATCTCCGTTCCACCTCAAATTTAGGGGGACCATATAGGGTCCCTTTGCCCTGCCTGACCAGGGAACCAAGTCTCACATCATTTCCAACAGTCTCTACTTCTTCCATTCTTCTGGCTCTCCCTTAAGATATCATCTTCACCCCATTATAATGTAAACTCTAGCACAGAGAAGCAACTCCCTAAGACTAAAAACTGCTTAACAGTTATAGCTCTGCATTGGTAGAGGGAGTTTGCTCACTAGGGAGTTCTCTACAAAGAATCACAGATCTAGAACCCCTTCCCCCAAATATAGGCATCTCATGGGCATTATCTCACTCAAAGTGAGAACCTGAAAAGACCTTAGTCTAAAAGTCCTGATGAATATCTGGTCACTGGATCCAGATGGCTCTGGAGGAGAAGGTGAGGTTGGTGACCTTGTACAGCCCTCCCTCACTCAAATCAAAGTCAACTGCAAGTCATGTCATCATTTCCCTGATGTCCTGGTCCTCTTCCAGAATGAAGAACAAACACAATCTCATATAATTATGTTTCTCTTTTGTCTCCCTCCTAGATTTTAAGTTCCATGAAGTCAAGGACCATCCTTTATCTAAAGTTATTTCGTCCCTAGCATGTAGCAGTGCCATTCATATAATAAACAATTACTAAATATTTCTTGAATATATATATATATATACATATATGTATATATTAATTAAGTCATCAGACAGGGCTAAGGCAAGGTTTTTCTTGTAGCTTGTAGAATACAAATTATCCTCATTTGACAGCTATAGAACAAAGAAGTAATTTGTTTTTGCTCAAAGTCATGTAGCTATTTAAAGACAGAGCTGGAACTACAACAAAGACCTCCTGACTTTCAGTTCTATGTTCTTTCAATTTAATTCAACTAAGTTCAATTCCAAACACAGTATATGCTCATCACTGGGATAAGAGCTGCTGGGAATTCAGAAGAAGAACCTATAAAAATTGGCTCCTTTGTTCAGAATTTTCCTTTTCATCACAGAGACAACACATACAAAACATAAAATAGCTAATAATATGAACAATGTATAGTTTCATGCCAAATGGAGTAGTAAAGATAAAAAATATGGGAGTTGTTTTACACAATTCCAATACACTTACTATATGAAAGGATATAGGTACTAGACCCATGATTTCCCTGGTATAGGGAACTTCCTGGTAAGGAAACGTCCTCTTCCAATGCAATTTATAATGTTGTTTTGTGCAGTGGGAGGTTAGGTGAATTGCCTAGAGTTACACAATCAGTATGTTTCATGGCAAAACTGGAATCCAAGATCCTCCAGGGGAATTTTTCATTTACTATATCATGCTGCTTCTCAGTACCATACCTTGACACCATCTCCCCTGACACCCTCACGGGAACTACCTGGCCTTGGGAGTAGCAATGTTTTCAGCACAGTGACCTCAGACATCATTCTGGGAAGCAACCTCAAAGGTCTTGTAGCCTTGCTCCTCCAGATGCTATAGCCATAGCTACTAAAGACCCAGAAAAGAAAGTCTTTTGGGCTAAAGTCTTGGGCACTGTTGCATAGTTCAAAATAAAAAAAACTGATAGAATTTTATATATAGTGGAAATGATACTAAAGAAGAGGCATTACCATCTGCTTTGCCATTTGTCAGTGCGATAAACATTTATTAAGAGCCTACTGCATACCTACTGCATACTTTGTAAGCACTGGGCTTACAAACAAAGGCAAAAGTCAGGAGTGCCTAGTTGTCTTTTGTTTTCGAAGAAGACCAATGAAATCACTGGGTGATTGATGCCTTGACTCCATGAATTGGATTTAATTGAGGTAGAATTGCACAAAGTCATCAGCCTTACTCTCTCTTCCAGAGTCATCAAAGTCCAGTGGTCAGACAAAAGTCAGGACAGCTGGCTTTTGCCCAGGATGCCACGGATGACCTTGGTATCTTTGATGTCTGACCAAGCTTTAAGTGTGCCACAGGGCCTGCTTCAGCCACCTTCATGGTCACTGGAACAAATTGCTTTTACCCAGCCATTTCTCAGGGGAAGTCTTCACTTGGTTGACCCTTAACCTAGTTTGGCCCGTCTTTGAGATAATATTACTGGAATATGGCTGCTGTACATGCTACAGCTTCTTGAAGCCACAGGTGAGAGTTGGGTGACTCCAAAAGAGGATGAGCAGCCCTGAAAAGGGAAAACCCTTATACCGGAAGTGCTAGTCCTCCCTGAACAACCCATAAACCCCTGAAGAGCTCACAATCTTAAACAATGTATCAGAGGTAAACCATAAATACAATCCCATGTTACTCAGTTACCCCGACATATATTTACAGAACTAAAAATATCCTCAGGGTACTTCCTGTTGTTACTCCCCTCTGCCAATCTCTGACCCTTGTGGATCACTGTTCTTACTAGTCATCTCACCCACCCACCCCAAATCGGGTTTCTAAAGTAGCTGAAGAAGCAGTCTATCTGTTATTTTGGCTTTATGTCAAAACTCCTATCTTGGTGGAGTGCTGCCTCATCAATTTGAATGACCTGGGGTTTCCCTACACAGGAGATTGACTAATATCTCAGTTTCCCTAAATTGATCCAGTCCATCTCCACAAGAAAATTTTAATTCCAATCCTTCCTTTTCTCCTTCCTCCTATATTCTATCTCCTCTCATACCTATTCTTAAGGCTTTTTTTTTTTTTTGGTCAGGTTGTTCTGTCCTGCTCCTCCCCTCTAGACCAATTCACCCTTTCTTATCTTCACTAAAACTGCTTCCACTGAAAGTTTCCTTCTCACAACTCCACCTGCCCATTTTCAAGGCTCTCTCCTCACGAGTCATTAGAACTGGGGGAGGGAGAGGATGGAGCTGGGGGTGGGGTGGGGGTGGAGTAGTTGAGATTCACAGGAACACTTCAGGAAAGCAGCTGTGTGACTTAAGACCGAAGCGCTTCGCTCCTGGATCCCTACTTAACGAAAGCTCCCGTTTACGTCCCATCTTATCCATTTTCACTTCAGCACTGAGAGCACCTCTCAATCCAAATCTGTCCCGAAAGTGACCCGTGTTACGGTGTTAACTGGGGAAAAATGCGTCCCCCAAACCCAGGAGGTAGCATGCATGGTGCAGGGGCTGAGGCTGCTCACTGCACCGCCCCAAAGCTCAGACTAGGAGAAGGTAAGAGGTTTAACCAAGCGGTGACCACTGGAAGAGCTGCGCGGGACACGAAAGGGAGCAGCTTTAGGAGTTAGAATTTGGGACCCGGCCGGGAGCATTTAAATCCCTTTACTTTCAGGGGCCCATCAAAGCGGGGAAGGGAGGCTGGAGTGGATGACGTAAAAGTTCTCTTCCAATTTTTAAAGCGACTGCCACTTAGAAGAGAGATGAGCCCGTCTGCCCTGCTGCAAGGCCGGGCGGCACGACCTGGCCCAGTGAGGCCCAGAGACCTTGGAGCAGTTGTCAGCAACCTCGCACAGGAGCCTTGGAAAGTCTGACATGCGCAGACGCTCAGGGCCGCCGGGACGCGCAGGACCACCGTGCACATGCGCCTTTAGAGTCAGCCATGGGGCAGAAGCAGCAGCTGGCTCTCCATCGAGGTTCCAGAAACAAAGATGGCTGTTGGGCTGGCCTTCTTTTACATTGACTCCCTAAATTTTACTCGTGAGGAACAGAAATCTGTTAGAGGTTAAATGACTTGCTCAAGGTCACATAATAAGTGTCAGGGCTGGGATTTCAATCTATGCCCAATTTCAGTGCTCTTTGCACTCCCTCCCCCAGGAATGGGGCTGTACTTATCCTTAGGTATCAGCAAGCATCTGTCCCTCATTCTGCTAGGGGCTTGGTGTGCAAATGCAGGCAACCTTATCTTCCTCACCTCCCACTGCTAGTGCCTACAGTTAACTACCGTACATTTATTTGTATTTATCCTTTTGCAACTTCTGCATCTATATGTGCATATGAGAATGCTGGCCTTGGACCCAGGAAGCTCTGAGTTTAAATCCTCAGGTACTTAGTAGCTGTGTACTCCTGATCATGTCATTTAACCTCTCTCAGCCTCAGTTTACTTATATGTAAAATGATAACATCTGCTTCATAGGAGTTGTGAAGCTCCAAAGAGATGATGGCGCTTTGCTATTTCTTCTGCTTTGTATTTGTTTGTCTGAAATAGGTGAGCAAATAGTGATCCTGGGATGGACTTTTTCAGCCTTTAAGAGCGTTCTGGGTCCCTTGGTTGGAGCTGACTGGCAGCAGGAGGAGTTTCTGCATTTGAGAGGATTGGTGCTTGGGAAAGGAGCTCAAACCCTCACCAGGCTTCCCAGAAGATGCATTTGGAGAGAATTGTTTAGATAAAACAGAGCAAAGGTGAAATGTGAAATGCAAATTCAGCAGTGAGGAAACATTCATTATGTTTTCATGGTTTTTAATCTTAATTTTCCAGGAGAATGTACCAGTAGTCATAAGTTACTGGATCCTGTTTTAAGTCTTTTTTTGTATACTTGTTTTGAGAGCCATATGTTTAGCATTTCTTTTGTGTGGAAGAAATAAATAGCTAAACTATACTTGAATTACATAATACACTGAGTACCTTTCTATTTCTCCCCACATTAGGGACACCCTTGTCAAATGCCAGTACTAAGCTTTAGTTATTTTTATCTCCTGGAGCACTAGGGTGAGGGCTAGAGAATGAAAGGAAAAGGAATCCATCCTTCTTTTAGGTGGTTAGCCTCTCCTGATGCTAAACCCAGTCTGCATGCATTCGGTTCAGAGAAGAGAGGCCCCTTATTTGACAGGGAGGGTACCAATGCCTTCATTTTATAAAGTATAGAAAACAGGACTTTTTATCTCACTCCACCTTGTATCTGCTGGTCTGCCTGATTTCAACTCCATTGACCAAGATGGCCCCTGATATACCTCACTTTCCTGCCTCCTTTTGTGTTTTCTCCTGATGGGGGAGGGGGAGGGGTTTTGGGTGGTGCCATGGTTGCTTTGAATGAATATGGGGTGATCTCCATATAAGGCCATGGGGGTGATCACCATATAAGGCCATAAATGTAAAACTGCGATGTGATTGGCTCGGATTCGCTATATATTTTCTTGTGTGAGAGGGCGCTCTCTCTCTCTCTCCGCCATGTAACTGTTGAAGAATAAACCACCCCGCTTCACTCCTCCGCCTTCTGTCTGGTGTTTTTCCCCGTGAGGGGCCGGTGACGACCGAAGACCCGGGATGGGTAAGTGAGAGGGCCGTGGGGCTAGTCGTCTAGATCTGTTGTGAGGGCAAACGCCCGCAACATTCTCCATCATCACCCCCCCCCTCCCCATTAGATTGTAAGCTCCCTGAGGGCAGGAAAAGTCTTTTATTAATTATGTCCTCTTTTCTTAGCACAATGTCTTGGCACATAGTTGGTGCTTAATAAATGTTTATTGGATTAGACATAGAAACGTACATATTTCTACTTCCTATAAGAATGTAAGCTCTTTGAAAGCAAGGACTCCTTCATTTTTGCTTTTGTGCTTAGGAATATCATTTTGGCAGAATGTGTCTTCCTTCCTTCCTTCTTTACTTGAGAATAGATGGAGGAGGGAAGAGACTTGGGAGAGGAAAGACATTGGAGGTAAGGAAATCAATCAGGAGACTATTACAATAGTTCAGGTGATAAGGGCCTGAACCAGTGTGGTTGTGGTTTAGTAGAGAGAAGGCGATGGGTGTAAGAGATACTGAGAAGGTAGAATCAACAAGGCTTGGCAACTCTCTTAGTTTTGTCTCATAAGAGAGCAGTGATGATCCCAGTTCTAGGGATCATAAAACCATGGTCTACTATGAAACAGTTGTGTGTGGGGGTAAGTTACCTAAACTCTCTGGTTTCCAATCAGTCAATAAATCCACAAACGTTCATTAAGTACCAAGTACTGTGCTAGCTGCTGGGTATACAAAGACAATATCTTGTATTTATTTGGTATATTTATGCTGAATTTAACACCAAATGAATACAACATTTCTATAGTTAAGGAAACAGCAGAAAAAGTATACGTGAATCCATGATTCTCCATTATTTATATTATATAACTTCATTATAGATATTGTTTTGGGGGGAGGGGAGAGACCATCATCATCCCATGCTGAAGCCATTGACCATATACCTCAGGTTGAAGTGAATCCCTCTCCCAGTGAACTGAAGAAGAGGTTTTGAATGCAGTTAGGCTCCTATCATGTGGCAAAATTCCTGGTGTTGATTCTATTCAAGCTGAGATTTACAAGGCAGGAGATCCACTCTTCTTACAAAAGCTGACTGAAATCTTCTAGTTTATATGGTATAAGGAGGTTATTCCCCAGAAGTCCAAGGATTGCCTTCACTGTCCATCTCTATAAAGGAAAGGGAAATAGGTTGTGCTGTGACAGGGAAGTTTCTTTCTTAGTCATTGCTAACAGGATTCTTAAGAGTGCTCCTTAAGAGGACTTTCACTGGGAAGATGGTCATATACACAAGAGCCAGTGTGGATTCAGAAAGAGTCAATGAACAGTCAATATTTTGTTTGCTTCCCGACAGCTCCAGGAGAAATGCCAGGAGCAGAACAGAAGTCTGCACATAATGTTTGTTGATCTGACCAAGGCCTTTGATAGTCTCAGTCCTGAGGGCTTGTGGAAGAACATGGCAAAATTTGGTTGTTTGGAGAAGTTTATCAGTAATCTATTCCAGTTCCATGATAGCAGGCGAAAACAGGTTCTGTTCTCACAATTTCCCAGTCACCAATGGAGTGAAGTAGGGCTGTGTGCTTACTCCCATGCTTTTTAGCATGGGGTTCCAGTGATATTGTCAGATGCCTTCAATGAGGATGAAAACAGCATCAAGGTCAGCTACCACACTGATGGTAAATTATTGAATTTGAAAAGGTTACAAGCCAAGACTAAAGTTGGTGCTCAACCTTTTGTTCACAGATGATTATGCACTCAATGCAGCCTCTGAGGCTGAGATGTAACAGAGTATGGATTGGTTCTCTACCATTTGTTCTCATTTTGGCCTGACAATCAATACCAAGAAAGCAGAGGTTCTCCACCAGCCAGCACCAAACATGTAGAACTATTGATTACAGCAAATGGAGAAATTTTGAATGCTGTGGATAAGTTCACTTACCTTACCTGTATCCTTTCCAGATGATGAGGTTGACACACACATTGCCAGAGCTAGCTCCATGTTTGGAAGGCTCCAAAGGAAAGTGTGGGAAAGAAGAGGTATTAGACTGCCTACCAAACTGAAGGTCTACAGAGCGATTGTGCTGACCTCATTGCTGTATACCTGTGAAACCTGGACAGTATACCAGCACCATGCCGGGCAACTGGATCACTTCCATTTGAATTATCTTAGGAAGATTCTGAAGATCAGCTGGCAAGATAAGGAACCAGACACTGAGGTCCTTTCTCAAGTTGAGCTGCCAAACATTCCTCTCTACTGTAGAGTGCAACTCCCATAGGGATAGTCTGGCTAAGTTGTTTGAATGGCAAATGAATGCCTAAAAGACTATTTTTTGGGGAACTCACACAAAGTAAACACTCACAGAGAGGTTAGAAGAAGCCATACAAGAACACTCTTGGGTATCTAAAGAACTTTGGAATCAGTTATGAGACATGGGAGACGCTGGCTCAGGACCACCCAGCATGGTGCGCTTGCATCAGAGAAGGCACTGTGCTCTCTGAGCAAAGCAGAATTGCAGTAGCTCAAAAAAAAATGCAAGATGTGCAAATTTAGAGACATCTCCACTCCAAATATAGACTATTTTTGCCTGACCTGTGATAGAACTTTGTGAGCTAGTATTGGTCTGATCAGCCAGTCAGACACACTGTGCTTTGACCCCAACATAATGATGTCATTTTGGTCCACTTCAAGCAGGAAGGACAACAACTAACATAATACATTTAGCATCTTAGATCCATAGCTGTCCCAATTGTCTGTATTTCCCTTCTGTTTTAGGTACTTTGAAAAAGACTTTTAAAGATGCTCTTATCACCTGTCTTTTGGTCTTACCATCATTTAACCCACTCTCTTCTTAAGGGTCTGCCTACTTCAAGTCTCCATTCATATGCTAAGGTGATATTTCCTAAAACACAGGTACAACTGGCTAACCTCTCCACTTCAAGAAACTCCAGTGGCTCTCTATTGCCTCCAGGACTAAATACAAAATTCTCTGTTTGGCATTCAAAGTCTTTCACATAGGATCTACCTCCCACTCCTTCCAGTCTTTTTTACATTAGTCCCCAACACAAACTCTTCAGTGATATCAGCCTCTGGTTCTTCAACAAACAAGATTCTCTATCTATGGGCGTTTTCTTTGGCTGTCCCCCATGCCTAGAATGTTTTTCCTCCCCATATACACTTCCCCGGCTTCCTTCAAGTTCTAACTAAAATCCCCTTTTTTTTGTATAACAAGCCTTTCTCAACCCTTCTTAATTCTAGTGCCTTCCTTTCAAAATAATTTCCTATTAATTCTGTATGTAGCTTGTTTGTAGGTGAACTCTTCGAGGGAAAAGACTGGACTGTCTTTTGCCTCTTTTTGTATCCTTTAGCACAATGTCTGACTCAGAGAGGCAATTAAACGTTTATTTACCGAACTGACTGATTGGTTCACTAAGAGCTAGGCACTATATTAAGTTTTAGGGATACAAAGAAAGGTAAAAACAAACCCTGCCCCCAAGGAATGTACATTTTAATGTAGGAGACCCCCTCTTACTAACTAGGTAGATACAAGATATATATAATAGATAAAAGTAATCTGAAAAGAAAAAGCACTAGCTGCTGGGGGGGGGGGGAACTTCTGCAGCTGTAGAGAGTGGAATTTAGCTGAGTATTAAAGGAAGCTAGGGAAGTTAAAAGGTGGAGGTGAGGGGGCAGAACATACTTCATCTCTAGTCCATCAACTCTCTGTCAAGAGATAAGAGACTATGAAAACTTGTCAAAAGGTTCATTTATGTTTTGACCTGAAGGCTAAAATGCAGTGGGAAGCAAGGAGGAATGCAAGTGTCAACAATTTCAGACATATATACTCTTTCCTTTGACTTCAATCAAAAGCTTTTTGATTGATTGATTAATTGACTTTGTTACAAAATGCATCTCTGGAGCCCTTTTCCACAACTTTTAGCAATAAGCAGGTGCAAATTAGCAGTCAGTTTGAGTTCACAGAAGGTTAGAGATCTCAAAAAGTTTAGATTTTTTTTAACAGATACAGGGAAATTAGCAAGAGTGGTAGGTTTTTAGGGAAAGATTTGTTTTGGACCTGTTAAGTTTGAGATTTCTATAGGATACCCAGTGGAAAATGTTTAATAGGTGATGTGGGACTGTAATAGGGCTTGAGAGATGTATAAATCTGAGAGTTATTGCATAGAGAAGGCAATTGATTCCATGTGACCTGATGAGCTCACAGAGAGAATGGCTATAGAAGGAAAAGAGAAGTCCCAGACAAAGTTTTGGGAGCAGGGCACATTTAGAAGGAAGGAAATGAATTATTTTCTGACAAAATAGACTGAGGGATGGCCAAACAGGTAGGAGAAAAATGAGAGAATAATACCACAAAAACCCAGTGTGATGAGAGTATCCAGTGTCAATAATGCCAGATGCTTCATAGAGGTCAAGAAAGATGAGGATTGAGTAAAATCCAGTGGATATGAATAAATTAATTGGATGGATGAAAAAAGTATTTATTAAATGCTGAGGAAGCAAACAGAAAAACAGAGATTATCTTTGCTCTCAAAGAGCTCAAATTCTAATGGAGGAAACACCACAACACAGGAGGTTTTAGGTACAAATCAGATGGAAAGGTCCTATGGTGCTTAGATGCAGGAACAAAGCAGAAAGTAATTTATCTTCTTTAATGTCATTTCCACTAATAAAATCCTGTTTATGATATTTAGCCATTTGATCATTTCAAGGATTTAAGTATCAAGGAATTTATTTTCAGGGTCTCCAGTAGCTGTGGTTGCTGAAGACATGGAGGTTCCACCTTTTCACAATGGCAATTAAAAGATCCTTGGTAACTTTGAAGAAAGTAGGTTCAGTTGAGTGATGAGGTAATAAGTCAGAGTGAAAGGTGTTGAAAAGTAACAGTTTTTTCTAAGCAAGTCTGAAGATTAGATTCAGAGAGGGTATGGTTATGTGGGCAATTTACCTGAAAAGATGTGAAACTATGGAATCAAGGACAAAAGCTGGGGAGTGGCCATGATAAGAAGCCCCACCTCTTCTTCATTAGAGGCTGAAGAAAAGAGAAAATGGGAGAACAGGGTATTCACATTACACTTCCTTCTTTTCTCAGTAAAATATGAGATGAAGTATCCTGCGGAGGAGTAAGGAGGTCATGGTAAGGAAGAAATGAAAGAAAAGGGAAAGATTTGGAGTGGTCTTTGTGGTGACTGAGAAACTCAATTTGGAGAGAATAAAAGGATTGCTTTGAGGTGCTAAAGTCTCAGTTAAGAATAGATAGTATATATTTGTGATGAGCCCAGCTTGCAGAATTTTGTGACTTTCTCCAGCACAATTTTAGGTATCATGAATAACAGTTAAGGAATCAAATCCAGGGTTAGGGATTTGCAAGGAATGAGCTAAACAAGACAAGGGATGTGAAGTTAGAAGACAGTATGAAGCTGACCTGGTAAATTGTAGGGTCAAAGGGAAGAAAATGAATAGCTGTAAATGCCTTTGGTGAGCATTTCTTCCCTTTTTATGCCTTCCTTGATATTTATAATCACAAAGTCATCAAATTCTATTACATATTTCAAGGAGTTTTGTAAGATGCTTTTAAATGAAGTCATGGAAGGAAGTTTGATGGAGAAGAACCTTTAATGTAACATTGTGCTCTGTGGAATCAGGAAGCATCCCCTTTACACTTGTGCCCTCACACTACCCCAAGTGCATACATATCCACTAAAAATCATAGTTTATGAGATCCCTCTAAGTTGTTGTTGTTGTTGTTGTTTTTGTCTAGTCAATCCGAGGACATAATTAGTTCAAAGTACAAAGGTTCTTAATGAAATAGTATAATCAGAAAAGCTGTAATAGAACATACTATACTGCCCCCTCCCCAAACTAAAGAAAACAAACTAAAACTAGGGCAAAATACCTACTGTTAATGAGAAGGGTAAAATGCATAGAGATTGTGTAAGAGGGTCATACTTTTGATTCTTGTGGTGTCTACCAGGCATGTAGCCTCAGGTGAGTGTTATCTTGACATCCATATTGGCATGCCTGCTCTACTGCTCTGCTCCTCTCCATTGATCTTAAGGTAACTGGTGGGTATATAATAACCTCAGCTAAGGACTGCCTTGGTTTCCATTGGGTATGACTCTCTTCTATTAAGCTCTGAACTCATCTCTTCAGGGTCACCCAAATCATTTCAGCTCCAGTCTGGTAGGATGTGATGGCTACAACCACTTTCTAATAAGGGCAGGTCTTTATTTAATGCTATGTATTTCCATCTTAGTTTGTTTTTTCTAATTTGGAAACTTTTTTTGTTTGTTAAGTTGCTCATCTGACTATACAGAGACAAGCTCATTCAGAAATGACCACTATATTAGTAGTTATTAGAAAATAGCCTAAGGGAGTCAAGATGGCAGAGTAGAAGCAGGAACTCCTCACTGCTCTGGCTTCCACCTTCCCCAATCCATGTAAAAAGGGGATCCTAAACAAACTTTGGAGCTGCAGAACCCAAAAAAAGACACAGAGACACTAACCTCCTGCTGAGGACAGCCCAGCAGGCAGGAATCCGCCAGCACAGTCCTCTGGGAGCACAGCCCAGTGCTCTGGAAGCCCAGCCTGGGCCCACCCAAGGCATTAGCCCCAGGGCGGGCCTGACCAGCCACCAGCCAGAGGGACTCTAGATCAGCAGCAGCTGTGGCCTTTTCCAGATTTATCAACACATAGATGCAAAGGACAAAGTGAGAGGTCAGTGCACTCTGGACTTTGGGACCCAGTAAGTGGAAGTGCATGGCTTTTGCCCCCAGGATGAGAAGCCACTGAGATGCAGGCACAGCCAGCCAGCACCACATGGCTGCTTCAGCTCCTGGCCTGCAGAGTTTAGGGGGACCAAACACCAGTCTGAGGGGTAATCGCTCTTGCTTTTACCTTCTTGGATCTGGACTACAGTCTAGAGTGGAGGTCCTGGGGTGTGTGTCCACTTGCCAGAGCATGTGGAGACCTCAGAGAGGGCACCCATCTAATACTTCCAGCAGCTGAGAAAACCCCAGTGTTTGGGAAGATAGCTCCCCTCTCTGGTGGCAGAGTCCTACTGTGGCAAAAAGCCCAGGGGTCACGTGACTGAGGGGCAACATGACCAGGCAAAGGAAACAAAGCAGACAGAAGATTCCAACATTACACTCCTATTTTGAGGTCAAAAAGAGCAAAGCATGGAACAGGAGGAAGACAGTGAAGTCAGAACTCCTGCACCAAAAGCTTCAAAGGAAAATATGCCCTGGTTACAGGCCATAGAGGACCTTAAGAAGCAGATAAGAGAAGTGGAAGAAAAATTGGGAAGAGAAATGAGAACAGTGCAAGAAAATTACAAAATGAGAGTCAACAGCCTGACTGAGGAAAATACCACCTTAAAAAATAGACTAACTCAAATGGCAAAAGAGGCTTAAAAAGGCAATGAGAATGCCTTAAAAAAATCAAATTTGCCAGATGGAAAAAGAATCTCAAAAGCTCAGTGAGGAGAATCATGGCTTCAGAATTAGATTGGAGCAAATGGAAGCTAATGACTTTATGAGAAATCAAGATGCTGTTAAACAGATCCAAACAAATGAAAAAATAGAAGGCAATGTAAAATGTCTCATGGGAAAATCCACTGAACTGGAAAATAGATCCAGGAGAGATCATTTAAAAATTATTGGACTACCTGAAAGCCATGATCAAAGTAAGAACCTAGAAATCATCCTCCAGGAAGTTCTCAAAGAAAATTGCCCTGATGTTTTAGAACCAGAGGGCAAAATAGAGATTGAAAGAATCCACCTCCTGAAAAAGATCTCCAAAAGAAAACTCCTAGGAATATTGTAGCTAGGCTCTGGAATTCCCAGATTAAGGAGAGATTAAACAATTTGAATATTGTGGAAACACAATCAGGAAAACCCAGGATCTGGCAGCTTCTACACTGAGGGATTGAAGGGTTTGGAATATGATATTCTGGAGGTCAAAGGAGCTGGGATTAAAACCAAGAGTCACCTACCCAGCAAAGCTGAGTATCATGTTTCAGGGGAAATATGGTCATTCAGTGGAATAGAGGACTTTCAAGAATTCTTGCTGAAAAAACCAGAGTTGAATAGAAAATTCGATATCCAGATACAAGAAGTGAGAGAAGCATGAGAAGGTAAACAGGGAAAAGAAATTATAAGGAACTTATCAAAGTAGAACTATTAACATTCCTACATGGAAAAACAATAATTGTAACTTATGAAACATTTCTCAGTAGTTGAAGGGAATAGAAATATATATATATATATGTGTGTATATATATATATGTCTATATATGAGGGTATATGGGCATATGAATACATATGTGAATGTGTGTATATATGTTTACAGGTATATATAGATAGAGGGCACAGGACCAATTTAACAGGAAGGGATGATACTTAAAAGGTGAAATTAAGAGGTGAGAGAGGAATATAATGAGAGGAGATGGGGAGAGACAGAATAGGGTAAACTATCTCATACAGAAGAGGCAAGGGAAAATTGTTACAATGGAGGGGAAAAATAGGAAGGCAAAAGGGAATGGGTTAACCTTATTCCCATTGAATTTGGCTTGAGGAGGGAATGAAATACACACTAAATAGGGTATCTCACCCTCCAGAAGAGTAGGGGGGAAGGGGATTAGAGGGGGGATGATGGAAGGGAGGGAAGGCTGGGGGGGGAGGGAAGTTGGAAGTACCCACTCT
>NW_027185712.1:21402444-21492396 GCF_028583685.1 Petaurus breviceps papuanus
GGGGGGGAGGGAAGTTGGAAGTACCCACTCTTGAAAAGGGATCAAAGTAGAGAATAGAACAAGTGGGAGGTGGGATGGGAGGGAAATACAGTCAGTCTTTTACAATATATCTACTATGTTATTGTTTTGCATTAGCCATACATGTACAACCTATACAGAACTGCTTATCTTCCCAATAAGGGTGGGTGACAAGGGAAGAAGGGAATGAATTTGGAATTCAAAGTTTTAAAATCAAATAGTCAAATATATATTATAATAATACTATTATTAATACTATTTTACATGTAATTGGGAAATAAAATATACAGGCACTGGGGCATAGAGATCCACTGGAAAAGTCAAAAGGGGTATGGGAGAAAATGTGGGAGAGAGCAGATTGGAGGAGGGGATATCCTGTGGGACTGCTATTTTGGGGGGCTGGGTAGGGAAAAAATGGGGATAAAATTTGTAACTCAAAATCTGACAGAAATGAATGATGTGAATCAGAAGTTAATAAAGCATTTGAAAAATTAAAGAAAAGAAAATAGCCTAAAAAGTTTTAAAGTACTGAGTTCACAAAAATAAAAACTACAGCAAGTCAGTGAACCCAGGAACATCAATGACCGGAAAGGAAAACTTTGGAGGCATTTGACACAAAAAATAATTTAGAGGAGCAGTTAGGTGGCTCAGTAAATAGAGCACTGGCCCTGAAGTCAGGAGGACCCGAGTTCAAATTTGGTCTCAGGCACTTAACACTTACTAGCTGTATGACCTTGTGCAAGTCACTTAACCCCAATTTCCCTGCCTTCTTCTCTCCAAAAAGACAAAAAAAAAACTTAGAGACTGTATACCTTAAAAAAACAAACCCTCTCTAATTTTATCAGTATATAAAAGACTTCTATCTTAAACATAGGTTCACCTGTGTTCTTCAATGTCATTCATACAAGATTCATTGTATAAAGCCAAAATTAAATGATTCTCTGTTGATGGTGGTTTTCTTCCAAATATTTCTGTTAGAAAATAACAATTGTATCAAGCCCTGAAACACTACAAAGCCATCAGGGTCCATTCAAAAGTGGTCTAACCATCCATACTAGAAAAACAAAGTGATGTAAAACATGTTGTCTAGGTTATAGGATACATCTAAGCAGGTAGCTCATTAAATTAGCATAGAGATATGTACATATTTCAGATAGGAATTGCATATGGACAATGAATTGGTCACACAATTGAGTAGAGATTGAACTAGATCAAATTTCAATTGTTCCAAATTGCTTGCTATGATAGTAACCCACATCTTTAACAGTAATATTCTCTTGAGGAAAAATTGAAGAATCAAAGAAATGAAATGACAAAAAACTCAGAGCAATGGAAAAATGTAAGGTAATTACCCGCACAGCAATGGAAAGATACAAGTAGACTGCCTTGTTATTTAGTCATATCCAACTCTTCGTGGCCCCATTTGGGGTTTTCTTGGCAGAGAAACTGGAGTGGTTTGCTATTTCCTTCTCCAGCTCATTTTACAGATGAGGAAACTGAGGTAAAGGGACTTACAAAGAGTCACACAGCTACTAAGTGTCTGAGGCCAGATTTGAACTCAGGAAGATGTCTTCCTAACTCCACTGGCCCTCTATCCACTGTCCCACCTAAGCAGATTTTATTACATGTTGTTGAGAAATGCCTTTAAATATTTATGTAGCTGTGTATTAGTATGTATATGTATACATACATATATATGCCTAGAAATGGAAGTGAGCTATCATGTGGTTAAAATGAGAGACAAGAAATGGATAAGTGGCATATTGTTTCCTTTGAGATATTAAAAGAATGAGATGAAGGAATAAAATGCATTGAATAAATCTATATAGGATTTGGAGGAAAAAATGGACAAGAATGACAAAGAATGTCAATTATTGAGGGGTTATAATTTTCACTGTGAAATATACACACCAATGCTGGAAATGTTCACCTCTCAGGATAATTTTAATCTCTTGTACTGAAGGAAGGAAACAGAGGATAGACAAGGCAGCCAAGGACTTAAGGTCCAATTTCAGGTCTGTTTGGTGTTTGCTTTGTCAGGAGAGGGAGATCCAGAAAAGTGAGAACTTTCATATAGTTTTTATAAGGCAGAGTCACTGAATCACAGCACCAAACAAAGGGCTGCTGGTTGCATTTGTCCCTTAGCAAGGGGTCACAGCACAGTTCTCATTTGGAAAGAGTCACAACTCATTACCAGATTCATAGGAAATGCTCTGGTTCCACCCTCACTATAATAGATAGCTTAGAGTAAGCAGATTTGAACTGTGGAAGCAATGACTAGTGAAAAATGCTCAAAAGTGCTACAGATTTCCAGAGGATCATAAGTCACTTAGAGCTGAGGTAGGAGGGGGAAAACTATAGAGAAGATGTGGGACTTGGGTTAGAGAATGAAGGAGTAGAATTCTAGGAAGTAGAGGACTGAACTCATTCTTGGTAGGAAGAATAATTTGATTGAAGACAAAAAGAGAAGAATATATAAAGAACCATAGTCAAACTAGTTTGAATCATAGTATTTCTGTAGAAAAGTTAGTGGGAGATACGGTTGTAGGGGAAGAGGCTAGGGTGTGGTAGTCCCTGGATACCAAGATAAGGAATTATTTCTTTTACTGTAGGGAATCAGGGTAATAGAAAATTTTTGAGCTAGATAACCTGTTTTGTAGGAAAACTAATCATGAAAGAGTGTGTAGGATAGTTTGAGAGGCAGGACAGGCCGCAGGGAGATTACAGAATCACATTACTGTTTGAAGAAAAATTTGAGATTAGTCCAACTGCCTCATTTTACAGGGGAAGAAACTAAAATCTCTAATCTACAGTTTCTTTATCTATCGAATGGGCATACTAATGCATTTTATACTGACTTTGTCACTGGGTGGTTCTCTATAAGCTTATAAAGTTTAAAGTACTTCCTAAATGTAAGTGATTATTATTGATTAGTGATTTAATACAGAGGATGAAAGAGTAGTTAATAATTATCTGTCCCATCCTGTGGGACCAAGTTATTCGTGGGGCCGAGGACGACCCAGCCTGCAAAGGAATGGGTGGGAAAGAAGGAGAGAGACCAAGCGAGTTTGTTTTAAGGTCTGATGAAGAGAGATCTTTATTGCTGGTAAACAGGACTTATATACTCTTTGAAGAAGTGGGTGGGGAGAGGGATTCTTGTAAACAACTGTTGAAACATTTTGTGGTTAGAACACCTGGTGCCGAAACACTCTGTGGTCAGCAGATTCACCTGGCATGGTACTCGGGGGTGTGGCCTTCCTACAGGGGGTAGGGTACTTGGCCCTAAGGCCTTGGTTGCTAACAATTATCTAGGCATTTGGAGCCTCGAGAATAGTGATATCAATACCAGAAAAGAGAAAGTCTAAGAAGAGTGGTGATACTGTTGGGGGAAGATAATCAATTAGGTTTTAGTTTGAGTTGATTGCAAGACAAAGTGGAAAGAGGTGAAGCAGCAATGCAATATTCGCAGTGCCGACAGCAACTGTAAATATGCCAGTGTAGGTCTTAAATCACAAAATACAACAGGCTTTCCAGATAGAAGAGAGAAGCAAAATATTTATCAGACACCAGAAAACCAAATCCCAACATCAGGAAAACAAATCTGTCATAGCAACAAAGAAGTTAAAACACCATAATGCAGCCTTCCCACAAACCAACACTCACAAGCCTACCTGTCTCCTTGGGTGCATCCTCTCCTTCCTCCAGCTCTAACTGCTCTGACTCCAAGCTTCCTGGGCTCTGCCCCACCTTTAGCAAACATCTCCCACCACAGGCTCTATGTGATTACATTCAGCCTATTAGGGGTCAGGGAAGATCTTTGAAGAAATTCCCTTACGCTTATTAGCGGGCAGGAAGATCTTCAAATTTCCATTACCATAACAAGAGGTAAAAGATATAAAGATTTAAAAAAATGTCATGTTGGTATTCATGTGAATACATATTATTACTAACTGCAACAGGTTCTTTATTGATGATGATAATGATATATTTACATAATACTTTAAGGTTATAATACATTTTATACACAGTATCTCATTAATTAACAGTAATAGTTAACATTTATATATCACTATGTGCCAGGCAGTTTACAATTTATTATCTCATTTGATCCCCACAATAACCCTGGGAAGTAGGTGTTATTATTCTCCCCATTTTATAGATGAGGAAACTGAGGAAAACAGAGGTTAAGTGACTTGCCCAGGATTACACATCTGGTAACTAGTTGAGACTGGATTTGAAATTGGGTCTTTTTGAGTTTAGGCTTGGCACTCTATCCCCTGTACCACCTAGCATTAGTTCCACACAAGCTTGTGAGATGTATAGAGCAAACATATTCATTCTTATCCTACAGGTTTTTTTTTTTCTTTTTGAAAGGGGGAAGGCAGGGCAATTGGGGCTAAGTGACTTGCCCAAGCTAGTAAGTGTTGTGTCTGAGGACGAATTTGAACTCAGGTCCTTCTGACTCCAGAGCCACTGTGCCACCTAGCTCCCCCCATCTACAGATTTTGAAACTAAAGTTCAGGAAGATTTTGTGATGCAAATTTTCTTTTCACTATTCGAAGATCTCTTTTCATATTCAATATCCACTGATGCACTGGTCGTTATATGAAATGTAACAACTTTAGTATGAGCAAAATCAATGCAGATACAAGTCATTTACATTGTTTTCCTTGATGGCAGTTCAAATTTTGCGACTTGTCCGAGGTCACACAGCCGGGTTCCGCCTTCTGTAACCTCAAGTCCTGTGCTCTCTTCATAACAGGCTCCAACAAATCTTAGATACTGAGGTGCTTAACAAGAGCCACAAGAATGATGTCAGCTTAACAAGGAAAGCACGTAAGATCCGAGACGGAGAGCTGTAGGGGATCTTTGAGGCCATCTAGTTCAGCCGCCAGTCCGACAGATGAGGAAACTGAGTCCCAGAGGTGTAAGTGACTTAGCCAAGGTCAAAGATCTGAATTCTTTGTTTGCCTCATTAAGAGCTTCAAAGAAAGTCCGAGACGTGCATGCGTCCAGCGCTAGGGGCCGAGCTGCGACCTCAAGCCCAGGGGGCTCATCTCCTTTCCCCGCCGGGCCCAGCTCCTCTTCCCCATTACCCGCCCACATTTCTCCTTCCACTCTTTCTTTTCCTCCTTCCCCTCCCCTCGAGAAATAAATCCCAGAAACAAACTTTCAGTCCGATTGTCTGCGCATGCGCAGGCCCCACGGAAGCGAGCGTTCTTTCGCGCTGTTAAAACGCCAGGGTCACGGGGTCATCCCACGGAAGATGGCGGCCGCGGCTGGGGGGACGCTGACCTTCGGTCGCTTTCTGGGCCGCAGCCTCAGGGCTGCCCGGGGCCTCCCTGTGGCCTCAAGGTGTTTTGGTGTGAAGATATCACCCTCGGGGGAGAAAATTACCCATACGGGCCAGGTAACGGGGGAAGGAGGAGGAAAGAGGGTCTCTCGTCCTTCCCCACAACCCCTCTCCGATGCTGATGCTCCTTGTCCCCGCTCAGTTTTGTCGTGGACTCGGGACTGTGGCGTGGGCGGTCAGTCAGTTCCCTCTCTCTCCTCCCCCCCTCTCTCCTCCCCTCCCCCTTTTCCCTACTCTCTGCCCCCTCTTCCAGCCCCTTCCCCCCCACTCGCCTGTCCCCTCCCCCCACCTCCACAGGACGCATGTTTGTGGCTCTGGACTGTCAGGGACCTGCAGGCCCCCAGGTTCGTGCTTTACACCCATGAATAGCAATTTCCTAAGTCCGGCCTAGCTCAGAGCCCTTTATACCCCGTGCACTGACCCACAGCCTCCTCCCGTGCTCCCTCCTTCAGGGTAACTCCACCGTGTCCTGGAGAAGGACGTCTTTCCTCTGCTGTTTGGTGTCTGCCTTCCTTTTTACCGCAAAAAGCCTCTTGGCATTCGGTGTGACACCGGTTTTATTTTGTTTTTAACTTGTGTTGTATCCCCAGCAGTGCCTGGCACATAGAAAGAAGCCCTTAATAAAATTCTCCTTTATAGATTGCTATTTCCTTAATTACCTTCTATTCCACCTTTTGTTTAAAAAAAAAGACACAAAGTGGTTCATCTTGGTCAGGGTTAAATGCATACAAGCTTGTTCAGAGTTAAAATCATTTTATCTAAGGAAGGATTGTTATTCCTCTTCTGTGCTGTGCCCCTGTTAAGAATTTAAATACTTTTTCGAGCCTCAGTTATTGAAAACTATTCGAGTTGAGTTTGCATTTAGCAACAAAGTAAAGTGGATAAATCTGTTTGGGTCAAGGTTTGTTGTATTACCACCCGTAATTGTGATGTTCTAATCTTTAATACCCCTTCCATCCCTAACATTCGGAGTATCCTTTGTCCAGTTATTTTGATTATGATGAAACAGCTTCACATATTTCAGCATGTAAAAACACATTTAGGCGTCCTTTGGAAAATTTTAAAAATTTTGTTTTATTTTGAGTGGTGGAAATTTAAGTAAGTCACCTAGTTTGTGTAGATTAAAACTATGAAATCTAGGTGTTTAAAATATGAGAAATTGAAATTCGTCATTTGAATTATTTTTACTGCTTTCATTAAATCAATTGTGTAATGGAAGTTGCCTTCCAATAATAATAATAATTATTATAAATATTTATATAATTCTTTAAAATTTGCAAAGGATTTTACATATATCTCATTTTATTCTCACAACAATCCTGGGAGGGAAGCACTATCATTATCCCCTTTTTACAGATGAGAGAACTGAACCGGAGAGATCAAATGACTTGCCCAGGGTCACACAGTTAGAAAAATATGTGAAACAGAATTGGAACTGACTCCAGGCCCAGCGCTCTTACACCACCTCGATGCTTCATTAAAATATATTACCAAGGATGCAAATGGTATGCACTTCAAAATGGTGTTTATTGTCCAAATTGCATATGATTACTGATTTCCTCATTTTACCTTGGTTAAGTAACTATATCCAAATGTTGAGGGAAGGCTTCCTTAAACTGAAATATTTAGGACTGAACGATTTTCCTCTACATTTGCATTTGAATGGAGAACTCATTCTTTTAATTGTCTAAGTAACTAAGCTCATGTTAAGAAAACATCCGGAAGGGGTGGCTAGGTGACACATCTGGCCTCACACCCTTAACACTAGCTGTGTGACTGAGGGCAAGTCAACCCCAATTGCCCTGCCTTCCCCCCTCCAAAAAGCAAAAAAAGAAAGCATCAAGGATCATTTATTAAATAACATATATGAAAGTGTTTTAAAAGGGCTTAAAAAACTTAAAATTAAGGGGGTGCTATTAGTATCTGATTATTCAGGGAAGCATAATACAATTAATATTAGGGTCTACTTTGACAAGTGTGCTTAAAATAAGACAAAAATTATTGTTTTAAAGGATAAGCTGTAAAAGTAAAGCACAATTTATTTTAAAGGTTTATGATGAAGACGATTACAGGAGAATTCGCTTTGTTGCTCGCCAGAAAGAGGTAAGCTTAATATTTTTTCAGAAGAGACTTAAGCTTAATATTAAATTATTATTAAATTCTTATACAAAATCTAATATAAGAAATGAAATAAGATATGCTAAATTGCACATTTAAAGAGGAATACAGGAAGTCTTAAAATAATCTAATTTCCTAAGTTTTATGTTTCTTCAGAATGTTGTGATGCCACGATTTTTGTTTTTGAGATACCTAGGTGGCTACATTGTTCATTTGAAGAGAAATAATTATGTTTTACTTGTAAACTGAATTTACTACTTTCTTTAACACATAAAAGCATTTTTCAAGTCTACAAATTCTATTGCTAATTTTATTTCTCAAAACATGCTATTTTAGTTGCCTAATGGAGTATGATTTTTTTTTTTAGCTCCTTAAATAAGTTGGGTTGGTTTGTTATTTGGATATAAGGACTCTGTTAGATACTGGAAGTAGTATATGAGTCATTCTTTCCTGAGGCCTAGATCAGATTAATGTGACAGATTAGAGGTAAGTTCTTGCCTTCTACTTCACTTATTTAACTACATAACTTCATACTATTTCTTGTCACCAACCATCAAATGAATTTTAGGGTTGAGCTTGGCGTCTGTCTTAACTCCTTCTCTCTGACTCTTATTTTGAGTGACAGTAATCTATACCCAGATGTTCTTTTGCCATTGACATATGTTGCTACCCTGCATCTCAACCTGTAGCTTCTTTCTTCCCCATATATATGTGAGAGAAGGGACTGTTTTGTTTTTGTCTTTCAGTAGCCAGCTCCAGACATCATGTCTAGCACACAGTAGGCATTCAGATGTTTATTTAATTCGTTGCTTTAAAGAAAGCCTTAACCTTGTTGCCATTTGTCACTTTCATTCTAATTCAGTTACAACCTATTTCTTTTATCTACTATTAATCCAGCCTTTTGTCCTCCCTAGGACATTGGTAATCATTCTATTAAACTTTACCTGACCAATTAGCTTATTTCTGGTTACTCTTCATTCGAAGCTTAGCTTGGACCATGACTGTTGCCATACTTCTGCCTTATCTGCCTTATCTACCTTTGGCACCTTGAGCTTTTGCCATGCTGATCATTCCTATCTTCTGCTTTATCTGCTCTTACTTTAGGCCACAGAGCATTTTCACTGGAAAAGGTCACAGAACTATACAGATCTGGACTCATATAGATTCATACTGGGTAGATTTATCTGGATCCTTAAAACAGTTTCTTTTACTCATCTTTTCTTGATTCACTGTCAAAGTCTAACTGTGTCTATTAATAATGTCCAGTTCTACTCTTCCCAGCCCCTCAACTCTCCTATTGATAAAGTTATCTAGCATGACCTTCTCCCTTCAACTTTTCTGTTTACCTTGTAGTATCTTCTCTTCTTGGTCATTTTAGGGAGAGAAAATACATATTTATATAGCACCTGCTATGTGCCAGGCACTGTACTAAGCACTTTACAAAAATTATCTCGTTTTGATGCTCACAACAGCCCTAGAAGGTAGATACTTTTATTACCCATATTTTACAGATGCAGATACTGAGGCAAAAAGGTTAAGTTTAAGGTTAAGCCCAGGGTCCCATAGCTAGGAAGTGTTTGAGGCTGGATTTGAAATCAAGTTTTTGTGACTCAGGGCCTAGCAGTCTATTGAGCTAGTTGCCTGGTGTCTAGCGGTCAAATAGCAGGCATTTGTTAGACACTAATATATACCAGTCATTTGTCAGGTGCTGGGGATAGAAAGAGGAAAGTAAAGCAGGCCCTGTCCTCAAGAAACTGGTGTTCTATCAGGAAATACATAGACATCAGTAAATATGAAATAAATACAAGGTTATTTTTTTAGAGGGAATCCCATAACTGATGATATTTAACTAATTTTACTCTCCTAGCTCGAGAGTCACCTCTCACTTGTAACAGACAAGTCAGTGCTATTCAGGCAGGTGATTGTCCTATGCCCCTATTCATTTTTATCTCCGATATCAAAATAGCTTGTATTTTTAGGATATTGAGGATTAACTGTTTAAATCCATGTGACAATTTTTTTGCATGATACAAGCCAGGTGATCAATTGATTAGACAGCTACATGGTTATCTGGTTAGAGTGCTGGGTCTGGAGTCACTAAAGGCTTGTAGAAGATGACACTGAAACTGAGCTTTGAAAGAAGCTTGGGATTCTAAGAGGAGTGAGGAATGAGTACTTTCTAGGCATGAGCAACCTGTACAAAGGCATGGAATTGGAAGATGGAATGATAAGTATGAGGAACAGCAAGAAGGTTTTTTTAGGTAGACTACAGAGAACATGAAAGGAACTAATATATGATAAGCCTGGCAAAGTTATGTTGGAATTAGATTGTGAAGGACTCTTAAGTGCCAAACAAAAGAGTCTGTTTCAGATTGTCTCCGATGAAGTATTCCTTTATTTCTAAGAGTAAGTCCCTTCCACTTGGATTCTTGTTCCTGTCACCTCTTGTCTATTGTCCTCTTGTCTTGGAGGAGACCACATAAATAACTTTCTCTAGCATCTTCTATCTTCCAATTCCAAACATATTTATCTTCACTATTTTGAAAAAAAGTTTGTTTTTATCTCTTATCATGACATATCTTCTTTGACTTTTCTTTATCCCCCCTGCTCCCTAACAGTGTAGGTCTCCCAAGGTTCATTTTTTTTTTGGAGGGGCAGTTGGGGTTAAGTGACTTGCCCAAGGTCACATGGTCAGTTTTTGTGTGAAGTTTCTGAGACCAGATTTGAACTCAGGTCCTTCTGACTCCAGGGCCTGTGTTCTATTCGCTGTTCCCCCTAGCTGCCCCTCTAAGGTTCATTTGTTGATCTTGTGGTCTCTCTATATTCTCTTGGAGAGAGCTTATCTCTTCTCTTACATGGTCCACCCATCACTGCCCCATCCTATGTCATTTCGTGAGTTTCAGTATGGTGTAGTGTGTATAGACATCTGGCCTGAGAGTCAAGAAACCTGGGTTCAAGTTCTGTTTTGGCTGAACTGGCTGTGTGATGATCTTGTACAAGTCACTTAACATAAATGTTCCAGGCAATTCTAAAAGTCGATTGTTTCAGAATAGTTGTTGATCTCCATGGTTGGGTATTTTCTTCCCTTGGAACTATGTTGATAAGATCACTGGTTTGCTCTTAAAAAGAAGTCATTTCATAATAAAGTTATCCATAGATTATGACATTATTGTCATATTATTGTCACAAAATCCCACATTATTGTCACAAAACTGTAACATAATTCAACCAGTTGCTCATTTATAACTGTTCCTGTCTATATTTTCAAGGAACTAATGACCTTGGGCCAGCTATGCCGATTTTCCAATATGTATCTTCAGTTATAGCTTGACTTTTCTTCTTATTTTTCAGTGTCATTTTTTATTATTCAAGGTAATGACCTTGAGAGCCAGCTTCAAGCTGGCAGGAAAATGTGGGTTGAAGTCTTGGCTCTGACACATTGGTTTTGTGACCCTGAGCAGATCACTTAGCCTCTTAGAGCTCTAGGTTCTGTAAGTGAGCTTTCCACACAAGGTGCAATTCTGAATTGGTAGAGGGAATTTGCTCACATGAGATTTCCTTAGTATACCAGTGAAATCACAGGTATAGTATTCTATCCATTCCATGCTTATTGTTGCCTCTAAACCTTTGTTTATCCTGTTATTACTTGCCTAGAACTCCTTTTCTTTTTACTTTTTATCTAAATAGCTCTCCATGTTTTAAAATTTACCATGAAACTTTTTTCATCTGTACCCCAATTATACAGATGCCGTGTAGGTTAATGCAAAGATGATGGTATTTGAAGTTGAGAGACCCAAGTTTAAATCTTATCTCCAGTACCTTAGTAGCTGTGGAACCATAAACAATTCACTTAACCCCCGAGATCTTTGTTTTCCTCATCTGTAAATTAAGGATGATGATACCTATTTGTATCTATCTCACAGGGTTGTTGGGAGGATCAAATGAGATAATAGATGTAGTAAAAATCTTTGTAAATGTTAAAAGCATTATGTAAATGTCAGTTGTTGTTATACCATTCTGTAGTAATCTCTCTTCTTAGTTTTGATAGTATTTGATTGTACCTTCATTTAGTACTGAATTATGTACTGCTTGTTTAATATGTATGGATGTTTTATTTTTTCAGTGAGATTTTAAGTTCTTGGAACATAGGCATTTTATCTTGTACCTTCTGTCTCCCATAATACTTAGCATATTACTCAACATATAGTAGACAATAAACAATTGTGGAGATCCACATTTTGTAACTGTTTTTTGTTCAGAGCATTCTGAATAAGGTGTGACAACATGATTCTGGGTATTGTTAGTGACTTTTTGCTCTTCTTTCTTACACATTCCTATTTGACCTTGTTCATTTGTTTGGTGTGGGTGTGGACATATGTTTTTCGTTTTGTTGGGGTTTTTTGAAGGCAATTGAGATTAAGTGACTTGCCTGAGGTCAGCCACCTTGTAAGTGTTTGAGGCTGAATTTGAATTTGGGTCCTTCTGACACCAGGACTGGTTCTGTATACACTGTGCCACCTGGCTGCTGCATGTGTATATGTTTTAATTAAGATTATGACAATGGGGAGAAACCAGAAAACCACCTCAGCCTCTTTTCCTTGCTATATATGCCACTTTGAGCTTGTTTCTCTGTCTGTAAAATGGAAGTACTGATTGATATTTATAAGATCTCACAGTAATGTGAGGAAAGCATTTTCCAAAACGAAAAATATATTATTGTTGTTGTTACTACTTCTACCATCATTACTATTACCACCATGACCACCACCACCACAACTACTACTGTTACTATTTCTGCTGCTACTACGGCTGTCACATTTCCTCAGCCTTGTATGCCTCCAAGTACCCTCACTGAGAAGATAGTAGAACTTGGGTCAGTTATGTGCTGCTTCTCTGTTTTGTGTCTTCACCCATTTCCAGCGATGTGTTAGAAATGTCCTAATCTCCTAACTACAAGGTTACCTATGATAGTCACCTATCACCTATAACAGAGTTAGATGATTCATTGCTATTCAGGTAAGTGATTCCCCTTCATTTTAATCTCAAGCATCAAAATAGTTTATATTTTTATGATATTAAGAGTAAATATCTATGTGTTTGAATCCATGTGACAGTCTTTTTGCAGTATAAAAGCCAGGTGATCAGTTAATTAAACAGTAAGTGGTATGCTGGATTGAGTCCTGAGCCTAGAGTCAGAAATACCTGAATTCAAATCTGGTACTCCTACAAGCTATAGGACCCTGGGCGAATCACACTCTCTTTGCTTTCTTTCCTTATCTTCAAAATGGGAATAAAAATAGCATTTACCTCCCTGGGTTGTTGTTAGGATTCAATGAAATGATGCTGATAAAGTACTTGACACATAGTAAGTGCTATAGAATTGTTGTTGTTGTTGTTATTATTATTCTTTTATTTTTGAGGGAGGAAGGTAGGGCAGTTGGGGTTGAGTGACTTGCCCAAGGTCACATGGCTAGTTTTTGAGTTAAATGTCTGAGGCTGGATTTGAACTCAGATACTCCTGAGTCCAGGGCCAGTGCTTTATTCACTACACCACCTAGATGCCTCTATCATCTAAAGTGTGCCTTTTAGATAGTATATATGAGAAACTATGTATGTAGAGGTTTTTTATTTTTTATTTTTTTTATAATTTTTTTTTGAGGGGGGAGGCAGGGCAGTTGGAGTTAAGTGACTTACACAGAGTCACACAGCTGGTTAAGTGTTAAGTGTCTGAGGCCTTATTTGAACTTCGGTCCTCCTGACTCCAGGGTTGTTGCTCTATTTACCATGCTACCTAGCTGTCCTAGGTTTTTTATTTTTAAGCTTTTTAAATTTTCATTTCTTTGAGCCTGTGTTCCATTAACTTCCCTTCGACAATCCTCTTAACATAAAAGTTTTGATTTTTATGATTAAAGTAAGAATGCACGGGTATCTTCATTTTTAAAATATGTGAATAACTATGAATTTTTGTCTCTTGCCTACTTTCAAAGACTAATCTAACAAGAATAATGGTGATAGAAGAAGAAAGATTTATTTACCCTCAAGGACCTGAAAGAAAATATTTGAAAGTATGAATTCATAAACCCCAAGGTTCATGAAACTAGTGGTTTAGTCAATAAGCTATGTGAGTTGTCCTTTAATTTTGTCCTTCATGGTAGCTCCAGGACTTCTTGCTTGTTTTGTTTCGTTTCGTTTTGTTTCTTTTCCTTTTTTTTTTTTTTAATACTTTCTCTTGCTAGGTGCCAGCAAGATTAATCACTGAACTCCTGTGTCCCTCAAAACCAGTTTGAACAAGTCAGTACAAATGCCTCAATTCACCATTCTCTTGAATTATCTTTTAAGCTGTTTCAGGTGAAAATGTAATTTATGTAAAGAACTGTAGTTTTTATTATAAAATTAGTTTTTAGAAAAGTATAAATATGTCTGTATTTCTAAAGTCAATATTCACTAAACTTTAAACTTCATTTTAAAATATGATTTAACTTGTTCATTTTAAACTTAGGAATTTAATGAGAATCATGATTTTTAAAAACATTTTTATGAGAGTTTAATATTCTAAAGTGCTGTGGTTAATCTACTTTACTTTTCACTTTAACTTTAGTGTTGATCTTTTGTTGCTGTTCATTTGTTTTCTATAGAGCCTTAAATGGTGATTTTGTCTCTCTGCTTACACTTTTTGGGTAGGATTTGAATTTGACAGAACAAATGTCCCTTAGCAATTACTGTCCCTAAAATATACCATTTAAGTCAAAGTCTGCCTTTTAACAATGGGAAAATTTATTTTAGCACTTAATATTTAATATGTATAGCTTATAATTAAAAAAAAAGATGAAAACTTGATTTTAAGGCTTTCTTTTTTTAGAGATATCCAAAGCAGAGAAGTATTTTTCTTGCTACAAAGCAGGAGTCGGGTAGTCTGGAGGATACATGATTTGTCATAAGCTTAGAAAACCCTTAGCCAGTGCTACCAGCTAATGAGAAATATTCAAGGCATATGACATCCAGTCCATTAATAGTACTCATAAAGTAATTTTTTCTGTTAAAATTTCCTTAGTGATAGTAAATAAAATGGAAGGTTTTAAAAACATTATTATTTTGACATGTCATTGGCATCTAATAACATTTTTTGTATTATAGATGGATGTGTTTTTGTTGCTTCGTTCTTTACATTCTTTCAGTTGAACTGAATTTCAGGAACCAGACATTAATAATTGGAGGGTCATGATTTCCCTTCAGATGTACTGCAATAAATGACAGTACTGTATGCCCTTTGTCAGTCAGAAATGTCAAGGCATCAAATGCCCTTCCCTCAAGGAGATGGCTAGGTCTCTTTAACTGCCATGATTGGTGCCTATCTGTTTGTTAGTGTGGCCTGTGTGACATTTTTGTCACTTATTTAGGCATTGTATTATTTAAACTATAAGACTTCATTTGTATGGTTAGTTGCTTTGTCCATCAGTAGCAGAGGTGAACAGTACATCACTCATTTCATACCACACTATAAGGATGTCACTGTAAGGGGAGAGACAAGACTGTCAACAAATATATTCTGTTTAAAAGACCATGTAATACAGCATTAGTATAATGCTACACAACTTGATATTTTTGTTTTATTGTGACTGCATTTTATCATAAATTCTTTCACCTTGAAATTGAACTTTAAGAGGAAAGCTTATAAACTATAGTGATGATAGTAAATTATAAATTGTAGAGTACTTTCTTTATCATACCTCTATACTTCTCTAAAACCTTGTATTTGTCTATATCTGGGATAGTTTTATTTTAGATACATTAGTGTGTATATGTGTGTATACACACACATACACAGATAATGTACATACAAATGTGTATTTATTTCAGATAAAACCATCTTTAGTTAAGCATGAATTTAGGAAGACTGCAATAACTTAACATTAAATGACTGTTTAACAGGGGAAGATTTTTCCCCCCATTAATGTATCTTCAGAAGCAAGAGACTTGTTTAACAAATAACTTAAGGGTAGCTCTATTTACCTAACATTAGCAAGACTCTATAAAAGTTAAATAGTATTATATTGGTTTTAGATTTATTGTACTTGCCTAATCCTTTTTTTGGGAAGGGGTGCATTTTTACTTTATAACAGAAGGGAAGAATTATAGGAACACTGTATTATAGGCAAGGAAAGAGTGCTTGTCCATAGTCATTTGACATTTCTCAGCAATTCTCAACTTAATTTGCTAAAGTAGATGAATATAGAGGGAATTTATTCCTTGCCATTCTTATATAGTCAATGTTCTAACATTCTAATATTCCCTAAATGGAGAAGCTCTCTATTTGACCTGGCTTCTAATCCTAGTTCTGCTGCTGATGTAAGTATGACCTTAGATGAAGGAGATTGGTGTTTTTGATATGATGAATAAAATACTAAGTTGGAAGGAAGTCAGAGGTGAATGTACTCTGTCGAAGAATGCAAGGTAGAGTTGAAAGTAGGGAAAATATTAGAGGATGGGAATACTGAGAAGAAATGGGGAAAAAGCTCAAAAGGCAGTTAGTCTAAGGAGTTATTGTTCTGTTGGTTATCATGGAATTGTGTTTCCTGTCAGCTAGTGAGAATAGAATTTATTTTTTAGCTAGGTAAGTTTGGTTCCTGAAACCATGTATTTTTCATATTCACCTGCCTACCAAAATATAGTAGACAGTTTAAATTATATTGGAGAAAATATTTTGTGCTGGGCAATTTTTTTTATGTCCTGGCATCACATATAACTTTTGGAAGATTATTGAAATACCTAGCCTCTTGGTGTTTTATGCATAAAATTTAATCATTTTCTTTTTCAGTCTTTATCTGTAGTCGTGACAAATTTGACACTATTTGCATAGGGCTTTGCAGAAATTCTCAAGATGTTGTTTTAAAATGACAGTTTATTTAAAGTTGAATACAAGATCGCACTAGTTGTAAATATTTTTCAATTCCTTTGTTCATCTTGCTATGTTACCAGAGTACTTTCCATCCCTCCCAGCCTTGGTAATATTCCTGTATTCAGTATATCTATTTTATACCTTTTTCTCCTCTTTAATTTCACTCTCTGTGGTATTCGCTATGTGTTCAATAAACTTTCTCTTTTGTCTCAGCATACTTTCTGGCCCTTACGGAGATCTCTATCAGTAGATGATTGCTGCTTTTTCCCTAGTTGTTGTCTTCCGTGAAGATTCAGCTATTATCAATCAGTATGTGGAAAACACACAAGCCCATGTCTCTACTCTGTAGTCTAATCTCACTTGTCACAAGACATCTCAAGTGGGATATCTTATCACCAACTCAAATATGTCCAAGGCAAATCTTCTCATTTTCTACCCTCTCTTGCCTTTGCCATAAAGTAGATGATTCTGCCTTATCACCATCTTTCTGAGTCTGGAAACCTCAGTCATTTTGAAAGTGTCACTGTCCTTTTGCTCCATCCATCTTTTCTAGCCTTATCCTGCTGTGTGATCCTCAGTAACATATCCCAGATCCATTCCTTCCTTTCATATCCATAGACTTAATCTGCACTATAGCTATCTCTTATTGGAAAATGAAACTTCTGCTTCACAGTTCCCTCTTTTATGTCATTATCTAACTGTAGGCCTTCTCAAAACCGTGATTTGAGTTATGCTCTTTTTTATTTGATCAAATCACTTACCTTCTTAAGACCCATTGTAGGATTTAGAGAGGCAGTATGACAGAGTGGTCAGAACTGAACAGCTTGAAGTCAGGAATACTTGAGGTTGATTCTTGCCAAAGACATTTACTTCATGTCTAACCACGAACCAGTTACTTAATCTTCCTGAGCCTCAGTTTCCTCAGTAGAGGTGATAAGAGACCCTCCCCACTCGCTCTTGTCCTGAGGATCAAATGAAAATGTGAAATGCTTTGCACATCTTAAAAGAATTATGCAAAGAACCAGCTGCTATTATAATTATGATCATCATCTTCTGTAAGCTATTTGTTTTGTGGATAATAAGCAAGCTTTGCATTTTATACCATGGAATCTTTTGTAAAATTCTATATAAATTGTTGTTAATAATAAACTCTTAATCCACCTTAGATAATAATTTACTTAACCTTTGTCCTGCTCTTCAGTGGACTTCCTTTTTATTCCTTTTCTAAAGATTTGCTTAACACTCTTCATTAATATTATTCCTGCCTTCAAGCTTTTTCTTAGACTTCATTCTGCAAGAGTATCTTCTTCCCTGACAATTTGCCAAACTCCTGAAATTCTATCTTCCATGAAAGAATATTAAGTTCTTCCACATCTCTCCCTCACACTCTACCTCCTCTTTTTCTGTTCACTATCAAATAAAATGTGCTTGCCTTTTTACTCAAAATCTAAAAATTTATGTTTATCCAGTTTTTTATTGGTTTCTGTCCTTTATATTGTAAATAAGAAAGCTTGATTTCATTCATTTCAGTGCCTGTTCCAGAGTGCTGAGAATAACTTGTCAAATGATATAGAAAAGTAGATTTTTGATGATACCACTTGATTTTTTTGTTCTAGGTTAATATTTCATAAATGTTTTTTGGGGAGAAGTTTGGAGAAGGTGAAAATTGACTTAAAATATTTCTTGCCTCTTTTAAATTTAAAAGCTGTCAATCTTTATCTTAGGCAACTTTAGATATAGTCAGCTATCTAACGTTCTGTTAATTACGTCTGTGTTAACCTGAATTTCTGTAAATTTGAAGTAAAGTGATACCTAATATTTATGTATAGTGATGATCTTGAGGTTTCTGAAATTTTTTTTAAAGTTGAAATTACAGTCTATATAATTTTTAAGTGGTTAGGCTAAAATTATTTTGTTTAGTCCAAAGACCATTATAAGCCATGAGAAAAACCACTTTGTACAAGTTTTTTTAAATTAGAACTTTTGACAATTGTATTTCAAGTATTTTGAGCACAGCACTATTTTAACCAGAATATTTGATTAAATAGAATAATTTGTTCACCAACCATACTGGATCATTTATTTTAGATTTAAAAACTTAAGGTGTTAAACAGCATTTATTTCCTAAAGAAAAAGATTTCTTTGAATCAGTACAGATAAACAGTTGATATTCTTACTTGAAAAGTAGTACCCTGTTTCTTTACCTTTTGGTCAAGCAAGTTTTTGTCTGTAAAATATTTAAGTATTCACATTTGTTATTTTAAAAATTCTGTCTATAGTTACTGATACCCATAATCTTCTTCCTACCATTTTTAAAATTCTTGCTATTTTTCCCCTTGTAAATTAAAAAAACAACAACTCACAAATACTAAAAATTTACTTTTGTTATTTGAAACTGACTTCTTAACATCTATAGAATAATGATGTAGTTATTCCATTAAAGTTCTGCTCTCCTCCCTCCTCATGGATAAGAGGGTGATTTTGTACTTTTGAAGGTCATGATAATGGAGCACAGACTCTGGCTTTACTAAGCTGGAAATATTTTGAAGATAGATCTGATGACAGCTGTTTTGTTTGTCATCCAAGGACTAGGATACATAAGGGTAGAAAGACAGAGCGCTAAAACGTTAGCCTCTGCTTGGAGAGGTTCAATCTATATTGGTAGAGGAAATACCCACCCTGTGGAAATCTTGAGTCTTTCAGAATTTAATGGAATTTTGCTTAAATAAATTCTGATTTAGTTTTCAAAATTCCTGTCAGTGGTATGAAGAAAAAAAAAACACTATTCTTTTTTTCACTTCAGGTAAATGAAAACTTTGCAATTGATTTGATAGCAGAGCAACCAGTGAGCCAAGTGGAAAGTCGAGTAATATCATGTGATGGTGGAGGAGGAGCTCTGGGTCATCCAAAAGTGTATATAAACTTGGTAACGTATCCTAGTTTGTCCTTTTATTGTGCTTCCATTTTAAAGTTGAGTGTTCTTTGATTGTTTTTTTCATAACTCTCCTTCCTTACTAATCCACAAGTCTTTTTCCTGTTTGCCATTTCAGACTCATTTGTTTACTTTATATCATATCTGCCAGGCTAAGTATAGTTTCTTCTGTCTGCCTAACTTAGTCTGCCTCTCAGTTTCAGTTTTCCACCATTGTAGATATATACCACTACATTAGTTTCTCCTCAGCACTTTGCATATATAGATCATTTATTAGACTGGGAGATTTCTTAGGTTCTGTAAGGATATCAAGAAAAATGTAGAGATAATAGGAAAAGGATTTTTTGGGAGGGGAGGAATGACAAATGTTAGAGGGGGTGTGGAAAAATTGGGACACTAATATACTCGTGGTGGAATTATGAACTGATTCAGCCATTTTGGAGAACAATCTGGAATTATGCCCAAAGAGTTGGAAAACTGTGTATTGGGTGTGTTTCCCAAGGTGATCAGGGAAAAAGGAAAATGATGTATATGTTCTAAAATGTTTATAGCAGCTCTCTTTGTGGTGGCAAAAATTGGAAATGAAGGACATGGCCATCACTTGGGGAAAAACAATATATATTTTTTTAATTTTTTGCTTTTTGGAGGGCAATTGGGGTTAAGTAACTTGCCCAAGGTTACATGGCTAGTATAGTATTTTTGTGTGAATGTTAAGTATCTGAGGCCGGAACCGAACTCGGGTCCTCCTGACTCCAGGGCTGATGCTCTACTCACTGTGCCACCTAGCTGCCCCGAAAAACAGTATTTTTGTTTTTTTATTGCATTGTATTCAAGTTCCAAACAACTGGAACACAACCTGTTTGTAAGATGGCTAATTTTTCTCATCTTTCTGCTCCCTCTTTCTCCTTTGTCTTTCTTCTCTGCTCCTCACCTCCACACCTTACATATTTACATGTGGGGTGTGTGTGTAAAATTTTAGAAGTGAGCTCTTCTTAAAGAATAGATGTGTCTTTTTATGTATCAGGAGTGTCCAGTAGTAATGAGAAGCTTATTGGTACAATTGGGAGAGGCCCAAAGATATTGTTAAGAGAAAGTTTAGTTAGTTTATTTATAGGTCCAAGGGAATGTGGAAGAAGTTGGGTTAGTGTTGGGGGAATGGAGATATTGCTAGTAACATTTTTTCCTCAGTGTCCCTCAACTTCTTCCAAGATATAGCTCAAGCAGCACCTTTTTCATATTGCATTTCCTTAATCCCTCCCAAATGGTAATACCTTCCTTTTCTAACTAGATAGCATTTATTTTGTATTCTATATGTATTTTTTTTATGTACTTAAGTAATCTTCCTTGAAAGCAAAATTCTTTCATTTTTTTGTCTTTGTGTTCCTAGTACTTAGTACAGTGCCTGGCACATACTAGCTATTTAATAAATGCCTGTTGATTGACATTTCTGTAATTGCACAGCATTAGTTAAAAAAAGTTTTTACATTTCACAATTCACTTGAATTGTATGCATTTTGTATTATATTACTTCTGATTAACTCATAAGCATGATTTGAAACATTAGCCACTGAAATTGTTACATGGCAAAAGGAATTAAATTTAAAACTCTATATTCTATTATATACATTTTACATACATATACTTTTCATTCTCCTTTGCTGCATATTCATTCAGGTTATGCCTACTCACTGTGGCTAATTGTCCAAGGTTCTCTTTTTCCAGAGGGCCCATAAACTTAGATTGATTTAATCAGCTATATCAGATGATTCCAGAGCTTTAGATTTAGCTTTAATCTCTATTGTGAGCTCCAGTTCTACATCACCAGTTAGTTGCCTTTTGGATATTTCAAATTGGATAGCTGCAAATCTAAAAAGTAACTCCTTATCTTCTCTTCCCCCCTCCCCCCTTCCCAATTTTTTCTTCTCATCTTCCTATTACTTTTGGAGAATACCACCATCCTTCCAGCTATTCAGACTTGAAACATTTGTGTAATTCTCAGCTGCTTACTTGCAGCTGTTTGTCCAATTTATTGGCAGATCTCATGGTTCTTATCTTCACAACATTTTACATTTAACTTCCTTTCTCACCACTCATATAGCCACCACCTGTATGCCTTACTCACTGCTTGCCTGGACTGTTGCAGTAGCTTTCTGTTGTCCTCTCTGCCTCTAATCTTTCTATTTCTAATCTATTCTCCACTGTCTTGGCAAAGTGATTTTCCTTAAAACCAGATAATGGGCATATCGACCTGGCCTCTCCTTTTATTCAGCATCAGTGGCCTGTTTACTATGAGGGGCAAATCAATTTCATTTTCTCTGCCCTATAGTTACAGATAAGTTGTTAATTTACATTGGAGGTACAGTTTTCATGTAAGGAGTGGCCTATGTTGACAAAACACAGGTCAGGACCAAGTACACACACATACATAATACATATACACATACAGTGTTTCCATGTATTAATTATTGCTTGTGTAAAAGGAGCTGTCATATAAAGCTTTGTAAAGTTAATGTTTAATTTCAAGTTTTATGAACTTGGATAACATGTTAATTTATTTGTAGTGTTTAGTTTATAGTGTTGTTAGATCTTTTTTTCACAAAGTTGTAGCAAAATATTGTACCTGTGTTTAGAGTTTGCTTTTTCTTTTTTTACAGGACAAAGAGACTAAAACTGGGACTTGTGGGTATTGTGGACTTCAGTTTAAACAACAGCACCACCACTGAAACCAGTTCTGTTCTTTGGGTCTTGTACAATTCTCTGCATGTAAGGATTTCAGTATTTTTTTTTTAGAAATGCTCATTTAAGAATCACAACATAAGCTTTGTTTTAAGAATATTCTATGAATAAAATGTAATTGTTGAGTGTAATTTAAGCTTAAGGTAATTTTTTTTCCCTATGGAATACAGTCCTTGAACTGCATTATTTTTTATGAATGTGTAGCATTCAGTTAATCTTTTAATACACTGGCTTGCACTCTTTCAAGAAAAATTAAAACCTGTCAGCAAATGTTAAAATAAAATTTCTTTACTTTAATCCAAAAGTATGTCTTGATTTATTGGTAATAGTTTAGAGATTATATAGACAGCTTTATGTAATAGAAAGGGCACTGGATTTGGAATAAAAAACCTGGGTTTGGCTTCCCAGCTCTGACACTTAATTAGATTTATGATTATATCATTTAATGTCTCAGAACTTCAGTTTCCTTATCTGTAAAGTGGAAGTTTTTTTCTTTTTCTTTTTTTTTTTGCTTTTTGGAGGGGGGGAGATAGGGAAGTTGGGATTATGTGACTTGTCCAAGGTCACACAGCTAGTTTTTGTGTTAAATGTCTTGAGGCTGAATTTGAACTCAGGTCCTTCCGACTCCAGGGCCGGTGCTCTATTCACTGCATCACCTAGCTGCCCCATTTCTTTTTCTTATCGTATCAAACACAAATATTTCACTGAAACTTGAGCTGGGGGACATGGTCAGACTAGTGCTTTATGAAGATTATTTTAGTGGCTCTGTGGAGGTTGGACCGGAGAGGGATGGGCCTAGATGCAGTAAGTCCCATGGGGTAGTTTTAAAATGCCTTGGTAAGAAGTGATAAGCATAAATTAGAGTTAGGGACAGGATGGAGGGAGGGAAAAAGATATATAAGAAATGTTTGGGAAGTAGTAAAACTTGGTAACCAATTTCATTTGGCTCTGTCAGGATAAAAGGAAGTGAAGACTCGCAGGTAACTGAGATTGCAAATGAGTAGAAAGAAGGTGGCATCCCCATACAGAAATAAGATAGATGGGAAGAGCAGTGGATTTCAAGGGGGAAAAAACTGCCTTTAACTTTTTCATATGGAAAAAGAATTAGACTTGCTCCAGTGGGTGGAAGCATAACAGCTAGGTGTATGTAAGTTACAGGAGGATACTGTTACTCAGTAAAAGAAAAAAAACTTTATAACAACTAACATTGACCCATAATTGGGTTGTCTTGTGAACGGGAGCTCCTTGGCCCTCAAGTATTTATGAGAAGGCTAGAGGAACATTTGTCAGGGAAGTTGGAAAGGGAATTCCTGCATCTGTTGGATTTAATAATCTATTTATAAGTTCCCATCTAACTCTTTAACTTTATTTCTATAAATATAGCTAATAAAGGCAAGCATTTTAATGAATTTAAGCAATACATGTTAATGTAGATTTGTAAACCAGTAAGCATGTTTCACTGAGGTTTAAAATTTGAAATACCAGTTTTGTCTTCACTCAGTGAGGGCCTTTCTTTTCTGCTTGCCATTTGTGGAGGATTGCTGCTACCATGTGTAATGTTTCCTACATGTCCATTAGGCATCTTCTGCCATCTTCAAAATGTTTGCTAGATTTGTTATTTATTCACTGTCCCGATCTCCATTTTTGGTCAAGATATTTGAAAACTAGTGGTAACAAGAATAAGTAAAGGAACACAGTAACACTATTTAATCAACTCAAAGACCCCAGTTACTGGAGTAAGGACTTGACAAAAACTGTTGGGAAAACTGGAAAGCAATCTGCCAGATATTATGTACATGTCAACATCTCACACTGGGTACCAAAATAAACTTCAGATGGATGTATCACTTAGACATAAAAAAGTAACAGTCTAAGCAAATTAGAAGAGAAAGGGAGACATTGTTATCTCATGTATGGATAAGGGAAGAGTTCATGACTAAATGGGATAGAGAGGCGCATAGAAGATAAAACGAGAAATTTTATTTAAAATCAAGAAGTTTTGCACAAAGCCCAATGAAATTAAAATTAGGAAGTAAACAGGTAACTGGAAAAAAAGTCTTTGTAGTGAGTTTCTTCATAAAAAGCTCATCTCCTAAATAACTAAGAAACTGATTCAGGTGTATAAGACTAAGATTCATTCCTCAATAGATAAATGTCCAAAGGATTTGAACATACAGTTTTCAAAGGAAGAAATCCAAGTTATAAAGAAATATGAAAAATACTGCTTCTTGTTAAGCGTTTTTCAGTTGTGTCTGATTCTGTGAACCCATTTGGGAAAGATGTTGGAATGTTTTGCCATTTTCTGCTTATTTTACAGTTGAGGAAATGGGCGAACAGGGTTAATTGACTTGCCTATGGTCACAAAAACTAGTGTCTGAGGCCTGATTGAAACTTAGGAAGATGAGTCTTCCGGACTCTAGGCCCAGCACTCTATCTACTGTGCCACCTTGTTAAAAAATGCTATAAATTACTACTAATAAGATGCAAATTAGAGGAACTATGAGGTTCTACCTCATACCCATCGGTTTAGCAAACATAAGAGGAAAATAACATCTTGGAGAGGATATGTGAAAACAAGCACACTGATGTACTGCTCATGGGACTATGAATAAGTACAATTATTTTAGAAAGAAATTCTAAATTATTCTCTCTCCTCTGAAACAGTAACCAAGCTGTCTTCTCTTTGACCTATTGAGTAGGTCTATAGCTCCAAAGAAATCAAAGAAATAGTAAAAGGGCTCATATTTACAGAAATACTTTAGAACATCCTTTTTTTTTTTTTTGTAGTAGCCCTAAACTGGAAACTAAGGGGGTGATTGGGAAATGTCTAAATAAGTCATAGTGTATGAATAATGAATATTGTTGGACCATAAGAAATGGTAAAATGTCGAGTTTCAGAGGGAACTGGGAAGATGTGAATGAACTGATGCATAATGAAGTGAGCAGAACTAGAAAAACAATTTACACAGTGATAACATAAAGAAAACTTTGAAAGACTTTATAATTGACCAGTGAAATGATAAACCGTGATTCCAGGGGACCAGAGATGAAGCAGAACAGAGCTACCTCCTGTTAGAAAGGTGATATTCTTAAAGAATGAGACATACTTTTGGACATGGCTAAAGTGGGGACTTATTTTGCTGCACTAAGTGTACTTGTTTTGAGGTTTTAAAATTTTTTTTCTTTTTGGAGGGCAATTGGGATTAAGTGACTTGCCCAAGGTCACACAGCTAGGTTTTTGTGTGTGTGTGTGTGTGTGTGTGTGTGTGTGTGTGTGTGTGTGTAAAGTGTCTGAGGCAGGGCTGGTGCCCTATTCACTGTGCCACCTAGCCGCTCCGAGGTTTTAATTTTTGTTTTAAAAAATTGTTCAAGGGGGAGGAAGAGGCAAATAATTGTAAGGAAAAATTAACTTTTAAGAGAATTACTAATAATGGGAAGGAGAAGGGGAAGACATTTTATGAATAGAATACAAGCCATGGTATGGAAACCGTAAGAAAACAGTATATAACCCACTTTCCTTAATAGGAAATATGCCACTAGTTCCTCCACCATGAACCAAGAAACATTTCCATAATCATGTCAATTTATTATAATGTGACATGCCCAAATTTCCAGAAGTAATCCTCATTACGATTTATATATCAACCCAATCAACATGCATTCTGAATATTAAAAATGAGGCTGAGCCCTTACCCTCAGGGTCAGATACGTCTAGTAGGCTTATATGACACATACACAAATAATCCTAATGTGAATACTGTAATCACACATGGCATCTTAGGTCAACAAAGTGATGAAGGAGCGGGTTCAACCAATTTTGTTGTTAATTTCAAAATGTGCTACCATCTTTGAGGTGACCCAAATCATCCTAGAATGGTTTCAGGTTTTCAGCTTCTTGGTCAATATTGCTGTTTCTTCCTTTTTCCATGGTCACTCTCATCCTGGTATCTATACCAAAGGGAATGACATTCTCAGGATCGCCCTAGGGAAGGACACCAACCACATGCCAAGGCAGAAATACAAGAGGGCAATGATTTTATTAATCAAGCACTGCTCAAGCCAACTCCAGGGTTTTTCTTGGCTTATGTTAGGATGTAGCTCAACCAAACTGCATGAGCCTGTGACCAAATTGAAAGTTCTTACAATCAAGTCAGGCCAGCTTTATAAGCATGGAACAAAAAGAAAAATAGAGGTTTCTCCCTTTATTCACTCCCTTCAATTTAGCCGGGAAAGAAGCAGATTATCCCTGAACAAATGCACAACAGTTGAATAATTATTTGCATCTGAACTTAGAGAAGTTACGTATGATATCTACCATTTAATCTGGAGACATAAAAATGGAAATAGCTATTTCTGATGCTGGGATGAAGGAGAATGAAAACCTATTAAAATGGGACCATTCAAATTTCTTTAAATATAGCAGAATGCTACTAGAGGAGAAATTGAAAACCTATAGCCTTAGGGCTTGAGTTTTCATTTAGAGATACCTTATGCTTTCCAGAAGGGAAAGCTTTTTGTTTCATCTAATAAGTAAATCTAATAAGTTTCATCTAATAAATAAAACACTTAAGCAGTACACTTTGAGGTTTAATAAGTTGATTATCCCAATTAAACTAGCAATTTGACAACAATAGTAAATCCATGTCTTTGAGCTAGATTGGGCAACTGTCTTCAAGCAGAGGAGAAATTTGAGGGGGGAGTTTATGTTTTGATAAGTAGTCTTTTGAAGGGGTTAGTGTTTTGAGAGAATGAGACTTTGAAATGATTTATCTAGCAAGGTGAATAAACAAGCTTCCAATTCTCCTTTGCAATTTCTTACTGTAACATGTTGCAGCCTGCTCAGGCCTACTATATACCTCCTCACTGATTTTGGTGAATTCAGTTTAAATTCTTTGGAGACTAAAATGTTGTAGTCATCCAGCTTTATGATTATACCAGAAATAATAGATTTTAAAAGGAGGGAACTTTGTTTCAGGTAGACACTTAGATACATAGATATGCACATTACCTCATACAGAGTTAAAAGGAGAGGTATAAAAAGTTTTTAAAAACCATGATGATTATATAACCTGTGAAACAAAGATTATATATGCCTCATGATTAAAAAAACAGCTTTACATACCTGTATGTTTAATTGCATAACCACTGTATAATTCATATGCCCATTTTTATTGGCTGTTTTTTCCAGTCTTAAAAAGAGATTATGGATTATCATTTGGCATAAAATTCACTAGCCTGCCAAAAATAATCTTTCTTGTACATACAGTACAAATATCAATTTCAGTGCTAATCATTTCTTCCTGTCTTAAGCTCTTTTCCCATATCATCTTATATAGAAACTAGTGCCAGAATGAGACAGATCTTCACTTTTCAATTTTCTCACCCTTCCAACTGTTCTATTAAGTAGACATTTATTTAGTGTATCCTTTGTGCAGTATGCTGAGGAATGGGGAAGATGCTTTAATAGGTCTGTGATATAGATATAGATATGTAAATATAGATGTTTCCTCCAGAGGTACAGGTTGTAACCCATCCATGTTTTTTCATTTTATATATGTCTTCTCATAACTCTTCCATAGAGAGTTAGTCCAACATGTGAGGGCCTACTTTGCTTTTATCTTTTTTGTCTCGTGGATACCTTTTCATAGTCTGGTGAAACCTATGGGACCCCCTTATCAAAATGTTTTTAAATGTCTGAAATAAAACACACGGGATTACAAAAACAAGTTATATTGAAATATAGTTATAAATATATTTTTTAAAACAAATTCACAGACTGTTCCAACCATTTTGGAGAGCAATTTGACTCAGGATGTGATCCGGGCTCCAGGTTGCATAGGCCTATTAATGGGTGTGGAAGATCTTCCTATTTCATTAACACACTTTTGTACTACTTATTCCTCATAACTTGTCAGTAATATCCTTGTCTATTCATGTTTTTCCTTGTGGGTGATTTGAAATTCTGATTCTTTGAAAATTATGGTATTTTCACTTTTAGGGCTATATCCCAATGAGATCATAGAAGTGGGAAAAGGACCCGTATGTACAAAAAATATTTATAGCAGCTCTTTTTGTGGTGGCAAAGAACTGGAAATCAAGGGGATGCCCATCAATTGGTGAATGGCTAAACAAATTGTGATATATGAATATAATGGAATACTATTGTGCTGTAAGAAATGAGGAACAGACAGATTGACCTATATAAACTGATGCTGAGTGAGGAGAGCAGAACCAGGAGAACTTTGTACACAATTACAGACAGATCATGTCTGTGATGACTAACTGATAGACTGGGCTCCTCTCAGCAATACAAGGTTAGAAGACAACTACAAAAAACTCATGACGGAAAGGGATATCCACATCCAGAGAAAGAACTACAGAGTCAATGCAAATTGAAGCAAACTACTTGCTCTCTTTTTTTGTTTTGTTTCTTTTTTTAATTGTTCACTACATTGGTTATAATCCTTCTTTACAACTTGACTAATGTTCAATGTGAAGGTATTTGTAGATCCTATATTTGATTGCATGCTGCCATGAGCGGGGATGGGGGAAGAGAGGGAGGGGAAGAAAATTTTAAATTCAAGGGATTGTGGAACTGAATGTTGTAAACTAAAAATAAATATATATTTTTTTATTTAAAAAAATTTTTTTTTTAAGCAATTGGGGTTAAGTAACTTGCTCAAGGTTATACGGCCAGTTATTTCTGGGTGTGGTGCTGAGTGTCTGAGCCCGGGATTCGATCTCCAGGTCGTCCCAACACTGGAACCGGTGCTCTTACTCACTGAGCCACCTGGCCGCCCCAAAATAAATATATTTTAAAAGGAAAATTATGGTATTCTATAATTTCTAGCACTATTTCATCAGTGGAAGAGTGATAAAAGTAGGTTTTTGTTTCAGGAAGAAACTTGGGGTCATTTAAAGTACTGCACAATTTCCCAAGTGTAATCTTGTTCTCTTCCTCTTTGTACTAATCTGAAAATTTTTCCCTGACTCAATCCTTTTACAACAGGTTGTTTCTGACCTGGTTCTTGGTAACCAACATCCTTATCTGTAATTTGCTGAGCTGGAAACTCATCTCTCCCATGCAACTTCACTGATTGGTACCTCCTTGCCCATGACAACAGAGGAAGTAATAGCAAGAAGAAAACAAAGACATTAGAGAATGTATTAATGTGGAGTAGAGAGAACTCAAGATCAATCAAAATTATTAAATCAATAAGTAGGATCTTCCAACTGTTCATTCCCATGTTCCAATATCGTATGTTTCAAAAGTATTAAGATGGGGGTGGCCAGGTAGCACAGCGAGTAAGAGCACTGGCTCCAGTGTCAGGATGACCTAGGGATCAAATCCGGGCTCAGACACTTAGCACCCACCCAGAAACACCTGGCTGTGTAATCTTGAGCAAGTTATTTAACCCCAATTGCTTAGGGATGGCCAGGTGGCTCAGCGAGTAAGAGCACTGGCTCCAGTGTTGGGATGACCTGGGTTCAAATCCTGGCTCAGATACTTAGCACCACATCCAGAAATAACTGGCCATGTAACCTTGAGCAAGTTACTTAATCCCGATTGCTTAAAAAAAAGGTATTAAGATATTATGCAATTTTCATTCATTTTTAGAATTGGGATTCTACTAATCTTTCTAACTTTCTAAAGACTTTTCCAAATCCACCAAGATGACAGTAACTGAAATTAAGCTAGAAGAGCACTTGAAGATTCCCAAAGTCACTGACAGTGGTCTCATGTTAGTAACATCTGATGTTCACATCTGTCAGATTGGCTAACATGACAAAACAGGAAAATTATAAATGCTAAAGATGTGGGAAAATTGGAACACTAATCGATCCAACCATTTTGGAGAGCAATTTGAAACTATGCCCAAAAGGCTATAAAAATGTGCATACCCTTTGACCCAGCAATAATACCACTTCTAGGGCTGTATCCCAAAGAGATTATACAAATGGTAAAAGGATCCACGTGTACAAAAATATTTATAGTTGTTCTTTTTGTGATGGCAAAGAAATGGAAATTGAGGGGATGCCCATCAATTGGGGAATGACTGAACAAGTTTGTGGTATATAAATGTGCTGTAAGAAATGATGAGCAGGCAGACTTCAGAAAAACTTGGAAAGGCTTATCTGAACTGATGCTGAGCGAGAGGAGTAGAACCAGGATAATATTGTACACAGTTACAGCCACATTGTACGATGACTAACTTTGATAGACTTGGTTCTTCTCAGCAATGCAAGTTTCTAAGACAACTCCAGAAGGCTCATGATGGAAAATGCTATCCACATCCAGAGAAAGAATTACAGAGTCTGAGTGCAGATCAAAGCATAGTATTTGTTCTCTCTCTTTTTTGTTTTGTTTTATTTCTTCTTTCTTGTGGTTCATTCCATTGATTATAATTTTTCTATGCAACATGAATAATGTGAAAATATGCTTAATGTGAATGTATATGTAGAAAATGTAAAACTCAAAAGCTTGTGGAACTGAATGTTAGAAACTAAAATAAATTTTAAAAATCTAAGTGGTAAAAAATATCTAATAACAATGTCTTATTAGGTGGGCAAAGCTTTTATATATTGTATATGATCTCACTGAATCATAACTGTGATATAGCACTACAAGGTACAGATGAGGAAACTGAGGTGCAAGGTGCCCAGGAATCTGGCAAAGGCAATCTCTTTCTATGATAGTTTTTCCTAGACTTGAAGCCAAGAGTTCAGCTTTTTTTTTCTTTGCAGCTCTGAAGGCAGACAACTGGGATGTGTGTGTGTGTTTTGTGTGTGTTTGAAGAGAATCCCTGCTATGACACACCCAAAAAGTGATTAGCCAGCTTGAAGACCTTCAGTGATGGGGAAATCATCACTTCCTGAGGCAGCCCATTTCACTTTGGACAATTCAAATTCTTAGAAAATTTTTCCCAATATCAAAGCCTAAATTAGTCTTTTTGCAACTTCTAATCCATTTCTCCTGATTCTGCCCTCTGGGGCTAAAAATAAGCTAGTCTAATCCTTCTTCCACTTGACAGCAATTCAAATATTTGAAAACTGCTGCTATATCCTTCAGAGTCTTCTCTTCTCCAGGCTAAATATGCCCAATTCCTTTAATTGATCTTTTTTTAAATTTTGGTAATTACTCTTTTTAAAAATTTTGAGTTCCAAATTATCTCCCTACAGCCTCCCCCTCAGTGAGAAGGCAAGAAATATTATACAAATTATCCATGTTAAATCATGCAAAACATTTCTATATGTTTCTACACGTTACAAAAAAGCAAGAAAAAGTGAAAAAAATTATACTTCATTTTGCACTCAGAATTCACTTTTCTCTGGAGATGGATAGCAGTTTTCATCATGAGTCCTTCGGAATTATCTTGGATCATTGTATTGATCAGAGCAGCTAAGTCTTTCACAGTCGATCATTATTACAATATCGCTGTTACTGTGTACAATGATCTACTCGTTCTGCTCACTTCATTTTGCACCAGTTCATATAAGTCTTCCTCGGTTTTTCTGAAACTATCCCTTTTATATCGTTTTATAGCACAATAGTAAGTCATCACAATCATATATCATAACTTGTGCAACCACCTAATTGATGGGTGTCTCTTCAGTTTCCAATTCTTTGCCAACACACACACACACACACAATTCTACTAGAAATATTTGTACATATAGGTCCTCTTTTGGGGGGGTGATTTTAAATTTTAATGTTGTATTTTTCTCAATTACATCTAAAAACAATTTTGACATTTTTTTTTCAAATTTTGAATTTCAAGTACTCTCCCTTTCTTGCTTCCCCCCTCAAGGAGAAGGAAAGCAATTTAAGTTATACACGTGTACTCATGTAAAACACATTTCCATGTAAGCCATGCTGTGAAAGAAAACAGAAAAAAATAAACCAATAAGAAAAATAAAGTAAAGAAAGAAAACATCTTTGACCTGCATTCCCACTGCACCAGTTCTTTGTCTGGGATGGACAGCACCTTTCATCCTAAGTGCTTCAGAGTAGATCAACAATATTGCTTTTACTGTGTACAATGTTCTCTTGATTTTGCTCATTTCACTTTGTATCAGTTCATATAAATCTTTTTTTTTCTAAGTGCATCCTCATCCTCATTTCTTTTTTTCTCTCTTTTTAATTTTTTAGTTTACATCATTCATTTCCACAAGATTTTGAGTTACAAATTTTCTCCCCATTTTCCCCCAGGTCCTCTTTTTAAGGAAAAAAAAATTAATCTCTCTGGGATACAGACCTAGTGGTGGTAATGCTGGGTTAAAGAGGTATGAAGTTTTATTGCCTTCATCGGGATCACTGAGACTTGGTGAGATTTCATGACTGGAATGTGGCTCTAGAAAGGAATATTTCATTCCAAAGAAACAGGATGGGTAAAAGAGTGTGTGGGGTTGGGTGTTGGATAGCAGTTTATACTCACGTGAGAAAGTTCAAGAACTAAAATATGGGAAATGTGGCAGAGAGAATTTGAGTAAAGAAGAAGCAATTTTATCATTGGAGTCTATAACAGACCACTTGGACAGAATGTGGAGTGTAAGTAAACATCATGAACTTGCATGGAAGCCTGACATGGTATGGGAGATTTCAGATATTCAGAATCTGCTGGAGCTCTCTCTGGCAAGAGTAGAATAGCTCATAACTTCCTGGTTTGCCTTAGTATTAATTTCACTCTCCAAGAGAGAGAGGAACCAACAAGAGGAAATTCTTGATTGGATCTTAGTCTGACTAAGAGTAAAAAACTGGTTTTTGGAACAAAAATAATGGGAACATTGTGGGGGAAATGACCGCTTCCTCTTACAGGTAGTGATCAATAAGACAAAAGTTGGGCATAATTTGACATGTATCCTAGAATTGAAGAACACAAATTTCAAATGCTTTGAAGGCTAGGTATTCCTAGGCTAGAAATTCCAAGGGTGAAATCAGCCTACGTGGGTCAGGGAACTTTCAAGAATGAAATTCTAAAGATACAAAGGGAAATTCCAATGAAGGAGGGAAAGGGGAGTTTGAAGAAATTGATGTCGATACACAGAGATCTCACCAGTGAACTTAGATTTTTACAAGATACAGAAGATAGAAGCAAGGTTAAGTAACAGGTTAACTATAGTAGCATAGCCCAGGCCTGTAAAAATAGGGGAATGATAAAGCTCAAAATGAGTTGAGAATGGAGAGGTATGCTAAAGTCAATATGTTTGTGTGTGTGTTTCTGTCTGTCTGTCTATATTGGGTCAAAAAATTGATAGGCCACTATTTGGAGTATATCAGATGACAATAGTTGGCATCAGAAAAAAAGACTATTTTATTTAATTCTTGCTACCTGACAAGGAGAATGACCTTTGTACTGCATATTACCAAATAAAAAGGGATAATAAGAAATTGATACCTAAAGTAAGGTGATAGTAAAAGAGGACTTAGAATGTAAGCAATGGCTTCATTCTTTGTATTTGTATCCCCAGAGCATAGGGAACATCCAGTTTTTGCTGAACTTTGTACTGGAGAATTCAGGCACCTGATGAAGCTGCTTTCTTTTACCTCCATCCCACCCTCATCTGGCCCCTTGCTGTGTTAGAGAACAGATGCATAAATCTAGATGTTTCCTTTTAGAGTTGTTTGCTGTTTTAATAGTATTTTTAAAATTACCTCACTATAAATAAAATCTAATAGATTACTTTTGATTTATGCATATCCTTAACTGTGAACTGGAGCTACAAGAGGGAGCAAAAGGATTTGGTTTTGGTATGTAGAGATACAGAAAGGACCAAAGTTTTAGTCGTGGACTAAGTGCCAAGTTTCCTCCTAACTGGGGAAATTGAGCAAATTGAGAGAGAATTTATTGCTTTTTGGATAAACTTCCCAAAAATCATAACTAAACTGAATTTGGGGCTTTCCTTCTTTCTTTCAAGGCTAAACAAGTCAGAGTACCATTTTGCTGTCTGAGACATGGCTGAGCTGTTGGATAATGTGGCCTTACTCATTTATTCTTCCCCTCTGTGCAGAAAAACTCTCTATAGATATGCAGTTGAGAACATAACTATGGAGTAGGAACATCATTGAGAGGAAAAAAATGTATGACTGGTTCTGGCTAGCAGTCGGTCAGTCAATTAGCATCAATTAAATGGTTGCTATGTGCCAGGCATTATGCTGAGTGATGGGGATACAGAGAAAGGCAATCAGCAGCCCTTACTCTCAAGGAGTTATCTTATGGGAGAGATGATAGGAAAACTACAGTACAAACAAGATATGGACAGGATAATTTGGAATTCATAGTGGAAGGAAGGCACTAGCATTAGGGGGGATCAGGAAAGGCTTCTTGGAGGAGATGGGACATTAACAGACTTGAAAGAAGCCAGGAAAGCCAGGAACAGATGAAGAGGAAGGGTGTTCCAGACATGGAGGATGACCAGTGAAAACTGGTCAACTTGGCATCAGGAGATGGAGTGCTGTAGCAGAGTTTGCATTCCAAAGGTAGGAACCAGAAGGAGTATTTTCCCCCTTTGACTTCACTTTCATCCTTATACCCAGACAAGTACAAATGTTACACAAAACTCAGTTGAAGGAACTGAGTATGGTTAATCTGGAGAAGAGAAGACAGAAGCAGAGATATGTTTGAGTCAGTTCCCATGTGTCCATTGCTAAATTTCCTTTTATACCTCAGAAGTTGGCAAACGTTACAAATTAGAGCTTGATTTATTGTCTTGTTGATTGTCTGGACTTAAGAAAGTAATAGAGAAAATGTTAATAATACAGATTAAACTTAAAAGTATGTCATACTTTTTTGTAAAGCTGGTTGATCAATATTTACTAGCATACCCTTGTTTAGAAGGGACATGATAGCTGTCTCCAAGTATTTGAAAGGCTGTTATATGGAAAAGGGAGTGAATTTGTTTTGCTTGCCCCCAATAGGCAGGACTAGGAGAAATGGGTGGAAGTCCAAAAGAGGCAAATATAGACTCTGTGTCAGGAAAAACAAAACAAAATAAAAACTCTCCTAATAATTAGATATGCAAAAGTATAAGTATATATAATATATATTCAAAAGGGATAACTCATTACCTCCAAAGGCAGCCCATTTTAAATAGAAAATAACTTCTCTGTGTTTTTTTGGTGGGTGGGGTGGAGGCATGGAGGGTTGGGACTAGCAACTGGGGGAAATCAGGAAAAGCCTCTTGAAGGAAATGGTTCTTGGGCTCACTCTAGAAGGGAGCCACAGAACATAAGGGTATGATATAATGAGAGATAACATTGCAGACACAGGGGACCAGAGACAAGATGGAAATGTCACGTCCAGGGACCAGCAGGAAGAATAACTTAAGTGAACCACAGAATGTGTGAGAGGGAGTCATGTAATCAGTCCAGAAAGTTAGGTGGGGGCCAGATTGTGAAGGGCTTTTCTCTTGGGATCATTTAGGAACCACTAAATCTTCTTGAGCAGGGGAATGCAGTGGTCAAACTTCTCCTTTAGGAGTACAATTTGGCATCTCTCTGGAGAAGTGATAGCAGAGGGGGGAGTCTGAATGCAGGTAGACCAAATGGGATACTCATCATTAATGAACAAGGTGAGCGTTGACAAGGGACTGAATCAAGATAGCTTTGGGATGAGAAGAGGATTGATGCTAGAAATGTTGTGGAGGTAGATTGATAAGACTGGCAGATTTGGCAATTGATTGGACATGGGTGGGAAGAGTAAATGGGAGTAAAGAGATGAGGATGACTCCCAGGTGGAGAATCTGGGTGACTAGAAGGATGGTGGTATCCTGGACATCAAAAGGAAAATTAGATAAGACCAAAAACAGCCACGATTCCCCTTCCCCTGCCATAGAGTGTAATGTATTTGCCTATTTGTATTGAGTGGCACCCATAGAGTAACACTGTGATACACCATGCTGCGTACTGCGCTGCATACATGCAAGAGGATGCTCCTCCTGGTTGGACGAGAGATCTCTGAACCTGTGGTGCTGCTGCTTGTGGCATTTGTGAAGGAGACACAGCCAGGTTGTAGGGGAATGTATCAGAGGAGGTTGAAAGTGATCACTTTCATTCTGAAGTCTTAGACTACAGGTACTTGTGTGTGTTGGTGAGATATAATTCTAGCTTGATATATCTCTCAGAGAAAAGAGAGTGAAGGAGAGATTAGTCCTAGAAACTCTATCCCTCCCTCACTAGAGGCTGCTGGATCTCTGGCACAGCTCTTCATTGAAGAGGAAATTGCAATCTTCCTTGAAGATGAGGGGTGGGTCAGATGCCAAATCAAATATCTGTACATGTCACATATAGGCCGGCCATATTTTTGTATTAGAGAGCTCCCATCCACACATATAGAACAGTAATTTAGCCTTCCCCCTCAAAAGACAGGGAAACTGTTCCAAGACTTGATTGACCTGAGGGCTAAGGCTCCATTCATGTTGTTCTTGATGCAGCTTTAGGATTTCGTCATGGTGTGTTTATGTGACTTCCTGTTCATCTATGGATATAAATAAGCCTACCCACATGGAGTCAGGGCTTCATACTTGGCAGATGTCCCAAGGACAGAGGAGTCACCATACCCTGCTATACTCATCAAACATGCATCTACCTGAGCTAAGTGCTGTATCTTTGTTTAGCCTAAGTGAACCTCTTTTTATTGACTGAGTGACCTAGAAATGTGTTTAATTTCGATAGATATTTAAGGTAAACTACCAGAGAATTGGCCTAAATCAGGCCTAGACTATAATAGTTGGTTTTGGAGGAAAGTTAATGAGCAACTCTTTGAGGGAGTATATGAGGGAGCCATTCTTTATCTCACTTTGCAATTAGGGGAAACAAAGATGACAACAAAGTGGGGTCTTTGCCTAGTTCCTGTTTGCTCTTCCTGCAGCTATTCATTTAAATTAGATGCTTCACACACCAACTTCTGGTTTGAGGTGGAAGGGTGAAGTCTATGTTTTATCACCAAATAATAATACAAAGAAATCCCTGCTAGTGCATCTCATAAGCAACTCAGTGAAATCCATTTTCATTCCAGTGAAAGGATTAGGGCCTGAGGTTCCCAGGTTAACTGAGCATCTGAGATGTTTCGTCCTGCTAAGGAGAATCCAAAAGAGAGAATTAACTTGGAGGAGATACATTGGACATGGATTTGACCTAGAGGGAAGAACTGGGAATATCATCAGCTCACAAAAGAGGAATGTGCATATACTTACTGAATAGAGCCACTGGCAAGCAGGATTGACTGACTGACTGACTCTCTCTCTCTGTTTCTCTGTCTTCCTGTCTCTCTGTCTGTCTGTCTGTACATATGTCTGTCTCTCTCTCTTCCTCCCTCTGGCTCTGGCTCTCTCTATCTCTGTCTCTCTGCTCAGAAACGACAACTCTAGCAAATTATTTTGGCATCTTTCACAAAATGGACTATTGAAATCTAAGGGTGCTTTATCCAGAACAGAAAGTGCTACATACCTTATTAAACAGTGTTAAGAACTTTCGATGACTTCCAGCCCATTATGAACTGTAGCAATGACAGATTACTGGAATATTCACATCTGACAGGACCTCTTTAGTCATGCTAAACTGAATTTGATTCCTGAGAGGCTAATATCAGTATTACAGTACTAATTTATTAGACATGGTTAGATTTAAAATTTCATTTTTGTGCAGTTATTTAAAATTTAAAATGATAACGTCTAACCCAATTAAATTTCAGTTGATCATTCTCCAAATGCACAAAAGTCTTATAAAATATGAATAAGGAGTCTCAAGAACTTTTAGAACAATTTAATCTTCATATAGATGATCAGCTTTGGAATTGTCATGTCACATAGTAGACATTAGGAAATAAAAAGCAGAGATAGGAATTGAGGAGATACAGTATAGAAAGGAGGTCTGAACTAAATGACGCTTAAGTTAGTGGACTATTTCACATACATTAAAATCCTCCTTATGTATTTTGACAATTATATTATTTGACCTTTCCCTTTGGGAATTTCTGTCTTTTTCATACAAAGGTCAGAGGACTTATTTTTGCCTTGCAGAGGTGGCTAAATCTTATAGAATTTTAGATTTGATTTTATTTAGTTCATATCTTTCTTCTCTCTTGTCCCCTCTGCTGTTGCTGCCAGCTAGGAGTATTCTACTCCCTCACTTCCTGTTCTACCTGCTACACTCTCCTTACTAGCTAGTGTAAAACAAAGATCAGCATGAGCTGGTGGGCTCAGCAATCACTTTAGGCAGCCTAGGGTAGTGTATCCGGCGTTGTTGGCCTTTAAGTAGGTGAGACCTGGGTGTAATTCTGACCTCTTGACACTTGCAGGACCAATCAACTTAACCTTTTAATGCTGTAGGCAGCTCTAAGCAGGGAATTCCCTATATAGGTGAAGTCACTGATAGGGGGGTGGGTGTGGGTAGGAAAAACCACTTCATTTGATGTGCTAATAGCTTTAATTAGGAGATCTGCTTTTATTGGAATCAACTCATATAGATTAGGAAATAAAAGGTCATCACAGACATAGCCTACAAATTTATGTGGTCAATAAGATTTTGGGATGAGCAAGTCTCCATTACTAAGTATGGCTTGAAATAATCAGTCCTTATCTGTTATCTCTTCTCATTCACGGAGACAGTAACAAATGGTACTGGTAGTGTCAGGGAAAAAGGTCTGGAAAGAATCCGGTTAGTTTAAATGATGGGAAAAGTGTGTAAGGGAACTGGAAATCTTAAAAAGGGAGGACACTGACTGACTGGGCAGGGGGAAGATAACCTTGATCTCAGTCTTGGTTTTTATTTTTCTCCTCTCAGATTTCCTTTCAACTTCACTCAACTTTGTGGCAGTGCTGAAGGGGTTAAGCGGCTGAAAAACTGGGGGATAAGGGAAACCAAAATCCTGGCAGCTTTTTGGGAGAGTGACTTTCAGAGTAGAAGCTGACTAATAATCTAACCATTATAGACAAAAAGGAAAGCACAAAGAATCTCTTTTGTAAGATGGACTGAGGCAGTCAATGAAGGGATGCAAACTACAGTCATTAAGAAATGGAGTTAAATCAATCAGTTGACCAATGAATCAATTGACAAGCATTTATTAAGAGTTTACTATGTTATAGGCCAAGGAATTTATGGCACAGTGGATAGGAAGACTGCCTTGGGGTCAGGAAGACCTCTCAAGTCTCTCCTATGATACCCACTGACTTTGTGACCTTGGGCAAGTCACTTAAAGATCTCAGTGTCCTAGGCAACTCTCTTAAGTCTTAAAGCTATAAACTAGGTGCCCAAATGCATTGACTGAGGGAGTTTCCTCTCTAGAAGCTTCTAACACAAAATATCAAGTCCAGTCCAAGAACAACAAAAGTTCCAGTCACTATGTTAGACTGGGGACAAAAAAAGTAAGTATTTAACCTCAAGAGGCTTTCATTCCATGGAAGGAAGCCACATATATGCATAAAAACAAATGCCAAGAAATTTGGGTTCAGGATGGGATGGAAGTGAGACACAAGCAGGTGATGGTAAGGGTTTAGAAAGGCCACATGTCAAGATGATATTTAAGCTGAGGGTTCTTAGGGGTGGAGGTGAGGAGGTGAGAACTGTATTCCAAGTGTGGGGACAGCCTATGTACAAACATGGAAATGGGAGATGGAAAGTTGTGTGTAGGAACAACGAAGCTCAAAAAGCAGATGGAGCCTCGGTTTCTATGAGCTTGGAAACACCTTGCTCAAAGAGCTTGGTGGATGAGACAAAGAAGCTCTTGCCAAAAACGAAAAGCCTGTAAGACTGTGAAAGGAACAGGCAAACCATACCATGAGGATGTTTCCCACTTAAGAAGCTAATTTTCTGGTATGGTGTTAGTATAGTGAGGGCTGCTGCTTTTCTAAAAGAACTTTCGAAAATTGGAGTTTTGAAGTTAAGACAAAGCGATAATGCTATAGCTAGGAGCTTCAACTGTGGCCGAAAGTAAGCAGAGAGATGCTCCAAAAGCAATGTGGCCCGTGGAACTGTGACTGGAAGCAGCCAGCAACAACTTTGTATCCAGGGGAGCAGCATCTGGCAGTCTCGTTCAGCAGAGCTTGACAGAGTCGTGCACCTAGTAGACGCCAGGGACAAGCAAGTATGGCAAGAGCAGGGTTTTCACATTATCAGAAGATACCAGCAGCTCTGGGGCATCTTCATGTGTGTGCCCTGGTCCCACATTCTCTACCCGCATGGCCTCCTTGGATGCCTTTCCAAGTGTCTTACCAATGTGTGTCCAATCTTCCTGCTTATGGACTGATGGAATATGTATTTGTGAAGAACTGTGTCCCAGATTTATGGCGGAAATGTGTTGTTTGCTGCTTTTCTCTTCTCTTCTTTTTTTTTTTTTAAGCAATTGGGGTTAAGTAACTTGCCCAAGGTTACACAGCCAGTTCTTTTTTGTGTGGGTATTAAGTATCTCAGGCCGGAACCGATCCCAGGTCCTCCCAGGCCAGTGCTCTTACTGTGCCACATAGCCGCCCCTGCTGCTTTTCTTAATATGCTATTTCATTAAGTGCTTTGTTTTGATTTGTGTCCTCTGTCAAACTAATAGAGGTAAACATTGGTTAGAACTAATAAACTATGCTTTTGAGAGGATAGGAACCCATAGAGTATCTTGAACGGGGTGGGGGGGGAGGAGGGCTCCTCTGGAAGATCTTCTCACTTGGAGGTATGCCCAAGTGTTACAAAAGCAATAAAAAAAAAGGTAAATATTTTGTATATAGAGTTAAAAGTGTCACGGGAATCTGATAATAGTGAAAAAAATGAAATTATTTGATTTTAGTGCTTCTCACCTCTTGTGGGAGCAATATTATATTGCCAGAATTTCTGGTAATTTATAATCAGACAATATTACTGTTAATAAAGTTAGGATTATTCTATATGATTTAAAGCTAAAAGGGGATCTTACAGATTATCGTATCCTACCCCTTGGTGTTATGGAAGAAGAAATTGAGGATGAGAAAATCTGAAGTGACTCAACTAAAGTCATGCATTTAGTTAGGTTGAGGAGCTGAGATTTGAACCTAAATCTTTCCCTCTAAATTCAGAATCCTTTGCACTGAACTGTGAAGGTCATGTTTTTATGGAAAAGCTACTGCGTTTTCCCCTTTCATGTGGCTTAAGATATGTTTTTATCTTATATACAATTTTAGGAGCCAATATTATCTGTGGCATGAAGTACCTATAATTTTGTAATGGAAGCCAGTGAGAAAATAGGGCCCATGGAACAGAAATTTGACTTGTGGCACCTTCTGCTGACATATATTTATTCCGCTAATTGAGTGATAACTGGATGTTAAATGACTCTCTTTTGGTTTCTTTTATTAATTTTTCTCTTCATCTCAGAAAGGAACAATAGTTTTCTTTATCTTTCTTTTGCTGCTGACATTTGAAAAGAATATTGTATTTTCATTCATGTCTCTGGTCAGTTGATTCTTATTTCCCACTTTAGCTTTCCTGACCTTGGAACCACGGCTTCCAGCCTTGGCTATTGTGGTCCTATTTATTATACTCCTTTCTGCTCCTTGGTAATCTGGCCCCAACTTTCACTTTTCTTGGAAAATATATGTGCTGCCAACCAAAGAGGAATGAATTAAGCACCTGCATGTAATTAAACCCAATTTGGAGTGAGGGATATTAAAGAGTTTTGTAATTTTGGACCCAGACAGAATTAAATATTTCATAACACATAATTTTATACATTCATCTTTGAACCTCTGAGTGGTAGGTAAACAATCATAGCCCAATCTTTTTTCACCCTTGGATGCACATTGGCAGGCAGGGAAGTATGGTCTCATTGCCCCTGAAATGCTGTGCAAAAGACAGAGCTGGAGGGCCCTGATGTGTGGTATCTTTTTCAGTTTATACTCCTAGGTTTTGCCTCCATATTCCTTGGCACACCATTTATTACTACTACACCATCTCTTACCAACCTTGAAAGGACACCCAATACTACACTTATGTTCCATGGACTATTATAGCTTGAAGTTATAGTTCCCCTCCCTTCTCAAGTTACCTTGTATTGATTTTTCTGTGGACAGTTCATATTCTCTCCCTGCCCAAGTAGAGAGCACCCTTGTGCTAAAAAAGGAAAAATAAATTCTCCTTCTGGAAAGAGAGGGGCCTAGAGAGATTGTTTTACTACAAACACTTCTTTACTTCAAGAAAAATAAGTCGGGGTTTCTAGGACACAGAGGTCACTGAGAAGGTTGCTAGTGAACCTGTTTGGTAATATAACTTTACCCATACATATCCAAATGTAATTCATAGGGTCAAAGGATTATAGTTTTAGAGCTGGGTGAAACCTTAAGGTTTCATTTGAGAATCAATCCTTTCATTTGAGAAAAGAGGTCCAGAAAGTATGTCATTGGCTTGAGGTTACACACATAGTAAGTAGCAGAGCTGGGACTTGAACCCAATATCCTTGATTCTGGTTCCCTTGACTCTATACTACACTATGATTGTACATGCTCATTGATCTGGTTCTATAGGGTACAAGAAGTATGCATTGTGGTCCCAGTCCTTAAGAAATGATGCTCTTCTTATGAAGACCAGACTTTCACATATGAAGGTATTAGAGAACAGTACTACTGAAACTTGCTAGAATGTATGGTTCAGACAAAGGGTATGTTAGGGAGGTGCTTGTACAGGTATATAGAAAGTCAGGAGATTAATGTGGGAGGAAGTTATTCATGAAGTAGAACTTCAGATTAACCTTAAAAGATTGATTTAAATAGATGGGGAAGACTGGGAGGGTATTTCAGATTTCAGGATTACATGACCAAAAGTATGATAATAGGAAAGAATATGGCTTGCATAACAGGAAAAATATTCTATATGTATATATTGCATACATGTAGATTATACTTTATAAAAGCTTTTCATTTAATGTTGCCACCAGTTTAGTTTGAAGGAGAAAAAGTCCATTAGCCTGAATGTCAAGATAAGATACAGCTGCTTGCTTTTTGTGGTTGATCTGCTTTTGCTTAAGTTATGCACGGCTATTTTTTAATGCCATCAATCATTATAAAGCTGTTGGCTTAGTCATTCCAAATACATGATTAGAATTTTTTGAGAATCCACCCCTGTGAACAACAGGATGATAATTGGGTGTATTTTCTCCTTTGGAGGAAATATATTACCCTTTTTAATGAATTAGATAATTTATAGTTTTCTGAAAAGAGAAATATTTATTTAGACACTAAAAAATACCAGAACCTTCATTTTTAGCATGGTGATATTATCTGACTGGTAAATAGGAAGATGTATAGAAAATAGACGGGAGCAGAGTGGTCCTGAGTAACAGAATTCTATGAAGACTTTTGTGTTCTTGGCATTTCTAGCCTTACCAGAAGTAGGAAAAGTTTTCCTATCATATCCTTCAAAACTTCAATGGGTCCATAATCTCTATGATGTGAGCACTCTCTCCAAGTTGTTTCCAGGTTACATATACCTTATCATTTTCTGTATCATATCTTTCTATACATCTTCCATAAAGAATATGCTCATTGTGCTGGAAGCCTCCCTTTATCAGGTATTCTTAACTTGGTTGTCCATGAATTTGTTTTTAAAAAATGTTTTGATGATTTCATTCCAATATACTGGTTTCCTTTTGTAAGCTTTTCTATCTAATTTTGTGCATTTAAAGACTTTTTTTTGAGAAAGTATCCCTAGGCTTCACCAGAATGCCAAAGTGGTCCATGACACAAGTGACATTAAAACTCCTTGGGGAAAATACCAGGAAATTTGGGTGGGGGATGGAATGAGTCCTTTAAAATCATGAAGATGGTAGTACATAACTTGGTGCTCCATCTATTTTGCCTTGCTCTTAATACATGGCGAGTGTATTTTCTTTTGTGATTATACATTTTCTTAAAAGCTTTCTAGTCACATCTCGGATTCAAGTCATTATGGAATTGAGGAGTTGATATGTGATCCCAGAGGCAAAAGGAAGCCACTGGGGTTTAATGAGAAGGGGAAGGAATGCCATGGTCAAATTTGAGTTTTGTTACTTAGCAGCTGTGGGGAGAATGGATTATAGAGGAGAAAGATGGGACCAGGGAGACTAATCAGGAGATTATTGCAGTAGTACTTTGAGAGGTAATGAGAAACTGAAGAAGGGTGGTGGCTGTTTGGGTGGAGAGAATGGGATAGATTTGAGAGATACTGTGAAGGTAGAATTGGGGATAGAAGGAGCTTTTGGGGGCAGCTAAAGTATGCACTGGATAGAACACAGAGTCTAGAGTAAGGAAGACTGAGTTTAAATCTGTCCTCAGATTCTTACTAGCTGTGTGACCCTGGCAAGTCACTTACCCCTGTTTACCTCAGTTTCCTCATCTATAAAATGAGCTGGAGAAGGAAATGGCAAACCGCTCCAGTATCTTTGCCAAGAAAACCCCAAATGGGGTCACAAAGAGTCAGACACAACTGAAACGACTAAACAACAAACAGAAATAAAGGTACGGAAGGGAGAATGAGGGGCCAAGGATCATTCTGAAATTATGTAGCTAGGTGATTAGAAGAATGGTGATTCCCTTAAAAGAAAACAGGGCACTGGGAGGAGTAAAAGGAAAAGTTAATTTATTTGTTTTGGAAGTGTGGAAGATGAAGATCCAGCAAAGGAAAAAAAAAAAGTACAAAAATTCAGAAACAAGAAGGCAGTGCAAATAATTAGAAATACAAATAAAAGAAATCTACATAATTTAAGACAAGCTGTTCCTTAAATTTCTGAAATTTTCATAGGCCTACCTTGGCCCATAAGAATTCTCTTTCTTCCTGATACATCCAAGCCCTTGAAATCATCATTAATTTGGGATTTGAAATTCCTCCATCCCCTCCTCCCCTCCATACACACAGGGTGATAGACTGAATTTACTGGTATATTCTACAACTCCAGCATCACCTTGAGCCAATCAGTAAGTCTGATTGCATGATGAGTTTTAGAATGTCCTTGTCCACCCCTCACCCCCCATAGTTTATAAAATGCTTTCACGTTCATTATCTTATTTAATCTTTGAAATGGCCTGGTGAGATAAATAGGGCAGCTATGGCTATTCACGTTTTGCAGATGAGGATGTACCCCCTCAAAGAGAGTTAGTGACTTGACCAAAGTCCCAGAACTAAAGGTTGACAGGACTCAAGTCAGGTCTTTAGACTCCTAGCCCAATACTTTGTCTGAAAACCCTAAAATAAATCTCTACATAAAATCAAATCAGTTGTCCTTCATAATTTTGGTGCTATTTGGGATTGAATAAGAATATTTAAACTGCTACTTCCTGTCTACCTTGGTCCTTCTACTTAAATCAATCAAAAAGTCCTTATTAGGGGCAGCCAGGTAGCACAGTGAGTAAGAGCACCGGCTCCAGTGTTGAGAAGACCTGGAGATCGAATCCCGGGCTCAGACACTTAGCACCCACCCAGAAACACCTGGCTGTGTAACCTTGAGCAAGTTACTTAACCCCAATTGCTTAGGGGTGGCCAGGTGGCTCAGCGAGTAAGAGCACCGGCTCCAGTGTCGGGATGACCTGGATCAAATCTGGGCTCAGATACTCAGCACCACACTCAGAAATAACTGGCCGTGCAACCTTGAGCAAGTTACTTATAAGTATTTGTTATATGCAAAGTGCCTATGCTGAGTGCTGGGAAAATAAGTACAAAAAAATGAAGCAATGTGTACTCACAAGGAACTTACATTTTAACAGAAATCAACAAGCACATATAAAAATGTATGTGTCATAAATATAAAATGAATAAATTAAAAATATATACAAATTAGTTAAATATGAGGCAGTTTGAGAGGGAAGACACAGTTGGGGGGCTCAGGAAAGATTTTATGCAGGAGATGATGCTTGAACTATATTTAAAAATTTTTATTTTTAAAATGTAATTTAAATTTTTTGTTCCATTTTAAGTTCTCAACTGTCTCCTTCCCTCCATGCCCTTTACTAGAGGCCACTATTTCATACACACACACACACACACACACACACACACAAACACACACAATGTATATATGATATATATACATATGTAATCTACATTTGTATCTACATATAAAACCATACTATGCATACTTCTACTTATCATTTTTTCCCCCCTCAGGAGCCTGTTCTTTCATAGGTCCTTTGTAGTTGATTTGACTATTTATAATACTCAGAATAACTTAGTTGTTCCTTTTGCAGATGACATGGTACATTTGGAAAATCCTAGAAATTCAACTAAAAAGCTAGTTAAAACAATAATTTTAGAAAAGTAGAGAGATATTAAATAAGCCCATATAAATCATCAGCATTTCTATCACCACAAAATCCTTCGAGAAGAGATACCTCAATTAAAATAACTGTAGACAACATAAAATGCCTGGGAGTATACTTGCCAAGACAAACCCAAGAACAACATGAACATGATTATAAAACACTTTTTAGTCAAATAAAGTCAAATTTTAATGACTGGAAAAATATTAATTGTTCATGGGTGGGCAGAGCCAATATAATGAAAATGACAATTCTGCCTAAACTAATCTACTTATTCAATGGCACCCCAACTATAAATTATTTAAAAATTATTTTATTGATGTGCAGTGAATAGAGCACTGGCCCTGGAGTCAGGAGGACCTGAGTTCAAATCCAGTCTCAGACACTTAACAGAAAATACTAGCTGTGTGACCTTAGGCAAGTCATTTAACCCCAGTTGCCCTCCAAAAAGCAATATATATATATGTATATATATATGTATATATATTATTGAGATAGAAAAAATAATAAAATTCATTTGGAAGAACAAAAGTTCAAAGACAACAAAAAAATGTAAAGGAAGGAAGTTTAGTAGTACCAGATTTTAAACTATATTATGAGGTAATTATCAAAACTATCTGGTACAAGCTAAGAAATAAAAAGGTAGATCAGTGGAACAGATTAATCATGTTACGTAACAGTGAAAGATCATAGTAACTTTGTGTTTCACAAAACTAAAGATTTAAGTTTTTAGGATAAGAATTCACTATTTGGTAAAAATTGGTAGGAAAATGGGAAGCAATCTGGCAAAAACTAGGTGTAGAACAATATCTTACACCATTTTTTAAGATAAGGTCAAAATGGATACATAATTTAGATATAAAGAGGTATTACAAGAAAATTAATTGAAGACCGAAACAACAAATCTTAAAAGAATGTGAGTAGGTTAAGGAACAGGTCATAGAAACAATAATTTTGTTAACAAGAATGATAATAATGAGACAACATAACAAAACCTATGGGATGCAGCAAAAGAAGTAATGAGGAAAATTTATAGTTCAAAATACATCAATAAAATAGAGGAAGAGCAGATCAATGAATTAGGTATGCAATTAAAGAAAACTAGAAAAAGAGCAAATTAAAAATCCCCAATTAAACACCAAATTGGAAATCCTAAAAATTAAAGGTGAGATAAATAAAATTGGAGGTAAGAAAATCATTGAATTAATAAATAAAACTAGGAGTTGATTTTGTGGGGAAAAAAACACCCAATAAAATGAAAAAACTATTGAACTGTGTTTTAAAGGAAGAGAGGGGCTCTGTGAGGATAAGGAGGGAGTGTATTCCAGGCATGTGGGACAGCCAGTCTGAAGGTGTGGAGAAGGGAGATGGAATGTAGTATGTGAAGTAAAGAGAGAAGGCTAATTTGAAGAAGGTCTAGAATTCTTTAAGCTGTAGTGCTTAGCATAGACCTTTGATCACAGAGGACCTGAATAAATATTGATTTGATTTGATTCATATTGCCCCAAATTGACAATTCCTCAGTTAAAACCAATCACTTGCAGAAAATACTGGGTTCCTGAGTAATTTCTAATTCATGTCCATCTGGCTCCCCTTCTAGAGGCATCAAATGCATAGCAAGGCACTGCAGACCCTGAAGTTTAATAGTGTACATATACTGCACCACACTTTAACACACATCCTGGCTTCTTGGCCAGGAAGTTCATAGAGGACTGTGCACTCATATGTTTATTGAATGAATAAAATCCATGTTCAAATGGTTAATTTATAATTGAACATATTGGTGATTATATTGTCACCCCTTCTTCATCTAACAATCTGCTATACTTACCCTAAATGAAGAAGAAATAAAGGAACTTATTGAAAATTATTTTGTCTGATTCTATGCTAGCATAATAGTTAAATTAAATGGCTAGATATTTACAAAAATATAAAATGCCTTGATTAACAGAGCAAGAAATAAAGAATTTAAATTACCCAATCTTAGAAAAAGAGATTGGATAAGCCATGAATGGACACCCAAGGTGGAAAAACAAACAAACAAAACCAAATCCAGAGCTGGATAAATTTTTAAGTGAATTCTATCAAACATTCAAAGAATAATGAATTCTAACCTTCTATCAACTTTTTGGAAAAATAATCAAAGAAGGGATCTTACTAAATTTCTTCAATGAGATTCAAAAATATTCTTGCTAATTAAGCCAAGGAAAGACAAAGGAAAAAAGGAAAGAAAAAAAAATTCCATAATGTGTATCAATTTAGAAATATTGAATGAAATATTAGCAAGGAAGCTACAACATATTTAAAAGATTATATGCTATGACCAAGTTGTCTTTATACTAGGAATTCAAGGTTAGTTAAACTTTAGAAAAACATAAGCCTAACAGACTACATAAATAACAAAATACAAATCACATGATAATAGAGAAAAAGGTCTTAACAAAAGATATCGTTAATTTTGCTAAAAATATTGAAAAGCACAGGAATAAATGAAACATCCTTTAATATGGTGTATGGTGTAAATAGTATCTATCTGAAACCTGGAGCCAGTATTTATATACAGAGGCCTTTCCAAAAAGATCAAGAATAAATCAAGGATGTCCATTATCTCTGCTATAATTTGACATAGTTCTAAAAATGCTAGCTAGAACAATAGGAAAAGAAAAAGAAATTGGAGGAATAAACATAGGCAAATAAAGATCAGAACTACCTGTTTTCAGATAACATGATGGTCTAACTCTAGAAATTCAACCAAAAATCAGTTAAAATAATAACTTCAGCATATTTTGCTAAATTTATTTTGAAGATAAAAAACCATCATCCTTTCTGTATTTTACCAACAAAACTCACCGAAAGAGATAGAGAAGTGCCATTAAAAGTAATTACAGATTATAGAGAATATTTGTTATTCCATCTATTAAGATAATAATAAGAATTGTATGAAGGCACGTTGTAGTAGATAGAGCATTGGATTTAAACTCAGAAAGATATGGGTTCAAATCTCAAGTCAGGTGCTTAGTAGCTGTGTGACTTTGGGCATGTCATCTCACCACTTGGTACCTCATTTTTTTAGTCTTTAAAATAAGGGTGTAACTCAGTGTCCTCTATGTGTCTATATATCTAATATGATAGATTCAGTACCATGATCCTATGAACTACAATATGCTTTTTATTGAAACAGAGACCCAAACAATTAGAGAGAGGTTGATTACTAATGGTTAGGTAGTGTCAATATAATGAAAATGACAATTTTACCTAAATTAATTTACTTCTTCAGTCAAACTACTGAAGCATCAATGTATAGAGCTAGAACACACACATACATGTATTTATGTACATATATATGTATACACACATATGTATATGTATATATACACATATGCAGTGTGAGATGTTGATCTGCACCTAGATTCTGCCAAACTGCTTTCCAGGATTCCCTATAACTTTTTTTTGTCAAATAGTGATTTCGTGTTCCAAAATCATGGATCTTTGGGTTTGTCAAGCACTACTAGATTGCTATGGTCATTTACTATCGTGTATTTTTTTTTAAAAATGCTATTCTTTATAATGTTATAGTTATTTATAAATCATTCCACTGGTTCTACTCCCTTCATTCAGTATCAATATCAGGTCAAAATGGGTACATGATTTAGGAATAAAGGGAGATCTCACAAGCAAATTTGGGGAGCATGCAATATTTTGCCTTTCAGATTTATATATAAGAGGAGAATTTGTAACCAAACAAGAGAGAGAGAGTATTATGGAATGAAAAATGGACAATTTTGATTATATCAAGTTAAAAAGAGTTAGCACAAACAAAATCAATTGCAGCCAAGATTAGAAGGAAAGCAAGAAACCGGAAAAAAAAATTGTGGCAAGTTTCTCTGATGGAGGCATCATTTCTCAAATATATAGAGAAGAAAGCCAAATTTATAAGAAGATGAGTCATTCCTCAATTGATAAATGGTCAAAGGATATGAACAGGCAGTTTTCAGACAAAGTAATCAAAGCTATCTATAATACATATACAAAGTAATCAAAGTCATATAAAAATGCTCTAAGTCACTATTGATTTGAAAAATGTAAATTAATGCAACCCTGAGGTACTACCTCACACTTATCAGAAAATGACAAATGTTGGAGAAAAAGTGGAAAAATTGAAACATTAATGCATTGTTGGTGGAGTTGTGAACTGATGCAAAGTGAAAGGAGCAGAACCAGGAGAATATCATACACAGTAACAGCAATATTGTACAACAATCAATTGTGAATGACTTCACTATTCTCAGCAATACAATGATCCAAGACAATCTCAAAGGTCTTATGATGAAAAGTGCTATTCACCTCCAGAGAAAGAACTGATGGAACCTGAATGAAGATTAAGCATACTTTTAAAATTGTCTTTGTTATTCTTGGTTTTTTGTTTGTTTGGTCTGCATTTTCTTTTGTAACATGGCTAATATAGAAATGCTTTGCATGATGGCACACACATATGTGTGTGTAGGTGTGTATTATATGTATAATCAAATTGCTTGCCTTCTCAAAGAAGGCTTAGGGAAGAAAGAGGGAGAGAATTTGGAACTCAAAATTAAAAAAAAACTCAAATGTTAAAAATTTTATTTACATGTATTTGAGAAAAAAGTAAAAGTAAAATACATCTTTAAAAGACTGTGGAACTCTGGCCAATTCAGTGAATAACCAGGACTCTAGAGGAACAATGATGGAGTATGCTTTCCAACTCTTGATTCAGAGCTGATGGAATTAGAAGTACAGAACAAGACACACAGTTCTGGATGTGGTCAATGTATGCATGTGTTTTGAATGCTAATTTGTTATTAAGGAGACTTTTAAAAAATTGTGGGAAAGAGAGAATTATGGATTATGGAAGGCTTGTGACTGTGATGCCAAAGAGAAGAAAAAAAATGAATAAATTCAAATCAGTGAAGTCATTTAAAAATGTGCAGAAAAGAACAGAAAGGTAATTCAGAGGAAAATTCAGATAAGCAGGATAGCCTCTGGAAATAACATGTGAAATTTAGCATAAATTTTAAAAATCTGTATATAAGAGCAAATTGTTATATAATATTCTTTGTGTTCTTTGTATATGGAAATGTGTATGTTTATCAGTATATATGAAGTTCAGAAATAACTAAAGAAAAAATGAAAAACAAAAAACAAAACCCCCAAACATCCATACATAATGACATTTCTACTTTGCCTTAAACAAAGCTCAAAAAATCACAGTCATAGATTTAGAGCTTGAAAGCAGCTTAGCTAGCTCTCCTAACCCAAACCCCTCATTTTACAAATGAGTAAACTGATACCCAATGATTTGAAGTGACTTGTCCAAGGTCTCACAAGTAACCAAGTCAGGATTTGAAACCAGCTCTCCTGACTCTAAATACAGTATTATTTTTTACTATGCCAAAGCCTTGATTAAGTTTATTTTCAGCCTTGACCATATCTGTTGGTTGACTCCACAATTTTGCAGTTTCCTTAAAAGTAATCCAGTTTGATCATTGTTTTCCCCTACTTTGGTATATGTTCCCAAGAACTAGCTAATTAGCTGATAGCTAGGCTTGATTGACAACTTTGACAGTAGAAAAAGTTATGGTTGTGTGAATACAGCTATCCAGAAAAAGACCAGATATTCAGTCTGAGAATTTTTAAATTTTTAACAATGGATGTACCGTGTGCGTGTACTGGCCATGCTCTTAAGGAATTGGCTCAATCTGAAGTTTCTTTCTTGTGTTATATCTCCAACCTCATAAAACCATCACCTTGGCTTGTGCAATCTGTTTTCCCTCATGTGTGTGGGAGCCCCTAAATTCCTCTTAACTTCAAAGGAAATTCTTTGGATGGAGAAGAAAATATATGCTGGAGGAATTGGGCTGTTGGCCAATTGTGCAATGGGGAAAGATGGTGAAGAGAAGAAATAACTTCCTGCTCAAATTGTCCCATTTTATTTCTTTCTCCAGGCATAAGCCTTCATTACTCATCTCACCTTGTACTGTTACACATTTTCTCCTTCTCTAAGTTGTCTAGTTTTGGTTTTGCATTTTAACTACAACATTAAATGCGATGGCCTCCTGTAGGTACAGCGTGGTACATAAGGAAGCATTTCTTCACACAGTTTCCTATTCATTGCCTTTTCAAATACTGAATGCAAATTAATTTCAGTATTTTCTTTAATATAATGAAAAGAATGATACATTTCCATTATACCTTTTGTAGATTCCAATATCCTAAACTCATCTTCTTTAATTAACTAGGTTTTTGTTTGTTTCAGAATTTCACTACTCACAATTTTTTTTAAAGAACTAGAAAGGAATTTGGAGATTACTTAGTCTACCCCTCTCATTTTATGATTTAGGAAACCAAGGCCTAGAAAGGTTGTCTTAGGTGCTGGAGCCGATTAGTTGTAGAAAAAGGACAGGCACTCAATTTTCATGATGATCAATTCAGTGTTGCTTTCTCTATGCTGCTCTGTGCATGTGGATATTAGTCAGTGAAATACTAACCATATGTGATGTACTCAGTTTTCCATTTCATCTGTTTTTACAATGATAACTGTTATTCAGTGGCCCCATATTCATGAACATGTTGGGCTTTGAGTTTTCTGTGGGGCAGCCTGTCCCCAGAAATATGCTTTGTAGTTTGTGATTGAACTGGCAGAAGTAGACGTTTTTGGTAAATATTTAATCCAGGAGAAACCTTCTCTAATCCTTCTTAATTCCAGTGCCTTTTCTCTGTATTTCCTATTTGTCCTGTATATAGCTTGCTTTGTATATATTTGTTCGCATGTGTCTCCACCATTAGATTGTAAATCCCTTGAAAGCAGGGACTGTCTTTTGCCTCATTTTGTATCCCCAGCACTTAGCACAGTGCCTGGCATATAGTAAGTACTTAATATTTATTTATTGATTGATCAATTCCTCTGCCTGAAATGAAGAATGAAATCACAAACTTTATTGTTTGAAAGATTCCTTCATGTACTTGTTATTGTACTATCTCTAACAGTGGATGCCAGCTTGGGAAAAAAAGCTTCTTTTTATAATGAGCAGATTTTTTTTTATACTTTATCCACAAGATCAGAGAGAGAGCCCCATTGGCTGACTTCACGTGACTGATGAAGTCAGATGTTTCCCAGATTTCCATACCTACTCTGAACTTGAGGGGATGACTTGGTGCTGGGATAGTCAATGGATACATTACCCCATCTGCACAAATCCCCAAGTTCCTTGGCACTTGAACTCTTCTTTTTTTTCTGGCTTTTTTTTTTTTTGGAGGGCAATTGGGGTTAAGTAACTTGCCCAGTGTTACACGGCTAGTATTTTTGTGTGGGTGTTAAATGTTTGAGGCTGGAACCAAACTCGGGTCCTCCTGACTCTGGGGCGGACGCTCTATTCACTGTGCCACTTAGCCGCCCCTTTTTTTCTGGCTTTTTGCACTATTTTTTTCTTTGACTAGAAGCTCTCGATTTTTGTAGTGACATTCCTGGGAATTTTCATTTTGAGGTTTCTCTCGGGAGATTGTTCCTATATTTTCACTTTGTCTTCTAGTTCTAATAGTTCTGGGCAGTTGTTTGATTTCTTAAAATACTATATTCATGTATTTTCTTTAGTTGTTTTTAGGCAGTCTGATAATTCTTAAATTATTTCTTATTAACTAGTTTTCCACATCAGTTGTTCGTGATGATGGATTCCTCACATTTTTTCAACTTTTTCAATCTTTTTGTTTTATTCTAATATTTCTTTTTTGTCTCTTAATTTCTGTTCACTCTGTTCTAATTTTCAGGGAGCCTGTCTCTTGAGTAAGGTTTTCTACCCTTGTTCTAAGCTATTTGTTCTCCTTCCAATTCTATGCTATAAAGCTCTTATTTTTACTTATAATTTCATATTTAATTACATACTTCATTTCTTCCAGGTACTTTTTTATTCCTTGTGGCCAAACCATTTTTTTTCTTAGTGGCTCTACTTGGACTTGTGGTGTTACTCTCATATTCTCAGTTGTCTCTGGTTATCCCTTGATCCATAATATTTCTTCATAGTGTTTGGCATCTTCTTTTTACTTATACCTCCAGTCTGACACTATTCAGACACTGTGCCATCCATGACCAGGCTCCACTTCTTCTTACATTTTTAAAAATAGGGTCAGCAAGGTCATATTGGTTCTGATCTCTATTTCTGGGGATCTTGCACCTTCCCTGATGTGTCTCTGTTAAGGGTTTCATTCTTGCAACCCTCTCCCCAACTCAGATATTTTGGGGGGTCCTACAGCTATGGTTTTCAGCCCTCACTAGAGCATCTTAAGTCAGGATGCTTCTGACTTACATTTTTAACTAGTTTCTATGATGATTACTTTAATTGTATAATTTGAAGTCTGAAAGTGCTACATAAAGCCATATTGATTTCATTTGTGGCTAATTTTTAAAAGTATAGTTGAGGAAACTGAGTCTGATGGAGGTTAAGTAACTTGTGTACAGTCACACAGCTGTTAAATGTCTGAGGCAGGATTCAAATTTAGTTATTGCCCGACTCCAGGCTCAGCACTCTATCTACTGTGCCAATTATGGGCAGATGTGTAATTAGGAATTTTTTCACTTAGGACAAATTTAATTGGGGTAGGGGTTTTATAAACCAAACGCCAAATGGGTCCACTCCCTAGTTGAGAGTTTTATAATATGAGTTCAAAGAGCATGCTATTTAATTCCCTAGCCAAAAAAAATGGGAGGAATGGGCTGTCATTAATAGAGCTATCCTTTAAAAATTTTAGCCAAATATGTTTTGCATGACTGAACATGCATAACATAAATCAGATTGCTTGTCTTCTCAATGAGGGTGGAAGGGAGAAAATTTGGAACTCAAAAATTTTTACAAATGAATATTAAAAATTATTTTTATATTTCATTAGGAAAAATAAAATATTAAATAAATAAATAAAAAAAAGAAATTAAAAATTTTCAGTCATGGGGATGTTTGTGAACCAACCATACAAATAGCTAACATGTATATACTAGTTTCATCAACTGGGCTTTTCTCTATATGCCACCACCCTCAATTGAATTTGCCCTGAGCACAAGAATGAGAGCAAAGTGGTAAGGGGAAGATGAGCCCAGGAAAGGGATACTACTTGGATGGAACTCTGAGGGTGGAGAGATCAAACTCAGGAAGTCTAGGCAAAGAAATGGGGTTGACTGTGGCATATAACATGAGCTGGCAGAGGACCACATGGCATGGCTGAGAGGAAGTTCATTTCCCCAACTTATATTAGATCCCTGGACTAATGTTCAAGTTGCCCGGGCCTACTTACAGCTCTGGGTTACTGTCATGCAGCATTATATAGCTTCATATTATTCAATTAGTTAACCTTTTAAGCCTTAGTTGTCTCATCTGTAAAAAGCAGTTGCTGGAGTAGACAGCTTCGATTCTTCTTTCCATCTCTAAAATTCTGAGTCTATGAGGTTTGAAACATTTAACAGGTTTCTTCTTAACTGGCTCTGTTTTTACTTTCCTCTATTTTTTTTCTTTAACTCTTTGAGGTCAGTGTCTTTTATTAGTAATTTAACCTATCTCCAGTCTCCAAGTCCCCTTCAGCTTGATTTTTGGTTCTTGGAGAAGCAAGGTCTTTGTCTTTCAGGATCCCAAGTCTGGCTCCGTGACTTCAAATCAAAATGATCCAGTGCTGAGCACAGTGCCTTAGACACTTAATAAACACTTGTTGACTGAGGGATCGAGGTGGCACATATAGAACACTGGACTTAAAGTTAGGAAGGCCTGAGGTGAAATCCAGACTCAGACACTTCCTAGCCATGTGATCAAGTCATGTAACCTCTGTTTGACTCAGTTTCCTCATCTGCAAAATAGGGAAAAGAGCGACATCTATCTTCGAGCGTTGTGATGACCAAAGGGGATAGTCATTGTAAAGCACTAAGAACATTGCTTGGAACATAGTGGGCACTTAAAAAAATGCTTGTTTCCTTCCTTCCTGACTGTTAATTGACTGTAGTGATCTGTGTCCCCAACTTGGCCAGTATGGCTTGGATAGAAATGTCTTGTTGAACCTTTCCTTTTTCTGCCTACAGAATGCCCAATAGACCCTAATACTTTGCTCCCCTTTTGCTGAAACTTAGCTTCGAGGCAGGTCATCTTGCATTCTCCCTTGATCTTCCTCTTTTCTCTTTATGGTAATAAATGCTTTATTGTTTAATTAACTATAATTTAAAACTCCTACTTTCTTCATAGCTCCATTCCCTGTCACCCTTGATACTCCATTATTATAGTCCCAGACTTCTTTTTTTTTTCTTTTTGGAGGGCAATTGGGGTTAAGTAACTTGCCCAAGGTTACACGGCTAGCGAGTGTGTGTGTGTGTGTGTGTGTGTGTGTGTGTGTGTGTGTGTGTGTGTTAAGTGTCTGAGGCCCGCCCTGGAGTCGGAGGGGGCCGGAGCTCTTACTCACTGTGCCATCTAGCCGCCCCTAATCCCAGACTTCTAACCTCCAATCAGCAATCACTCTCCCAGTCCCCCTCTCCCAATTCTTCCTCCTGCTAGTACTCTCCTCTTCCCCCTACTCTCAGAGAACTCCATGCATTTATAGGTCCTCACATCTGGACTGGTGCTTCTTCCCAGGCAATTAGTATACTGTCTCTAGAATTTAATTGCAGCTTCTTTGGTCCTAGTCAGGATATATGCTTCTAATTGCATTTTGGGGAAGGTTTTTGTCTATATGAGACTATATTTAACTTTTGTTTTTTTAGAACTGAACTTGAGATGTCTGCTACAGGGGTAGAAAAGAGAAAGCCCTTTCTCCCCTGATTGGCACTAGGAAGTGGGTGGTTGGAAGATGAAGTCATTCAGCTTGGCAAATCTGCAGAGGGCTTCCCTTGGCTCATAATAGCTTGAACTTTGACCTAAGCATTGGAGAGTTGGGATACCAATTTATTTTTCTAGAATTGAGGGGTTACTTCTAGACCTATAGGGGCTAGGGTACACAGGCATGTGTTTGAACTGGAGTTTAATCCTGAGGACTCTGGCCACTGGCAAGAAGAAGGGGTCTTTTTTTCTCACCTTATTGGTTCATTAAGTCCCATGACCCAGCACCCTGATAAAGTTTAGCTTATGTCTCATATGTACATCTCCCCAAAGAGAGAAGTAACAGAGGCAATCAATGTACAGTATGAAAGCATGAGCTAGGTAATTTTTTCCCTACACACACACACACACACACACACACACACACACACACACACACAGAATGCTGAACACAGAACACTCAGAAACACACATGAACAGAATGAACTAACTAGGATTTAGTGATAACGGATAGCTACTGTTATAATCTGCTAGAATGCAGATACTTAACCTCATCAGAACATAAAGCAGTTTGCCCTACTGCTAACTATGCATTTTATATTTCTGTTTGCACAGTCCTGATGGTAAAGTGGCCAGTTTTGGGCCAGTCCTCTTCTTGTTGCCCACTATCTTTTTCAAGAGTGCTTAAGTAGCTGTGGGGGACTTCCCTTTGAAAGGACCTCTTTGGGGTGGCTAGGTGGCGCAGTGAATAGAGCACCAGCCCTGAAGTCAGGAGGACCTGAATTCAAATACGGCCTCACAGACTTAAAACACACACACACACACACACAAACTATCCATGTGACCTTGGGCAAGTCACTTAACCCCAATTACCCTACCTTCCCCCTCCAAAAAAAAAAAAAAGAAAGGACCTCTTGGTAGGGAAGTACAGCTAGGTGGCACAATGGATAGAGTTCTGGGCTTGGAGTCAGGAAGAGTCATCTTTATGAGTTAAAATCTGGCCTCAGACACTTACTAGCTGTATGACCCTGGGTAAGTCACTTAACCCTGTTTGCCTCAGTTTCTTCATTTGTAAATGAACTAGAGAAGAGAATGGCAAATTATTTCAGTATGAAAACCCCAAATGGATTCATGAAGAGTCAGACATGACTTAAAACTACCGAATAATAACAACTTGGTAGGGCCCTGGCCCAAATTTACCTAGTTAAGTCTCCTTACCACCTCTGGCCCCCAGACCCCTGTATTAGTTGTTGTATGGACAAGGTCACCATGATCCCAGAGCAGAAGGATTTGTCCTTCCCTATCCTTCACTAGAGTCATATAATGCCACTTAGAAAGTTGTTGCCAGTCCAAATGGAGCCAGCAAGAGGTCATTTTAAAGAGATGCAGCACTCCTTCTCCCCCTTGGAATGGGGTTTACCACATCATATTAAAATGCAAAGTCCTTTCAGCTCTGTGTCACCACATGACCTGGAATAGTCAGAAAATTCATTATTCCCTAAAGTTCCAGCACTTAGCACAGTGTCCGGTGCATAGTAAACAGTGTTAATTCATGTATCTTTGGAATCCTCTAAAGCTCCCATGATAGTTGGAAAGTATATGTTTTCTGAAGTGGCCTGGGCCCCCAAAATGGTCAATTTTAGCTTACTCTGCACATGCACACATACACATGTACACACATATACATACATATGTGTGTAAGCATGTACACACATATACACACTTTGAGGTCAGGTAGCATTTTCATTTTTAAATTTCTTTTCCTAGTGTCAAGCCCATGGATTTTTTTTTTAATTGGACTTGTCCAGAGCACTGAGAGGTTAAATGACTTGCCGATGGTCCCAGAACCTGTATATATCAGAGGCATGACTGAAACCTGGGTCTTTCTGATCTGGGACTAGCTCTTTTAATCCACTTTACCATACCCACCTTGCACATAGTAGGTGATTAATAAACACCTTTTGAATTATTTGAAGCCCCTTAAGCAGTGGATACAAAGTAATTAGTAAGACATCATTTTTTATGCTAAATTAGCTCATAGAATACTAGATCTAAAACTGGAAGGAGACTTTAGTTGTAATCTAATTCAATCCCTTCATTTTATAGATGATGAAGCTAAGGCTAATGGAGCTTAAGTGACTTTCTCAAGGTCACACAGAGAGGAAGCATTAGAGGTAGGATTTGAGTCCAGGTCCTCAGATTTCAGAACCAGTGCCTTTTTTCTAAAAATGCATCTTATCCATAAGAAAATACAGGGAATTCATTGGGCAATTATCTTCTCAATTCTGAGGTTCTGATATTTCCCATGTCATGGATCCCTTTTATTATTAGCATTTCCTGCCCATAAAATGAATAAATGGGATTAAAGTAATCTCAGTCCTTTCATTTTTATCCACAAGAGCATATGCAACAACCTTTCAAGATGTCTCTGATCCTTTGCTACTCAGAGAAGAACCTGTCAGAAAATTAAAGATTGAATTTTATGACTGATGCCATTGATTGTTCCCCTGACCCTTTAGAAAAACTGTATTGCACTTCCCAATTTGGAGTTTATAAAATTTCCCCATGAAACAGAAAGACCTGGTTTGATATAAGCTATTTTGAGATGCTTCTAGAGATTAAATGTGAAAACAATAAAACTTTATACTGTAGGGGGAAACTATAAATTTCTGGTTTAGAAGATGCTTGGGGATGGATTTGATTATAAAGCCTAGAGATATTCTCTTCCTCCTTCCTGTTAGGACAATGTTAGTTTGAATTCCCAACCCCAAAAAGTCAATGCTCTAAGAGTCCAGAAGAGAAAAAAATTGATGAATAGACAAGTTGAGTTTTAGAACCTGTGAAGCAGTAGGTGGGTGTGCTCTCCTGAACTGAAGAGCAAACCTGGGCTTCTCAAAGTGTTTTTAGCTTACATACTAAATGCTTTCCTTGGTTAGATAGCTTTCTACAGAAAAAAAGTTGATGCAGAGGCTACAGTCTTTCTCAAGCAGGAAGCAAGTTTCTTTGCTGCAGGGAGTTAAGAATGAAAGAAATTAATGTTTCTCTTTGGATATAACTTCCAGGGGTTCAAGCTGTTTGTTCTCTACCGATGGGGGAAGAAACCAGGTACATTGTTTGTTGAACTATTTTATTGAAAAATGTACCTATTTTTTAGTTCTTCAGTCTAATATGAGGAATTATATATAATACAAGAATTATCATAACATTAACATAGACATGTTTTACAATTGATGAATTTCAGCTGGCCATGTGAGTACACTCTTTACAAGTAATAAAGACTTTGTTTTTGCATATTTCCTTAAATAGTGAAGTAGTCTTATATTTCAGAGCATGCTGCCTTACTACTTCCCCGGAAAAATAACTCACTGTTCTGTTTTTTTTTTTGTTTATTTGTTTTTGTTTAGTTTTTACAGTTATGTTCAGGTATAGATTTGTTAAATCATGATGCCATTGCTATGTCTACACCATGCCTTTTACCAGACTTGTGCCTGCTTTAGGTTGTTTTGAACTTTAGTTTTCTTTTTACCGTTAAGAATGGAAAAATATGAAATATAAGTCAACTTTTCAGTGAATGTGCTGGTGCCATTATATTGCAGAAAGCTTACAAGGGAATTTCAGGGCAGGGGGAAGTTTATAAACATGTATTTTTATTGCATTTAATTTTTCTTTTTCATAAGTAGAGCCAATGTTTACTGCTGTGTGGAAAATGTAAATGCCAACAATAAATCCTGAATATAATGGAAGAAAAATCATCCCTCAAACAATAAGCTGCCTCCCAGGCACTTTGGTTTTGGATACTTTATCATAGCAGTTCCAATGCACTTGTTTAGAAGAGGCAGGGAATGAAATGGGAAGGCACATGGTAAATCTCCTGCCCTAATTTTATAATGGGTTTCTTGAAGATTAAGAGATATGTTTAGGAAGGTTGGTGGAACAGGGGAGCCAGTAACTTAATTCTTGTTCTAAGAATCTAGATTTTTTTGATGTATATGTATGCATGTATACACACGTACATATGTAAATACAAATACACTATAAATTGTTTGCATATATGTATACATACACATAACATATATATATGGTTTTTTTTTTAGATTAAGCAAACAACCAATTGAGAAACATTTACTAAGAAGCCATGTCCCAGACACTGCACTAAGTACTGGAGATACAAAATGTACCCCCTTATTAGCAGAAGGAGGGCTATAATTTTTTCCCCCAGTTGAAAGGAGATACTGAAGGATCACAGGAAGTAAAAGCATTGTGGGAAAGGGAAAGTCCAAACTTTTGTTGTAGGCAGAGAGGTGAACCAATTGCAAAGAAAAACATTGCTAATCTGAATCGAATACAATTGTAAACAGTTGGAACCTTTTTTAGTTCACTGACCCACTTAAATTGTAAACAGTTGGAACCTTTTTTAGTTCACTGACCCACTTAAATCTGCCTGCACCAAATTTGGCATCGCCTGGATGTGGAACACGGTGAAGATATACACTCTTCGATATTCTCCTTTTCCCTGGAGACAACTGGATGACAGTGAATAGAGGTCCGGATTTCAGCTCATTAAGGCCTGAGTTGAAATTCTGCCTGGGATACTTCTAGCTATGTGACCTGGGCAAGTCACTGAATCTCTGCCTCAATTTCCTCAACTATAAAATGGGGATAATAATAACATCTACCTCTCAGGGTTGAATGAATGAAATGAAATAATAAAATGAAAAAATATTTGTAAAACTCTTGGCACATAGTAGGCACTTAATAAATGCTTCCTTCCCTACCTAAATATTCCCTGGTCAACTGGTATTGTTACTCCTGAGGAGTTTCCCGCTCTATTTAAACCTCATTCCACACCCCCTCCTACCCCTATTCTGTACTTTTATAAGGGGTTTTGCTTCCAGATAAAAATAAGCTGTTGTTACATAGTGAGTGAATATTTACTATAAAGGAGTGGGCCACACATGGGACAAGGTCAAAAAAGAATCTGAGACTAATTGCTTTAGACTTAATTGTAAGCCAGTATTAAGATACGTCTCCCACTGCACAAAAAATGGCTTCAAAAGACAAAAACTAGCCCTTGCTGGCAGTCACTGCCTACAAGAAGCTTCCTTCCCTTCAGGAGGGAGATAGTGAATTTCAACTCCTTTTTGCCAGCCAAGGGAATGGTTCTTGGCTGGTAATTGCCCATTCCTTCAAAAGTGATGAAACCTGGGAATTCTGAAGTTTCTCCCAGTACCTTAAAGTAGCAATCATCATCACAGTGATGGTTAATCATTGTTAGCCACTTGCCTCATTGGTTATTACAGCTATTAGAGTAAAGATTTCTCCTGGGGAGATGCTTTTTAAAAAGCTTATTTAGTAACTATTGGAAAAGTCACTTTCTCTTTCCATAACTTTATACCTGATGCAGAAATTACTTGCATACGAGAAAAGCCTAGTGAAGGGTCAGTCCCCCTTTCAAAGGCTATTCTGAATCTCTCTATATTGTACTATCTAGTATCTCAATACTGTATTTTCACTGGAATAGGCCTCCACTCAAGGCCTATTTTACTGCCTTCTTGTGGATTGGAGGAAGCTGAGTTCTCCAAGTGAGTAGAAGCAATTATAGTTGCTGACAGGTCCTTACCAAGCCAGAAAGGCTTTGAGTCTGACACCAGGTCCAGCAGAGCAGCTGAACAGACACAGGATAGAGGTGGTCCTCACCAAAAGACTTCCATTTTTTAAAGACACACACAGACACAGATACACACACATAGACACACACACGGATAAAAAGGAAAAAGAGGGGGAAAAGAATAAGCAATAGCTGATATAAGAGGCTATGAAATGGAAATGAACCCACAAATAATTGGAGAAGTCATCAGAGAGATGAAAGAGAGCAGAGGCACAAAAACCCAGAGAAGAGAATACCCAGAATAGAGTGGCCAACAATACCAAACTCTCTAGAAAGGTCAAGAAAGATGAGGATTGAGGAAAGGCTATTGGATTTAACTTAGAGGTCATTAGTGACTTTGAAGAGAGTAGTTTCAGCTAAGTGAATGTCCCAATGTTTCAATGTCTCAAGGCAACTGTCTATGTCAATGAATTATGATCAAGTTGCTGATCTGCACTGGAGGAAGGGGCTTCTCCACTGGATGTTCCCCATGTCAAGTGAAATCATAAGTCTAGACCCCCAAAATGATAAAGATGTAATAAAACTCATCTAATGCAACAAAGTCAGATTGCAAAGAATTAAGAAATGAGTTAGAAGAGAGTTTTCCTGCTTCTATGCCACCATCTTGTCTCCGCCCCAGAAGAGAAGCAATAGAGAGAAGGGATAGAGAGCTTTTTTTAAATTAATGGAATCTTAGAGTTGAAAGGACTCTTAAAGGCCATCTTTTCCAATCTTCCTATAAATGTGGGATTCCTTTTAATATTGGAAGGTGTCAATGACTGATTTCCTGAGCATCATCAGCTTTACAAGGAACTCCAACACTAAGTCCTAAGGGGTTGCCTGTGGCAAATGCAAGTTAAATGACTTTCACTTGGTTATACCACTAGTAGGTGTTAAAAGGCAGAATATGAATCTAGATTTTCCTAATTCCAAACCTAGAACTCTGTAAAGCCATGCATGAGCAGCTTTCCAGAGGGCTGCTGCTGTGAACAGCTTTCAAGGTTCTGATTATATAGTATAGTGAGCTCTCTATTTATTCAAAAACAAATCAGAGCAAAACATTCACAGAAAATCAAAATACAGCATTCACCATGTCACAACTCAACAACTTATCACTAAAATGGCCTCATAGTTTTCACCAAAGTGGTCACATAGTTTTAAACAAAATACATTCATCTAGTCAATCACAAAATCTTTAATTCAATCACAAAGTACCAAAGTCAAAGTTCTCCACCTGTGGGTTACAGCAAATCATAATCTTCTCAGTCAGTGCACAGTATCCAAGTAAAGTCTTCTTTCAGCTTGACTCAAGGCTGGCTCTCAGCTTCCATGGTTCCTCTTCCATGGTCCCAGCTCCAACTGTCACCTGGGTTCAAAAGCAGGCAGCTCCCAGTTCTTTGTCTAGTTCCCATTCCATATTGAAGTATCCATCCTTGATAGTTCCTGTTTCTGGGAAGACAAAGCTTGATAGAGCCACAATAATATTCATCCACATTGCTGGCAGTATCATCGATTCACTATCTGCCTGTGAAATCAACTCAGACCCACCAACAAGGTCTGAGAACTCAACACAAGTCATCAACATAGAAATCAACACAGACCCACAAACAAGATCCAAAAGGTCAGCAAAAATCATAAACATAGAAATCAAAATGGACCCACAAACAAGATCCAAGAGGTCAGCACAAATCATCAGTAAAGTCCCAGGACCTCCAAAACCCTCCTCCAGGACTTCTGTAAACATACAGCCAGAAAATCCTCTTTCTGGGCTTCCAGTAAGGTCCCAGGGCTTCTGTACAAAGTATCACAAACAAACATTGACACAGACAGAGCAGACAAACAGAGTGCTGGGATACCACAAGTTTTCTCCTTCTTGACTCTGCCACCAAAAGAGTCCTCTTCTCAGTTCTGCCATTTCTGGCCTGGAAATTCTCCTTATATATCGTCATTAGCTCCTTCCCTTCCTTTTGCAGGAGTTTTAGTTCTAGGGTTGACAAGTTGCGGGGTTCACACATTCTGTTTCTTAACAGACTTGATACAAGGCTCAAAAGAAACTTGAACTGAAACAAGGTGTTAATTCAATAGCTGAAGCAAGGTGTGAACTACTTCTGTGCTTGCCATTACACACTCTGTCCATTATCTCCTACTACTTAAAAAAAGTTTATTAACATATTTTATTCTATCACCTTCATTTCCCAATATATCTTACCTCCTCCCTGCTAAAAAGAACTGTTATTTATAACAAAGGAAAAAAAAGAAACAAAATTTCAAAACAACCAACAAATTATCTAAACCTAGCTTTATACATTGGGCTTTTTATATGCAGTGTTCCACACTTACTGTTTCTGACTTTGCAAAAAAGGGAAGAGGGTACATTCTCATATGTCTTCTTTGAGGCCAAGCTTGGTCATTACAATTTCATAGCATTGTTTTGATTTTTTTTTGCAAATTTATATTAACGTAGTTATTGTGCATATTTCTTTCTTGGTCCTGATTTCTTCATTTTGCATCTGATTCATATTTTTCTTACTTTTCTGTATTATTTATATTCATCATTTCTTAAAGGATAAGTAAAATTTATGTAGCACAGTTTATTAAGCTATCCCCTGGTTGATGGGTACTTACTTTGTTTTTTTTTAATGCTTTATTAACTTCTGATTTATATCATTCGTTTCCACCAGATTTTGAGTTACAAATTTTCTCCCCATTTTCCCCCTACCCAGCCCCCCAAAATAACAGTCCCACAGGATATCCCCTCCTCCAATCTGCTCCCTCCCATATTTTCTCCCATACCCCTTTCAACTTTTCCAGTGAATCTCTATGCCTCAGTGCCTGCACATCACTTCCCAATTACATGCAAGATAGTATTAATAATAGTATATATATATACATATATACACACACATATATACATATATACATTTGAATATTTGATTTTAAAACTTTTAATTCCAGATTCATTCCCCTCCTTCCTTGTCACCCACCCTTACTGAGAAGACAAGCAGTTCAGTATAGGTTGTACATGTGTGGCTAATGCAAAACAATAACATAGTAGATATATTGTAAAAGACTGACTACATTTCCCTCCCTCCCATCCAACCTCCCACCTGCTCTATTCTCCACTTTGATCCCATCCCTTTTCAAAAGTGGGTACTTCCAACTTCCCTCCCCCCCAGCCTGCCCTCTCATCCCATCCCCCCTCTCATCCCCTCCCCCCTACTGTCCTGGAGGGTGAGATACCCTATTTAGTGTGTATTTCACCCCCCCCTTAAGCCAAATTCAATGGGAATAAGGTTGACCCATTCTCTTTTGCCTTCCTATTCTTCCCCTCCATTGTAACAATTTTCCCTTGCCTCTTATGTATGAGATAGTTTACCCCATTCTGTCTCTCCCCATCTCCTCTCATTATATTCCTCTCTCACCTCTTAATTTCACCTTTTAAGTATCATCCCTTCCTGTTAAATTGGTCCTGTGCCCTCTATCTATGTATGCCTGTAAACATATATACACATATTCACATATGTATTCATATGCCCATATGCCCTCATATATAGACATATATATGTATATATATATAAATATATATGTATATATATATTTCTAATCCCTTCAACTACTGAGAAAAGTTTCATAAGTTACAATTATTGTTTTTCCATGTAGGAATGTTAATAGTTCAACTTTGATAAGTTCCTTATGATTTCTTTTCCCTGTTTACCTTCTCATGCTTCTCTTGCTTCTTGTCTCTGAATGTCAAATTTTCTATTCAACTCTGGTTTTTTCAGCAAGAATGCTTGAAAGTCCTCTATTCCACTGAATGACCATATTTTCCACTGAAACATGATACTCAGTTTTGCTGGGTAGGTGACTCTTGGTTTTAATCCTAGCTCCTTTGACCTCCAGAATATCATATTCCAAGCCCTTCGATCCCTCAGTGTAGAAGCTGAGTGTAGATCCTGTGTTATCCTGATTGTGTTTCCACAATAATGAAATTGTTTCTTCCTGGCTGCTTGTAATATTCTCTCCTTAATCTGGGAATTCCAGAACCTGGCTATAATATTCCTAGGAGTTTTCTTTTGGGGATCATTTTCAGGAGGTGATTTCAGGAGGTGGATTCTTTCAACCTCTATTTTGCCCTCTGGTACTAAAACATCAGGGCAGTTTTCTTTCAGAACTTCCTGGAGGATGATTTCTAGGTTCTTACTTTGATCATGGCTTTCAGGTAGTCCAATAATTTTTAAATGATCTCTCCTGGATCTATTTTCCAGGTCAGTGGTTTTTCCCATGAGATATTTCACATTGCCTTCTATTCTTTCATTTCTTTGGATCTGTTTAACAGCATCTTGATTTCTCATAAAGTCATTAGCTTCCATTTGCTCCAATCTAATTCTGAAGCCATGATTCTCCTCATTGAGCTTTTGAGATTCTTTTTCCATCTGGCAAATTCGACTTTTTAAGGCATTCTTCTCCTCATTGCCTTTTTGAGCCTCCTTTGCCATTTGAGTCAGTCTGTTTTTTAAGGTATTATTTTCCTCAGTCAGGCTGTTGACTCTCATTTTGTAATTTTCTTGCATTGTTCTCATTTCTCTTCCCAATTTTTCCTCCTCTTCTCTTTTCTGTTTCTTAAGGTCCTCTATGGCCTGTAACCAGGTCATATTTTCCTTTGAAGCTTTTGGTGCAGCAGTTCTGAATTCACTGTTTTGCTCCTGTTCCATGCTTTGCTCCTTTTTGTCCCCAAAATAGGAGTGTAACGTTGGAATCTTCTGTCTGCTTTGTTTCCTTTGCCTGGTCATGTTGCCCCTCAGTCACGTGACTCCTGGGCTTTTTGCCACAGTAGGACTCTGCCACCAGACAGGGGAGCTTTCGTCCCAAATGCTGGGGTTTTCTCAGTTGCCGGAGGTATTAGTTGGGTGCCCTCTCTAAGGTCTCCACATGCTCTGGCAAGCTGGACACACACCCGAAGACCTCCACCCTAGACTGTAATCCAGATCCAAGCAGGTTAAAGAAAGAGCGATTACCCCTCAGACTGGTGCTTGGTCCCCCTACACTCTGCAGGCCAGGAGCTGAAGCTGCCATGTGGCACTGGCTGGCTGTGCCTGTGTCTCAGTGGCTTCTCGCCCTGGGGGTAAAAGCCACGCACTCCCAATTACTGGTCCCAAAGTCCAGACTGCACTGACCTCTCACTTTGTCCTTTGCATCTATGTGTTGATAAATCTGGAAATGGCCACGGCTGCTGTTGATCTGGAGTCCCTTGGGCCACAGGCTGGTCAGGCCCGCCCTGGGGCTAAAGCCTCTGCGTGGGGCTGGGCTCCACTCCCAGAGCGCTGCCCTGGCCCATTCCTGCCGGCCTGCCGGGCTGTCCTCAGCGGGAGGTTAGCTTCTCTGTGTCATTTTGTGGGTTCTGCAGCTCCAAAGTTTGCTTAGAGTCCCCTTTTTACATGGATTGGGGAAGGTGGAAGCTGAAGCAGCGGGGAGGTCATGCTTCTACTCCGCCATCTTGGCTCCGCTCCCCCACTTTGTTTCTGGTTCTTTGTTATTACAAAAAACTGCTGCTATAAATATTTGGGTGTAACAGGGACTTTCCTTTTATTATGGGCCTCTCTGGGGCATATAACTAGTCTTGATAATTCTGGGCCCAAAGACATGACTGTTTTAGTCGTTTTCTTAGCATAATTAAAAAGTTATTCACTATTACCCTGTTGGATTTAAACAAAAAGACACAAGTCTGACCATATTATTCTCCTACTCAAAGACATTCCGTGACTCCCTATCACCTCTTGGATATGACACAATCTCAGCCTAAGGCCTTTCACAATCTGGTGGTATCCTTCTGGTCTTGTTTCACATTATTCCCTCTCAGCTAACATGTTTCAGTCGAAGTGGAGTTCTATCACTTTCCTTAACTCAACATTCTATCTCTCCCTTCTGTTTTTCCTCAAGGAATCCCAAGTACTTGAAAGAAACCCTTTGTTCACTTCCTGTCTTTGAATACTTATCTATTTTCAAGACTCAGATCAAATGCTACTCTTCTACTGGAAATCCTCCTGGATCCTTCCTTTTCCTTAGTGTTTTATCTCTCCTCCAATTATCTTGCCTTTAGTTATGTGTGTGTTGTATCACACCAGATTTCCAATCCACAACCTCTCATCTCACATAAATTCCTTGAGAGCAGAGAATGTTTTATTTTTAGCTTTGTAGCCCATGTGCCTAGTACATTATAGGTATCTGATAATGACTGTGTTAAATTGCGATTGAATCGACATGGTTGAGTAATCCAGTGTCAAGTCATATGGTTTTTTTGAAAGGAATATATTCCCTGTATAACTTGGAATTTAGTTATACTTCACTAGGCCTGCCCACTTTTATTATGTTTGAGGAAAACTTCTATGCTGAGAATTGGGATTTTACATAGGAAATCAATGTTCTTTGAACTATTACCGAGAGATTTATGTAATAAAACTTAATTTTCTTAGGCCTGAAGCTGCTCTCTTTCAACTGTGTGCATACTTGATACTTAACGATTATTACAGATGTGAAGTCGGTCCACTGATTCCTATTCTTCAGAACTGCAGCAGGGCAAAGCACTGTAATTAAGATGTTACCTTAGCAGCTTTCTGAGAAAATTAGGAGAGTTTTTTATTGTGCCAGATGGAGTTAAGTGGAATAAACTTAGGTTCATTACTCTTACATAAATATAACTTTGTGGCACACTAGGCAAGAATCAACAACATATAGAACTAATCAGAATACTCATTATGTGATTAAGGGCCTTATTGTTACATGGATTTAATAGAGGGTGCCCATTAAAATAAAAGGTACATTGAGTTGCTGCTTAAGAAAATTTCTTGGGGCAGGTAGGTGGTACAGTGGATAGAACATCAGATAGAGTCAGGAGGACCTGAGTTCAAATCTTGCCTCAGATAATTAACTCTTACTGGCTGTGTGACCTTGGGCAAGTCACTTAACCCCAATTGCCCTGCCCTTCCCCTCTCCCCCCAAAAAAGAAAATTTCTTTTCTTTTCACAAGCAAAAGAGAATCAAATGATTACATTGACACTGTTTCATGGATAAGGAACATTATTTTTTAATCTCTCCTAAAAATAGAATTTCAGATGATGGGTGACATTGGCCTTGATTACATGGACACAATGGTAACCTTGGACATAGAACCAACTTGATAGCTATTTGTTGTAGGAATGAGTCCCTCCCAATATAACCGTATTTTTTAAATATACAATATTCAAGTAAGCAAAGCATATTTAGTTAGATGAGTTTTGTAACATCATTATAATTTTTTTGATCTAGACTTATGATTTCATCTGGCATGGAGAACATCCAGTGGATCCTTCAGTGCAGGTCAGCAACTTGTCTGTAATTTGTAGTCATAGAAAGTTGTCTTGGGACATTGAGAAGTTAAGTAATAGCTACCATATTTTAGCGGTAGGATATGAAAACAGGTCTTCCTTACTACAAAGACATACCCTTTATCCACTGATCCATGTTGCCTGCTGTCATTATGACAATGTGGATAGAAATTGTCATTATTGGAGTGGCTAGGTGGCACAGTGAATAGAGCACCAGTCCTGGGGTCAGGAAGACCTGAGTTCAAATTTGGCCTCAGACACTTGACATATTTACTAGCTGTGTGACGTTGAGCAAAATCCCTTAACCCCAATTGCCTTGCCTTTCCCTCTCCAAAAATTTAAAAATAAAAAATTATCATTATTGTTGTCAGAGCTGGCTTGACAGCTTTTATTAAATGTCTGTTACGTGTCAACCTCTGTGCTTAGTGATAGAGACAAAAGACAAAAACGAAACAGTCCCTGCCCTCAAACAGTTTACATCCTACCAAAGGGAAACAACATGTGCAGAGACATATATAAAACATACATAAAACAAATATAAAATAATTTTTGGGGTACTAACAACTGGGAGAATGAGGAAAGGCTTTTTGTAAGAAAGAGTACTTGAAATGGGCTTTGAAGGGAGCTACGTGTTCCAAGAGTCTGTAGAGGGGGGAAAGAGTAGCATTCTAGGCAAGGGGAGCAGAGTGTGTGCAAAGGGACAGAGAAAAGTGATGAAATACTGTGTATGGGGAAACATTAAGCATGCCAATTTGGGGGGGGATACTGTGCAATCAGCCTGGAAAGATAGGCTGGGAGCTAGATTATGAAGGGCTTTAAATATATGAGTTTACATATAAAGAGTAACTACTATCCCATAGGATTATTTGAGGCAGAAGTCTGTGGGGTTTGATGTCTCTTCCCTTCTGCCTTGCTCGAAATTCCCACTGCCTGAGTTATTTCTCTAGGTTAGGGACAATAGAAGAATTCTCTTTTTGAAATTTGTCTTTGGCTTAAATTGTGTACCAGTCTCTAACATGCCCATTGATGGCCCTCTGTGTACAGAGTAGCTATTGTCTTTAAAGGGACATCCCCTCTACTCTCCCTTTGAGAAGAGATGCATTAAGATTTCTGTAGCCACTGCTCTGAATGATAAAGATGAAAGCAAATCTGGGCTGGCATTAGAAGGGGAGGAGGCTGGCTGGAGAGGAAGAGTTGCTCGTGAAGGGATTGACATTTTGAGACATCTTGGCCTCACTTTATTTTGATCTGCCCTGTTAATGACCCAGCTTGTTAATAGAAGTTGTGCTTAATCCTTCACATGCTGGGGTAACTGTTCAGTCCCTAATAACATCAGTGACATTGATATGTATTCCTGATCAAGGGTTTCTAACAACGCTGTGCCTGTTTGACCTTATTATTCCTTTGATGCCAGAGACTCCTCATGCACTCATTTTCATTTGATGATCTTCCGGATCCCCTGGGGGCAGGCCTATGCATGACAGGTGTGTTTTGGATTGCCATTATAGTAGACAAAGTGAGGAGTAGGTTAGAATCACCCGAAACCCCAACTCTGAGTCCCAGACAGGTTGGCTCTATGTGGAGGTGTCGTAGCTACCATACATGTAGGAAACAAACCTGCACTGGACAATTACAATAGTTGTTCTATGGAGAATGACAACAGGTGGTCACTCATGAATTAAAATCAGAGGAATCCCATTTGATTGTTTGTTGAAGGCTCTGTCCCAACAATTGTATGCTCTGTTCTTCCAATAACAGATAGGAAGAGTATCATGTGACTTATAAAGGAGAAAGAGGGAAGAGGAGTTTGTGTGACACTAAAATATTGTGGTCCTTAGGCAAGTAGTGTAACCTTCCCTGATTCTGCTAGAGGGCAATGTCTGGCTATACTTCACGAACCACTCTAGTACATCTTTCATTCAAGTATTCTACTGGAGGATATCACATTTAATGGGATCACCATGTAACACCAGGGCATCTAAGTGGTGCAGTGGATAGAGTACTGGGCCTGGAGTCAGGAGGACTCATCTTCCTGAGTTCAAATCTGGCTTCAGACACTTACTAGCTGTGTGACCCTGGGCAAGTCACTTAACCCTGTTTATACTCAGTCTCCTCATCTGTAAAATGAGATGGAGAAGGCAATGGCAAACCATTCCAGTGTTTTTGCCAAGAAAGTACCAAATGGGGTCATTTGGACATGACTGAAAATAACTGAACAACATTCTTCCCCCAGCTTGTTCTACTCAGAAGTTCAGTCTCCAGGGACCAGCTACCACTCTCACAGGTTCTAAGGGTAGCACTTTGGGTCTACACTCACAAGCCCCCAGCTGTGGGTTTCTCCTTAAAAATCAGTTAGGAGACACAATTAACTTTTAGCAAAGGTATTTCCATAGGCAGGGTAAAAACAATAACTGCAAAGCATTCCCCTGCCCATTTTCCTGGGACACACTACTGTACCAATACAAAGTAACTGTGTTAGAGTGGGCACAAACTGAAAGTATAAAAGGTGGTGAGACACACAAGCAAGACAGATTACTGTTAAAGGAAACTTAGAAGTCTAGGTACTAGAGGGTTTGGAAGTCTTCTTTCTTCAGTGCCCCTTGGAGGAAACATCTTTGTTGAGTGAGCTGTTTAGCTGGGTTCCCAGGATCGATTCCTTTCCACAGCTCACTTCTCAACTGCCAGGTTGAGCTCCCTCTTGAGTCCATAGGCAGATTTCTTCTCTGCTGCTAGGAGGCCCATCCCTTTTACCTACTTTCTCCTTCCTATCTTTCTGTAACTTTGTCTTCCTGAGGTATGTACCATATGTATGTGTGTGCCTGTGCTCCTTCAGCTGTGCTTTGAACTGTGCTTCTTTGCTGCTTGGAGCTATGGTCAACCGCAAGGAGAGGAAAGAAGAGGGGACAGAAATCTCCTTGCCTTACGGGTTCTCATCCACAAACCACTCTCGTATTTGGGTTGTCTCACTCCAGTGAACTTTCAAACTGTTAGATGGTATCTCTCCCACTCTACTGTTACATGAAATAACTTATTTTGGGGGAAGAGGGATAAGTCCTCTTCTTCTCTGTAGGTATCTCTTCCACAAAGCACTTCAGAACCTGTATTCCTTTGAACCTCATTGGTGTCATTAAGGCCTGGCCATTTAAAGTCCTACAAAGTATGTCTAATTTTTGCTCATTCATTGAGGTTACTTGATTTAATTATATTGGATAAGGGGCTTTCCATATCATAAAGGGATCAGGCTGTAGATATATCTTTAAATAGTAGCTTAAATAGTGTCATTAATACCATCTGGTTATATTTTTGACCTTCTGGACTGGGGGATCAGTGAAAGAAAAACTTTCCAAATAAATGTAAGATAATTTGAGAATGCCAGTAACTAGTGGGAACAGAAAAGTGCCTATAGAAAATGGCACCTCACTGTAGTCTTGAAGGAAACAAAAGATTCTAAGATATAGTGGTAAGGGATAATATTTTAGGCATGGGGAATAACCTACGTAAAAGCACAAGTGATAGAATCTAAATATGGAGGACCACAATTATGTTAGTTTGTCTTAAGCTTTGGAGATATGTCTGGAAAGTTAGGTTAGTCCCGGATTCTGAGGGGTTTTAAATGCCAGGTTAAGGATTTTGCATTTTATTCTAGAAGCAATAGGGAGTCAGTGAAGCTTCTTGAGCAGAGGAGTGACATGGTCAGACCTGGGCTTTAGGAACATTATGGAGAATGACCTGGAAAGAGAAGAGACTGGACCAAAGAAGATCAATTAGGAGACTATTGCACTCATTCAGACAAAAGATGATGACAACTGCATTCATTGTGGTTTAAGCCCCAGAATATTTCAGGGCCTCCTTAATGAGAAATGCAGCATTATTAATAATCCACAAAAGAAAATCCAGATGGGTGAAAAATGCCCAGTGTCCATGATAGATAGCTGAATACATTGAGTTAGCTCATTCAGTGGGGCTATTTGGGAGAATATTCTAGGTCGACAATTCACTAGGCCCTGAGTTATGTGTTATTTCACATTAAAGTCATTCTTGTATACTTCTCCTTATTTTATATAAACTTTACATGTTTCCCAATGCTTAGTGGAGTTATCTGCACAAAGTAGATGCTTGATAATTGAGTAGGACACTGAATTGAAAAAAAAGGGGTTGTTTCTTCTCTAGAATTAATTCTATTTCCTCTATGTCAGGATGATGCATCAGAAATCCATGATATTGCACAAAAATGGCTCATTTCAATGGCAAAATTCAGTTCATTCAGTGGAAAAAGCACTCGCTCCAAAGTCAGAGGTCCTGGCTTCAAAATTTGCCTCTGATGCTTATAGCTGTGTTAAAAGGAACAAATCACTTAATCTTTCTAGGCCTGTTTTTCCATATGAAAAATTAAAGTGTTAGGCTAGGTAGCCTCCTAGGTCCCTTCCAGCTCAAGACTTGTATTCCCGCTTATTTTTGGCTTCTTGGAATCCTAAAGGAAATCAGTGATTGAATCCCACTGGGCAAGGGCTTTTTGAACACAATTATTGGTGAGTCTTGTATTCTCAAATTCTTAATTAGATTGGAATGACCAGATACTGCCAGGCAAACCTAAATTCTTTTTTTTTTTTGGAGGAGGGAAGGAAAGGCAATTGGGGTTAAGTGACTTGCCCAAGGTCATGTAGCTAGTAAGTGTGACAAGTGGCTAAAGCTGGATTTGAACTCAGGTCCTACTGAGTCCAGGACCAGTGCTCTATTCACTGCGTCACCTACCTTCCCCCACTCCTAAATTCTACAGTGATTCTCACCTTTATTCTGGTTTGGGTCTCATTCAAAAGAAGACTCTCTATCTATAACAGATGGTATTTGTTTGTATCATCAAAGGACACATGTGGCAGGATGATTCTTTGTATGGGTTATGGTAGTTATCCATCTATTTTCCTTCTTCCTGCATTATAATAAGAAAATCAAAAAAATCTTCCCATCTTATACTTCTTTCCTTTTGCCCATCTCCATTTTCTCATGCCACTTTTCCCCCCCAGAAATTTCTGCTATTTTCATAAGCTAGCTTGGTACATTGTAAAGTCGTGTATAAATCTGAGATATTATTATTATTCCCGAAGCACAATGCACCTTGTTCTTATCAGGACAGATAAAGGGTTATTGAAGAAATAGCCAGCTACTTGTCTCTGTATTCTGTCAGGAATCAAGAAAAGAGGAGAGCTATTCATACTCACTCCCCTGCCTCCACTAAATTATGTTTCATATCTGCCCTTCCTTTTGCTGACTCCTTCTGGGTTTCTTCAGCTGTGGATGGTATGCTATCAACATTCGGGGTATTTCCAGCTCAACAGAGAGATACCATCGGCTAGCTGGATCTAGAGCAGGTTCCTAGTTCCTTCTAGAAATCACAGGTACTGAACTTGAAATGTAAAAGGAAAACAATTCCAAATAGCTCTCTTCAGTTAGCCACTTTTCTCCTTCTATTTGGCTGTCACAGGTCATCATAAATACTCTTATTTAAAGTAGTTTTAAGTAATTAAAGTTCCCTCTAAATAGATATATATTCCTTTTTATTTTGAGGGGGAAAGGCAAGGCAATTGGGGTTAAGTGATTTGCCCAAGGTCACACAGCTAGTAAGTGTGTCAAGTGTCTGAGGCCAAATTTGAACTCAGGTCCTCCTGACTTCAGGTCTGGTGTTTTATTTACTGCGCCACCTAACTGCCCCAAATATATATTCATGAAGAAAAAAAAATGTCCTAGAATTCGTTTGACTTTGCATTAAGTTGACATTACAGCAGGTAGAGTCATTGTGCTTTAGTAAAGGGGTGGGGGCGACTGTCTCAAAGATTAATGAAGAATTCTGCAGGTGACTGCAGATCAGGACCCAGATGTTACATTCAGTTAAATTCAAATTAGTTGAATTCAATTAAATTCAATAAATATATTTAGTAAGGCACTATGAGAGAGGTTTTGGATAATATCTTTGTGTTTCAATTTTAGAATGAAAATATAATTAAAAGGTATATATGTATGTGCATGCGTCTGTAGGGAAATTTGTGAGAAAATATAGCATATTTTCTCCTGATTTCCAAAAATTGCCACCCTGAACTGGGGTCAGCTTAATCTTACTCAATTTCTAGCCCTCACACCTTTCATGGCATCCCAGATTCCCAAAGCAATATCTATTTGGGATTATCAGCTTGGGGGAAGACAATCAGAATACTCCAGAATTTTCTTTAAAGATATTTAAAATGATAGCTGAGATATCAGAGAATTGGGTATAGGGGCAATGAAAGAAATAGGCACAAGAAATAAAAAATGCAAAAATACAATTAATGATGACAGTGAAAGTTATCTGGGGATGGAAAAAAGTTTCCTGTTGCATTTCTTTGTCATGTATGTTTTTTTTTAAAAAGAACTTTGGAGTTTCTCTATTAGTAATAACAAGCTCCTAACCTTTGTGCTATAAAGTGTACAAAGCACTTTACCATGTTATCACATTTAATCTTCACAACAATTCTGTAGGAAGGTGCTATTATTAGCCCCTTTTCCAGAGGAAGAAACTGAAGCTGAGATGTTTAATACCATTTTCAGAGGGAAAAAACCCCCCACAACAAACATTTATTAAGCGCCTGCTATGTGACAGGTGCTCCGCTAAGCACATTACAAGTATTATGTTATTTGACCCTTGATGTCCCATGGAATCAGTAGCTTCCACTTGGTCAATTCTAAATTTTCCAGAGTTGTTTTCTTCAGTAAAGTTTTGCATCTCTGTTACCAAGCTGTTAATTCTTTTATATTTCTTTATACTTCTTGTTTGATTTTAAAAATCACTTTTAAGCTCCTTCTTCACCTCTTTCTTTTGCTATTCTAGGAATTCTTGTTGGGTTTGTGTCCAATCTGCAAGTTTATTTATTTATTTTTAGGTTTTGCTTGTAGATGCTTTTAAGTCATTGTTTTCTGTGTCAATGTCTTGAGTTTTCCTGTCACCATAGCTGCTCTTTATGGTTGGGTTCTTTTTTTTCTCCTTGCTTATTCGTCCAGCCTATTTCTTGATTTTTACCTTTATGTTAGTGGTAGGCTCTGCTCAGCTCCTGGGCGTGAGTAGGGATGTCTGGCCTGCGATTCCATCATTTTATGTCCTTCTGCTGGTTCTACAGCTCAGTCTAGGGGCCTTTAAGTTTTCAGTGTTTCCAAGCTGGTTTGATCCAGTGAGAGGTCTGATCACTGCCCTTCTGGTCTGAGCTCTTCAAGTTGAGTCTGTTGGCTTGTTTGTACTTGAGTTTCAGTAGACAGCTGCTGGACTTTGTCACTGTTAGACTACTGGGAGGTCTTGCATGTTCAGAGTCACTGAACTGCCGGCTTCCTTTTGGACTTGGTCTTTTGCTCTAGTTATCCCACCACAGGCTTATGTGCAGAATTGAGGGTTAGAGCTGAGTTATTCTTCTCGGAGTCACATGGTTAAGCTTCCAGAACTTGTTTTCTGCTCAGTACTCAGCTAGGCCTTATTCTCTTAAGATTGCTTCTCTCTACCCTGGATCTGTGGCGCAGCAGAAATGCCACATGACACCTGTCCTCGTAACCAGTGCTAGTCCAAGGCCCCCTGTGATCTCTTTCAGCTTCAGTGCTTCCGGCCCTGGTGTTCTGGCTTGCCTCTCTTTTGGTCTTTGGGCACTGGCATATTCCCTGTTCTGGCCAGCCCCCAACCCAGTGTCTGCAGACCTCTCTGTCTTCCAGAGCTGCCCTGGGCTAGAAAAATAACTCCCTATTACTTTTTTCTTGGCTTTCCTGATAAAAATTTGGTCTGTCACATTTTTTTTTGGAGGGGAGAAAGCAAGGCAATTGGGGTTAAGTGACTTGCCCAAGGTCACACAGCTAATAAGTGTGTCAAGTGTCTGAGGTTGGATTTGAACTCAGGTTCTCCTGACTCCAGGGCAGGTGCTCTATTCACTGTGCCACCTAACTTTCCCATGTCTGGCACATTTTAGGCTGCTGTGACTGGGTGAGCCAGACAGAAATGCTTTCCCTCTCACTGCTATCTTGACTACACCTCCAATGTCATTTGATGCTCCCAATAACCTTGAGAAGTGGGTACTAAGATTATCCCCATTTTATAGTTTTATTTAACTTTTCAAAAGTAGTGAAATTCCATTATTTAATATGACCAAAAGTTTGTATACTTTTTTTTGTCTTTCATTTAACCAAGTAATATCTTCTTTTAATTTATGTCTTAAAGGACAGTTTTTTTTTATGAATTTGTGTACTTTTATAGCTCTTATTAACAATTAAGGAAAACTGAAACAGATAGTGGTTAAGTGATTTGCCAAGAGCCACATAGCTACTAAGTACCTGAGGATGGGTTTACACTCAGATATATCTCACTTGAGGCCCAGTTCTCTGTCTACTTGGTCACCTGTTAGCACCAGATCATGCTTGAGTTTACCTAAACTGATCCCTTTGCTGTGGTGACATCAGTATCCCCTCCACCTTTTGTCTTTCATTTACCTAAGTAGTGCTTCCTTTTAACTCATGACTTAAAGGAAGAGTCTTGTATGATAAAGTTTGTATACATTTTAGGTTTTAGTTATTTACAGCATCTCCTCCATGCCCTGAGATGGGAGGACTCTTGATTAGCATCATTGATAATGTTGATGCTTCTGTTAATTGTATTTCATCATATACTATTGAATATACCTCTTTTCTCTACATATGTATTTCATATATTCATAATGAGTTATAACATCTATGTTAATGACTAGAGTTTGATCTTATAAGAATGGCTGTCCTACATAGTATGTGAAAGAATAACTAAGTATGGTTATCTTCAAATTCAAAACCAACACTTCTGACACATCATGTGTAAGGGTTATTACCCACAGATACTTGCTTGTGGTTCACTTAGCTGCTTAGAACATGAACTAACAAAGTCAAGGCTGAGAGCTGGTTATCAGCTTTACTCTGCTCAAAAACTGGAGACAGCATCCCTGATCTCAACCAGCCCCCTGATGACATTCCAGGAAAGCCAGGTTATTGAGCTGGGATGGATCAACCCCAACTGCATTCCCTAAGTTTGATAAGTTAGTCGATTAATTTTTTATACATTGGTTAATTGGATAATATGGCCTTAGTTAAGGCCATACTCTAAACTCCCCCTTCCCCTCTCCTCCTCATCTCCTATCACTCAAATTCCTTTCCACTATTTTCTCCTCCTTTACCCCTGTTTCACATGATAAAGTGGTCTTACTCGTTGCCAGCTCTAACCCCTCTACTTGATCAAGTGATCCCATTTCAACCTGTCTCCTCCAGCAGATTGCCCCCTCTGTCATTCCCCCTCTTTCATTTGTCTGTAATCTCTTCCTTTCTTTGACTCATTTCCTTCTGGCTACAAATATGACCACGTCTCTTCTATCCTGAAAAAGTCCTTGAATCTTCTATCCCCATTAACTAAGCCCCATATTTCTTCTGCTCTTTGTAGCTAAACCCCTTGAAAAGGCCTTCTACAATAGATGCTTCCACTTCCTCTCTTCTTACTTTCTACTTAACCCCTTACCAATCTGACTTCTGACCTCAACATTCTGAAACTGTTCTCTCCAACATTTCTAATGATCTCTTAGTTGCCAAAACAATGCCTTTCCTAGTCCTCCTTCTCTTTGCCCTCTCTGCAGCCTTTGACACTGTTGATACCTCTCTCCTCCTTGATACTCTTCTTTCTAGGTTTTCTGGATATTACTGTCTTGTTTCTCCTCCTAAGAAGGAACAACATCCTTATTCAGATCACACTCTCTACCTCTATGTGTCTGGTAGGGTTCTGTTCTGGGCTCTCTTCTCTTCTACCTCTTTAGGACTTCGCTTGGTGATTTCGTCAACTCCTGTGGGTTTTCTTTTTTTTTTCTTCCTTTTTCTTTAAAAAAATTTTTTTTTGTCTTTATTAATTTGTTTGTTTACTTTTAGTTTATAAGATTTAGTTCCACAATCCCTTGAGTTTCAAATTTTCTCCCTCTTTCTCTCCTCCCCTCCTCCCCATGGCAGCATGCAATCAAGTATAGGATCTGCAAATACTTCCATTAGATATCAGTCAGGTTATAAAGAAGGATTGTATCGGATGGAATGAGCAATGGGAAAGAGGAAACAAAACCAAACAAGAAAAAGAAAGAGAGCAGGTAATTTGCTTCAATTTGCATTCAAACTCTGTTCTTTCTGGTTCTTTCTCTGAATGTAGACATCTCTCTCCATCATGAGTCTTTTGGAGTTTTCTTATAACCCTGCATTGCTGAGAGGAGTCCAGTCTATCAAAGTTGGTCATCACACATATGTTGTGTCTGTAATTGTGTACATATTTCTCCTGGTTCTGCTCTGCTGACTCAGCATCAGGTCGTATTAGCCTCTCCAGGTAAATATGAAGTCCATCTGCTCCTCTTTTCTTATAGCACAATAGTATTCCATTACATTCATATACCACAACTTGTTTAGCCATTCCCCAATTGATGGGCATCCCTTTAATTTCCAATTCTTTGCCACCACAAAAAGAGCTGTTATAAATATTTTTGTACATATGGGTCTTCCTCCCACTTCTATGATCTCTTTGGGATACAACCCTAGAAGTGGTATTGCTGGGTCAAAGGGTATGAAGTTATTTATAGCCCTTTGGGCATAGTTCCAGATTTCTCTCCAGAATGGTTGAATCAGTTCACAACTCCACCAACAATGCATTAGTGTTCCAATTTTTCCACATCCTCTCCAGCATTTGTCATTTTCCTGTTTTGTCATCTTAGCCAATCTGACTGGTGAGATGTGGTATCTCAGAATTGTTTTGATTAGCATTTCTCTAATCAATAGTGATTTAGAGCATTTTTTCATATGCTTATAGATATCTTTAATTTCCTCCTCTGAAAACTGCCTGTTCATATTCTTTCACTATTTATCAATTGGAGAATGACTTGTATTCTTATAGATTTGACTCAATTCTCTGTATGTTTTAGAAATGAGGCCTTTATCAGAGACATTGGTTATAAAAATTCTTTCCCAGTTTTCCACTTCCCTCTTAATCTTGGTTATAACTCCTGTGGTTTTAATCTTTCTCTGTTGACCTCCAATCTTGAATCTCCAACTGCTTTTCAGATATTTCAAACTGGATGTCTGAGAGACATCTTATACTCAGTATGTCTACAGTGGAACTCATCTATACCCCTAAATCCTCTTCATTTCCTACCTACCCTATTACTGCTCACAGTTGAGAAGGGATTCCTCACTATCTCTCCATCCCACCCCTACCTTCCATATCAAAGCTATTGCCAAGTCCCGTCAATTTTGACATATACCCACTTCTTTCCTCTGACACTGACACCACTCTAGTGCAGGTTTTCATCACCTTATACCTGGACTATTGTAATTTCCTGGCAATGGGTCTGCCTGCCTCAAGTCTCTCCCCACTCCAATCCATTCTCCATTCAACCACTAATGTGATTGCCCTAAAGTGCTGGTCCCATCATGTTACCCCTCCTCCCCCCACTCAATAAACTCTAGTGACTCCCAGTTACCTCCAAGAACAAATACAAAATACTTTGGAATTGAAAGCCTTTTATAACCCAGCCCACTCCTACCTTTCTAATCTTTTTACACCTTAATTAATTAATCCTTATCTACAAGCAACTATACATCATGATGAGGTAATTGGTCTTCATAGCAACCTTTCCCACTGTTGTTTTGTTTTTAACAGACTTTTTTGCTGCAAGGGATGGATAATACCTTTGCTAAAAAGGAACAATTACTTGTTTTATCTATATCTATTATATTTCAGTGTCTTACTTGATCACAATTCAATTTTGTCTTTCAAGCTTACTATCTTGCTTTCATTTAGCTGTGCTTTAATTTACAATTAAAGCTTCTTAATGGATTTTCTTTTTCTTTCAATTTTCTAGCAGTTTTCATTATACCTTGTAAACCACGTTTGCTTCTGAGGCATGTGATTAAGTACATACATTCACAATACTGTGATATGATTTTTTTTTTAAAAAAAACAACCATACAGAAGCCTAGATTTATGAAATTCTACTTTTCAATCCATTTGTAATATTTCCTGGCTAATAAGTGTCCTTTTTCAAGCATGATTTTACTTATTTTTTCCTACTCCTGCCTTGCATGTTTGACTTGTCTATTAACCCTATTTCAATTAGTTCAGAAATCAACAGAAAGCAGTTGTAATTGCCCCCTTCCAATGACTTGCCTTCTGCCTGCATTACTCACTCCACTGGCTCTTGGTCAAGCAGGGCATTGAGTTGAAGCTTTCCAGGGACTGACCCTGTCTTACTATATTTGACAGATTCTTTTGGTCACTGACATTCTATCACCTTACCTGCTATTTGCAGTCAGGAGGCCTTTTATGTTTGTCCCTGCATTTGATTGAGATCTCCTGGGTTTTCAGCATCCTCTGTGGTCTCTTCCTCCCTAATGGAACACTCTTCATCAAACATACCTGCAATGATTGACCTCAACAAACTTAAATCTCCCTTCAAAGTGCATTTGTTTCCTCTGGCTATTCTCTCTCTGATGCAGTAGATTGTTTATGGACAAGATGTTGTTCCTACTTTATTGGTACAGGGCTTTCAGCCACTCTCTGTAGAAAGGTTTGCTTTTAAAACAAGCATAATGATGAAGGCAAGGTGCTCACATTGTTTCATTGTAAATTTTTATTATTTTTTTCATCAAATGAAATAAAAATACTTTAAACATATTTTGAGTGATCACTATTGCTTATGAATGCACTGAAATGCTGTTTCAGAAATATAGGAAGGCCTAGTTCAGGTAACACTCAGAATGTTTGTAGTTTTGAATTTCTAGAGAAAAGGTTTCAAAAAGAAAAAAAAAAACAAGCAATTGTTTCCTAGAAAACTCACTCTGATTAAAATGCACATTAAAATTAGTGTAAATCTGAGAATTTGGGGTGAATAGAGAAAAGATCACTGAACCTTATAGTCAGCTAGGTTGTGCATTAAAGAACTTGGGCCAGAGTCAGGAAAATAGGAGTTCAAATTCAGGCTCACTTACTAGCTGTGTAGGTACCAAGCAACACACTCTGTCTGCCTCTGTTTTCCTCAACTGTAAAATGAGGAAAATCATAGCATCTATCTCCCAGGGCTGTCATGAGGGACAAATGAGATGATGTTAGAAAGTGCTTAACATAGTGTCTGGCACATTGTAGGAGCTTCATAAATGCTTGTTTCCTTCCTTCTTTATATTACATTAGTCCTTAGCTGGTTTGATGCTGTCATTAAATGAGCACTCTGACTGGGTAAGAACCACTGGATCAGAACTTTTTGAATCACATAATCTGCAAAATGCCATGTTCACGAAGGTTTCAGGTCTTGAGGTATCATAATTTCATTGACATAGTATCCCCTGCCATTAATACAAGGTACAACTCCTTGAGCACCATACTATACCAGAAGTATTTATAAATCGACATGCTGAGAAAATTCATCCCCTGGCTGCCAGCTTTTGGGAGGATCCTTTGTTTTTATTTTTTTTTAATTTTTAAATTTTTTTTGCTTTTTGGAGGGCAATTGGGGTTAAGTAACTTGCCCAAGGTCACATGGCTAGTTTTTTTTTTTGTGTGTGTGTTAAGTGTCTGAGGCCATGTCCGAACTCAGTCTGGGCCTGCGCTCTACTCACTGCGCCACCTAGCCACCCCAGATCCTTTGTTTTCAGCTGGATTGTTCCTTGGAGGAGAGCCTTTCATTAGGCCCACACTCGAAGCCTTTTTAGTTTAGTATCATCTGTAGAGTTTATGTTCCCCTAGTTGAGCCTTGGAGAACCCAGGGACAGCTCCAGATCACCTCAAGGATTAAGAGCAGTATTTGAGTTGAGGTATTTCCAAATGCTGAAGAGAAATACTAAGAATTGAACCTGGTATTTCCAGTTTGAGTATTAGAACTACTGGCTTAGAGCTGGCAAGGACATAATGGTCATCTAGTCTAGCCACCTCAATGACTTTAAATTAAATTTTATATATTTTTGATGAATAGATATCTATTTTCTTTCCCTCACACCTTCTACTTCACTGGGGGAGGGACCCAAAATTCTTGTGACAAATATATGTAGTCCAACAAAACAAATTCCTTCATTGTCCATTTCCAGAATAGTAACTTATCTGCTCTACTGTGCCAACCTGCTACTAACCCCTGACGGACACCTTTCCCATACCATTGTTAGCCTTTTGTTTGTTTGTTCATTTGTTTTAGTGATAAGAGGGCCTGTGCTCCAAACTCTGCTTCTGTGGAGCCACAGTGGGAGGTAAGAGTGCAGATGTGTGTAGGTGATACGTTTAAGTGTTCCTCTGTGAACCCAGTGGCAGTCATCTTAGGCCATTTGCATGAGCATCCAATAGGGAAGCCAAAGGTGAAAGTGCTGGTGTTATAAACTGGTCACATTTCACTGACCAAGGTCAAGTTAGGGCAACTGAATCTTAAAACGTTTTCATTTTAACAGTTATAGGTGTTACTGATAATATGAAATAATGCCTTTTCTTTCTTTTTTTTTTAAAATTAGCATCATTTTTTGTCCAAAACAATCTTTTATGTGAATTAAGATAACCTTTGAAAGCATAACTTCCTTTGTGTTTAAAATGTTTGAAATCAAGTCAGAAGGTACAACTTATATTCTCCTTTCCTCATTGTTGTGACTCACTCTTGCCAAGCTGATTTATTTATTTTTAAATTGCTGGATGCTAGGGGAATAGGGTTTTTGTTGTTATTCTTAACCCTAACAATAGGCTTGGTAATGTATTCCCAGTCTCTTTTTACCAATATTTTTAGGGCTGTAGTTGTTGTTGCTGCTACTATTGTAATTGCAAGAGCAGGTTTATGGTCTTCAAGTCCCAATTTTACTTTATGTCCTTCATTGTGGTGCAATGGTGACCCTGAGATCTTAAAGGCAATGCCAAGGAACCTCCAGCTCTGGAAGGTTCTATCAAGCTAGAACAATAGGGACCTAGTACAATAGGGATTCAAATAGAGACCTAGTGATGAACAGCATGTCTGCTGTCTGAAGACAAGTAAGGCTAATTTCTGAGAGGATCATTACCAGATTGGCTATGGCAGGATTTAGTTTCTGGCCATAGTAGCTCTCTCTGTCTCTGTCTCTTGTCTGTCTCTCTCTCTCTCTCTCTCTCTCTCTCTCTCTCTCTGTCTCTCTCTTTCTCTCGTCATGCCAGAGCTATAGTTTGGACTTTATCAGTAAAAAATGCTACTTGAGATTTCTAGTTGACTGTAAGCTGAATATACATCAACATGAAGAAATCTAAATGAAATTGTTTTATGCCAACAAGTATATGCAAATCAATGAACTAGGAAGTTAATTCTTTTGTTTTATGTTATGCACTCCGGTAGGATATTCAGTTTGGGTCTTAACATTAATAAAAATAATATTTTATTTTTTCCCCAATTACATACAAAGACAATTTTTGACATCCATTTAAAAAATTTTGAGTGACTCTTGAAGATCATCTCCTGAACTATAGAGGAGTTGTGACCTATGTCCGTGGAAGGAGTACTTAACAAATGAAATTTGAACAGTAATGGAGATGCTTTAAGATGATTAGTTTGATGATTACTAATTCATATTATCATAAATTTGCATGATGAGAGAAGAGAAGCTGAGGGATACTTGAAGGATATGGGTAGAATGTTGTGCTTTTGAATTTGTATGATCTGTGATTGTGAAACTTGACTTAAGGCAGATGTACTTAATATAGAAACCTGTGAACTTCATCGAATTTTCCATGACCATTACTATGAGATATCTGGAACCACTGTGCTTGCCCAAATTCATTTATTTCCCATAACAATGACCTAATCAGGTTGAAAATAGGCCATTTTTTTTTTTTACTGGTTTGCTGGTGAGTGATAGAAAGAGAAACTATTGTCAGCTATTATGATCTATGGCAGGGGTGGGGAACCTGTGGCCTCAAGGCTACATTTGTTCCATGAAGTTTGGATTCAGTTTGGATTCAGTCAACAGGCCATACTTGAAGACCTAGAGGGTCCCATGTGGCCTTGAGGCCACAGGTTCCCCACCCCTGCTCTATAGTTATTGTGTAACTCTGAGGGATAGAGAATGTGTAATGTAAGAGAAAGAGTTAAATAGTGGGATATCTTGGAAAGAAGGTATATGGATATAAATCCATGATTGAACCTAGTGTTTTGCGTCAAGCTGAATTAGTGCAGCACTCCCCAACCCCATAGTTATGATGGATGACAATGCGATGATGCTTGTTTGCCAAATCAAGAGAAGTAGCATATAGATGAGCAATGGAAAGCATCTGATTTGGAGAGATTCTGGGTGTTGGATCCCTCATCTGGTAAAATTAGAGGGTTGTGTAGATAATCTCTGCAGTTGTTTCCAGCTCTCTGTTTAGCCCCCAACCAACAACAGAATTGTGCATCAGGACAAACACAGTCAGAGAATATGAAGGCTAGAAAGAGTCAGATAGCATTGAGTGCAGTCCTTTTCATTTCATAGAGGAGGAAATTGAGAGGTGAGGCTGAAATTCAGTAGACTGGAATAGATGGTAGTAACATTCCAGATTCTACCTACCCCTCCAGGGCTGCGATTGGCAACCTATATTTTGGTAGCAGTGTAAGAAGTGCAGCTTGGACGATGTTAGAAGCATAGAAGAAATAGAAAATGTGAAATTTTGCCTTGATATAAATATGATCCTCCTTTGATCAGAACATTTTTATGTGACTGATCATAAGGTGATAAAATTGGTTAAGATCAGAAGTTTCTCTTCTTTCTCAGGGTGCACTTTTGATGGCTGGAACAAATGTTGCTTCTTCTTTCCCACGCATTTAGAGTCTATTAGATATCCCCACTCCCTTGTGTTGTGTACTTGGGATGTCATTAGGGAAATAGTTACACATTAGCCCCTGAGATATTATCACTCTGAGTCCCTTGGAATCAATCAATAATAGCTTTTGTCCCAGATAAAATCAAATTATTTGCTTTTCAGCCCTGCCTTGAGCATCCTTAGTAACTCACTGATTAAAAAAACATCGTGCTAAAGTGAACCTGATAGCTGAAGTTTCCCTAAATGTTTGTGAGGGAGATGATTTAGGTACTATAGACCTGCTAGAGACCTAATCCTAAAATGCCACCTCTCTGTCATCTCTGCCAGCTGAGTGTGAGGATTGGATTTCTCAGTTGCAAAGCCAAGACTCACTATGGTACAATGCAAAAAGCAACTGATTGACTATGTAGGAGTCAAGAAATTGAGGTTCCAGTCTGACTTTTATCATTACATAGCTGTGTGACCTTGGACAAGTCACTTAACCTCTGTGAGACTCACTTTGCTCACCTTTAAAATGAAGAGTTTGGACTAGATTAAAGCCAATTCAATTTAATTGAACACATATTTATTAAATCCCTGGTATGCAGGGCACATTGGATACCAAAATGCAAAATAACATAATTCCTGTTCTCAAGGAGCATACAAAATAATAAGCATGTTACAGAGTAGAACATGATAAATTAAAAAGAAAAAGAATTGCAGATATGAGAAACTTTGGAAAAGGAGAAATGACTTTCTGTCAGAGGTTCAGGGTGGGCTTCATAGAGAAAATGGCACCTGAAATGGGACTTAAAGGAAGAGAAAGATTAACTGGGGGAATGGCTGAAAAAAAAATTGTGGCGTATAATTGTAATGGAGCCCCTTTCTAGTCCTTTTTTTTTCATTTCCTTCAAACTTGAAGGGGACTTTTAGTTTATCTCCCCTAGTCCTAACACAGAGTTGATTCAACTCAATTCAATTCAGTGACCTTTCTTTGAGTGCTTTACTATGTGGCAAGACAAAAATACTTAGGGCTTTAGTGTACAAAAACAAAATTAAAAGCATCTCTTTCCCTTAAGGAGATTATATTCTATTAATTCACTCTGTCTTTTGTACTCATTCTGTCCTAGGCTTATTTTCACCCTTGTCTAAGGCTGAGATTTTTCCTAGCACCTTTGATTACTGGAGAATCAAGATCCTTTTTCCTCTGGGTCTCTTAACTTTACATCTAAGCCACTCACCTCAATGCCATCAAGTCACAACTCAGCAGTATTTCTGTACTTTATCCATAGCAATTTCCCAACTTGGCAGCCTTTGTGTTAGGGTAATCCTGCAATCACACCAGCAAGGTTATGCTTAAGATTCAGCAAGCTAGGCTTCATCATTGAGAATGTGAATTTCCAGAAGATCAGGCTGGTTTTCGAAGAGGCAGAGGAACCAGAAACAAGATTGTCAACATTTGCTGGATTATGGAGAAAGCAAGAGAGTTCCATTAAAAAAAAATTACTTTTGCTTCATTGACTATACTAAAGCCATTGACTGTGTAGATCACAACAAATTGTGGCAAGTCCTCAAAGAGATGGGAGTACCAAATCATCTTACTTGTCTCCCGAGGAACCTGTATGTGGGTCAAGAAGCAACAACAGTGGTGGTGCAGTGAGTAGAGCACCAGCCCTGGAGTCAGGAGGACCTGAGTTCAAATTTGGCCTCAGACACTTAACAGAAAGTTATATGCACACACACATATACATATACATATATATGCACATATATATATACACACACATATATAAAGCTGTGTGATCTTGGGCAAGTCACTTAACTCCAATTGCCCTACCTTACCCCCTCCAAAAAAAGCAAAAAAAAAAAAAGCAACAGTTAGAACTGAATATGGAACAATTGTTTTAAGATTGGAAAAGTAGTACGACAAGACTATATTGTCACCTTATTTATTTAATTTACATGTAGCGTACATCATGCAAAATGCCAGACTAGAGACCTCAAAAGCCAGAATTAAGGTTGCTAGGAGAAATATCAACAATCTCAGATATACAGATGATACTACTCTGATGGCAGAAAATGAAGAGAGATTAACAAGCTTCTTGATGAGGGTGAAAGAGAAGAATGCAAAAGCTGACTTGAAGGTTAACATAAAAAAACTAAGATCTTGGCAACTGGTCCTATTACTTTCTGGCAGATAGAGGGAGAAGAAATGAAAGCAGGGTCAGGTTTTATAGTCTTAGGCTATAAGATCACTACAGATGGTGTCTGTAGCCATGAAATTAAAGGATGCTTATTCTTTGGAAGGAAAGCTATTGCAAATGTGGACAGCATACTAAAAAAAGCAGCATCATCACCTTGCCAACAAAGTCAAAGCAATGGTTTTTCTACTAGCAATGTATGGTTTTGATAGTTGGACTATATTGAAAGCTTAGAGGTTCAGAATTGAGGCTTTCGAATTGTGGTGCTGCAGAAAACTTTACCTTGAACAGCAAGGAAATAAAATCAGTCAATACTTAAAGAAATTAATTCATACTCGTCACTAGAAGGTCAAATAATGAAGTTGAAGCTTAAATTCTTTGGCCACATGATGAGAAGAGGGAGATCATTGGAAAAGATGCTCAAAGATTGAAGGCAGAAAGCAAAGGGGGTGGCAGAAGATGAGATGGAGAGATAGTGAGATGAAAACAATGAACATTACCCTGGACAGACTTTGAGAAATAGTGGAGGATAGAAAAATCTGGCATGCCATAGTCTATGATGTCATGAAGAGTTGGACATGACTGAATGACTGAACATACATATACAACCCTTCAATCAACACAGTTTTAGAGGTGGGATAGAAAAATGCATGCATTATTCTGAGAAATCTATTGATTGACTGTGGGGAGTGAAGACAGGTAGTATACTGCATCATTTTAAGTGTGAACAAGTGTTCACAAATAGATTCTAACACAGACTTGTCTATCTATCTATCATCTATCTATCTATCATCTATCTATCTATCTATCTATCTATCTATCTATCTATCTATCTATC
>NW_027185712.1:21492406-21494675 GCF_028583685.1 Petaurus breviceps papuanus
CTATCTATCTATCTATCTATCTATCTATCTATCTATCTATCTATCTAATTTTTGTCTGTCTAATATATAGCTTATATATCTCTATCTTTCTGTAGATATATCTATATAATATCTATTAACCTATCTATATAGAGGGACTCAAGTTAGACATGAAGAATAAAACTCACCCCTAGTTAGCTAATTTTAGGTAACCTATGGGAGCTAGGAACAACACTCAGGAAATTATTGATGACATAAAACTGTTAGGTGGATTACATACTTTTATAAATAAGGATATTGAAAGTATCTTGGAGGGAGGTAAGGGGAAGGCAGGGTATTTCAATCCTGTCCTATATCCTTACTAATCTAGGTGATACAATAAAGCAGAATTAGGGATGAGTTTTATTCTTCAAGTCTAACTTGAGTCTCTCTTTGCATATACATACATACATGTAGATGCATGTATACAGACATATCTATTAATACACACACGTGTAGGTGCATGCATGCATGTGTGTGCATATAAGCACATACATATACACATAAACATACACACATAATACATATACACATACTTGTGTGTGTGTCTGTCTGTGTATCCTGAAAATAAGTCCCTGACATAGCTAGTGAGTGGCTTAGTTTTCCATTTCAGGTCTATGTTAGAAGGCATCTGTGAACACATGTTCACACTTAAATTGATGCAGCACATAGTCCAACTATCTGTTTTCACTCCCCAAAGTCAGCTAATAGATTTCTCAGAATAATGCATGCAAAACTTTAATTACAATACTTGGTCTTTTATGCCTCCCCTCTCGCACCTTAAAGCCTCATTCATTATGCAGGGCTCAGGACTCTTCTAACACTATAAACACAACAAGATGTCTTGACTTCAGACAGACAAGAGATTGTTTTTCCTTTCCCAGGCTGTAGGTCTTTTGGGTTGTCACTGCTAGGTCCCCTCAGTGCACTGATTCCTACTCATTAAAGCACTAGTTTACCCCCTTGCAATGCCTCTGCACTGTGTCAGAAACACTTATTTGTTCTCCAACCATCAGAGGGTATTAAAATTAACAGCAGTCATCACACGTGAGGAGAGGAGCGACTGGCCTCAGACACTCAGATAGTTATACACTCACAGCAGGAAACTTGCAATCAAATTCTAACAAAAGGTCACATTTGCAATAAGTAAAAGGGAAATGTAGGTAATTGGTTATGGAGTCAGCTAATACCTTTGCAAGCCCTGAAAGGCAATCTGATGGACTTGAAACGTTTTTGTTCAGGTAATTAAAAAATGAGATTTCATTATATCATTAAAAATGAGCACCAGGTATTTTCTCAGGCACCACGCTGTCATGACAGCAAAGGAAAACAAAATCCAGTAAGGCATACATAGCTTTTATGATTTGTTAGTAATGGCTTACAAAGAAAACAAACAGTGTTGGAAACAAAGAGGGAAGTAGGATTGATGGCTGAATAGGAAGAAGCATTAACAGATCTTGCCTTCTCCTTAAAATCTACTTTGAGGAACTAGAGGGGAGTGGAGTGGGAGAGTTAAGAGCAGCTAGATATTTCCAGGAATCTTTGATGTTTAGAACATGGTTTCTGATGAAATCAGAGTTTAGAGAATAATGAAATGGTAATGGAAGGATGGAAGGAGAGAGGAATTGGTCATTAGCTGCATTTCACATGAGGAATCTTGAGAACTTATTCTTGGAAAAGAACAAAAGGAGTGAAAGAAGAATGTATGTAGAAAAGTCAGTCCATGGGGTGAAATACCTCATCCCTGCCCGGAACAAAGCATTATTGAGAACAGTGACTATTTCTTAAGTGTTTGATCGAAAGAGAGTAATGATATGCACAAGTTACTTTTTCCGAGTCAGGCTTGGCTGCAGCTGACAGGGTTTAAAGATGATGTCACCGAATTTATGTTTTCATGACAGGTTCCCTAGAAAACAAAGAATAAAACTTTTTGTCATGGAATTTCATCTTAGATACTTAGCCATGCATTGAATGGGAAAAAAAAATCCATCATTTTTTAGCATAAAAGACTTGATTTAAACTGGCTACTTAAAAATCAAATACTGAACTCTGTTTTTAACCATAATGATATTCATTTCTGTTATTTTATCCCTTCTGGCCATGAAATATTTGATGATGTCATTCATATCCTTTTAAAAATTCTTTTTTTTTTGTATCTTGGTGTATGCTTTCCTTCCTTCCTTCCTTCCTTCCTTCCTTCCTTCCTTCCTTCCTTCCTTCCTTCCTTCCTTCCTTCCTTCCTTCCTTCCTT
>NW_027185712.1:21494775-21495600 GCF_028583685.1 Petaurus breviceps papuanus
TGGCTTTTTGGATCTCTTTTGCCATTTGAGTTAGTCCATTTTTTTTTCATTTTTTCAAATGCTTTATTAACTTCTGATTTACATCATTTTTGCTAGATTTTGAGTTACAAATTTTCTACCCATTTTTCCCCTATCCACCGCTACAAAATAGCAGTCCCACAGGATATCTCCTCCTCCAATCTGCTCTCTCCCATATTTTCTCCCATACCCCTTTCGACTTTTCCAGTGGATCTCTATGCCCCAGTGCCTGTATATATTATTTCCTAATTACATGTAAAACAGTATTAATAATAATATATATTTGAATATTTGATTTTAAAACTTTGAGTTCCAGATTCATTCCCTTCCTCCCTTGTCACCCACCCTTACTAGGAAGATAAGCAGTTAAATATAGGTTGTACATGTGTGGATAATGCAAAACAATAACAGTAGAAATATTATAAAAGACTGACTATATTTCCCTCCCTCCTATCCCACCTCCCACTTGTTCTATTCTCTACTTTTATCCCGTCCCTTTTCAAAAGTGGGTGCTCCCAACTTCCCTCCTTTTGCCTTCCTATTCTTCCCCTCCATTGTAACCATTTTCCCTTGCCTCTTCTATATGAGATAGTTTACCCCATTCTGTCTCTCCCCATCTCCTCTCATTATGTTCCTCTCACCTCTTAATTTCACCTTTTAAGTATCATCCCTTCCTGTTAAATTGGTCCTGTGCCCTCTATCTATGTATACCTGTAAACATATATACACACATTCACATATGTATTCATATGCCCATATACCCTCATATATAGACATATATATATATATATATATATATATATATAT
>NW_027185712.1:21496000-21581265 GCF_028583685.1 Petaurus breviceps papuanus
CTCTATTTTGCCCTCTGGTACTAAAACATCAGGGCAGTTTTCTTTCAAAACTTCCTGGAGGATGATTTCTAGGTTCTTACTTTGATCATGGCTTTCAGGTAGTCCAATAATTTTTAAATGACCTCTCCTGAATCTATTTTCCAGGTCAGTGGTTTTTCCCATGAGATATTTCACATTGCCTTCTATTCTTTCATTTCTTTGGATCTGTTTAACAGCATCTTGATTTCTCATAAAGTCATTAGCTTCCATTTGCTCCAATCTAATTCTGAAGCAATGATTCTCCTCATCGAGTTTTTGAGATTCTTTTTCCATCTGGCAAATTCAACTTTTTAAGGCATTCTTCTCCTCATTGCCTTTTTGAGCCTCCTTTGCCATTTGAGTCAGTTTGTTTTTTAAGCTATTATTTTCCTCAGACAGGCTGTTGACTCTCATTTTGTAATTTTCTTGCATCGTTCTCATTTCTCTTCCCAATTTTTCCTCCACTTCTCATATCTGCTTCTTAAGGTCCTCTATGGCCTGTAACCAGGTCATATTTTTCTTTGAAGCTTTTGGTGCAGGAGTTCTGACTTCATTGTCTTCCTCCTGTTCCATGCTTTGCTCCTTTTTGTCCCCAAAATAGGAGTGTAATGTTGGAATCTTCTGTCTGCTTTGTTTCCTTTGCCTGGTCATGTTGCCCCTCAGTCACTTGACCCCTGGGCTTTTTGCCACAGTAGGACTCTGCCACCAGACTGAGGAGCTTTCATCCTAAATGCTGGGGTTTTCTCAGCTGCTGGAGGTATTAGATGGGTGCCCTCTCTGAAGTCTCCACAGGCTCTGGCAAGCTCGACACACACCCCAGGACCTCCCTCCACCTTAGACTGCAATCCAGATCCAAGCAGGTTAAAGTAAGAGTGATTACCCCTCAGACTGGTGCTTGGTCTCCCTACACTCTGCAGGCCAGGAGCTGAAGTTGCCATGTGGCGCTGGCTGGCTGTGCCTGTGTCTCAGTGGCTTTTCGCCCTGGGGGCAAAAGCCATGCCCTCCCACTTACTGGGTCCTAAAGTCCAGACTGCACTGACCTCTCACTTTGTCCTTTGCATCTATGTGTTGATAAATCTGGAAACGTCCACAGCTGCTGCTGATCTGGAGTCCCTCTGGCTGGTGTCTGGTCAGGCCTGCCCTGGGGCTAAAGCCTGCTGGGCTGTCCTCAGCGGGAGGTTAGCTTCTCTGTGTCATTTTGTGGGTTCTGCAGCTCCAAAGTTTGTTTAGAGTCCCCTTTTTACATGGATTGGGGAAGGTGGAAGCCAGAGCAGAGGGGAGGTCCTGCTTCTACTCTGCCATCTTGACTCCGCCCCCCCCCCAATTTTTTTATATTACGTAAATATATCTCTTATAATTGAGAGCCAAAATGCAAATACAAAACCATTTTTGTAATGTTCAGAGTTGCAGTAGCAGTAATGAATTGGTACTCCCTTTGTGTTTGGAAATTTATTCTAAATCATTCTAATCAGAACTTGGGCTTCATAGAGTTGCCAAAGGCTACAGTTCATCATAAATAGACATATTGTATGTTGTCCAAAAGAAGTGTGACTGCATTTCCTGCAAGAGGTTAACCTTCATCAAAGGTTCTAAAATCTTCCAAAGGTAGGAGCTTGTTTGTAGGAAAGATGTAGCTTTTATTCACAAAGCCATATAAAAAAAAGAAAGTAATATGGTCCAATTGTTCTCAAATGACATGTTTTTCTTTGGAACTATCATATGACACAAGAAATAAATTTGTAAATAATAATTAACCTTATCCAGATTTAAAGGCAAATAAAGAAATAGTGCTATAAAGATAATTTCTTTTAAATATAGTTTCCTTAAGAAACTTAGGCCCTTTAAAAAAATAAGAAGATATTTTGTGCCAAGTAAAGTGTCAAATTTGCTTGTTTAACAGGATATTTTCTTTCTGTGATTTTTATTTCTACTATTATGTGTTTCTCAAATTAAAAAATCTTGCATTTATATATATATATATATATATATATCTTTTAAAAAAGGTAAGTTGTTTATTTCAACTGGAGGCAGCCGTGTATGAAATTAGCAGCGAAATTTGATGGAGACAGTAAACTGTGTAAGGTTATAGGGTTTTTTGTCATTTAAAAATACACATCAATTTATCATAATTTTCTAATTATTACCATTGCGTTACAGCAAATTATTAGTTTCATTGAACCATAAACTTTATACTAATAACACTAATTTGTCTTACATTATAGGTTGCTCTATTAACTTTTATAAATGTGTTAAACATAGCTACTGATTGATGGGCGGTAGTCTGAAGCTCCTTTTTCCCATTTTACAAATACCTGATTCAAATATTTTCACTTTGGGGGTAATATGGGTCCTCTTTGTTTTTTCTTGTTTTGCTTTTAATGAAAGAAATTGTTACTCTTTTTCTTTGATGTCATACAATTCTTTCTCTGGTTCTCTGATAACACATGACTCAAGCAATTTGAAGGTTCTGAAAAGTACGTGGTGATTCATTCTGGATGGTTTCTAAAAATCACCACAGAGGACTTTTTTGAAAAATCTCTGTAAACAAAGGTACTATAAAGTACAATAACTAAGGAGGGTTTCTGTTTAGTAAAGACTGTGATTATGTGGATGACGAGTTTTTTGAAAATATTGCTCAATTTAATTCAACAGACATTTCTTAAATTTACAGGATCGATTCTCTCCATTGTAACTTTCTAATCCAGCTGTATAAATTTACTAGCTGTCTTCTATGCTCACTATTGCTTTGGAGCTGGTAATCTGGCTTCTTCTTGTGTCAAGCTCTCCTTTACTTTTTTTTTTTTAAAGCAATTGGGGTTAAGTAACTTGCTCAAGGTTACATGGCCAGGTGTTTCTGGGTGGGTGCTAAGTGTCTGAGCCTGGATTCGATCCCCAGGTCATCCTGACACTGGGGCCAGTGCTCTTACTCACTGTGCTACCTGGCCACCCCTCTCCTTTACTTTTTCCATAGCATTCTGTTTTCCTCCAAACAGTGTCCCTCTTCTTCAAAGGCCTTTCTTGGGGGCAGCTAGGTGGCACAGTGAATAGAGCACCGACCCTGGAGTCAGGAGAACCCAAGTTCAAATTTGACCTCAGACACGTGATCACACTTATAAACTGTGTGACCTTGGACAAGTCACTTAACCTCAATTGCCTTGCCTTCTCCCCTCCAAAAACACAAACCAAAAGCCTTTCTTGAAACACATTTTTTCCTTGTAACCTTTATTTATTCTCCCTGGTTTTCTTCAATGCTTTATGCATTTTAATTTGTTTTTGCCTTTTTCAAACTCAGATTTTGTCAGCATGGGGATTCCTGGTGTGGTCACTTACTCCACAGTTGGAGATTGTCAGCTTCTCTGCAGTTTACCATTTTGGGACACTTAATGAATTGATCATAGCTAACATGTGTGAGATAAAAGACTTGAACCCTGGTCTTTTAGTTCTAATATTGGTTCTTTATTACTATGCTCTTTCTTACCTTGTACATAGTAGGTTCTAGATAAAATGAATATTTGGTGAATTGGATTGATGTGATTAAACTGTAATAGCTGTCAATATGCAAATACTCATCAATAGCTATTTTAATGTGCCTTAATTCATATTTTCTCAGTACACATTATTTTACATTGGATGGCATGTTTCTCCAAGGCAGAGGTTATGTGACATTAAGGAGTAAATAGGAGTTTGGAAACAGATCACAAGCCTGGAATTAAAGCCTGCTTGTGGGAGTGATAGATGTTTGCAATTATGTTTTAAAGCTCTCTCTGCCAAAAATATAATAATTAATAATTTCTTTATTTAAAAAATTTTTAATAGTAATCTTTTTCCACTATTGAGGAGGAGTTGACTTCTGGGGTAGAAGTAATGGGGATGTCTAGGGAAAGTAACTATTCCATACTAGAATTTGTGGTAGAGGAGAAGAAAGTGTATTGCACCTCAAATTTTAGGATAACATATTTCAACAAGTTCATAGGGAGAAAAGAAAGAAGGAAATATGCATTTATTATGTATTTGCTATGTGCTTTGTAGAAGGGATAGATCCCCCCTGGCTAAAATTCTACAATGGAAATCAACCAGGAAAGATGGGGAGGTCTCAGAAATGAAATTCTGATTTACAAAGAAAAAAAATAGTAGGGATGAAAAGGGGCAACTATTTAGAACATCCAGTATAGATGCACAGGGAACTCTTTTGTCAACTTAAATTAATAACAAAACAAAACATGTACAGAAGAAGAATCCAGGGCAGGCAACTTGGGATGAATTCAAGAGTGTTAAAACTCAGAATGAGGGGCAGATAGGTGGCGCAGTGAGTAGAATGCCAGCCCTGGAGTCAGGAGATCTTGAGCCTCAGACACTTAACACACACACACACACACACACACACACACACACACACACACAACCTAGCCATGTGACCTTGGGCAAGTTACTTAACCCCAATTGCCCTCCAAAAAGCAAACAAAACAAAACAAAACAAAATAACCAAAAAACTCAGAATGAATGAGTCTGGTTAGGAAAGCTAAGGAGGACAAACATAGATTTATTTTAAATATATATTGAGGAAAAGAGGAAGATTAAAGAAGGGAGAGGATTAATAAAGATGTATGGGATGATGTTGACAGATGATAAAGAGAAGGGAATGCTGCTCAACTCTTGTTTTTGCTTCTAATTTCTCTGCTGAAGAAAATGATGTTGGGTTTAGATAGAACAAAAATAGGTAATGGATGTTGAAACTCAAGATAGGTAGTGAGATGGGAAGGTAGCACCTAGCTGTGCTATACATGTATACATACTCATATGTATATATGTACATATATATTTAAAATAAAACAATTTGCACAGTGCAATGCAGGCTAGATTAGGATCATAGTTTGAAGCTGGAAGGGATATTTCAAAATCATTCAGTCCAGGGAGTTTGTGAACTTAAAAAATTTTGTTGGTAATTATATTTCAGTATAGTTGGTTTCCTTTATAACCCAATATATTTTATTTTATACCTTTAAAAATATTATACATACCCTTTACCAGCCTGCCAAAGGCGTTTAAGATACTCATAAAGGTTAAGTATCCTTGGTTTAGTCCAACTTTCTCATTTTACAGTTGGGAAAACTGAGGCCTATAGAAGTTAAGTCACTTGCCTATGATTATACACATGGCAGAGAATAACCTTAAGTCCTCTGATTCCAAATCCATCTTGCTTTTCCATTGCATTTGCACTTCACCATGACCTCTGAGATCCTTTCTAGCTCTAACTAGATGATACTGTGATCTGTGAGGTTCCATTTATATTTCAGCCCATTGTCATATATATATATATACATACATACATACATACACACACACATATATATATATGTGTGTGTGTGTGTATATATATATATATATATATATAATCACAGGTACTTAAATATTTGTTAGACACCCAATTTAGCCTCACACTCTAAACTTGGAAGACAGATACATTCGCTAAATCAGCTATTTAGCTCATTCAGATAATCTAATAGTCTTTTCTCAATCCTCATTATCCTCAACCTCTCTGAAGGCTTTGACCCTGTTGACCTTCTCCTCAATGGTACTCTCTTCTCTCTAGGTTTTCAGGACATCACTCTCCTGGTTCTCTTTCTATCTTACAAAGTATCCTTTGCTGGATTCTCATCTACATCACACCCTTTAATGGTAGATACCACACAGGGTTCTGTCCTGGGTTCTATTCTCTTCTCTCTCTATATTACTTCCCTTGGTGATCTCACCAGTTCCCATGGATTTAATTGCCTTCTGTATACCAACAATTCTCAATCTACCTATCCTGTTCCATCCACTCTGTTGACCTCCAACTTTGCATCTCCAACTGCCTTTCAAACATCTCAAACTGGAGGTCCCGTAAACATCTTAAACTCAGCAAGTCCAAAACTGAACTCATTATATTTTCCCCAAAGCTTCCCCCTCCCCAATAACTTCCCTAACACTGTTGAGGGCAAATCCATGTTCCCAAACCCTCAGCTTCACAATCTCAGTGTTATCCTTAACTCTTCATTATACTTTAAATCCCATATCCAGTCTCAAGTCTTACAGGACAGTCTTTCTATGATGGGCAGTGCTAAAGGGAAAATGAACGAAACAAAGCAAAAACTAAAGCAAATCAAAATTGTGATTTGAGTGTACCATTTTGTCCCACTATTGAACTTGAACTAATAGGGGACTGACCTTAGAGCCTCATAGTGTTGGCAAGTTGGAATGAGAAGAGATGATCTTCGTTCACGTCATGGATGAACTGGGTGAAGAATCCAGCAGATAAAGGAGGAAGGTCATCTAATAAGATAGGGGGCACTGCCTGGCTCTCTATCTCTAGAGCCTTTCTGACTGTGATCTCCCTCTCTGTAGCACTAACAGCAAGCTCCTGCTCAGGCAGATGGATTAGCTCAGTAGATAGTGGAGCAGGCTGCTCATGGCAGGTAAAGAAAATGCCAATGTCAGCATTCTTTGGTTGTTATTGTTTTTGACTGTGCTGCATAAATTGGACTGGCAGTGCAGTCAGACTGAAAATAAATTGGCCTAGCTAGAGACAAAGTTCTCAACTTTCAGGGACCATACAATGAATAGTAGATAGCGGAGCTGGTAGCTAGGCAAGTGAAGAAATCTCTCTCGATGGGGTTGGGGATCAAGGGACTCCAATCTATTGCCTGTGACTAAGAGGTTCTGGTTCCCACCAATATAGGAGCCCTGAGATCAGAGAAGGAAAGAGGCCTTGGGGCAGAGACTGGAGAATTCCCACTCAAGGTTGAATCAGCCCCAGGCTCACCCTAACTCAGCTCCAGGAAAGAAGGCAGTGATTCCATGCTTGGAGGAAATAGGCTGTAAGGGATCCTCCCTACCAAAGAGCTAAGATGGTTGCAGGGAAATCCCAACAGAAACAGGAGCAGTCCCTGAAGCAGTGGTTCCTGAGGGTTTGGTCCAATGGAGCCAGGTCTGAAAGGCTCTCTGCTTCAGTCTTCCATGACCTGGGGGAACACTCTGTGGGCCTTCTTTTATAGTCAACTAAATTTGTTTGAAGCCTCCAGAAGAGATATGCTCTTTGACTTTTTTTAGGTGGCTGAGATGGGGAATTTTTTGCACCTGGCCTTTTAAAGATGAATTCTTCTTACAGGCAAGTCAAGGATGGGGATCTGAAAAGGCAGGGATAAAGTTCTTAAAGGAAATGGATTTGATAGATTTTATTTATCTAAGCCACTCCCCACCTCCCCACTAAGGCTGCCACACTCTGTGCCCAACCTATTTTAGAGGAGCTTAGATTTCTCTTGGGTGGAGCCCCACCATTTACCTTTAGTTTTTAGTTATAGGTCTACCTGACCACACAACCATTTAAGTGTAGGTTGAATAGATGGCTAGATTTGAACAAAATACTGTGACTGTTGTAAGTTGGTCAAATGCTGCTGTCAGTGTAATAGAAACCCTTGGAATGAAAGGGAATGTGGATGCCAGCCTGTTAGGTGGGCAGATGAGACCTTCTCCAGGAGGGAGATTTGGGTGTGGCATCTAGAATAAAGTAATAAAGTAATTTATGGCCAGTCTAAGGGAGGTGTTTGTAAAATTATGGTGAGAAATTAAACACCAGGGTGCTAGGGTCCCTTCAGCCCTATCCAAGTCTGAGGTATTGTCCAAAGCCCTGGTCCCATTTGAATCATTCAAAGGAGGATACAGAGAACTTCATGGAGGTAAGAGTGCTAATGGCTCAATATTTGTGGGGGCCTTTTCAGCAGCCTTTACTCATGTTATTGTGGATAGGGTCAAATGGAAATCCTGATTTCCTAATAGCTGAACCATCCTATATTGTTAACAACACAGAGGGAGTGAAAGTCCCTGAGGGAGTGAAAGATATTTCTTCTTTAGTGATGGAGATGAAGGAAGTTGGAAGACACTCTTACAACAACTCTGGGTTATGTGAGGAAAGCAGGTGGTACCTGGAAGCTTACAGTGAATGAGAGGGAACTGAACAAAGTCATTATGCCTGTCTCTACATCCGTTACTGATCTTGTCAATGTTGGTAGCCCGGTAGCCCTAACTCAGAGTGAATGGTATGGGACTATGCTCCTCACTAATGCTTTTCCCACTCTATTTCTCAGGACAATTTGCTTTCACCTGGGAATGAGTCTATTATACCTTTTCTATCCTTCCCTAGGGCTACCTGAATTCTCCTTCATATTTCCACATTAGGGTGGTAAGAATATTCCTAAAAGAAGTCTCCCTTCCTGTGTCAAACTCAGTGCCCAAATTTCACATGCAAAACCCCTGAGTGCCATGGAAGCAGATTAAAATATAACTGGGAAAGGTTTAACAACAACAGCAAAACACAGGTAATGTTAATTTGTGCCAAAATGGAAGATGCCCTAGATCAGATGATGGCCAATAATAAGGACAAGTTGTGGGAAATCAATCCAGAGAAAAACCAGGGTCCAGCCTTTTCAGTAAAGTTTGAGGAATATAGTGGGCAGAAAAACTTAGAGGATTCTAGGTACAGTTTGCAGTAAATTATTGATACTTGCTTCCCCATAATCTAGGAAGGAAGCCTAAAGACTTATTGAACTCTTTTGACTTTGGAAAACCCACATTCCCCACCCTGGATCCCGATGGCCCCCATACACTGAGTCACCCACAAGTCAGTGCCTTTCAAGTCTGGCTACAACAGTCTACAATCCTGGGCTGTCCAACCATCTCTCTGTTGGGTTCTTAGGACTTTCCAAGACTCATGTTTCTGGAGGTCTCTGTTCACAATGACCAGGCTGGTGGAGCCTTTGGTAGGCTCCAGTGGGTGGCCAGAATAGTCCACTGTTAGACCTCTGGAGCTGCTAACTCTTCGGTGTAGCCCCTCACTTTGTTGCTTTTGAAAAGCAGTTGCTTTGAGACAGCTCCCTTCCCCTGTACCACTCAATTAGTCCCGGGGCCCCTGATTCAGCTTTCTGGTTTGGGGGCATGAAAGGTCCCGAGTGTAATTAGTTGGGGCCTCTCAGACTTGGTGGGTGCCTGAGACTTCATGAGTTGCTATGCTTTGATGTTTTACTGGCCATACATAATTTCCAGATGGAAACAAGGAAGACCATGTCCTAGAAAGCTAAGTGCCTCAGTAGCTTATTCCAGACTGTGCCTAGAATCCTCTAGGCTTTTCTGCCCACTATATTCCCCAAACCTCACTGAGAAGGCTGGACCCTGGTTTTTCTCAGGACTAATCCCCCACTACTTGTCCCTATTATCATCCATCATCTGACCAAGGGCCTCTGCCATTTTGGCACACATTAACGTTAACTGTGCATCCTTGTATCTCCTTGCTTTGTTTCTGTGTCTATTAATTGTATCTGACTATGCAAGATGACATTTGGGATTTTCTTGGAGAAGATACTAAAGTGGTTTGCTATTTCCTTCTCCACCTTACAGATGAAGAAACTGAGACAAACAGGGTTAAGTGACTTGCCAAAGGTCACACAGCTAGTAACTATCTGAGGCCACAATTGAACTCAGGTTCTCCTGAATCAAGGTCTAGTACTCTATCCACTGTGCCACTGCCTCCAGATTCCCCAGATTCTTTGCTATGTTAGGGCAAAGCAAACCTCCTTTGTTAAATGTTCAGTGACTTGTGAGTGTCTCATTTCATCTTTACATTGAAAGTGAACTAAAAGGGTGCTGGCATTATAACTGTACCTACAACAGATTGTACAGCAATCCGTTTTGGTTATTAAAACTTACAGCAGCCAAGTTTGCTGAAAAATTGAGCACATCATATAGACATTTAGCCCATGTGAAAATGTAACCCTTAAGGCTATCCTAAATCAAACTCTCTGCCTATCAAAGTCCTATTCCTTTGACATAACTTTCCTGATGAGCCTCATCAAAGAATGATCTGACCCATATTTTATATTCACTCAGTAATTACGGTTATAACCTGTCCCATGCTACCAGGTATTAATATATCTATTTCCTTAGAATCACCTTTTCATTTCTCATGGCCAAATATCTACTATCTCAAAACAGAGTATAAGACCTGAAAGGGCAGATGTGTTTCTATTTCTTTGGTATCTTCCACAGAATTTTTTTCAGGGCATTGAATTCAATTAAATAAACATATATTACATGCTGGGCACTGTGCTAAGCACTGGGGATGCTAAAAGAAGCAAAAGACAGTCCCTGCCCTCAAGGGCCTTACAATCTTACGATGAATGCAGTAGTTGCTCAATGAATGCTTGCTAAAGTTCCTGAAGTTTTTCAAGAAATATGATTCATATTCAGTATTTTATTATAGTTTCTTTTAAAAGGATGACACTAAAGGGACACATCATAAATCATGGTGCAAGACAAACTACTTACATTTCTATGCCCAGTAATCTATAAGACAAGTTTTACTTTTCTGTCAATTGCCCAAATACAGAGATCTGTATACAGTAGGCACCCAATGAATGTTGTTAATGTAAGGGTCAAAAGAATGCTGGACTTTGGGGGCGGCTAGGTGGTGCATAGAGCACTGGCCTTGAAGTCAAGAGGACCTGAGTTCAAATCCGGCCTCAGACACTTAACACAAAAACTAGCCATGTGACCTTGGGCAAGTCACTTAACCCCAATTGCCCTCCAAAAAAAAAGAGTGCTGGACTGTATTCTAATCCAGGCTTTGTCATTAAACATTTGGATAATATTGGACAAGTCATTTAACTTTTCTGAACCTCAATTTCCTCATCTACAAAATGGGGCTTCAAGCACAAATGTTCAATGATACCATTTATGATTGATTGTTTCAATAAATTAATCTTCACTCACCATTATGCTACCATTTTTTTGGTCATTTTGCTTATAGCTCAAGAAAACTACCAATGTGTGAAAGTGTATTCTTTTTTGTTTTTATGTGACACAGAACAGTTTAGTGGGAAGAGTACTGAACCCCAAGTTGGCCAAGTCCTGGATTCAAATTCTGCTCCTGCTTCAAATAGGCAGGTCAATTAAAATTCTCTGGGTTTTAGTTTCCTCATTTCTAAAATGTGAACTGTTCTAAACATCCAGAAATATGATGTAGACATAGCATTCTGTAAATCTTAAAGTGCTGCACAAATTTTGTTGCTGTTATGATGGAATTTTTAAAGATGCTAAGCTTAATGTGATTATAAATTCATAAAATAGCCCAAAGAGCTGTGGCTCAGTGGCATTAAGGGACCAAAGAAAAAGGGGAGGGGCTGGTTTTTTCATTCTGACAACTGCAAGGCTTTGGGAAATTCTTAACCTTTTGGTATCTACACTTGTGGTACATTTTGGTAAGCCACAGGCAGGTTCCTTTGGGCAGAAGGAGTTGTTTCTTAATGGGGTCTGACACCTCCTCAGCAAGATGCTATAGGAAAACACACTGCCTGAAGCAGTCTGTTCCCATGCAGAGAGGAGACGTCCAGCTGAGGTGGCTGATTGCCGGCCTATAGACAGTGCAAACACCAGTCTGCCTCTCACTGACAACTGAAGATTTCCTGTGGCTGCCTAATTCTGCTGGCTAGTTCATATAGGATTTTCCCAAGCTGAGTAATCCACGATGACTAAATGCTTGAAATTATAGAAAAATTATAATTTGGTAGGGAAGAATCAATGACCATCTCCATGAATATCTAAGAGGCTATAACTGCTCTTTTATGTACAAAGCATTCTGAGGGTGTTGGCACTGACTTTGACTCAGTCAGTGTAGACCTTCTCATATCCATTCCACCCTTGAGCCAAGCTTGTATGGATATTTAGACAATGCACACATAAGATTCATTGTACACTAAAAACAAAACAAAACAAAACACCAGCTACTTTTAATGATCATATTTTCCTTGAGTCTTATGCCATGCCTCTCCCCTGACCTGTTTATGTTTCCTGACTTCTTGGTTCTTGACTCTCTCCTTGACCTCTGGACTCTGCTATCTTTCTGATACTAGACACCAGGTATGCCTACTCCTCAAATGCCCCTTTGGCTTGGACTAGTTCCTCACCTGACCTTGATCAAACCTGTCAATGGATTTCTATGTGTTCTTCTCTATTGATACAGTTTCCTTTAGCTGGCTAAAGTCCTTGCTCCTACATAGCTCAAAAGAACTACATACTGTTCACAATCTGGGGTTATATCTGTTGTAAAGTGTTTAAAATTTCTAAAGTTGTCATAGAATCACTTTCAGTACTACAAAGTCTTTTTTTACCAATTTTTTTGCACATTGACTTAATTGTGATTTTTTCTTTCCTAGCATATTTCTAATTTTACAGTAGAAGTCAATATGGAAAGTCTTGCGACAACTGAAAGTCATCATTTTGTGTGAATGTGAGAGTGTGTATGTTTGCTGCTTTTTAAAAGTGAAAACAAGCCAGTTCTAAAATTTCTTTTGTTAAAATCGAAAAAAAAATCAGCAAAGTACAATATTGTGAATACAAATTTTTTTTTCTTGAAACCCTTTCATAAAGAAAAGGCAGTCACTCTTCTTTAATAAATAACACTGAAGCTTAAAATACAAAATCAAGATTTTTAAAAAATTTAGACATGTCAAATAGTCACTGGTATTAGCATTGTAATTAGGGAAATCCTATGTGAACCAGATGAAATACATTGTGAACAATTGGACTGCCTTTCTGAAGACCTTAGGACCTGGCAGCAGCTGAGACCTTTAAGGAGGTTGAGGGGCAGTTACTGGTTAGGGGTGGGTAACGAGAATAGCCATGAGCTCGTTGCCTTTAGGCAGATTTTGAGGCTTGCAAAAGCAAAGGTCAGATTCAGGTAAGCCTTGGGAATTTGCAAAGGCATGGTTGCCTTGTTTGGGTTTCCAAGAAAATTTCCATGACACCCATGTGCCTTTGTATGTCTTTCACAGCAAACATGAATTGTAAGAAGAGTGAATTATGTTTCCATTTTCTTCCCCGATTGTGTTATGTGTTTTGATCATGTTTGGTATCTTCTGTAATGGTAAGGGATCAGTTTTCCTGTAAGGGCTAAGTCTATGGTGAATATGCCTACAAAGCACATTTCATTGGGGTCAGTACTGAGGTAATTTTACTTTTTCTCTTACATTTTATTTTAAAGGTAACACCGAACATGATTTTTAATCAAATAAAATTAAGGCTTTACTAAACTTATTTTTTAAACTATCAACTAAAATTTATTTTAAGATGCAAATGTTATAAATGAGATACAAAATGCCAAACTATTGTTGAAATATTAGGGCATGCTTGAGTATCCTTGGCATACCCTGTACTCAGACCCATACTGTTGATGATAAGGCTATTCAGACAGAGGTCAGGTTGTATTTCTGATTTTTCTGAGACTCCACCCCATCACCCTTAGGATATATTGGAGAGACCCAGATGTGACAGCTGGGAACCAAATGAAACATGTCTAGCAGAATCTCCTGGCTAACAAACATTTTGATATGTTTTCCTTAGTAGAATTAGATACTGCTCATAGACTTATTAAAATAGAAATTCATTAACTTTTCCTGCATTAGGGAAGTAGCCTTAAAAATTGCTCTGAATTTGAAATTTGAAAAGACTGCTATAGATCCTATAATTTCCAGTTATTATTTTGGTTAGAGCCATGTTGGGATGGGGGTGGGGCAGGGCATGAAAATGCTATAGCTAATTCAAATTGGATAGGGATGTATGAACTCAGATTTGAAAAACCCAAAAAACCCTCCATTATGTATATGATAGAAAACAATTTGGAAATTAACCTGGAGTCTCATCAGGACATTGTCCTTGGGGTCCATGCCATCAGACTGCCATATAAGGAAAACCCTGGGATCCTATTCCTCCTTCTGTGTCTAAACGCCCTTGTACAGGATCTGAATCACACCCAGTTTTGCTCTATGGTAATGAATTATAGTGTGGTTTCTTCATCTTCTTTTCAGTGGAATCAGTGAAACATAAATACAAACACACAAAAAGAATACACATCAGATTGCTTATATTCTTAACTTAAATTAGGTGAAAGCCTTTAAAAAGAGAAATAACCAAATACCCAATTTTCTCTTTTCTCCCATATCTGCTGGAAGAGAGTAGCAGTGTTTCTTATTCAGAGTCTTATTAAGTCCCTATTTATGATGTGGGACTTCTCCCCATTATGGACAGTTCTTAAGAAGTATTTTGAACAGCAGTTTAAATTACTTCTCAGATGGACAAAGCATGATCTGGTTAATTGTGGATGATGCTTTGATTCAGAATCCAGTGCATCTATAGACATTAATCTTTATATTACATATACATTAGTATGAGATTGAAGCACATTATGTAAGAATAACTTAGTTGACAACTTTTTAATAAAGAAAATCGCAAATTTCTTATTATCACAACTGGCAAAAATTGTGAAACATTTTTAAATGAATGATTTTTGTTGTTGTTGTGAAACCTGAGACATTCTCAAGTACCTAATTAGGAGAAAAGCATGTTTTTCCTATCCTTGGAAGAAACAGATTTGGAGAAATATTTCAGCACACATAGGGGTTTGGATCAGAAAAATTCTGCAGCTTATAAAGTCATTTGTTATTTTGCTGTGATTTTATACACAATGGAAGGGTGAAGAAAAGGTCAGCAATAACTCTGCTGTTGCATTTTAGCTTGAAAAAAACATAATATTGATCGATAAGAAAATGGAAAAAGCACAACTATTAGCGTCTTACTTGATCTTCTCCGACCTTTACCCTGCCATGTTGATTTTATTCTTAAATGTTATGTCTCCTGTTCCAAAGGTTTGTCCTATTTAGTCTTTTATTTAATTAATACATGATCTTCTTTACTCTCTCTAATGTTGAAACAAGAAATTCTCTTTCATTCCCTTGTTGAACCATTGTCCTTACACCATGCTTTGTGTGCTACCATAACCACTTCAAGTATGAATTGGTTTGTTTGAAACTACTCAGGAGCTAGAGTCAATAGGTACTTAATATCACTGTGTACTTGCAGGTCATTGGGATAAATTAGATTTTTTTTAAACTAGGAATACTATGCTGACCTGCCACCCATTACATCTACATGAAGCAGAAGGAAGGACTTCCCTCTGGAAGTTTTCTTCTTGAATGTTATAAAGGGTCAGAACAGCTAACACAAGAGGTCTACCCATTCCCTGAAGGTCTGAGTGGTAGAGGACCTCTATCAAATTGGTAGAATGTACAAATTCTAATTAACAGAGAAAATCTGCACCTTAGAAGTATTTACTAATGCTTACTACTTGCTATGAATTTAAGTGGATACAGGTTGTGTGTCTGCATATATATATATGTGTGTGTGTATGTGTTTACATACATATATTCACATATATGCACATGCATGCAACCTGTATTATACACTATAGATGATATCTATAGTTTGTAGTCTCTAATACAGGCATATTCCACATCACTTTAATTATTTCCATGAAAATACTAGCTGAAAAAGCATATTATAAAGAAGAATTTAGCTTTCTGAGCAATGAGGTCATACATATTCCAAATGTGTCATCAATGGACAGCCTTCCAGTAGAGCTTCATGACTTTATGGTGGAGGTTTCCATTTGCCAAACACTTGAAAGATTAAATTGTCTAGGGCAGCTTTGTATGTCAGTTGTGCCTCTATGAGGATAATTTCCCATTAAGAAAAGCAGTGGTTGAGTAGTAGATAGAGACTTGGTTTCAGAATCAGGACCACCTGTTTTCAAGCTCCAACTCTGAAATATATGGCGAGACACTTAACTTTTTGCTTGTCCACACAGTGCTCTGGGAATAAATCAAAGAACAGTTGTTGATCTTCATTGGTTGAGAATGTTTCCTTCCCCCAGAGCTCTTTGCACCAATGGAATCCAAGATCCAACAACAGATAACCACAAAATTGCCCTTATGATAATCTTCCAGTGAACGTGGTCTGAAGGTGGCCTCCACCACCCTCCTCTCCAGAATCTGACTACATACTTTTATCTCCAGTCTGTCCTTCTTGTTATTTCAGTTCTCTGAGTAAGGGTCAAAATTCCCCAGATGGCCACTACTTCTCCTGAGGGTTCCCTTCTAAGGATGTTAGCGGTGGGGCACAGAAGGGAAGATCAGAGAGGAGACACGTGCTTTGGTAGAGGCCAGAGAAAGGAGATGTTTCAACATAGCTGTTTTCATTTCCTATAGCCTGTAGGTGAGTTTCTATATGTTTCTTATAAGGTTGGAAGAACATTTAGAAAAGAGACAACACTTTTAATTAAGGAAGCTGCTCTCTGTGTGTCCTTCCTGGCCCTTTCTGATTATGGTGATGTAACTGAGGAAAAAAAGGAATATGGATGAATTATTAGATAAGTAATCCAACAAATCCACACTAAAGTGTTGGCCAAGTGTAAGTGGACACTTCTCTGGTAAGTCAGATCTGTCCCCTGGATTCCCCTGACATGAGGAGACACCTAACATCTGCCTGGATTGCAGTTGCTCATCTTTCTCCAGGCAGGGAAAGGGCAATTTTCATGTTAGTAATTTCTGATGTGGACTAAACAAAGCAAAATGCAATCTGTCAGTAATTCGTTCAACTGAGAGAGGCGGGGCTGCTCTATACCATGCAACCAAGGAAGGGAAAAAAAATACCAAAACTCCGTGGAAAGCTGGAGGACAAGAAGTCTCGAATGGAAGGGTTGAGGGTTTAAATGCCTAATTATGTCGCGTCTTTTCATCGTTGTCAGGAGAGAACTTTTACCCCCCCCCCCCCGCACTATTTTAGATCCCATTACAATATTGTGTGCCTTTTCCATATAAATCACTGTCACTTGCTTAGCTGGTGTCATTTTGCATGATTGAAAAACTGGCTTGAGATGTAAGTTAATTATGCATGTAACTCTCACTATGGTGAGGGGGAAGGCAAGGAAGCTCTACATTCGATTGTGTCGATGTGAATGGCTCACTGACCCTGTTGAACTCCGGGATTCTCGCATTTTGGCATTATGGCTCCCAAGCCAACAGAGATAACAGCTACATTTCCTATAACATAAGTTATTCCCAATCAAGATGGATCTAATTTTCTTCTCCCGTTCCCTTATTCTCCCAGTCCCAGGTTATCTGTGCTCTCCCTTGGCTCATCTACCGTGATTCTCTTTCTCTGGGACAGTTAAGTAGGATGAGCCACAGATAAGAAACTATCTGGGATACTCACCAAGTTATCTGGCTTGACCTTTGGAGAGACTCAAAGGAAAGTGTTGTCACTCGGAGGAGATAGACGGGTCACTGTAGGCACGGGGCCAGCCAGCAACTTTTTTAGAGTATGTCAGAGGCAGGGCCAAGTGAAGACAGACTAGACTTAATCCCTTAACCTACCCTGTCAGAACTGCATCAAGTCAGCACTGCCAAATCCACAGCCACCTCATAACTCAGAAAGGTATGCATGATTGCATTTATGAATTTGCTTTTGAAAAGGGGCTTTGCGGTTTGATATTCAGAGCACTGTGGAACCTGGACCACATCTCCCCATATGCAAATGCACAGCTAAGCAGATTCCAGCTGAATAGGCAAATCCACTAAATGAGTAAGATGAGGGATGATATTAAAGGAGATTATGGAAAAAAATATATGTGTGTGGCTTTTAAGACGAACAATTCAGGTTCTAAGAATGTTAGATTTCCATGTTATTTAGAAAAGAAGAAAATAAGCTATTTTATTTTAAATGTGACTGAGATAGGGAATCATGAAGAATGGTCGATGGGCAGAATGGATTTGGAATTTTGTTTAGTTAGGTACATTTGTGTATTATTGCATTTTACAGGCATGGACTAGAACACCTGAGAAGTAAAGGGAGCTTTTCTGTATTTCAAGAAAAAGCAGACTTTTTCATTTTATCTCTGGTCATATTGTGTTCTATATTAATTCATAAATAAGCAAACGACTGCACAGAAAATGCTGTAGAGACTATATATTTGTACCAAACACTGAGTCACATGGGTAGAATACCTTTCAATTTTAATAACAAAGGGGAAAAAATCAGAAAAATCATTTTTCTAATAGTGGCTGCCTTCTAATTCTCTGTATCTACATTAATACAAAATAAATAAATAAATCAATTAATTATGGCTGCTCATCAGTAAAATGGTAAGGTCTTAAATTGTGTTTTCCTGGAGTGACAACTGTAGTGCCTGAGGTTTCTATATATTTTAATGTTTACACTTAATAAAGCATTCAGCAACCTGTGCTCAGCTGAATCGAGAGAGGCTTTTTCCCATCCAGGATTTAAAACAGGTTTAAAGGGTGATAAAGTCTATTATATTTTATTAAACAATTTATATATGTGTGGCATAATTAAATTCCTGAATGCCATGTGTCAATAATTTTGGCATAAGATTACTGGCTATAATAATGTCTGATTTTATTCCATGACATTATTTTATGAGGCATGCCTATTATTCATACATAACGCACATCACCAAAATGAAAATGTACCGTACCACAAGCTCGTCATGATTTATAACACATCTTTCAAAGCAGTTACTTTGAAATATAATTTCCACTCTGGTTGCAGAATGCATCAAAATAGTACAATTGAAAGATGATGATATGCAATTGGGATAAAAAGAATTCATGTTTTCCTTGTACTCCAGTTCCAGCATGCTTTGAAATGATATACCAGCCCTCCATGATCCAAAGGAATGACTGCATTCCAGTATAGCCAGCAAGAACTTTGGCATTTGCAGCACTTTAAAAGAATTTGATTTTGATTTCTCTAGTAATATGGAAAGCACTATGTAAATCCTTGATTGTTATAGGAACAGTAAGTCACCTTAAAAAAATAAATCTCTATTATTTTGTCAGGGGTAGAGTGGGCATTATAGCAATCCCAGTGGGTTTAGCAAGCTGGAATAAAAACCTCAAGGATGGTAAACACTAGGAATGCATATGAATGTATTGATTCATACATTTACCCTCAAGCTACATATGAGCATTTAAACTTGTGCATGTATGAAGTTACATTTTGGGGGTTCTTCCTCTAGAAGATAATTGGTTTGAGAAGATTGTGAAACAGTAGGATAAATTATTCTGTGAGATTTGAACTGGAATGTGACAGTTTTCAAACTTTCACTTGCTCTGTACTATATTATCTTGTTCTTCTACTTTTCTTCTTTCAACTTTTCCATGAGAAATTCATAATCTCTAAGATATCACTATACAAATGTGATGCTTTGGTTTTTATTTGATAAGAGAGCATATATCATATTTCTTAGAGATATGTAGTTTTTTAGTGCATAAATCAATCAAATAATTTATTAAACACCTACTATGTTCCAGGCATTGTGCAACATACCAAAGATACAAAGAATAATACATTTCCTACTTTCAAGAGAGTGTACATTCTCAATATGTAATATTGTACATTTCAATGATCCATTACTGTGTCTTATCCCCCCACTAGGCTGTAAACTTTAGGCATGTAGTAGACATTTATTTTATTTTTGTTGAATGTTAGAAATAACTCACAAGCCCTAAGAGTAACTTTTCTGGATAGGTCAAAGTGCTTTATAGAAAACAACTTAAATTTATTTGAGTGAAGTAGTTTAAGGGAAGACTATTAGTTAATGTTCTTTTCATGGGTAAAGAAAGATTCTGAAACTTCCTTCCCTCCCTTTCTCCCTTCCCCCCTCCCTCCCTTCCTGTCTCCCTTCCTTCCTCTCTCCCTTCCTTTTCCTTCCTTCCTCCCTCCCTCCCTTCCTTCCTTCCTCCCTTCCTCCCTTCCTTCCTTTCTTCCTTCCTCCCTTCCTTCCTCCCTCCCTCCCTCCCTCCCTCCCTCCCTTCCTTCCTTCCTTCCTTCCTTCCTTCCTTCCTTCTTCCTTCCTTCCTTCCACATTTATTAGACACTTATTGTGCTAAATGCTGGGGATAACAAAGACAAAAGTTAAATAGACCCTAGATTCAAAGAACTTACATTTTAATAGAGGAGACAACATGTATGTATCTAAATATACAAATAATGTATACAAAATGAGTACAAAGTTGTTTTGGAAGAGAATACACTATAAGCCAGGAGGATGTGGAAAAGGCTTTGTGTGGATGGTAATGCTGAATCTGAGTCTTGAACAAAAAAACCAGGAGATGGAGCTAAGGAAGAGGGCATTCCAGGCATGGGGGATAGCAAATGCAAAGGTGTGCAGATGAGAGCTGGAGTATCCTATGTGTGCAGCAGCGAGCGGAGTAGTGCACCTGGGTGACAGAATGTGTGGTGGAGAATAGTGTATAAGACTAGAAAAGGTTAAGGGACCAGGCTCTGGAGAGATTTAAACACCAAGGAAAGGAGTTTATGTTTGATCCTAGAGATGATAGGGAACCACTGATTTCATGTAGTGCAGAGTGACGTGATTAGAGCTGAATTTCAGGAAAATCATTTTGAATGCTGTGTGGAATATGTATTGGAGGTAGAGAGACCATGTACAAGGCTAATGTAATGGTCCAAATGAGAAAGATTTTCCTCAATTACATTTTAATCTGCTTTGGGCCACACTTGGGAGTGTCGCAGGCCAATGCTATGGGCCACAGAGCCTCTTCCTAGTCTACAACTTTCAGGATTCCTCAAAAATCTGAAGTAAGTTTCATGTCTTTAAAAGTATTAAGATCGCTATGGCAATCAGTGATTATAATAATAGTAATGATATAGTTAACTTGTATGTAGTGTTTTTAGTGTTGCAAAGTGATCCTCTCAATAATCCTGTAGGAAAGGTGCTATTATTCTCCCCGTGTTACAGATAAAGAAGCTGGAGTTGAGGAAAGTTAACTGATTTTTCCAGAGTCACAGGGCTGGTAAGCAGGATTCAAATGCAGGTAATAATGACAACCAATGGAATTTATATGGAGCCTGCTATATGCCAGGCGCTGTGTCAAGGGCTCTGCAAATATCTCATTTGATCTTTACAACATTCCTGGGAGGCAGGTGTTGTTATTACCCCCATTTTACAGATGAGGAATCAGGGGCAAAAAGAGGTCAAGGGACCTGAGCAGGATCACTCTGCTCATAAGAGTCTGGGGTGAGACTTGAACTCAGGTCTTTCTGACTCCAGGTTTGGGGCTTTACCCACTGTGCCACTCAGACCTGTCTCACTCTAAGTCCAGTGCCTCTGTCCACTGTACCACTTAGCAGCCTCAAAATTAGTCCTCTGAGGGGCGGCTAGGTGGCGCAGTGAGAAGAGACTCGGCCCTGGAGTCAGGAGGACCTGGATTCGGATCTGGTCTCAGACACTTAACACAAAAACTAGCCGTGTGACCTTGTGCAAGTCACTTAACCCCAATTGCCCTCCAAAAAGCAAAAAAAAAAATAGTCCTCTGTTATCACTGTTATTCTAGTTTAGCAATTCAGATTATCACTCATATAACCCAGTTGTCTGGGTGATTTCCAAAGCTATAGGAATAACTTAAAGGTTTTCTAAAATAGAAAAATCAAAAGTTTCTTAGCACACAATTGTAGGGGTTATTCTTAATTGTTCAAATGGTGCATATGTAAAGCCACTTAGGCAGCTTTACAAAGATATCCTTTGTGCATTGTGGCGTCCAGATGTTCCCCATTCCTTTTGCCAACTTTTGATCTGCAGGGCATAGGGTAGATGTAATGGTAATTGTGATGGAAAAAGAAGGGGGGGTGGACAGATGCTGCTGCACATTTATTTATATATTGATAAATACTATATGTAATAGACATAAAAATTATACCATCCTTGACTGATAATTGCATTATGAAGGCCATCAAAATTGTATTTGAATTTGACCAGGAATGGGAAGCATGTTCCTTTGTTGGACAGTTGTAGCGGTTAGACAGTTTATAAAAGGTCTTTCTGTTTCAGTGGGGAAAATAGCAAAGAGAAAGACTGGGTTTGGAGTAGAGGACAAGAGGGAACTCAAGGTTGTGGAAGATTCACCTGTGATTCCACCTGTTTTTGCATCTCTTAGAAGGTGACTCCAAGAACAACCAATTTCTCCATCCCTAATCTCAGGACATCCGTCTTTGACAAATAAACCTCTCTTCCCAGGATCTTTTCAGCTTCTGGACACAGGCATGATAATTCCTCTTCTGGGGGTCCTCTGGTTATTTTCTTACTACTTGCAGTGCCCATCCCTTCTTCTTTCCCCTTTCCCCAAGATCCTATCCATGTAATTGCTTAATCAATTGTAATTTTGCTGAATTGGTTCCTATATTGACCTAGAATGAAAGTTTTTTTTTTAGCTTGATGGAATGGGAGAAAAACAGCTAGAAACAGCAACAACAACAACAATAACAACAGCCAACCTTTATGTGGCACCTTCTGTGTACCAGGCCCTGTGCTAAGCCCTTCACGATTATTATTTCATTTCCTCCTCATAACAATCCTGGGAGGCAGGCACTATGATTATCCCCATTTTACACATAAAGAAACCGAGTCTGGAAGATGACCAGCAAATGGGAAGTTGGAGACAAAGCCAGAGCTAGGGTCTGGGTTATGACTCACAGGCCAATGTGAAGGGGATTAGAGCTCGAGATTGGAACCATGAAAAAAGGGTTCAAACACTGACTTGCATGCTTAGCCATGCAAGCCTGGGCAAGCCATTTAATCTTGCAAAATCCCCATTTCTGTATGTGTAAAGTAGGCATTATGATCCCCACAATAATATTCTGGTACCTACTTCTTCATTTGTAAAAACGGGTACAAGAGGGCTATAATGATGATAATAATGTATTAATCACTTCCTAGGAAGGGTGATGCGGGTATTAACCTTAAAGTGCTATAGAAATGGCGCAGTGAGTAGAGCACTGGCCCTGGGGTCAGAAGGAACTGAGTTCAGATCCGGCCTCAGACACTTAACACACACACACACAAAACTAGCCATGTTACCTTGGGCAAGTTACTTAACCCCAATTACCCTCCAAAAAAAAAAGCAAAAAAAAAAAAAGGGTTATAGAAATATAAGCCACCATCATTATCCCACCACAATGTGGTAACATCTCTGTAATTGATTCAATATGTTCTACATAAAGCTTTATTATGTAAGCAGAGAGGTTTATAATTGATAGTTGATTAAATTTGGTGTTTGTGGCTATGTCTTTAAAAAGATGAGCATGAGATCATGGATATCATCCCGTACTAAATAATATTGATGGGGGAAGCTAGGTGGTGCAGCAATTAGAGCACCAGCCTCAGAGTCAGGAAGACCTTAGTTCAAATCCAGCCTCAGACATTTAACACTTACTAGCTGTGTGACCTTGGGCAAGTCACTTAACCCCAATTTCCCTGCCTTCCTCCCTCCAAAAACAAACAAACAAACAAAACCACACACAACCAAAAACAAAAAACTAAATAACATTGATTATATGGATCAGTCAGGTTAAGCTTACACTGTTTTGTTACATAATGCCTTCTTCGAATATAACCCACTAGAAACTTGAGGACTGCTTATATGGCTTTTTCTGGTCACATAGACTTGGCCTATGGAGTAGTAGCCTCTAATCTACTAGTTGATTTATCTTTTCCGAGTGTGTTAATCAGAGCAGAGTTAATCAGGACTGGTGTGTGTGTGTGTGTGTGTGTGTGTGTGTGTGTGTGTGTATCTATTGTTTGGTGACCAGCAGACTATGCAGTAGAAAACAGAGGGGAAAGAGTATCAATGTCCAGTCCAGCCACCACAATGTATACCATCTTTACTGGCTCAGTCATGATCTCTTCTCTAATTTTATCCTGCTGCTCATCCTACACATTCAGAAACTTCTTGGCGAAAAGTCTCTTGCTAGGGGGTGGCTAGGTGATGCAGTGAAGAGAGCACCAGCCCTGGAATCAGGAGGACCTGAGTTCAAATCCGGCCTCAGACACTTAAAACACACACAAAACTAGCTGTGTGACCTTGGGCAAGTCACTTAACCACAACTGCCCTTGAAAAAAGCAAAAAAAAAAAAAGAAAAAAAGAAAAGTCTCTTGCTGTGAGGATGCCTCTATTTGAGACAGGGGCTGACAGACCACTTTCTGAGGTTCTTATCTATTAACTGTGCCAATGCTTTTCAAAGTGCCAACATGAATTAATTTCTGTTTTCCTTGCAAGGAAAGAGTAGGCTTATGCCTGGACCTCTAAATATGTGTGCTACGTTAATTGATTTTATTGCATACTTGAACCAATATTCTTACAATTATTTCTACTACTATTTTTTTGTATTCAAACATAGTTCCATAATTTTCTTTTTCTTTTCTTTCCTTATTCTTTCTTTTCTTTTCTTTTTTTACACACAGGAAAGGTTATGAAAAATTCCACTGCTGGGTTAACATTATCAACGGCTTGCTGTTTTCTATGCTTTCAAAGACTAGTAGAGGTTTCAAATGCATTTAGGAATTTTACAGAGAGGATGGTGAATACCATCCACTACTTCAAAAATATGAAGAAATGGAACTAAGCTTCAGGAATTTTAATGAGACATAAAAGAAAAAGTCATGGTAAAAATTTTTAAACACTGGAATGGATTATTGAGGGAAGTTGTGGTATCTTTTTTCTCCCCAAAGTCTTTAAAATATGGTAAAAATCTCATTTGTCATAGACGATATTAATACTTTTTGCTTAGATAAAATGTCAGACTCATCAGGGACAGCAGAGATCCAATCCTCTGATTGTATAGGTTATAAAAGAGACCCAGATAATTACCCAAGCTCATGAAGCAAGTTACCTGCAGTCAGGACTAGAGCCTATGTCCCCTTTTTCCATCATTCTTTCCAAATAGACTACCTCTAATGAATTCAGGACATGGATTTGACATCTCAAGGCGCCACTAAACCCTGTGATTCCATAATAATGGGTCGCTATTCCTCTATGCACCATGTCTACTCCCATTCTGTCATAGAAAAAGCACTGACCAGGAAGTCAAGATGCCTCTTTTCTACCCTGAGCTTTGAAACTAACTAGCTGTCATCCAGAATGAATCATGGCACCTTCTAGGCCTCAGTTTACCTCTCTGTAAAATGGGTATAATTCTGATGACTCTACTTAAGGTTTTCCTGACAACAACCCTGTAAGATAGATAGTGATATTTTTCACCCCCATCTTAAGAATAAGGAAACTGAGAATTAGCTAGGTGAAGTGACTTATTCATAATCAAGCATGGGAGTTATTGTTTGTGATCTCTTCAGTTCCAAAATGCTGTAACTTTCTGTACCTGTCTTTGACGCTATTCTAAAGAGTAGTAACAGTTTCTTCATATTTACTCTTCTTTCCAATTAATAAAAGCAGACTAAACTTTTAAAACCTCTAAAGAAAAAATAAGAACTTATTTTTTTTTCTTGGAATGGGCAGCATGTGACCAAAAGATCAGGGTTTTGAGAGAGTCCCAGAAGATGGAGCTAGAGAGCAAAAATGAATCCTGAAAATGAAACAAACTGTAGGGTTATTGGACTTTTTAATTTTGTGAGTAATCAGATTTGGGTGGGCAGACATATGTTTTTTTTTTCCGTAAGTCTGATTTGGCACCAAAAGTATATGCAGGTACCACTCCCACTCCTTGTTAATCCTAGGGAAAAAAAATTTTGTTCTTTAGTCAGTGGGATATGGAAGTTTTGACTATCTTTTGCCGTGTATGTGTGTTAGAAGCTGTTCTTGTGTTGTTATTCTAAGATTCCTTCAGAGGACTTTGTTACTTTGGACTCAAGGAAGAGGGACTATTAGAAATGTTGGAACCAGTGCACAACATATAAAGCAGCAAGAAGCCTGTTTAAACAGTTGAAATCTTGACAATTTATTGCTACCAAAGTTTATCTCTTGCAAGCAAGCTCTGGTAAGTGATTCATGCTGTCTCATAGGTATTATGAGAAAGAAGAAGCATGTATCAATTTTGTTGTCTTATAGAAAGAGCCCTAATTTATCAGGGCTTGGAGTAGTCAATGCTAGGATCTGAGTCCTTTATGTCATACACAAATTGGTGAATCGCACAACTGGGAATGGGAAAATTGTCTTCCATGGTGCAGCAACTTGTTTTCCAGATGGAAGTAGGACTCTAATCAGGGACATCATCAAGTACACTTCACTTTTCTTATTTGAATATTTCAGTAATTAAAGGAGCTGTAGATGCATATGTCTACATGATCCTTTCATCAATGCAAATTGAGCTTCTCTAGACCTTAGTGGGACTGTAGATTTAGAGTTAAAAGGGACATCAGAGGTGGTCTAGTCTAATCCCCTTCATTTACAGAGGAGGAAATGGAAGCCCACAGAAATTAAGTGACTTGCCCAAGGTCACACAACTGTTTAGTAGCAGAGTCAGCACAGTACATAATTTCATGGTGATTTTCCCCATCTCCCCTCCCTTACCCCTCCCCCCAAATTCTCACTTGGTAATAGGCCTCTAGTTTGAATGAATAGTTTATATTCATTGATTAGTTTACTCCTTGATTTTCTCCTTCCTTAATCAAGATGTAATAATTTGTTTTGAAAGCAGATCTCTGAGGTGGGAAAGAAGACATCCCAAACCTTCATGTTCTTCCTCTTCTCCTGGGGTTGAGGGTGGAGAGAGGAAAAAGCAATAATGGAGATGGGCAAACAATCATCACCAAGGAGCCTAGTCAGTAATTCTTGCTAGCAGCACCTTTCACCACCTTTTATTGCTGCTGTTCAGAGCCCAGAACTGCCAAGCTTTGTTTCTAGAGCCATATTTTCCAGGAAGCGAAGAATCCCAAAGGTAGGCAGTCTTCTATCCTTGTCCATGTGCCTATTGCCAAGCTGGCTGGGTAGGCTTTCAGCTGAAGGATTTATAAGGAAAGAATGCATTGCTCATTAGCCCCATTTGTAGCACACCTGTGCACTTTTTAAAAGCTTGTAGTTAGGCCACACCGATGCCTTAGGAAGCAACATTTTCCTGGAGCTGTTGCAGCAGGTAGAAACTTAGTATTAAAAAAAAAAAATTCCCTAACGGGGGTGGGGTGGGAGACAATCGAAAGAGCCATCTTTCCTTGGAGCAAAGACCTGAGGTAACCCAAAGGGGAAGGAAAGAATAAGTTTATGGTTTAGCTAAAACCAAGAGCAATGTCTGAGGAGGACCCTACCTCTACCACTGCCTGTTTTGTTAATAGGTTAATTATACTGGGTGTGCCTCTGGGTAAGTCATTAGTAATCTTCCTTTCATGGGAGAGTCACTGTGTTTTTCTGGGATTATACTGTTGGCTGGGACAAGGAGATGAACCCAAAGGGACATGATATCTAGTCCCCACCCTACTTGCTTACATGGGAGACAATTTTATGGAAGAGAGAGAGCTTGTCGTCAGAATTCGAAGGATTTGAGAGTTGGAAAGTGTCTCAGTAATCATGTAGTGCACTTGAAGATCCTCAAGGAGGGGGAAATCATGACCTTTTGAGATAGCTTATTTCACTTTTGGACAACTAATTATTTGGAAGGAATTATTTGGGCAGCTTCATGGCATGGTGAATAAAGTGCTGGGCCTGGAGTCATGAAGACCAGAGTTCAAATCTGACCTAAGACATTTACTAGCTGTGTTAACTTAACCCTGGGCAAGTTACTTAGCCCTATTTACCTCAGCTTCCTCATCTGTAAAATGAACTGGAGAAGGAAACGGCAAACCATTCTAGTATCTTTGCCAAGAAAACCCCAAATGGGGTCACAAAGAATCACATGACTGAATAAAAACAATTAGTAAGAATTTTTTTTTTCCTGACAGCAAACCTTAATTGGTTTCTTTATAACTTCCATTCTACTCTTGGTTATGTCCTCTGGGGACAAACAAAGCAAATCTAATCCCCCCTAGCCCCTCTGCTCCCCATAATAGCCCTTCAAATACTTGAAGACATCTGTCCTATCCTACCCACCCCCCATGAGGCTTCTCTTTTTCAGATTAAACATGCCAATTCTTTTAATTTGTTGTTGTATGTGAATTGAGGAAGATCTGAGTACAACATTTCAGTTGGTCAATAAACAAACATTTATTAAGCACTACTGTGTACCTGGCACTGGGGAAACAAAGAAAGACAAAAGACAATCTTTGCCTTCAAGTTATATGACCCTATGTACATCACTTAGACCCTTAGCTTCAGTTTCCTAATCTGTAAAACAGGGAGAACAATTTGCTATAAGGATTAAATGATTAATTTAAATAAATAGATAAATAAACTTAAATAAATAAATAAATGATTAATTAAAGTAGTTTATGTAAAGTGCTTTGCAAACTTTAAAGCGCTATGTGACTGTTACCTAGTATTATTTGCTATTATTGTGACCCTCTGGGTGCGTTCCCTTAAAAGGTAGAGCATGCTGCTGCCTGCCCAAGTCTACGTGCCATGAAGGACAGTAAACCAGAATGATAAGGAAAGCCTTTCAGATATAGGTATACCCCAATGCTTGACATTTAAGAACCTGAATTAGGAGGTGAACATTCCACTGCAAAAGAATTCATTTCTGGGTGGAGGGATAGATTCATTACACATTTCCTTTAAGTGCCTGACTTGCCCTCTGTGTTTATAGTAAGCTCTGCTTTACCAGAAAATAAAAATTTTAAAAACTATTGAAAACAGCTTTTCAGGAATTTGTGTATTGTGAAGACAAAAAAGACACAATAAATATAAACAGCACCATGATAATCAACACTGTGGGTTTTAGCTCTCTTCTATTCTTAGCTGACAACAGGCATTTGGTTAACCACAGCCCAGAGTACCAATGAGGCTGAGGTAATAATATGCTTAGCAGAGTGACAGCTGGGAGGCCAGTGGAAGTGTCAGAGTTTTGACCTTTCTTCACCTTTCTTCATCACCTCTGACTCATGCCAAGCACACCCCTAGAGTGCTGCCACTGTGGTATTTGGAAACACTCCTGTGTAGCTACTGTAGGATGTAATGCAACAACTCCCAGTTGACACAAATAAACTTAGCTGGATTTAGCGTTTGGATTGTGTCATGTGCTAGGCTGGGGCAGTGGGGAGAGAGGTGCCTTAAGTTTCTCTTGGGCAGAAGAGGATGTAGCCATATTCTCTTTTAGAAAATAATCAGTGAATATAGCATATACAAAACATATGCTACATCCCAAAGGGTCTTTGCATAGACTCTGGCCATGTAGGAGAATAACCTTAATGCTTTAGTTCTGTCTGGAATATGCCTGACCCGGTTATTCCCTGGCCCCCTGATTCAAGGATTTGACTTCAGAGTGCTTAAGGTGCTTCTGTAAGACATGAGGATAGGCTAAAAATAGTTAATTTGGAAGATAACAATAATTCCTAGCATTTCTAAAGTATTTTTTCATTTTCCAAGAACTTTCATCAACAGTCAATGTATATGAAGCTGGGCAGTTATCTGTTTGGTTCCTTGGAGGACATGAGAAGTAATAGGTGGGTGCAGGAGAAAAAAACAATCTTTTGTGTTCCCAGAGAAAATCCCACCACTTGAATGTTTTTTTTAAGTGTAGGAGGTATAGAGAGTGTGCATAACTCAGTTGACTGAAAGCCTACTAGGACTCAGTGGTATGACATGGTAACCTAAAAAGCTAACACTAGTCTAACAGTTAGTCTAGGTTAAGAGAGCAAGAGACATGATAGTTTCCTGAAATACTGCCTTGACCCATCATGTCTGAACTATTAGGTTTAGTTCTGACCACCACATTTTAGGAAGAATATATAGAGAAAAACCAGAAGGGCCTGAGAATAAAGTGACTGGAAAAGTTTGAAGGTTAGACATCATGATATACAAAGACTAGTTAAAGAGACTGAGAATGTTTAGTGAGACAAAGGGGAGACATGGTTGCTATCTTTGAGGATTTGGAAGGGTTGTCTTATAGAAAAAGAATTAGCCTATTTCTTGGCCCCAGAGAGGAGAACATGGAACAAGGAATGAAGATGGTTCTTTCTAGCAGTTAGGAATAATGTAAGGAAAAATTCCCAACAATTAGGACCACCCAAAACTAGAAGGAGAATCTCCTCTCTGGAGATCTTCAAGCATAGGTTGGATAACCACTTAGTAATGTTGAGTTCATTCTTGTCTAGGTGTGGATTCAAGTAGATTGGCCCCTAAGGTCCCTTCCAATTTGTTACTCTGTGATTCTGTAATATTTCTATACCCTTCTTGTGGTCTCCTCTATTGATTCTACCATTAAGTTTTCTCTTTCTCTTTATAAATGTGTTATCATTATTTTTGTACTTAATTCTTTACTGGGTACATAGAACTATTACAGTACTTACAGCTCTATGCTAGGAAAGAGAGAATATATTATTCTCTGAACATGAATCATATGGACAGTGAATTCTGACCACTGAACCATCACAGGCAGATATTTTTCCCCAAAACTATTTCACTGAAAGGCAGAGTTCATCAGTGCTAAGAATTAATTAGACCAGTTTTCCAACTTGAATTTGTGTTATTATCAGATTGAAGAGGGACCTACTAACTGATATACAGTTGGAAGAATTAGTACCTTACCTTTACTGGAAGGGATCGAAGAGACTTTTTCCTCTCTGAATTTTCTCTTTAATTTCTGTGTCCTGCAGAATTGAAGGTAGGGAAGGGACTAACTTGGTGATATTCAAGAATTTATTGAATGTAAAAGAGTGCTAGCTCCAAAGTCTTATTGTGGGATGTGGATGTTATTTAAAATCTTTGTGTCTCTATTTCATTTATTTTATGTTAAATAAAAGCTTTGATGACTTCAGTTTTGTAGAGGGTATCACTCCCCACTCCTCACACCCCACACACTTGGAGGGTAAACAAATATCAGATAAGTTTCTGAGGGAAGGAGACTTTACAAACATGTATAAGAGAATATCTTTCATTAATATTATTTGTTAAACACCACCAAGGGGAGGAATGTTGTTCTTATTTTATTTATGAACAAATGGCATGCCAGAAATCAATATATACAAGTAACTTGTTTAATTTAATTTACTCACTTACTTGACAAATAATAAAGAGTTAGTATTTAGAGAGCACTTTAAAGTTTGTAAAGTGCTTTAAACATTTTATCTTATTTTATCCTCACAATAACCATGGGAGGTAAGGGTTATTAATACAGATGGGGAAACTGAGATGGACAGAGGTTGCCCAGGGTCACACAGCTAGCTGGTAAATGTCTGAGACTGTATTTGAACTCAGATCTTCCTCACACTAGGTATAGTATACTATCTCACTGAGCTACCTAACTGCCATATTCATTGAATACCTCCATGGGCAAGGCATGGTTCTTTTCTTTCCAAGTAAAACTGAAACAGGTAAGACATTGGATCTGAAAGGGAGCTCAAAAAATCATCTAATCCAACTCCATTATTTTTACAGGTGAAGAAACAGATTAAGTAGCTTGCCTTAGGTTAAAAAAAAGTCAGTGGAAGAGCCAGGATTTAAACCAAAGTCCTCTGACTCTAATTCCAGCATTCTTTCCATTGCACCCTTGAGCTAGATTTTAAAGTTTGGGCACAATTTAGATGGGATGTAGGGATATTTCATGGAGCTGGGACAGCAAATGGAAGAGTAAAAAAACCCGCCAAAATATGGAGTACATTGAGGGAGTAAACAGTCCAAGTTTGTGTTGAAAAGGTAGATTGGAGTATAAAATAAAGGTAATTGGGTGTCAAATATAGGAGATATTTTGTAGACCACAGGGAAACATTTAAGGTTTTCATCTGGGAAGTGACATTATCAGATCTATGTTTTGGGAAAATTAACCTGATAATATGTAGGATAAATTGAAGGGGAAACACACTGGGTTCATGGAGACCAGTTAAAAGGACATTAAAACAGTCTAGTCAAGAGTAATAGTTCCCACCCTCACCAACTAGGGTACTGGTAGTGGTAACAGAAAAATATCATTGCAGAGAGAGAATAACTTAAACACAATGGATGTTGGGAATGAGGGAGATAGGTTAGAGTAAAGAAAAAGATTCTAAGGGAGAAATATGTACAAAACAATCTATAGTACCAAAGAAAGTGGATGACCATCAAATGGAAATGACTGAATGAATTTTGGCATATTAATATAATGGGCTATAAGAGATGACAGCTAATGGAAGATACAGAGAAACCTAACTGATCTGTATAAACTAATGCAGAGTAAAATGAGCAGAATCAGTGGAACAATTTATACATTGACCATAATCATGTAAAGGGAGACTTGAAGATTTTTTGTCAATAAAGACCAATCATGATTCAAAGAGAATGACAATGAAGCATGTGACACACTATGGTGCCTGGCAAATAGTAAGTGATTAATAAATGTTCAATGACTCCTGACTTCTTGTCAGAGAGGCGATAAACTACATTTGCAGAATAAAGCATACATTTTCAGAGATGGCCAATATGTTGGTTTGGTTTGTTTGGTGTGCTTATCTGTTACAAGAGAAGGCTTCTTTTCGTGGTGAGGGTGTGATGAGAGTATTGATAGAGTTGTAAAAACTTGAATATTTTCATGAGATATTTTTAGAAAGAAAAGAACATCAAATAACAATAAAAGATACACAGAAGGAAGAAAAATAAATTCAAAAGGGGATACAGACAGGGCAATTTGTTACTATCTTATTTAATTTTAAGTACACTTTAAAGAAAAACAAGCTGTATATAATAGAATTTCACAGTTCCATATACAGTCTTTGTTTTTGTTCTTTCCATATTGAAATATTCATGTTTGTGGATGATGGTTAAGCTCATAATATAAAAGAAAATTAAGAAATAAAATAAGCTGACTGATGTTTCAAACCTAAGTGACTGAGAAAATAGTGGTTACATTCATAGAAATAGAGAAATAAGGTGGAAGAAGTCACGATTAGTAATGATTTCAGTTTTGGGCCTGGATTTTGAATAGAAAGTTTCAGAAGATAGTTGGAAATGTGGTACTGGACTCTGCGCAATAGATTGAGCTGGAAGAAAGACATATATTCTTATAATCTCCTACCTTAATATTTAGAGTGCAACACAGATGTGGAAAAGATGAGAAAAAATATTTGAATAAATGTAATAAGCGTAAGATGTAATAATGAAAGAAAAAGGATGAAAAACAAGAAAACAAGATTTTTTTTTGTTTTAATACTGAGTCTTCCTATTTCTCCCAGGCTGGAGATGTAGTAGCTATGCACAGGCCTGATCCCACTACTAATCAACCTGGGAGCTTTTACTTGTTCTGTTTCTGACCTGAGTCACTTTGCTCCTCCTTGGGCAGTCTTGTAGCTCTCTGCTCCAGGGGGGGGGGGGGGGAGCTAACCCTATAGTGGTGTCAAGCTTAGTGCTGTTACTCAACCTAAACTGGTTGGTCTAAAGCAACCCATTGCAGCTTAGAACTCCTGAACACAAAGGATCCACCAACCTCAGCCTCTCAGACAGCAGAGACTATAGATGTGTACAACCATGCTGACTGAAAGCGTGAGATTATACATTTTTTACATGAATTGAATAGATTCTCTTTGCTAACTACCTGTCACATGTTCTGAAAATAAATCTTATGTGCTCAACATTCTCAAATAAAGGATTGAAGTAAACAATTTATTTCACATACCTATGCCCATTCTGTTTTTATACTGACTTAGCTCTGAAACTTGAGGGGATTTTAAATTGATTGATCATAAAGACAAATGATATAGATTTAATCCTAATCAAGTAGTTTGAATTGATTTATTAGCTAAAGTTGGAGATAAGAAGCCAGAATATTCCAACCTAAAAGGGTCATGTGTTATTTATGCTGTTTAAAAACATTTGTCTGTCAATGAGTAAACCATACAGGTTGACTTGTGTGTTCCCAGAGGGCTAGGCTGCAAATACTCACAGAAAAGATTTGTGTGAGCAAGGTCTTGAAACTTTTTCATATATTCCTGGTAGAATGCTGACCTGTACGGTTTCTAAATTCTGTACATTTAGTCTTTTCTGGCATCAAAATAGAGCCAAATGCATAGCATTTTAGCTACATGATGGATTTCCAGGGAATATATAATAGATAGATCTTCATCCATTCAAGTATCCCTGGATCCAACAATATGGAGCTCTAGGTGCAAATGAGAGATAAACCATCAGGATATTCTTTCTGAAAAGCATACATTCACACAGATTATTTTGACATTCTCTACTGGGAAGCACTTTAGTCACAATATTTTGATTAGACTCATGATTTTACTGGTGTGGGTAGTTTCTTTACCCAATTTAAATAAAACTCTTTCAAGCCTATATATTTATATAAATACACACAATTGCCTTTCTTTTGATAATCCTATTTACTTATGTATAACTTATCTATGGTTCTGCTAGGGATGACAAGCAGGATGGAAAAGAAAGCAGAATCCATCCTATACAAAGAACTTTGGATTTTTAACCAGGAGAAAATAAAATTTCATAGGGCACCTAAGGACCTTTCATTCCAGTGGGAGAGGTATCACATACATATGTGGAAAAATTGATAAAGATAACCAATAATGAAAATAGTTCAGAGGAACTGGGAAAAGATAGACACACTACTGATTAAATTTTGAATTAGTTCAAACATTTTGACAAGTAATTTTGAATTATAATTTTAAAAAGGCGAAAATGTCCATGTTTCTTTTTTTTAAATTTTTTGTTCTTTACTTTTTTTTTTAAAGCAATTGGGGTTAAGTAACTTGCTCAAGGTTACATGGCCAGTTATTTTGTGTGGTTGTTAAGTATCTGAGGCCAGATAATCCCAGGTCTCCCGACTCCAGGGCTGGCGCTCTTACTCATTGTTCTTTACTTTTAGTTTGCAAGATTCATTTCCACAATTCCTTGAGTTTCAAATTTTTTCTCCCTCTCCCCTCCCCCCCACCATGGCAGCATACAATCAAGTATAGTATCTGCAAATACTTTCACATTACACATTAGTCAGGTTATAAAGAAGGATTGTATCAGATGGAATGAACAATGGGAAAGAGGAAACAAAACCAAACAAGAAAAAGAAAAAGAGCAGGTAGTTTGCTTCAATCTGGATTCAAACTCAGTTCTTTCTCTGGATGTAGACATCTCTCTCCATCATGAGAGTTTCAGGGTTGACTTATAACCCTGAATTGCTGAGAAGAGTCCAGTCTATCAAAGTTGGTCATCACACATACATTGTGTCTGTAATTGTGTACAAATTTCTCCTGGTTCTGCTCTTCTCACTCAGCATCAGTTCATATAAGCCTCTCCAGGTAAATATGAAGTCCATCTGCTCCTTGTTTCTTATAGCACAATAGTATTCCATTACATGCAAATACCACTGTCCATGTTTCTTTGGACCAGATATCTTACTGCTAGGCATGAACCCCAAGAAAGTCAAAGACAGAAAGAAATATCCCATTTATATTTAAGTATTCATAGAAGTACTTTTTATAGTAGCAGATAACAAAACAGATGAAAAATGTTAAATACACTGTGGTATATGAATGTAATGAAATTTTACAATGCCATGAGAATTGACAAATATGAGGAATTCAGATAAACATCAGGAGGCTAATATGAATTGCTTGCAAGGTAAAGTGAGTAGAACCAAGAAAACAATCCACCCAGTGATTACAAGGAGAATGGATAGAACAGTAACAAGAGCAAACCCCCCCCCCCAAAAAAAAATGCTCTGTATTGTCATGACCAAAAAACTTGACTTTGAGGAAGAGTTTAAAAAAGCCTATCTTCTCTTCTTTGCAGAGGTGGAGAGACTATGGATATGGAATACTACCCTCTCAGATTTGTTTAATGCTCTGGTTTTCCAAACTAGGGGATTTCCAAAATCCCCTTCTCTCGTTTTTCATTCTTTGTTATAAGAAATGACATTCTGGGAAGATGAAGAGAGAATAATATATTTTAAAAAGAAAGTGATGTAAAAACTTAGTTGGGATGTGATATTGTCAAATATTCAATGACTTATGAATAAGAGAGATTCCAGGCCTATCACTGCAGGGCTGGGACTGGACAGAGGTGGCTACAGAACCCACAGAATGACAGAGAGAAGCTAACCTCCCACTGAAGACAGCCCAGCAGGCTGGCAGGAAGGGGCCAGCACAGAGCTCTGGGAGTCAAGCCCAGCCCTGCTCCAGCCCAAGGTTTTAGCCTCTGGCTAGAGGGATTTCAGATCCCCAGCAGCTGTGGTGGTTTCCAGAATTATCAACCCATAGATGCTAAGGACAAAGTGAGAGGTCAGTGCAGTGTGGACTTTGGGACCTGGGAATTCGGGAGTGCTGTTGGCCTTTGCCCCTGTGCAGCTGCCGCCACATGGCTGCTTGTAAGGGTTATGGGATTTAAAGATCTACCATGCCCCATTGGACTTGCTGATGTAGCAGGAAGGGGTGGGGCAAGAGGAAGTGGAAGCCAAGCTAGAGTTCCTGAAGTGACTAGCAGTGGCGGTGATGGCGGCAGCAGCAGTGGCAGTGGTAGCGGTAATGCTGAGGTGGAAGCAGAGGCGCGAACCCCTTTTTGAGCCAGCCAGAATTTCTGCTAAGGACTCCTGCTGAGGACTTCCAGGGGCCAGAGCTGCTAGGAGCATGCTTCCTAGACACTGAGTAGTTGCTGTGAGTGGGGAGAGGAAGACCTTTGCCTGAGGTAGCCTGTTCTGTTTTAAAGGCTTGAGAATGTGGGTGCTTTCTACTTTATCTACCTGTGCCAATTTCATAACTACTCTGATGGCTTTGACTTTTTGGTTTTGGGACTCAGTCATTAGGTGTTTTAATAAATGTTCCAGCTTTATCCCCCATATAGCAAGCCTGATATATTTTGTGATTAATAACCACATCAGCATATTTGTAATTGCCGTAGGCATTGTGAATTGCATTGCTGATATACTGCTTCAGAGCTCATGGCCTGCAGATTGCAGGGGGACACAGCAGCCAGTGTGAGAGGTAATCAATCATAGCTCTTGCTTTAACCTGCTTGGGTCTGGATTGTGGTCTAAGGTGGATGTTCTGGGGTGTGTGACCAGTTTCCCAGAGTGTAGGGAGGATTCAGAGAAGGTACCCAACAAATAGCTCCAGCAGCTGAGAAAATCCCAGCATTTTGGATAAAGCTCCCCCCTCTAGTATCAGAGTTCTACTGTGGCAAAAATCTCAGAAGACAAGTAATTGAGTGGCAACATAAGCAAACGAGGGAAGCAAGGCAAGCACAGTAATCCAAATTTGTACTCCTTTTTGGGGACAAAAAGGATCAAAGCATGGAACAGGAGGAAGACAGTGAAGTCAGAACTCCTGCACCAGAAGCATCCAAGAAAAGAATAAGCTGCTTGCAGGCCATAGAGGAGCTTAAGAAGGATTTTGAAAACCAAATAAGAGAAATGGAGGAAAAATTGGGAAGAGAAATGAGAACGATGCAAGAAAATTATAAAATGAGAGTCAACAAACTGACTGAAGAAAATAACACCTTAAAAAAAGACTAACTCAAATGGAAAAAGAGACTCAAAAAGCCAATGAGGAGAAGAATGCCTTAAAAAGCCAAATTTGCCAGATGGAAAAAGAATCTCAAAAGCTCACTGAAGAGAATCATTCCTTCAGAATTAGATTGGAGCAAATGGAAGCTAGTGACTTTATGAGAAATCATGATACTATTAAACAGATCCAAACAAATGAAAAAATAGAAGACAATGTGAAATATCTCATTGAAAAAACCACTGACCTGGAAAATAGATCCAGGAGAAATAAGTTAAAAATTATTGGATGACCTGAAAGCCATGATTAAAAAAAGAGCCTACAAATCATCCTCCAAGAAATTCTCAAGGAAAATTTCCCTGATGTTTTAGAACCAGAGGGCAAAATAGAGGTTGAAAGAATTCACTGATCATTTCCTGAAAAAGATCCCAAAAAGAAAATTCTCAGGAATATTATAGCCAGGTTGGAGAGTTCCCAGATCAAGGAGAAAACATTACAAGCATCCAGGAAAAAACAATTTGAATATTGTGGAAACACAATCAGGATAACACAGGATCTGTCAGCTTCTACACTGAGGGATCGAAGGGCTTGTAATATGATATTCCAGAGGTCAAAGGAGCTGGGATTAAAACCAAGAATCACCTAGCCAGCAAAGCTGAGTATCATGTTTCAGGAGAAAATATCGTCATTCAGTGGAATAGAGGATTTTCAAGCATTCTTGATGAAAAAACCAGTGTTGAATAGAAAATTTGACACTCAATTACAAGAAGCAAGAGAAGCATGAGAAGGTAAACAGTGAAAAGAAATCAGAAGGACCTTAACAAAATCGAACTACTTACATTCATCCTTGTAAAAACGATAATTGTAATTTATGAAACTTTTCTCAGTATGAGAATAGTTGAAAGGAATAGAAATGTGTATATATATATATATGTATACATACATATATATGTGTACATATATGAGGGTATATGGGTGTATGAATGCATATGTGAGAATGTGTACATATGTGTACAGGTATACATAGACAGAGGGTACAGGACCAGTTGAATAGGAAGGGATGATACTTAAAAGGTGAAATTAAGAGGTGAGAGAGTAATGTAATGAGAGGAGATAGGGAGAGATAGAATGGGGTAAATTATCTCATGTAGAAGAGGGAAGGGAAAACTATTACAAAGGAGGGCAAGAGCAGGGAGGTAAAAGGGAATGAGTCAACCCTAGTCTCAATGAATTTGACTTAGGGTGGGAATCACATACACACTAAATAGGGTATCTCACCCTACAGGAGAGTAGGGGGGAAGGGGATGAGAGGGGGGGATGATGGAAGGGAGGGCAGGTTGTGGGGGAGGGAAGTTGGAAGCACCCACTTTTGAAAAGGGACAGGATCAAAGTAGAGAATAGAACTAGTGGGGCATGGGATTGGATGGAGGGAAATAGAGTCAGTCTTTCACAATATATCCACTATGGAAATGTTTTGCATAGCTACACATGTGCAACCTATATTGAATTGCTTATCTTCTCAGTAAGGGTGGGCGACAAGAGAGGTAGCAAAAGAATCTGGAATTAAAAGGCTTAAAATCAAATGTTTAAAAAATATATTATTATCATTATTTTACATGTAACTGGGAAATTAGATATATAGGCACTGGGGCATAGAGATCCACCATGCACTACTGGAAAGTCGAAGGGGGCATGGGGGAAGACATAGGAGAGAGAAGATTGGGGGAGGAAATATGCAGTGGGATTGCTGCTTTGGGGTGGTGGATAGGGGAAAATGGGGAGAAAATTTGTAACTCAAAATCCTGTGGAAATGAATGATGTAAACTAAAAAAAATAGAGTGAAATTAAATTAAATAAAAAAAACAAAACAAAACAAAAACAAACAAACAAACAAAAACAGCACTGTATGCCAGGCACTGTAAAAAGCAGTGAGGATACAAAGACAAAATTAATATGGTCCCTGCCCTCAAAAAGCTTGTATTTTAATGGGGAAGGGAGGGAGACAGATGTATATGCAAAATAGATATGAGGCAACTTTGGAAGGAAGGCACTAACAGGGAAAGGGCTCAGAAATTCATTATGTAAAGGTGACATTTGACTTTAAGGAAAATAGGGATTATAGGAAGCAGAGATGAGGAGTGATACATTCTACATATGAGAGACAATGCAAAAGCACACATATGGAAGATGGAGTGTTATAGAAAAAGAAAGAATAGTAAAAAGGACAGTTTGGATGGATTGTAGACTATATGAAGAAGAATAATGTAATAAGACTGCAAAGGAAGAGGCAAGGTCATGTAGGGCTTTCAGTACCAAATAGTACCATTGATATTTGATCCTAGAAGTGATAGGTTCATGCTGGGGTGGAATTGTTATGCAAATGAGGTCTCATATGGCAAGACCTGGGCTTCAGGAAAATCACTTTGTAGAATTTGGGCCAATTTACCTCCAAACTTTTCTTGAATTCAACAATTCTATGATTCTACGGATCTGAGAAACTTTTTCATTTATCTTTTTCCCTTCTTTTATCTTTTACCATTTCTCCCCTTTTCCTCCATCTGTTTGTCTCTTAATCCTACCACTGTGCATACACTCTCTCTCTCCCTCTATCTCTCCTCTGTAACACACTCACAGACTAAATCTATCTATCTATCTATCTATCTATCTATCTATCTATCTATCTATCTGTCTGTCTGTCTGTCTGTCTGTCTGTGTCTGTCTGGTGTCTGTCTATCTATGTAAAAAAATATATATTTTATCTATATTACACATACATATGTGTAATGGCAAGTAAAGAAGTACTTAGCACCTTGTTTCAGCTATCTAATTATTAAGCATCTTATTTAAGTTTGAGTTTCTTTTGAGCCTTGCCCATGATTATATCAAGTCTTAGTTAAGAAACAGAACTTGTGAAACCCACATTGGGAGGAACTTGTTGATGTAACAGGAAGGTAAAGAACAGGGAAGAGCTAATGACCATATATAAGGAGAAGCCCAAGCTGGGAAAGGGCAGAACTGAAAAAGGAATACCTTTGGTGGCAAAGTTGAGAAGGAGAAAATTTGTGGTATCCTGGCACTCTGTTTGTATGTTCTGTTTGTGTTGATTTGTGTTTCTAATACTTTGTACAGAAATCCTGGGACCTTTCTAGAAACGCTGAAAGAGGATTTTCTTGTTATTCATTTACAGAAGTCCTGGAGCAGGGTTTCAGAGGTCCTGGGACTATACTGATAATTTGTGTTGAGTTCTCAGACTTTGTGGGTCTGTGTTGATTTCACAGGCAGAGAGTGAATTGATACACACACATATATTCTTACCCATTAAGGGCCAATATGATTGTTGATCCCTATTCTGGAGGGTAACCCATTGTGGTCTTAATGTGTGTTTCCTAATGGCGTTTCCTTGGAAAAACTTATTCTACATAGCAAAATTTCTAAACTAAAAGGATGTTGTGTTATACCAATGATTTTTTAAGAATGGAGGAGACTTGATCATGTTAAAAAAAAGCAGGGAAGGAACCAATATATAGGTAGAGACTGAAGATAAGACACAGAGAGAGAATGATTGAGGGAAAGTCTATTGGAGAAGACAGAAGGGGCTGAAACCAACAGTACATGTTGCAGTCTTAGCTTTGGTAATGAGAGAGGTAACCTCATTGTCAGAGATAGAAGAGAGGAGAGAGGGAGAGAAGGGAAGGGAAAAAAAGAGAACTCAGCGAATGTTCTCAATTTTCTAGGAAAGCAATATCCCAGTTCTTCAGCTGAGGGAGGGAGAAGGGAATATGTAAAAAATTTGGGGAAAAAAGGAATCTTGAAATAACTTCTGTGTGAAGTGAGATAGGTAATCAGTCAGGGAGAAAAAAAAGATCACCCTTTTTGCTGTGAGGGTCCAGTTGAGGTTAGATAGCAGAAATTTATATTGTATCTGGTCAACAAGATTCTGTGACTTCCTCCAGCTCTAAAGAGCATCAGTAAGCAGAGAATAGATGTTGGGCATCATTCATGGCTGGGGTTTGGCAAGGAATGAGTGGGGATAGGCAAAAGGATAAGGAGTTGAAGGATAATGTAGGGGTAGAATTGAATTGTGTAACCATATGATTGAGACCAAGAAAGGAAGAAAGTAAAGTCAGGACAGAGTAATGGCTTATGAAAGTACCGATGAGTAGAAGGATCAGAGGTTTAGAAATTGAAAAGAAGTTTAGGAGGGGGAAGGTATAAGAAAAGATTGAATGATAGGAGGTTATAGTAAAATACAGAATTGTCAAATAAAATATAAGATCCTTACATAATTAGAAAATGTATTTTCTTTCTGCCATTGCTAGAATGTAAGCTTCTGGTGGGCAGGGATCATATTTTTGTCTTTGTATCCTTAGTACCTGGCACAGTGCCTGGCACATAGTAGGCAAAAAATGATGGATCAATAAATTTCTTTCATTCTGCTAATTTGGCATTTTCACTTTTGAGCCTTCCTACACTATGTCTGTGAGAGAAGTACAAAGAGGTATGAATAGTTTTGAATATGCACATAACAAAAAAGTAACACATACCAGCAACACGAGGAAATTATTTGAAAAGCATTTAAAAGAGCACATAAATCACTTTGGAATAAGCACTCTAGCTTACTTCTAGAAATATATCTCATAACTAGTAGGTAAGTAAGTGGCATTGACTGTTATTATTGAGCAAATAAATGGTTATTCTACTTAGCAGATTATATGGTAATTGTACTTGGACTCTATGTCAACTACAAATTTAATTGGTGTGTAGGCTGGAAGGCATAAATTATACCTGCTGTAATTTATTTATGTAATAAAATTTACCGTTAACTCAGAGTGAGAAAATAAGGAGAAAAATAATATGTTTCATACTCTAATTACATAATAAAGTTAAAATGTGAAATATAATTTGGACACCAAATCTCCTTTGGCCTCTGATGCATTGGCAAGCAAGTTCACTGTTTCAGTGCTCCTACTTTTGGGACAATTTTGATGCCAATGTCTGAGACTGTACAATACCATTTCTAAAGTTATGACACCTCAAAGCACGTAGCAGATGGACATATAACTGTGGTTAGACAACAGAAGAGAGTTTAATAAGAAATATGTTACTCCTCCAAGGAAAGATCATTTTCTTAATTTTTATAAATGAGCAGGCAGAAATGGTTCAACATATTACCAGCTTCCTCAATTTAAGTATAGGAAAGACAATGATCTACAAATTAATTATACTTGTTTTTTTCCTCTTCCTCTTTAACTTTTTAACCCCAAGTTATAAGCATATATTTTAGACAATAATTCTAAAACATTTAAACCACAAGGATCTGACTACCATGTGAAGTTTCATGGAAAGAAAAGCATTGAGTCTACCAGTTCTCCATGTGATTATCTAAAGGATTAACAAATCACTTGTTAGTCTATTATGCTGTAAAATGATTCCAGAAACATAAATGAGGCTAGCAATTTCACTGATCAAATTGAAAATGTAATTTTGAGAGGAATATTAGAATGATTCAATTTTATATTTCCCCAGGCAATTGGCCAAACAATACCCATAGGACAAGTAGAAATATGGTAAACATTGTTTTCTTATTTATATCTAGGTCAGAAGTTCCCTAATTGGTCCAAATGAATTCTTTTAGTATTCAAAGAAGAGACTGAAAACTGGGTATGCTGGATGTGAAAGTCAAAAGAAGTTTTGTACTCTTTGAAGCTGGGTGTGTGGGTGGGAAATGTTCAGAAATCAGAGTAAAAACTATTGAAAGAATGGTGTCCACAGTATACTGATAAATATTTAACAACAGAACCTCTGAAAAAATGTACTCAGACAAATTTTTAAGTTTAAATCTGTGTGATTAACAGTTTCTTCATCACTTTCTCAAGTCTAGACATCAACAAAACAGTAAATCAGGCCCTGATTTATAGCATTTGCCAATTTCTGAGGTGAAATTGCTCAAACTGAAAATTTAACAGTCATCTCTTGACAGCTAGCCCAAGCTGGAGTCAGTATGGTGTTTTACAGGGGAAAAAGCATAGATTTGTCCTCAAAGACCTGAGTTCAAAAGTTGGCCCTGCCATTTACTACCCAGATTCATACACTTTTTATCTATTTTCTTCCTCTTGAAATCTTTGGTAAGGTCTTTTTTTCCTTAAATTTCCCCATCACTCATTTTTTGACTCCTTCCCCTTTCAAGGCAGATTTCCCCCAAGAGCTGAACCTCAATGCTATCAGCCTTTTCTAATCATAGTGGATTTACTTTTTATAGGTCCCAGTCTTTGCCCCCAAGTGACTTCTGAGTGAATAGATGGGGCAGAACTGGTTCCAACTAGACTCTAGTTCTCTCTTTTTTCAAGCTTGGTATAAACTGGAAACCTGTTTTTTTTTTCTCTGTTCTGTGTCTGGCTTAGAACTGCTGTAGTATAGCAGTTTTCTCATACCTTTACCTCCTCTGAAGGAGGGGTAGAGGGAAGAAATGAATTCTGTTGGGTTTTTTTGCCACAAAATATATGGGTAAAAGCAGGGGCAGGGAGGTGTTCTGGCAGAGTTTACATCAGCAATAATAGCAAGGGAATTGCGAAGTGGATACCAGACAACAATCCAATGGTTCCCTGCTTTGCCATAGCATAGACTAGTGGGTAGGGGTGCTGAGGGAACATGCTAGAGATTAGAGATTAGCTTTGTCTGCAACTAATTCTTCAGGTTGTTGCCTCTTTAAGGTTTTTGGAGTCTAAGTCTGTGGAAATAGCTATAATATTTTGTGCACAATTTTTATCTGGGGAAGTTTTGAAAGGTTCTAAAGATTAGAGGAAATATCTAATTCTCCATTTTTATTGGCCATGTGACCCCAGAAAATTTCTCAATGGATTTTCTATGTTTTGTATCAGAATAGATTCCATACAGTCTTGCTTGAAGAATTAGCTTATTGTTCTTTCTGCTTCTCCCAACTCTACCTGCTCTCTATCTTTGTCTCTTTCTGTCTGTCTGTCACAAACACACACACACACACACACACACACCATCTTACTTAGGCCTCTGGGTTTTTTCTAATGCCATTCCTCTTATCTACAATAAGCTCTTCAGCTGTAAGCAAGATAATATGAGAGAGAGCGACAAAGAGAGAGACAGACAGAGACAGAAAGACAGACAGAGACAGAGACAGAGATCTTTCTCAGGGGAGGTCCTTTCTCAGCAATCCATAAAATTGTAGGCTCTTTGAAGGTCAGTAATATAATAGGATCAACTCTCGTATGTGTTCACAGCTTGGAGTTCTCCACTCTTCCATTCAACATTCAAAAAATCTCTCTTCAGCTTTCTAAGAGGTCTTTATCTACCTGTCTCTTCAAAGAATCTCTGGAACCAACTGGAAAACCTCAGGTTTGGGTGGAAGTTGGGCTACACATGATCTACTTTTCTTTAAGGTCTAGCTCAAGAAGAACCTCCTCTATGAAGTCCACCTTGATGATTTCAGTCAACACTCATCTTTCCACTAACTCCTTTGCCAATTATTGTCTATTTTGCCATGAATATCTAATAATACTCCAACCTATTACCTAATTGCACCTCACAATTTAGTGCTTCATTATAGCTATATGTAATGTTGAAAAACATAATTTTGCTTTATTTACTTTTTTTCATACATCTTGTCTAATTATTTGAGGACAGTCACCTGGACCTTATACTTAGCTTTCCATTTCTTTTTTGTAGTCCATCACACCCAGTATAGTGCTAGGTACACAGCAGAAACATAATGATTGACTGATGGAATTTCAATTTTCATTTCTCTTCCTTCCTTCCTTCCTTCCTTCCTTCCTTCCTTCCTTCCTTCCTTCCTTCCTTTCTTTCTTTCTTTCTTTCTTTCTTTCTTTCTTTCTTTCTTTCTTTCTTTCTTTCTTTCTTTCTTTCTTTCTTTCTTTCTTTCTTCTTTTTTTTGCTTTTTGGAGGGGGGGCAGGGCATTTGCGGTTAAGTGAGTTGCCCAAGGTCACAAGGCTAGTAAGTGTTAAGTCTCTGAGGCTGGATTTGAACTCAGGTCCTCCTGACTTCAGGGCCAGTGCTCTATAGTGTATCACCTAGCCACCCCTCTTTTTATCCTTTCTATGAGTATTCCTTTAGAATCTCAAATTAATGTCAAATCTCAAATCTTCAACCAAGTTATCTTTTATGTTCATATAATTCTAAAGATTACATAGTTTATTCTTATAAATGATAATAATAGTAAAATAACCCACTATTTTTAATAAATAAAATACTTTGCAGATCTTTAGTTTCATTCTGAAAGAGTTTAAACAACAGTCCTAGATGACAATGAAAAAGATCTGTAGATCACTAGTGATGCTTTGGTTTAAGGGGAAAGTAGTTGTTAACTCAGTAGGTTCCCAAGTCTCATCTCAATGCCCTTGGCAAAAGCATGTAGAAGTCATGCAAATTAATATAGTTAACTTAAAAGAATAAAACATTCCACCAATTATTATCCTGTATTTGTAAAGAGTTCAGTCATGTAAATCCTTTTTCCCATATGAAAAATATGGAAAAAAATAAAAAGCTGTAGTACAGCACACAGAACTTAATTTCACTAGCTACTTTGAATCTTAATGTTCAAAACACAAAATTACAACAGGAACAAAATGTAAGCCAGGTCAGAGGACAGTTGACTTCAGCAGCTGTTGCAGTTACCTGGGGTAGAGAACAGAGATGACCCACTAAGAAGGCCTACCTTTATCCTTCTCCCAGTGACAATATGCAGGACATCATAAAGGCCCAACAACCTCAACCTTGGAAATTCAACTTCTGTAAATTTTATGCAGAACTTTCCTAATGTTCTCCAGGTAATTTATACACTGTGCTTGAAATAAATAGAAGAGAGGTGGAGAGAGGAAGGAGGTGGGATTCTGTCCAACTTCTTTCCAGGAGGACCTGAAACCATCCTGCTCCCTTTGGCAGCTCTGTCTGAAATGCCTCGCTGATAAATGATCCTAATTCCTTTCCTCCTCATCATTTTAAAAAGGTCAGCTAGACATATTTTCACTTAAAATAATTTATTTTAAATTTTTAAAAGTTAACATTCCTGGGGAGTTACCTAAAGCATTATACACACACCTTTTCCTACAGTTTGAAGGAATGTAATCTTACAACATTTTTCTTTTTTCTAAAATTTTTGAGTGAGTTTCATGCTCCCAACAATGAAAGGTCTGGAGTCAGTAACATGAACCATCAAAGGCAGGTGTGATTGCAAATTTGCCACATGGTAGGTTTGTTTGGACTCTTCTGAAAAGCTCCAAACAGACTTTTTTGAGGCTGACCAGGGTGTCAGAATCTGAAAGTCTAATATGTTGGATTTCCCACCTAAGGAAAAGAAAGCCCATAGTGATAGTGAAGGATGTGTTTTCTGCATATTTACGGTTACATAATGTATGTTTGAACTTAGATCTTTGGAAGGGAAATGTTGATGAATCTTAATACTTCAATGGATCAGTATAGGCCTTTGCTTAAATATATTCAAAAGTCATCTTCCTCCATAGACTTTTTAATTCTCTCAGTGCTATCTCTTCTCAGCACTGGCTCATGTTGTCAATACACAACAACAAATGACCTGTATCTTAATTCTTTAGACACCAAGTTTTGGAAGTCTTTTTCAGCCTCCACTGGATAAGTGAAATTTTAATAAACTAATTAATTTAGCAAGCATTTATTAAGCACTTTTTATATGTGAGACACTGTGCAAGATGAAAGGGATACAGAGACAAAGTCCCTTGCCTCAAGAAGTTTATGTTATAAAATGTGCATAAAGATAAGTAAATACCAAACATATAGGAAAAAACAAAACGTTGGGAAGGTAAAAATGAAGTCATATTAAAGAAGAGAACCCTGACACTGGGGAGATCATGTGCCTCCTTGTCACACGTGTTATGAGAGTTCCCTTTTATTTGTATATAGTTTGTACCATTTGGTCGTTGTCGTCTCTTCCATCTCTCAAAATTTGTGATTCTTTTTTTTCTTTTTTCAAATGCTTTATTAACTTCTGATTTACATCATTCATTTCCGCCAGATTTTGAGTTACAAATTTTCTCCCCATTTTTCCCCTACCCACCACCCCAAAATAGCAGTCCCACAGGATATCCCCTCCACCAATCTGCTCTCTTTTTTCTCCCATACCCCTTTCGACTTTTCCAGTAGGGCGTGGTGGATCTTTATGCCCCAGTGCCTGTATAACTTATTTCCCAATTACATGTAAAATAGTATTGATAATAGTATATATACATATATGTATATATATTTGTATGCATATTAAATATTTGATTTTAAAACTTTGAATTCCAGATTCATTCCCTTTCTCCCTTACCACCCACCCTTACTGGGAAGACAAGCAATTGAGTATAGGTTGTACATGTGTAGCTAATGCAAATTATTACCATAGTAGATATATTGTAAAAGACTGACTATATTTCCCTCCCTTCTATCCCACTTGTTCTATTCTCTACTTTGATCCCGTCCCTTTTCAAAAGTAGGTGCTTCCAACTTCCCTCCCCCACAGCCTGCCCTCCCTTCCATCATCCCCCCTCTCATCCCCTTCCCCCCTACTCTCTTGTACGGCAAAATACCCTATTTAGTGTGTATGTCATTCCCTCCCTGAGCCAAATTCAGTGAGAATAAAGTTGACCCATTCCCTTTTGCCTTCCTATTCTTCCCCTCCATTATAACCAATTTCCCTTGCCTCTTCTATGTGAGATAGTTTACTCCATTCTGTCTCTCCCCATCTCCTCTCATTATATTACTCTCTCACCTCTTAATTTCACCTTTTAAATATCATCACTTCCTATTAAATTGGTCCTGTGTTCTCTGTCTATGTATACCTGTAAACATATATACACACATTCACATATGTATTCAAACACTTGTATACCCTTTGATAATAGACATATATATTTCTATTCCCTTCAACTATTTTCATACTGAGAAAAGTTTAATCAGTTACAGTTATCATTTTTCCATGTAGGAATGTAAGTAGTTCAACTTTGATAAGTTCCTTATGATTTCTTTTCCCTGTTTACCTTCTCATGCTTCTCTTGCTTCTTGTATCTGAATGTCAAATTTTCTATTCATCTCTGTTTTTTTCATCAAGAATGCCTGGAAGTCCTCTATTCCACGGAATGATCATATTTTCCCCTGAAACATGATACTCAGTTTTGCTGGGTAGGTGACTCTTGGTTTTAATCCCAGCTCTTTTGACCTCTGGAATATCATATTCTAAGCCCTTCAATCCCTCAGTGTGGAAGCTGACAGATCCTGAGTTATCCTGATTGTGTTTCCACAATATTCAAATTGTTTCTTCTTGGCTGCTTGTAATATTATCTCCTTAATCTGGGAATTTCAGAACCTGGCTGTAATATTCCTAAGAGTTTTCTTTGTGGGATCTTTTTCAGGGAGTGATCAGTAGATTCTTTCAACCTCTATTTTGCCATCTGGTTCTAAAACATCAGGACAGTTTTCCTTGAGAATTTCTTGGAGGATGATTTCTAGTTTCTTTTTTTGATCATGGCTTTTCAGTCTAATAATTTTTAAATTATCTCTCCTGGATCCATTTTCCAGGTCAGTGGTTTTTCCAATGAGATATTTCACATTGCCTTCTATTCTTTTGATTATTTGGATCTGTTTAAGAGCATCTTGATTTCTCATAAAATCATTAGCTTCCATTTGCTCCACTCTAATTCTGAAGCAATGATTCTCCTCAGTGAGCTTTTGAGATTCTTTTTCCATCTGGCAAATTTGGCTTTTTAAGGCATTCTTCTCCTCATTGCCTTTTTGAGCCTCTTTTTCCATTTGAATTAGTCTATTTTTAAGGTGTTATTTTCCTCAGGCTTCTGACTCTCATTTCATAATTTTCTTGCATCATTCTCATTTCTCTTCTCAATTTTTCCTCCACTTCTCTTATCTGCTTCTTATGGTTCTCTATGGCCTGTAAGCAGCTTATATTTTTCTTGGAAGCTTTTGGTGCAGGAGTTCTGACTTCATTGTCTTCCTCCTGTTCCATGCTTTGCTCCTTTTTGTCCCCAAAGGAGGGGTCTAATGTTGGATTACTTTGCTTGGTTTGCTTCCTTTGCCTGGTCATTTTGCCACTCAATTACTTGACTTTTGGGCTTTTTGCCACAATAGGACTCTGCTACCATATGTGGGAGCTTCGTTTCAAAAGCTGAGGTTTTCTCAACTGCTGGAGGTATTAGATGGGTGCCCTCTCTGAAGCCTCCACACACTCTGGCAAGCTGGACACACACCCCAAGACCTCCACCCTAGACCTCAATCCAGATCCAAGCAGGTTAAAGCAAGAGCAATTACCCATCAGACCGGTTGCTTGGTCCCCCTACACTCTGCAGGCCAGGAGTGGAAGCTGCCACATGGCAGCAGCTGCTCCCCTCAGCGGCTTCTTGACCCAGGGGCAAAAGATGAGGCCCTCCCAACTTCCGGTTCACAAAGTCTGCACTGCACTGACCTCTCACTTTGTCCTTAGCATCTATGTGTTGATAATTCTGGAAATGGCCACAGCTACTGGTGATCTGGAGTCCCTACAGCTGGTGGTTGGTCAGGCCCGCCCTGGACCTAAAACCTAGGAGTGGTCCTGTGCTCGGCTCCCAGAGCGCTGCACTGGCCAATTCCTGCCGGCCTGCTGGGCTGTCCTCAGCAGGAAGTTAGCTTCTCTGTGTCATTTTGTGGGTTCTATAGCTCCAAAGTTTGTTTAGAGTCCCCTTTTACATGAATTGGAGGCGGTGGGAGCCTGAGCCACACGAAGGTCCTGTTTCTACTCCGCCATCTTGAATCTTCAAAATTTGTGATTCTTGAAGATGCTAAAACTGCTTCCTAAACCTAAAAAAAGCATCTACCAATAAATCAACTAAAAAAAAAGTCACAGTTCTTCCCTTTTTCTATCATGTCCCTACTTATAAGGCAAAGTCATGTAATGATAGACACAATAAAACAAATAAGGCAAAAAGGGTAATCCAGCATCTTGCCTTCCTTGTTTAATTAGGCTTCTTTAAGTGTAGCAAGAAAGTTGAGACACATGTAAATGCTTAAGAAAGGAACCTGACAACTAAAGTTATGTACCTTGCAATCACATGTGCTTTGACATAAAAAAAAAAGTCTCCTGAGTTAGGCAGATCTTTTCCTTATCCTCCATTTTTTATCCCTTTTAGATTTTTAATCCCTACCAGCTCCTTCAGAAAACACTATAAAATTAGATTAATTGACTCCCCAGATTGGTGTTTAGAGGATGACATGCTGTGTGTAGGCAGCAGGGTTCAGTGCAAATGATCCTGGCTTCAGAGTAGGGGAATTGGGTTCAAAACTTGCCTCTTGCCAACTTGCTTAAGTAATTTGGGCTGCCATTTCCTCATCTGTAAAATGAAGGATTTGGGCTAGTTGCTCCCCAAGGTAACTTTTAGTTCTAAATCTATTATTTCACCAAATCTAAGGATTTATTTTTTCACAGTATAGAACAATAACCATAATGACAATGCCTGACACTTTGATAATACTTTCATATTAACAAAGTTCTTTATACACATTATTTCTTTTTTATGTACATTATTTCATTTGAGAGGTATACATAGCCTATGGCTCTTTTGTCCCAGAATACCCAATATTCATTCCATTCTTGACATTGTCTCTTCCATGTTTGGGGAGTAAAGGGGAAACATTTAAGGTTAAGAAACACCAGACTGGTTCTGACTGTGCACCAGCATAGGAAAAAGATGGGAGACCTGTCTGTCATGCTCTGGCAGCTCCTCATGGCTTTACTCTGGCATTCAGTATGGTTTCTGTATAACTGAATGGTTATTGTCTCACTGAATTCCTGAATAGGCCTAATCATCTGTATCTACATTCAAGTCCATTTTGTGATATCCAGTGATAATCCTTTTTTATGGACAATCCTGTCTATAATCAAACAGTTGAAAGTATCCTCTGCTGGTAGGTAGAAGCTACTACATACCCCACTGTCCATTCTATCTGCCAATGCTTGGGGGTCTAGAGCTCTGGGTAGATGACACTCAAGCAAAGTAAAGAGACTTACAGTACTAATTGAATGTGTTTTATTAATAACTAGGCAACAACTAATGGCCCATCTGGCAAAATGACACCTTCTGAACCAGACTTAGCTCAGTGGGATGCATTTATTTTTAATAAACTTAAGTCTGGCTTAAAGGCCGAATAGAGCTGTATGCCTTGATACAGAGAGACAGCCACATACATTTACAAAGCTTGCTTAAGTAGCCTCCCCAACTTCCTTCAGGGACCCCACAGGAATAAGACAACATATGGTGAGAGTTCTTTTAAGATACTCTTACAAGGAACACTAAGCAGGCAGAAATACAGTGGTTGTTGACAGCATCCGGCAGCAAGCATAAGGTCAAAAGTCCCCAGAGGTGTAAAGCTGAAAGCCAGCACGAGGCTGAGATCAACTCCAAGCTGAAATGGGTTTTTGATTCTGCTCCACTGACTTCCCCTGAAGTTGAGCCAAATGTCTGACTTTCCATTGGAAACTATGTTTTGGATTGGAATGTCCAATTTGGAGACCATTATCAGGGAAGAAAAATAGTGAGGCACCCACTGACTTGTGATGTCCCCCTGACTTTGGGACAACCTCAATTTGTGATATATGTCTCTGTGAGCAGAGATTTTGTGGCTATTTTTAATATGTAAGTGGAGTACCATTTTATGAAGTGCCCATCAATTAATCCTTTTTTTCTTCTTTGTAATTGTTTCACCCCGTGCTGTCACCCCTTATATTTTCCCCAACACCCTTCTCCTTCTATCCCTGAGCCTAAACTGAAGATGATGAGGATGACATGAGGACAGTTTGCTCTAGCTTTGGGACAGTATAACGGCTATGTATCAGGGCATTGACTTGGGAGTCAGAGGACCAGCTTCAAATTCCACTTCTGACCTGGTGGAATGTCAGAATGCCTGTATGATCTTAAGTCAATCATTTAACAACCATGCCTGGGTTTCCTCATTTGTTAAATGGAAGGGCCAGACATAAGATTTCTGATATCCTTCTAGCTCTAAATTTATGACTCCATAACAGAGTCCAGACTATTCTACTGCATAAAATAGAAACCAAGCATTTTGAGGGGGAAAAAAAGCTAAAGGCAAAAGTGGAATAGCTGGGGCATTAAGACACTACCACCCACCAGCATGAGAAATGGCTTAGCTCCCTGCCAAGAGATTTTCTTGCCAGGATCTTCTGTTTAATGTCCAGAGAATGCTATAACTCCCAAAGATGTAGCGCTTTCTAATCAAGTTGTAGAGTACACTCTCAGAATGGCCTGTGTCTGGCAGAGCTGTAACTCTTTGTTTGAGTTGGGAAATGGAATACCCAGCATATTAATTGAACATTTAATTTTGCCAGGTACAGTCTGGAGAAGGCTACAGTCCTCTCCTTATAGTTTGGTGAGGTTATAATTAGGGCAATTTACCTCCCCAGTCTGTTCTTGTCTCACTGATCCTAAAACCTACCCAGTTCAAATGTCTGTAAAGTGTGGGGGTAAATGGAGCATCACTGAGTGACATATATCAGGGAAAGTTCCAGGGAAGGGAGGATGGGCACAGTTCTTGGAACTTGCTCAGCGCTTGGGTGATGCCATAGGTTGGCATCAGCCCTCAGCATGAGGGTTCTGGCATGGGGTGGCATTTTGACTGGTCAGCTGAATGCCCTTGTAAGTGTCAAACTCTTTGGAAGCATTCTATTAAAGAATATACACCTCAGTCTAGATTTGACCTGGAAGAACACATTATGAGAAGGGAAAGGTACACAGTGAAACACTCCAGTTGTTCAAGTATCTTTATTTTCTCCTTTTTGTTTTGGTCATCAATGGTAATGTCTCTAGAAAATCAACAAAGCTTTGTTTTCCTCTGTTAATGGTGAGTAGTATGAAAAGAGGTGGATGGAGTCAGGTTAGATTTCTGGGACTGGTAGGATTTTTGTGAACTTGATTTAAAAAACAACCCTTTTTTCAAGGCTATTGTTCACATTAATCTGTATTAAAGGAATGGGAAGGGATACATGCTGTATTGGTAGAGGAAACTGCTAAAGGAACTCTATCTACTAAAACTGATCTGAGAAACTTTGCTGCAGTTTATGTCTTATAGAGTTGCCTGAGGCTCTGAGATGTATGACATACCCAGGGGCTCACAATCATTAGGCATCAGAGATATGACTTAAGTCCCATTTTTCTGATTTTGTAGCCACTCTACCATAGCAGCTAGCTGGTGCAGTAGATAGAATCCTTGTTGGGCCTGGAGTAAGGTTGACCTTACTCACTTAACTCCTGTTTGCCTCACTTTCCTCAACTGTAAAATGGGGAGAGTAACAGTACCTACTTTACAGTATTGTTATGTGGATCAAATGACATGATATTTGTGAAAAACACTTAGCACAGTGCCTAGCATATAGTAGGGGTTACATAAATTCTTATTCTCTTCCTCCCCTTCCCCAATTTGCTGCCTAGGAACCAAATTAAATGAGCTTTAATAACAATAAAAATCTATGCTTAGCTTTGGTTAAGGTGAACTGGATGAACCCTCCCACCTCCAAACTTTTAATGGTCATGAAAACACTTTGCTCCCCTCAACCCAGAAATAGCAAGGCACACGCTATCACAAGCCCTTGATTCCATTTTTATTCAGTACCACTCCCAAGGCTAGACTCCCACAGCTGGCTGGTCCTACTCTGAATGATATGTGACTGCTCTGGAGTCAGGCAGAGATTCTCACTGGAGCTAAGAAATTCTCATTCTTTACTCCAGAACTTACTTCTGGGGCTTTTGGAAACTATAAGATGCCCTATAAATGGTGTTTATTAAGATAATTGTTCCTCCCTGCTGTAGACATTAGATTAGCCCATCCTACTTTAGCAACTCCAAGGGAACTCTTACTGCTACAACATGTGACTTTCTGCAGCTATTATGGTCTTTGCTATTTACAGAACGTTGCTAACAAAAATGACTTTAGTAATTTAGTAAAATACAAGTATATAACATAGAAAAACACAAGCAAATAACAACCAAATAACCCCCAACAAACCCTATTTACCTACATACTGACTATGTCTTCTTCTGTCTTTCCAAAGGTTGGTGGATCGAATTAATGTTCTTTAAAGTGAACATCTGTCTATCTGTATGTCTATCTATCATCTTTTCTTTTTTAGCAAAATGATGTTTAAACTCTAGGATAATTGACTAGGCTACTTTTTTTTTGGAGGACAATTGGGGTTAAGTGACTTGCCCAAAGTCACACGGCTAGTAAGTGTGTCAAGTGTCTGAGGTTGGATTTGAACTCAGGTCCTACTGACTCCAGGGCCGGTGCTCTATTCACTTCACCACCTAGCCGCCCCCCCTAGACTACTTTTTTATGGAGTCAAAGGTGGTGCTCAAGAACAATCTCTCTGTCCCCTATGCCTGGGATACTCTTCTTCAGAATCCTAGTTCCCTTCAAAGCTTAGCTCAAGTGCCACCTTTCCTGATTTCTCCCTCGTGGTTAATGCTCCTCCCCAAGGAAGGGGGAGTAGTTGTTTTATACACATATATATTCTTTATTTATTTATTTATATTTGAACATATTGTTTCTTCCCAGTGGAATGCAAGGTTCTCGAGGGCAGGGGCTGTTTAATTTTTTTAATCTCTATATGCCCATAGCCTGGTACATAATAGGCACTTAATAAATGTTTAGCAAATCTGATTGGATTGGATGAAAGGGAACACCTATTAGTGTGATCTCCTATGTATTTTCTCCTAGAATTATTTTTCCTTAGTTACATCCCAATATAACATGCTGGTCCTTAGAAAGTAAAATGCTCTGATTCCCAGATTGGGAGAACAGAGAACAGCATTGGAAGTGCCTCTGGACAGCCTCTCCAGCTCACTTTCTCCCTCTGTCTCCTCACATCTCTCTTTCCCACCTCCTACTGAAGACTAAGCTGATACCAGTCATTTCACACTTCAATATAAATTCCTCAGAGGCTCCCTGGGTAGGGTGACTGGAGGTCCAGTCCCAGCCCTGCTACTGGGGGACAAGGAGGGGGGAGGTAGTGGTTTGTGTTTAGAGTGGAGTAAGTTCTGTCCAAGCACAGGTCTTTCCATTCCCTTAGCACTTTGGTACAAACTTCTCCCCTTTCTTCTTCCCTTCCCTTTCTGTTGGAAGATTCTAAAACATTGGACATATACAGTACATTCCTACTAGTTCCTACACCAACACCCTTGATCCAAGTTTTAACACCTCTCCCACACCAGTCTCCTCATATTAAAAAAAAAAATGGACTAGATGAGCTCTAAGCTGCCTTGTGGTTCTGACATTCTATGGCTCCACATCTTAACCTTTAAGGAATGAGCCTTGGCATGTATCTTTGGTGTCCCTGGAAATAACTTCCCCTTCCATTGCCCCTCCCCTTCCAAAATGCAGGCACCACAAAAAAAGTCTTTCTCTCCTTGGGCAGCTAGGTGGCGAAGTGAGTAGAGCACCGGCCCTGGATTCAGGAGGACCTGAGTTCAAATGTGGCTTCAGATCCTTAACACAAAAACTAGCCACGTGACCTTGGGCAAGTCACTTAACCCCATTTGCCCTCCAAAAAGAAAAAAAAAAACCAAAATCTTTTTCTCTCCTCTCTCTAGAAGTGACTCAGAGAACTTTGGGTTTTTTCTGGGTCCCACTGAGCTACATTTCCTCATGGTATTAAAAAAAAAGTTTACTGGGCACCTGGAATAAAGCTCTAGCTAGAATTTTCTTTTTGTTCTTACACAAGCATTTCTGATATTTCTGATATAACACAAGTTGGAGTAAAATATGATTTATGGAGCATATGTGGGGATGAGCCTGGAGGAGGCATCCATAGTACATGCACCCCTCTATCTCCTTCCAGTCAAGGATGCATGATCACCTTGGGAGAACTTGGCACTTTGGAATAATGATAATGCAGCAATCCTTTGGTCCACATGAAGGCAGCTGAAGGAGAGGGATGTGTCCAGAGGAGACTGTCCACTGAGCCAGGAAGAAATGCCTGTTCAGTAGCCTTGATGGGAAGAGAAATTGCCATCTTCCTCCTCTGTCCTGCATGTTGAGTGTGGACATCCTAAGGAGAAGGGCAAGGGGCAGAAAGTTCTTTCTACACCTAATGATGGTTTAAACATGAAAGCAAAGCAAATCCTATGGCTTAATTTATATGTATATGTTTGCCAAAATCATAAAAAAATTATTTTGGAAAATAATACCGGTGAATATACCATATGTAGTGGTCTGGCGTAGGAGTGAGGAACACCTTGGTTCAAGTCCTGGTTCTGATTGATAACATACTTGATACATACTAATATCATGACCAAAGGCAAAATCACTTAACTTCTCAACATACCAGGCAACTCTTTACGGCAAACAGCTGATCTAAATGGGGAGGGAGTAGGGGGTTTCCTCTCTTAGAGTTCCTTATACTGATGATTTCACAAGATTGGAGGAATTTTTTTTTTTAATTATCCCTACTTTACATAAAAAAATTTTTTTTCTCAAGGTATATATAAAAAAAACATTTGTTCTAAATTAAATCACATTTTAAATAGACTAAGAGGTCCTATAAATATCACCATCTGACTCATAGAGGAGCTGGTTATTTTAAATAAAACTTGTGGTGAATATATATATTTCTTTTTGGAGGGCAATTGGGGTTAAGTGACTCGCCCAAGGTCACATTGCTAATTTTTGTGTTAAGTGTCTGAGGCCAGATTTGAACTCAGGTTCTCCTGACTCCAGAGCCAGTGCTCTATTAACTTCACCACCTAGCTGCCCAGTAAGTATTTTCTAAAGTAAGGAATCTTTTTATAATGTAAATAATTACCCTTAATCAAGCTTTTTTATTGATTAGGGGATTTTATTATTTTGAAAAGAAGGTCCTGCTGTATAAGAGATGGTAGATGACAAGAGGACAAACAGGCTAAATTAGGCATAAAATTTTAAAAAATATTTAAAGTATTTAAAATAATTTAACAGAATTTAAAATGTTTAAAATAAAAATTCCTCATCCATTTGAAACTAGAAAAAGTCCTTCCTTTGAAAAATAAAAATGAAAAATGCTATCACTTAGATAAATAGATGTATAGAATAATTTTACATACACATACATATTTATGTCTAATAGTAACCATGGTGGGGGGGGGGATAGGAAAGGAAGAAAAATAAGAAATTTACATTATAACTTTATTATATATTTAAAAGGAATAGCAAGTTGTACATAATAGATTCATAGTTTCATGTGCAATAATCTTTTCTTTCCTACCATGTTATGGAAATGCTTGTTTTAAATAAAAAAAAAGCAATACTACCTCAGGACTTTAGTCTGTAGAGATACTATTCTTAGCCAAACTAATTTTTAATTAGATGATTAGAAAGAATGATTAAGTAGAAAGAAAAAAATAATGTGAACATTTTTGGATTAGTTTTGCTCAGTATAGAATTACTCAGGCAGAGAAGGCTATCTACACTCATTGAAGTCTGGGAGTAAGAGCAGCTTCCTATAACCATTTTTCTAAATTCACTAGGTGAATCTGGGCAGAAACTTGGCAAAACCAATTTAAAGACTCACCCTCTGCTCTCATAACAACTGAAATTATTTGGAAAAAAGGTTGTCAAAACTAGACTCATCTCCACCCCCCTCAAAGAAAGGGTAAGGAAGCTGTGGAGGAAGAAGTAAATGATCCCAATTCGGGTTCGTGTTAGTAAAATCAGAACAATTTTAAAAATTTATTAATTAGGGTTTTATTGACATTTCCAAGTAAGACAAAATAAAGTGAAAAAGAAACATTTTTTTTAAACTAGGGCATCCTGGCTTTATTTAGACATCTGCTGCTGTCTGATAACAGATAATGGGAGGGAGTATTTCACAAATGTATAAATTGCCTGCCATGTATTTCTCAGCACCCCTTTATTGTTCTATATTGTGCTCCTCTGCCCCCCTATAAGGACACTACAGCAAAGTTTCTTCTAAGAAGATAAATGATTTTACAAGTCTTTTTTGTTTATAGTGTAATTACATGCTTTTACTATTTTTAGTCTTTAGTAACAAACCTTACATGTATATAGTTTTATAATTACAAAAAACTTGCACAAATGTTAATCTCATTTGATCCTCAAAAGCATGCAAAATAAAGTCGGGTTTCTAGAACTCCAGATAAGACTGTAACTGGTGAATTTGTTCATTGTTTTCCACTTTTATAAATATAGCTTGTTTACTTATAACATAGGGAGTGCTGAACAAATTAAGGGGAATTTAAAATTAAGCAGCAAATTCCTTTTTTTCTTTTTAGGAAAAAAATCAGTCATATATACAAAGTCAGGACACCCTGAAAAGCAAAAAGAAAGAAATAAGGTGAGCAATTATTGCTGGTTTCTTTTTTTTCTCTTTTTAAAAATTTTTAGTTTACATCATCCATTTCCACAAGATTTTGAGTTACAAATTTTCTCCCCAGTTTTCCCTACCCACCACCCCAAAGCAGCATTCCCACTGAATATCCCCTCCCCCAATCTGCTATCTCCCATATTTTCCCCCATTCCCCCTTCAACTTTCCAGTAGGGCATGATGGATCTCTATGCCCCAGTGCCTGTATATCTAATTTCCCAGTTACATGTAAAATAATAATAATAATATTCATATATATTTTTAAACATTTGATTTTAAATCTTTGGATTCCAGATTCTTTCTCTTCCTCCCTCATCACCCACCCTCACTGGGAAGATAAGCAATTCAATATAGGTTGTATGTGTGTAGCTATGCAAAACATTTCCATAGTGGATATATTGTGAAAGACTGACTATATTTCCCTCCATCCTATCCCACCCCCCCCACTTGTTCTATTCTCTACTTTGATCCTGTCCCTTTTCAAAAGTGGGTGCTTCCAACTTCCCCCCCCCCCAGCCTGCCCTCCCTTCCTTTATCTCCCTTCTCTTCCCCTTCTCCCCTTCTCCTGTAGGGTGAGATACCCTATTTAGTGTTTCTGTGATTCCCCCCCAAGACAAATTCAATGAAAATAAAGTTGACTCATTCCATTTTGCCTTCCTATTTTACCCCTCCATTGTAACCATTTTCCCTTGCCTCTTCTATATGAGATAATTTACCCCATTCTGTCTCTCCCCATCTCCTCTCATTATATTACTCTCTCACCTCTTAATTTCACCTTTTAAGTATCTATTAAGTACCTATATCTTCCTATTCAATTGGTCCTGTGCCCTCTGTATATGTATACCTGTACACATATATACACACTCACATATGTATTAATATGTCCATATACCCTCCTATATAGACATATATATACACACATACACACACAAACACACACACACACACATATATATACACACACATTTCTATTCCCTTCAACTATTCTCATACTGAGAAAAGTTTCATAGGTTATAATTATCACTTTTCCATGTAGGAATATAAGTAGTTCAACTTTGATAAGTTCCTTATGATTTCTTTTCCCTGTTTACCTTCTCAAGCTTCTCTTGCTGATGAATGTATCTGAATGGTCAAATTTTCTATTCATCTCTGGTTTTTTCATCAAGAATGCTTGAAAATCCTCTATTCCACTGAATGACCATATTTTCCCCTGGAACATGATACTCAGTTTTGCTGGGTAGGTGATTCTTGGTTTTAATCCCAGCTCCTTTGACCTCTGGAATATCATATTCCAAGCCCTTCGATCCCTCAGTGCAGAAGCTGCCAAGTTCTGAGTTATCCTGATTGTGTTTCTACAATATTCAAATTGTTTCTTCCTGGCTGTTTGTAATATTTTCTCCTTGATCTGGGAACTCTGGAACCTGGTTATAATATTCCTAGGAGTTTTCTTTTTGGGATCTTTTTCAGGAGGTGATCAGTGGACTCTTTCAACCTCTCTTTTGCCCTCTGGTTCTAAAACATCAGGGAAATTTTCCTTGAGAATTTCTTGGAGGATGATTTCTAGGTTCTTTTTTTGATCATGGCTTTCATGTAGTCCAATAATTTTTAAATTATCTCTCCTGGATCCATTTTCCAGGTCAATGGTTTTTCCAATGAGATATTTCACATTACCTTCTATTCTTTTATTTGTTTGGATCTGTTTAATAGTATCTTGAGTTCTCATAAAGTCACTAGCTTCCATTTGCTCCAATCTAATTCTGAAGGAATGATTCTCTTCAGTGAGCTTTTGAAATTCTTTTTCCATCTGGCAAATTCAGCTTTTTAAGGCATTCTTCTTCTCATTGGCTTTTTGAGCCTCTTTTGCCATTTGAGATAGTCTATTTTTAAAGGTGTTATTTTCTTCAGTCAGGTTTTTGGTTCTCATTTTATAATTTTCTTGCATCATTCTCATTTCTCTTCCCAATTTTTCCTCTGCTTCTCTTATTTGATTTTCAAAATACTTTTTAAGCTCCTCTATAGCCTGTAAGCAGCTGATATTTTTTTGGAAGCTTTTGGTGCAGGAGTTCTGACTTCAGTGTCTTCCTCCTGTTCCATGCTTTGATCCTTTTTGTCCCCAAAATAGGAGTGTAAAGTTGGATTACTGTGCTTGCCTTGCTTCCCTTGTTTGCTCATATTGCCACTCAATTACTTGATTTTTGAGCCTTTTGCCACAGTAGAACTCTGCTACCAGAAAAGCAAGGTTTATCCCAAATGCTGGGGTTTTCTCAACTGCTGGAGGTATTAGTTGGGTGCTGTCTCTGAAGCCTCCACATGCTCTGGCAGACTGCTCATGAGCCCCAGGACCTCCACCCTAGACTGCAATCCAGATCCAAGCAGGTTAAAGCAAGAGCTATTAGTGATTACCCCTCAGACTGGTCTGTTGGTCCCCCTACAATCTGCAGACCAGGAGCTCTGAAGCAGCATGGCTGCACCTCAGCCTCTTCTTGCCCCACCTTTGACTCTAGATGGTCTAAAAATGACTCTAGACAAATTTTCCACTTGGAATTCTCAGGTCCCAAAGTCTACACTGCACTGACCTCTTACTTTGTCCTTCACATCTATGGGTTGATATTTCTGGAAACCACCACAGCTGCTGGGGATCTGAATTCCCTCCAACCAGCAGGCGGTCAGGCTGCCCGGAGGTTAAAACCTCCAAATCTAACGAGACTGGGCTAGGCTCCCAGAGTGCTTAGCTGACCACTTGCTGCCAGCCTGCTGGGCTGTCCTTATTGGGAGGTTAGCTTCTCTGTGTCATTTTGTGGGTTCTGTAACTCCAAAATTTGTCTAGAGTCACTTTTTTACATGAATTGGAGGAGGTGGGAGCTGGAGCTGCTCGGTAGAGTAGTCATAGATGACTTTTGGGGGCCACAGCAACTCAGGAAAATGGTCTACTATGACATAGAAGAGTTGAAATCTGCATTGATGACATAACCATACTAGTAAGATCATAGATTCTTGAATATTGAAGTATGCTGATGATGAGGTGTAGGCTCTGGGAACCCCCCCCCCCCTTGAACTCTGATTAAATCATCCCATTTGATGAGTCATTTGCATGAGACCATAAGCCTTACATTGTGGCCGTCCCAGACCTCAGACCTTTGTTAACCTCTGTGACTAGCCTAGCCCTCCATTGTCCATCTACTTCCCACCCTTGAGCCTATCAAAATATCAATCCATCCTTGAACTGTCCTAACCCATCATTGTCTGCAGTCTCCAGGTAGCCTCCAGCAACTTCCCACCCTTAATCACTCATTTACTTCATTAACTACTTCTGATGATGCTCCCCAAACTCTTCCTCTAGACTACCCCTAGATTCTTCCCACAACCTTCTGTATTGAAGACCCCATCTCATACCTTGTGGTGTGAGAACAACACAGAATTTTCTAGCACAGACTTACCGTGTCCAATACAAGCGAACTTTTAATAAACTTTGCTTTTCTTTGGCTGAGAGAAGACTTGAGTCCAATTCATTGGGCAGGGCCGGGCATGTTGTTATTTTGGGGTCTCCAGAGCAACCTTAACCCTCTTTATGGGTAACCTCTTCACTGATATTGTATCCCCAAAGTCTCTCAAATTGTGGCATAAGGCAAAAAGATCTATACCTACACATCAATTAATTAACAGACATGATTAAGATTTTTAAAGTGTAAACACATTTTCTACATCCAGTGATCCCTTTATCAGGTAAGAACTACTTTTAATTGGTTCAAGAAAGGATTAGCATGATTATCTAACTAAAGAAGCTAACCATACCCTTGGGAGCTTTGAAAAACAGAAGACATTTTAGCAATTATTCTGTGATGTGGTGGACCAATCCAATAATGGGAGATTTCAGCCAAATTCCTGAGAGGGCCTTTTTTGTTGAGCAAAAGAAAGAGTTTCTCTCCCTTTCTCTCTGATCTCTCCTTCCCTTCCTCCCATTTGCCATGTTATCTTAGAAACTGAACCAAGAGCAGAAAATGCATCCAGAAGACACACCAAGGGTAAGCACACAGAAAGGTAGCTACCAGTGGAAGGCATTAGTATCTTCAAGGAGCATGATCCCTTGCACCTTGCACCTTGCAAGATTGACAGCTATGGCCTCAAAAAAAAAAGATGTCCAATATTAGGATTTTTAAGGTTACCCTTCCTTCACACACTTTTTTTTTTCTAAACCATTGTACAGTCTTAGTCTACTCTTCCCATGGACACTCTCTATTTGTGGAAGAGTATACCTCAGGAATTGGCAAAGTGTTTTAAATCAACTATTCTTACTATCCTGGCTTAGTAAACACCTTTGTAAAACTCTGGCTGATTGTCAGTGGAGAGCAAATTGGCTGGGGATCGTAAAAGCCAGTACAAGAAATCTCAATTCCTAAGAGTTACTCCTAGAAAATGGAGATCATAAGCTGCTGCTCTGTGTGTGTTCCAGACCCTTAACATTAGGGCAAGTTTGGGAAGTGGCCTTGGAAGGGGTGCTATCCTGGTAAAGTTTAATTTTGTGCTTGAACAGTTTTATGGACTAAAGTGAACCAGTTTAGGGACAGGAATACCAGAGGAGAGGAGGCAAAAGTCCAGGACCCAAGGACATATTGATGGAGAAATGTCAGTCATCAGTTGTAACCTATGAATATTTTTCGTTGTGTTAAATAAAGCCTGTTCCACATTTGTTATCTTGTTAGGCTAAACAGCTGAATGGGAATTGAGTGCCTTTTTCATGTTTCATATATATTTAACAAATTCATTCTAATTGTTCTTGTCCACACGTTACATCAGAGACCAGTCAAATATACCATTCATTTGGTAGCACTGTCCAACTCAATTCAGTAAAAGTTAATTAAGCACCTACTATGTGCTAGATGCCATGCCATATTGAAGCTAAAAAAATTTTTAAAAAGATGACTTTCCTTAAATAGTTTACACTCTCTTAGGGGAAATTACATTTACAAGTAAAAGTAAATGCAAAGTAATAAGAACAAGTTTGAGAGGGATAAATGTTGAAGCCAGAAAAATCTCAAAAATAATGACAGCTAAATAAATATTGTAATGTCTTGGGATTTAAACAGGGAGCTACTGTTGTTTAAGGGAATGAACCGTTTCAAACACTAAAGACAGAGTTTGGATCATTTAAGTAACAAAACTAAAGCTATCAAACTTTGTCTATCCTTAGTAAATACTGGGTTAACTTTTTGCTAGCATCACTCTTAAAGAGTCAACATAATTTCCCCTCTTGTGAACCTCACTTCCCAGGGGACATACAATCCTTCAAGTTTGGATTAAGATTTTGTGAGCCCCTTCCGTCCTCCTTCCCCACCCTACCCCCACTTGGGGAGAGATTTCAAGGTCACCTGGAGAATTAACCTCCTTCCCCTGATCCTACACAGTCCATAGAACTTAGAGCATTAATGAAGGTCAATATCAGAATTTATGTCTCTACATTGTATCTCTGTCCCTTGATACTCTTTAGTTCTGGATTCTTTTACTTTCAGGAGCTCCTCTCCTTCGTTCTCGTCAACAAGCAAGAACTGAAGAGTATGAAGAGAGGTCTGTGAGTCTAACCAGTTTCACTCTGTCATATCTCTCAGCTCTCATTTTCCTCACACTCTTAGTCAAAGCCTCCAAGTGTATGACTTAGACAAAAGAACTTTCCATGGATCAACTACCTCAGTGGAGTAGTAAGGCAAAGGATTCACACTTCGTCAAGGAGGTAATCTCCCCAGGAGATAATATCAATACCAGAACAAAGTCCCAATTAGATCAACAAAAACTGAGCATAATGTTTATGTATACCCATGTTGAACCAACCCCATTGCATATACATGAGACCCATAGACACACTAACACACAGACACACACACACCCCACTAGCAGACAACTCCAAAAAATTAGTACCATCAAGCAAATTATCTGATTAAAGAGTATTGAAGATGAAGGCATGGTTGGGAGGTAATATGATGTCATGGTAATAGCATTGAACTTAGAGTACTGAACTTGGGGTCACATGACCTGAGTTTGGGTCCCAGCTCTTCCACTTACTGCCTGTATGATTTTATGCAAGTCACCTCCACTCTCAGGCTCAATGTTTCCTCACAGAGTGGCTTACGTGATCTCTAGGGTCCAGTTCAGATTTAGAATTATGATTTCTATCACCCTGTAAGAGGAGAGAACCAGAGGATCCTCAGCATGTCTTCTTAGCACCTCTTCCTTGTATTTCTACCACGGTGCTTTTGAGCTCTGCAAAGTTACCTTAAATCAGAGGCACCTGAAAGCCTCTTTAACCATAGAAATTTCATATGTACAATTGAAAGTTTCTTGTTGTTGTTGAGTTGTTTTTTGGTCACGTCCGACTCTTTGTGACTCCATTTGTAGTTTTCTTGGCAACGATGCTGGAATGGTTTGCCAATTCCTTTTTCAGCTAATTTTATAGACAAGGAATTGAGACCAACAAGGTTAAGTGACTTGCTGGGGGTTACACAGCTAGGAAGTGTTTGAGACCAGAACTGAACTCATGAAGAAGAGTCTTCCTGACTCAAGGTCCAGCACTCTATTCACTGCTCTATGTTGAGAGTAATTCACCACTGTTCAAACTCTTCCCAGAGAGGCCCACTTATTCTTGTCAGAGTCCTCTCTCCTCTACCCCAAAGACTGACAAGTGGTTTTAGGTTTTGGTTTTCCTTCCATTGATCATAGGCTGAAACTTAATTTAATCCTAATGCCTAAGAGCTGTCAGTTAGGAAAATAATACTACTAATAAAAATAAGAGTAGTAATGTTGATGTATATGACATTTATGCTTTTAAAAGCATTTTCATTTACATGATCTCATTCCATCCTCATAACAAATTCCTGGTGGCCACTGGCCAATGCTAAAGAATCTATCAAGTCAATAGTTTCCTAAGGAACATTAATTAATCAAGCTGGACCAGAATAGGCTTTTAATATGATGAAATGCAACAATTTCCACAGCAGGGCTAGAAAAATATATTTCATTTGAGCCAATAGTTAGATACTGTTTGATGATTATATTATTGAGAAAGTGTTACCCATGACCTTGTATATTCTGTTGTGTCACTTGTAAAGAGAGACAGCATGGAGTAGTGGATAGTAGGCCAAATTTTGTCTCTGATGTCTTCTTTAAAATTTTTAAATTATTTTTTGTTTTTTGGAGGGCAATTGGGGTTAAGTGACTTGCCCAAGGTCACACGGCTATTTTTTGTGTTAAGTGTCTGAGGCCGGATCTGAACCCAGGTCCTCCTAAATCCAGGGCTGGTGCTCTATTCACTGCATCACCTAACTACCCCTATCTGATGTCCCTTTTATCTTGAAACTTCCCTCCTATATGCCAACCTACTTTTATCATTGGTGGATTTTTTCTAGGAGTGTCTTTTGGGGATGGGCCCAGGATGGTCCTGCTTTACCCCCTTCCTGGCTGTACTTCTGACTCTCCAGACATTGTCCCCATATCCCTGGGTAGGTGCTCTCCCTAAATCCCATTTTTTTCATATTCCTTTTATATATTGTCTTTCCCCATTTGAATGTTGGTCCCATGAGGGCAGGGACTGACTGTCTTTCCATTTGTTTTTGTAGTCCCAGTATTTAGGATTGTGCCTAGTACACAGTGTTGTTCATATGTTGTACTCAAGGAAGATCAATGACATAACAATTTAGGGGTCAAGATACATTGTGTTTGACTGTGGTTAGTCCATTAGCTTGGAAGACACATAGGTATACCTGTATATACCTCTGTATACCTCAGGTTTAAGTTAATCCCCCTTTAGATGAATTTGCAATTGAAGAAAAAAGGTTTTGAATGCCATTAGGTTCCTTTCATGTGGCAGTCTGGTTCTGATTCTATCCTAGCAGAGATTTATAAGGGGATCCACTGCTCATACAGAAGCTGAAAGAAACCTTTCAGCTTATACGGCAAGAGGAGGTTATTCCCCAGGATGCCTCCATTGTCTCTCTCTAGAAAGGAAAAGGAAAAAAAGTTTTCTTGTGACAAACACAGGGCCATCTCTTAGTACATAGTAAATGCTTAAGAAAAGCCCATGTTGCCCGATGCTTACTGGCTGTGTGACCATGGCAAGATGGTGAATCTCTCAGTGCAAGCAAGTCACTCTCTGAGACTCCAAGTTTTGGATATTTCCATAACCTGAATTGACAAAACCTTCTTTTTAAGTCCCAGGTGCCATATTTTAGGAAGGACATTGGTAGACTAGAGAATTTTCAGGGAAGAATGACTAGATATTCATGAAGGCTCTTGAGACCCTTTCATTTGAGAGTAAGTTGAAAAATTTTGGGGATATTTAACTTGAATAATAAAAGACTTTTTGAGCTGGGGGCTGGTCTCTTTCTTCAAGTATTTACAGGATTATCATGTGGAAAGAGGATTAGAATTGTTGAACTTGTCCTCAGAGAATAATACTGGGGGCAATGTGTAGAAACTGTAGAGGCTCATTAAAGTTTGATATAAGGAAAATTTTCTAACAATTTTAGTTATTCCATGTCAGAATGTCTTCAGACAAAGGCTAGATTACTACTTGCTGGAGATGTTGTGGTGGAGATTCTTGGGAGAGGTTGTACAGTTGGTCTTTGAGGTTCCTTCTAGCTCTGAGATTCCATGAATGAAAATATTCAGTTGCTGGATAAGTTGTTAATTGTACTTTGGAATTTCCCTCCCTTTCTCTCTCTCTCTCTCTCTCTCTCTCTCTCTCTCTGCATATAGAGATATATTTTGTAATTCCCCCCTATATAGGAACATACACATGTGTATGTGTGTATACTACATGTGTTCTTTCCTTTCTTTTCCCCACTATTATCACTCCATTATTTTCTCACTTGTAGACTGCTGTAATAGTTTTCTAACCGGTCTTTCTGGTTTCAATCTCTCTTCACTTTGATCCTTCATATATGCCTGTCAGGGTAATCTTTCTATAGAACTCCTTTGGTTATGCCACTTTCCTGATTAAAAAACAAACAAACACAAAACTTCAGTAGATATTTGTTACCGTTTAAATTAAATCCAAACCACCTAGCCTGACATTTTAAGGCCACCCTGTTCCACCTTTGCAGATTAACTGTTCCAGTTAAACTATTATGAAATTCTCCTTTTGCATTAGAATGTGAGCTCCTTGCAAGTAGGGATTGATTCATTCTTAGTATTTGTATTTCCAGCACTTAGCAAGGTGCCTGGTACACAGCAGTACAATACTTGTGTATTAATTGATTGATTTCCTGGAATTTAGACTTATACTTTTATCCATCCGGTCCTCTCCCTACCCCAGATTTAATCTCTCTCCCCTACCCTTCCTCTCTCTCTCTGTGTCCTCTCTGTATCTCTATCTCTATCTCTGTGTCTCTGTCTCTATCTCTCTCTGTGTCTCTGTTGCTGTCTATTTCTGTTTCTCTGTTTCTGTCTGTTTCTATCTCTGTATCTCTCTGTGTCTTTGTCTCTGTCTCTCCCCCTCTCGGTCTGTCTCAGTCTCTCTCTCTGCCTCCCCCCTACCCCCCTCATCATAACCTATTAAACAAAACAAAACTTTCATTCCTCCAAGTCCAGTCTAATGTCACTTATTTCATGAAGCTCTCCTTGATTATTCTGGGAGAAATGATTTCTTTGCTCCCTAAGCTCCTATCGTTTTTCACATGTACCACTGCAGCAGTATTGTGCTTGTTTTGCATGGTTCACATCTCCCCCCCTCAACTGTGAGCTTATTAAGGATAGGAGAAGTCTTAGAATCTTATTTCTAAACTCCACCCTACTGTCACACACATACACATGTGCACACACACATAGAGACATACACACACACAGAGACACATACACACATACACACATGCCATGCAGCACAGTACCTGGATCATAGCAGACACCTAATATGCCTTTATGAAACAAACAAGTGAAGGACATGACCTTAAGGAGAATGTTGGAGTTCATACAAAAGTTATGTTCAAGAGCATGATTCTAAGACCATAGAAATTTTAGAAAAGACTTTAGAGAATATCCAGTCCCACCCCCTCATTTCATATATGAGAAAACATTGGGTATTTTGAATCTTGTCTTCCCCATTAAAATATAAGGTCTCTGAGGAGAGGCAATGGTTTTTGCCTTTCTTTGTGTCCCTGAAGCTTATTGAAGTACCTACCGTGTTTCCCCGATAATAAGACCTATCCCGAAAATAAGCCCTCCCCTTACTGTGTAAGATTCCTCTAAAATAAGCCCTCCCCCGAAAATAAGCCCTATTGAGATTGCTACTGCAGTGAAGGTGATCCCCTGCGCTACACGCTACATTACGGTACCCTCTGTATGCACCGCCCCCCCTCCCGTGAAACGCACGCCACGCTCTGAGCTGCATCCAATCAGAGCTGCAGCAGTGAGCGCGTCATCCTGTTTTTCCCCAGTGATTTGCTTATTGAATAAAGGTACATTGTTTTGTTCACATTTACCTGTTTATTAAAATTGCTGTCAATGTTCATTAAAATAAGCCCTCCCCTGAAAATAAGCCCTCTGGTGTTTTTCTGTCCAAAAAAATTAATAAGACAGTGTCTTATTATTGGGGAAACATGGTAGTACATAGTAGGTACTGCATTCTGGGCACTGAAAGTTACCTGGTTAACTTGGGGTTTACTGGCTAGATTTCTTTCTCAAAGATCAAGCCTTAAACCCAGTTCATTGGCTGGATCTCATTGACTGGACAACAATAGGTCCCTGCCCAAGCACCACTTAAAGGGTTATTTTGGGGGCCTCCTGGCTCATAGTGAATGTAAATAGTAACTGTTTCTCTTATGACAAGTAATTCTTAGGAGCTTCCCCTCCCAGTTTGATTTTTTTTTCTTTTTTTATTAAAGGGACCATCCCTTGACTCCCTTCTTAAAGAGGCCTATTCATTGCCTGTTTCAGAACCTGAAAAGACCATAGCTTAAATGGTCCAAGGTCTCCCACTACATCCTGGGACATCTCCAACCATCCTGACTGATATCTGACCACTGGACCCAGATGGCTGTAGAAGAGAAAGTAAGGCTGGTGACCTTGCACATCCCTTCCTCACTCAAGTCAAAGTCAATTGCAAGGTTATGTCATCATCTCTCTGATGTCATGATCCTTTTCAAGAACAAAGGACCACACACACTCACACATACACACAGCCACAACATAGCAAGTGCTTAATAAATGCTGTTGACTTGGGTCTCATTTTAAAAGCAAATTTTGAGTGTTAGATTTTGAAAATTAAGTTGTAGTCCCTTTAGTTGGCTGTATAAATGCAAAGTCCTTTATCTGCATTTGTTAAATTAGTTTCCTTTAAAATCTTTTTTCTAGGCCCACACACATAATAATGAAATGAGCTGTGTACATCTATGCCCATGACTAGATGGCCTCCAAGATCCTTTTTAACTCTACCATTTTATAAGTCTGGACTGAGATAGCTGATTAAGGAGTCCAAGAAAGTTTGGGCAAGAACCTCCTTTATGATTCCTAGGAGCACTTACCTGTATAAACACTTTACTGTGTAATTTAAGAAATCTTTGCTGTGTCTGAAGCAACAGCAAAGGCAGAACCCCTCATTTTGGAGATTCTATTTCTCCTCCAGTAGAACAATATTAGATAAGATATTGGCATTATTAACCTGGAGTTAGTGAATTTATTTTCCTAAATTTTTAAATATATTTTAATATATTTGATTTTCTTAATAATCTTATGCATTTTATTTTATACACTTAAAATTATTATTCTGAGAAGAGGTCTATAGGCTTCACTAGACTGCTAAAATGGTCCATGACTTAAAAAGATTAAGAAACCCTTCTACAAAACTTTTGCCTACTAGAGGGTGACATTATCTTGAAAGCACCTTATGCTTCACAAAACAGGCATTTTTGCCATAGCCCTGCAGGTCTTGGCCACATATCATGGAATCACCAGCAAGGCCAATAAAAAGTGAAAAATTAAAAAAAGTTAAAGTGAAGATTAAAGAAAGTGGGAAACAAGATACTACCATATCTCTATCAATTAAAAATTTGAAAAACCCAAAATGAGGATTGAAAAATGGATACAGAAAGAAATGTTAAAAAAAAAAATCACCAGAGATGGGATCATCAAACTGTGCTTTCTCTATCCATGAATGACTTATACTTTGTGTTGGAATGTGACTCTACAGGCTTGGTAAATTTGTCCCCTCAGGAACCCTAGCAAGCATGATCCAGGGGATCAAAGACAGTTAAACCTCAAGCTTGTTAGCTGTGGAATGTATATCTTTTAAGCCAGGCATTATTTTAGGTACCATTGGATGAAAGTGGAACTAAGGATATGTAAATGAGCACTGTGTTACTTCCAGGCAAAGAGGAACACAGATTTTCAGTCATCATCCCTGCTAACTTTGGCAGCAATTGACATAGTGGCTGCCTAAGATCCAAGATCCAGGTGCTGTGAAGTAGACTCTTATGACACTAAAACAGAGTCCATGAGAAAAATGAAGTTATTATTTGGAACAATGAAAATATTGAATTGCTTGAAATATGTATATAATTGAGGCAAAAATGAGGATTTAATTTCCATAGTTTGGACAATTGACTCATCCTTCCCTTTGTGGGCACAACTTTGGAAACCTTTTAAAAAATGATTAGTATTATTCTTCAGCTTCATGTTTCTGAGGGTAGTTCATGCCATTTGGGAAAATGCATGTATTCCTACTTGTTGCGGTGGCACTCTTTACTTGCAATATGTTGTTTAGAAAGGGAAATGGGAACACTGAAGGTCTGTGAATCATAGTGGTCATTGACCTCTGGGTAAATAAGATTTGCCTCCTATCTTTTAAAATTCAAAAAAAAATTTTTTCTGTGAAAACTCTCAAAGAGATGCTCAGTCAGCCCTCCTCAAACACAAAACTGATTAAAACTGTCCAGCAGAGGTTTATAGCTTAACCAGGAGAAGGTTCAATAGAAAATGCACCTTTATGCTCACCACTGCTCTAGGTTTAGAGAGTTTCTGCTTCACATACAAAGCTAGATTCATACCCTATGCATATTAGAATAATTCAGATCAGAGTAGATATTTTCCCCCACATACAAATTTTTCCATCTCAATGATTTCAAGGCACTTTGAAGGATGGTTCAGTGTGGCCCTGCCCTTAAATGCTGTTTAGAAACCATTTTGCTAGGTTAAACAAGAAAAAGAGATTGAGTTATTGAACTTTATATCAGAATAGAGAAAATTCAAGGTGGGGATAAATTATATTTAAATGATATAAAGGACAATAACTATGTCTCACTCTCTTCTACCAGCCCTAAGAACATTTTGGATCCAGCATTTCTCTCTATCATACTTCTCTGATATTAGTGAGATGTTCCTTTTAACTCTTGTCATTTCACCAAACTCTATTGTGAGAATCATTTGAAGAAATTACATTCTGCTATGTCAATAATCCAATGATAAAAGGCTTCCATCTTTAGGTATTGAGACTATTTCCAGAAATTTATGCAAGAAAGCAGTAAGTACAAGAAATATTCATAATAAGGGTGTGTTTTGTTTCTATGTTAATTAGCTAATTGTCTGCCCTAATATTTTACTATTCACTCTGCCTAACACTCAACTCCTTTATTATCCTTCAATTTATTAGGCATTGAGATACTGAGACATTTAATTTATGTGACTTTTATTTTCTCTTTTTCTTAGTCCATTTTAAAAAATTGAGAATAGGCCATATACCCAGTTGCAATTTTGCATGCATGCCTAGAAAAAGTAGGTGACATAAATCGCATGCATAATCTCAGGAGACAATCATTTTAAATCTTAATTGGCTGCCTTTTAAATATCATTTAAGGTCTGGTTTTCTCTGCCTCTCTCTCTAGTTAAGAAGGTGTTGTGTCAAAGTCTATTACCTTGCTGGACGTCTCTCCCCAAGTTAAAAAAAATAGAACCATCAGCAGAGGTTTGAGAGGTCGATAAAGCTTTTAGATTTGGAGATGTTTTCAGGGAGCCCATTTCCTGCGGCTAAGAGTTGTTAATGGAGCTTAAGGAATTATCTTATGACTCGGGCTGGGAGAGCAGTATATTTCTTCGCTCCTGTTCCCTAGTCGAGGCTGAATATGCTGCTGTCAAACTCGCTTAATGAAAAGTAACGCGTCGCTGATTACAGTTTTATTTGGGCCCTATGTAAAAAGCGCCGTTAATTTAGCATCCCCTCCTTTGTGTGTTTGAATTTGCCATGGCTGAATGATTTAGAGTCTCTCAGTTTCCAGCCTTTTTCGTTCTCTTTTCTTTCTTTACTCTCCTCTTTCTTTAACAATCTTCCCTTTGTATCTCTGCCTTACACTTCGCTCCGTCCTCCTCCCTCCCCGCCCCTGGTCCCATCGACAATGATCTTTTCCTTGCCTAGTGGAATCAAACACTTAGAATTAATTTCTCTCTCCTTCCCTAAGCCCCTTTACTGATGCTCTTCAAGGAAGTTGGGAGATTTTACTGCGAATGCTCTCCCTGGTTATACTTAAAATCGTTAAGAAATAGGAAGAGGGAGAGGGGGTAAAGGTATGTGGTCTACTTTCTGAGAGCATGCAAATATTCTACAGAGAGTTTATGGGGTATCTTGTTTCTGGAGAAAAAAAGAGAAAATTATCTTGGTTTTGGGGGTCTGAACTGACATCTAAATTTCTTGTCCACTTTATCCTTCCCCCGTCTCCCCAGTGTCTCTAACCCGCACGTTCTTTGGGTCTGTTTAAATAGGATTGTAAAGCTCTTTGGGCCAGCCCTCTCTTTCCTCTTCCCCTCCAAGACACTTGCAAAGGCTTTCAGCTTCGAATTGTACTGTTTGTTTTTCATGCAATGTCCTAGTTCCATTGGGAAGTACATGGCGGGAGCCAGACTGTGTATGAATGAATGATTTAGAGCCACAGGTAGGCCAGAAGCTCCTGAAGCCCAGTGAACTTGGCGGGAGTGATGACGTTCCCATGGGCACATTGTGCTAGCTCCTACCCTAGCTTACTCTGTGTCTCTATCACCAACAAATAGCGAGAAGGCGCCTTCCGAAAAACAACAGCTCCACGAGGCAGAGACTCATTCCTCCTGGGAAACCAGATCAGACTCTCTCTTCCTCTTCCTTGGCAAGCCTATCTTCGTCCCCAGACGTGTGGGATCAACCCTGGGCCCCTTGGTCATGCCTCCTATCCCAGACGTAGTCCCCCTGTGGCTCTGCTTCCGGCCTAAGTCCTCGCTCCTCTTTCTGTCCCCTCTCCCTCCCTCCTCTTCTCCCGCTTCATCTTTTATCCCCCGTCATCCCTGTCCTCCATGCCTTATTTTGGCTGAAAATGATTTGCTTTGTCTAAAGGGTTGCAGTGGAAGGCTCCGGGCGGCCGCCCCGGCTGCATTAAAATTCCTGCTGGCCCAGCTTCGAGCTGAAAACGCTTCTCCCCCGAGACTCCACTTTCGCTATTACTGTCAAGTACCCTTGACTCTTTATTTTTGCCCTTTTATCTATTACAACTAATTCGAGTTCTTTTGCCCTTTTCAGTCTAAGACGTGGGCTTTCTGTAAAGCCTCCCCCTGCCACTGAGCTCTCCGTGTGCGGAGCCTTTAGAAATTGAGGGGTTTACTGTCAAAATGAAAATTTCACTTCAAATTATCTTGGCTGATGCACGTTTTCCAGGCCGGGGGCTCCTGTCTCAGCCTTTTGACAGCCAGATCAGCAGAGAGGTTCAGTGATCTCGATAATATCATCCAAGAGAGCGAAAGTCAATACAATGACAGGGAATATGACTGGATACAATCCAATTACAGCTGCTTGCAGCAAGGGGAAGGGTTTGATCTACTCTTCGCCCCCCAGATTCCTTTATTCAGTGGTTTCTCCGAGATCTGTCTCCAAAGTGCGGGGACCCCTGTGTTTTCATTTAGGCACACGTGTGTATGAGTGCCAATAAAATATCCTCCGAAAGAATAGTGCTGAGGCTTTGGGGGGGGGGGGGGGTGCAAAGTTCCTGCCCGAATCTAAAGTGTCCACTAGATTTAGGACTTTTACTTAGTCCTCTGTTGTTCACTTTTCCCTTTTTCATCATCTCCTCAACCTCCCTCCCCCCCACCCCCCCATGCTAATCAAATTCCCTGTCAGGAAAGAGAACTTTGTCAGTCACAGCCGGCCATCAGACGGGGTCGTCTTACTGTTTTCTCTATTCCTTTCCTGTTTATTTGCCAATATATTTATCTCTTTGTCTAGCACCTAGAACACCAACTTTCTCTTCTCTGAAATAAACTTAAAAAAAAAAAAACACATTTCTTGCGGGATCTTAAGAAAAGTTTTTAAAAAGATTATTGGAGCTAAATGTCTCGTGGCCCAGAGATTTCTGAGACTCACACGGAGAAAACCCTCTTCTCTAGCGACGTCAAAGCCCGCAAAGCATCGGAGAGGTAGAGGTTTTCCACGTTGCTAAAGGATCTCGAAGCTCAAACGCTCGGTTGAGAAAAGGAGGAAAAAAGAATCACACACTGAGTTTTCCATGTGAAACAGTCCCTTGGCACACTCCAGAAATTTCTGCTGATGTTAGGATTTATAGAGAGCCACCTGTATTTTCCTCAGCCCGGTTTTCTGCTAGGAGATTCCCCCGACCACCACGACCCCCAAGACCTCCAAGGTCTCTGGGGCCATGTTCTCCTCCCTCCTTTCTAAAGTCGTCAAGTGGAACCGCGCTCTTTTCTACTCCTTTAATATTTCAATAAATTTAGTGCACAGATAGAGTTCGGATTGATTTTTTAGGGATGGACATATGACTAACTGCTCAGGCTGTTTTCCCTTTGGAGGCGGAGGTTGGGGGGTGAAAAGCTGTCAGACTCATCAAACCTTGGTGATGGATGGAGCTGAGTTCTTTCCAGCTGGGAAGAGCCACTGAGAGGGGCCTGTTCCTCTCTTAGCTACCACACACAGCTTAGGGAGAACTTCAGGGGTTAAACTGTGAGTATGCTAATGGAGTAAAGAAATCCAATTTCCCTCAGGTTCCAGAGTGTACAGTTTGAAAAGGTTTTTAGAAATTGTAAAGGTTTCCAGTCCCCCCCCCCCCACGTGGTGATTATTTAGTGTTTGTTTAAATGTAAATCTTAAGTTATGCAGGCTACTTAATGAAGTGGAGAATCTGTAAATATTTGCCTCACTGCTCTTCCCCACTTTTCTTCCATTCTTTGGGATTTAATAGCATCTCAGAAGTTATCATTGGGATATTTACCAGTAGAAATCCTAAATCTGGAATTTAGTCATAGGGCAATGCAAAACACCATCACTCGGTTTTATTAGCATTATTATTTTAAATCTCTGAAACAGACAATTCATTGATGTGAACATACCTCTTTAAAACATCTTATTTGTAAAGTTAAGTTTGTGCGATAGTGTAAACCTGGGAAAAGTGCTGTTTGTGAGAATTATATACTAACAATGAAATCAGAAGGGAAAAGTCTGAAAAGTCTTTATAACTAATATTGGCATGCCTGAAATGGAAAACTCACTATCGAAACGATATTGAAACATTGCCTCAATGTAAACCTTTGAATGTAAACTTTCTGATTGTTTGTTAAGTACTTCTAAAATATAGCACGTGCTTTCCCCCTTCTTTTTTTCTTTAGACAGGAAGTTAAATAAGGATCCCGGCACTGATTCTTTTCAAAGTTGTAGGCAAGGGAAACTCTTCTCAGGACAGAATGAAAATAGTCTCTCTGGCAAACCTAAGCAAAACAGACTTTGAAATCCTCTATTTTGGGTTACTTGGTTTGACATGGTTGGTTTGCTTGCTTCTTGATTTGTTTTAGGTTTATTTTTATTTATTTATTTATTTGTAGAAAAAAGTTTATTCTTCAAACTTAAGCTCTTCCCCTCCCTGTTACCCCCCTCCCCCACTCTCTCCTTTCATTTTGTGTCCACTTCTGCCAAGGATAAGAACATTCTGGGCCCCGGTGGGGGGCGGGGCTGTTAAGAACAGAACATTTTGCTGCCAGATTTAGGAAAGGAGAGGAGCTCCTTATTGGAGTCGTGGTGGTGGTGGTGTGGGGGGAAGTTTGCCAGATGTCCCTTCAGCATGTCCGTGCTGTTCCCCAGAGAGCGTCCCAGGGTTCCCGTTTCCAGTATTGCTCCTTTGGTGGTAGCCCAGGACACTGTAGTGTTACTCAAAGCCTGGTTCAAAGTACTGTGCCTGAATATGGGGTCATGAAAGACCCCATCCACCCAGTTTCTGAGACTGGTGACAGGGGAATCTTGGTGCCTATCGAGGCCGCTGGGAGCCGAGACTGCAGTGGAGGAAGAAGAGGAGGAGGCAGATGAAGCGGAGAGTCCTTGGCGCTTCAACATGCAGGATGGGTACTCAGTCTGGTTCAAAGAAGTGGCTGTGTGAGCTAGGGACCAAATCCGGGGCTTGGTCTCCAGGATCTGGGACTCCCCGGGCTGCTGGAAGCACATTTTAGAATCGCAGCCCCTCTGTCGCCCTCCCACTACTAGGTCTTGCTCACATTCATCTACCACACTCTTGAGGCAGTTCTTGGCCCGCTCCACATCTTCCTCCAGCTGGACGCCTCCAGGGAGCGACATTTTGAGAGAAGTGGTAGGCTCCTTGCAAGGGTCTCCCGGACAGTCTGCGCCTCCAGAGGCAGCCCGCATGTGGCCGCTGTCCAGGTGCTGGAAGGCCGGCTTCAGTTCGCATTCTGAACTCTCCGACTCTATGGGGTCGAAATCATCTAAGTCACTTAACTCGAGTTCCTTCTCCTTGCGGACACGTTCTTTTTAGGGTGGGAGTGGGGAAAGGCAAAAAGAGAGACATCTACAAGTTAACGAAGCAACATACTAAAGGGTTCTTTTTCATCTCCACTAAACCCTAACCCAGACCCCTAAAGGGACTCAATAAGGAGTCAAGGGAATCAAGGAGAACCTTTCCTTGCCACCAACTCTCTCTTTCCTCTCTCCACTAATTGTCCCAAAAGACAATTTGCAAAGTGGTAGTGATTGTTCACAGTGGATCAAAAGATGACCAGGGGCCTAGAATAAAGATAAAACGTTTGCCCAATCCTTTAGGAACATTACAATAGACATCTTCTCATTCTACACCACTACAGCCACCAGTCAGTACACATAATTGTATTGAAGATCGATCTATTCCCTCCCTCTTCCTACCCAGAGCCAAATATTATCACTTCAAACCAACCATCATTCTTCTCATTTTTGAGATGGTCTTCCTGGGACTCTTCCTCTACCTCCTCTTCCTCCTCATAGGGTCTCTTCTCATCCGAGCATTTGTTTCTAGGTGGCCAAGTCATCTTGTTCTCCTTCTTGAGCCTCCTTCGAGCATTGGCGAACCAGGTGGAGACCTGGGTGAGGGTCATCTTAGTGATGATAGCCAGCATGATCTTCTCACCCTTTGTTGGATAGGGGTTCTTTCGGTGCTCTTGAAGCCAGGCCTTCAAAGTGCTGGTGGTTTCCCGGGTAGCATTTTTCCTCCGTGTTCCCCCATCCATCGTGCCATATCTGGGAAAGAGAGAAAAGAGGCGATGGCAAAGTAACCTGGGTCCCGCAGACTATCACGTGAGGGCTGCGTCAGAAAATTATCCCTTGTGACCAAAGCAGTAGAAATCCTAGGTTCAGTTCTGTTTGCTTGGTGCAGTAACCTTTGTAGCACCAGGTGGGTAGACAATATTTGTTTTTAATTTAAACACACACAAGGGGGTAAAAATCTGCTTTCAAAACCTTAGACGGAAATGAGCAGAGCGCTTGAGCAAAGTTGAGTCTGTTGGACAATTTGATAAGCCTCTATCCAATAGAAGCTATTTAAATGACCTCAGGGCGCAAATGTTAATAGACGTATATTTAATAGGATTCCTTTATTAGTAATCCCTCCTACCCCTTTGTTCTGGAAAATGTAAAAACGAAACGCAGAAGATGCTGGACTGTACCTGAATATTTAATGTACACAGCCAAGAAAGGTCACTAGCGCCCAGTGGGCGTAAAAGGTGGAAATGGCTTAAGTGGGGTTTCAAGGTTTTAAAGCTAACAAACACCGCAAGGTAACGAGTGACTCGTCTGTGAATGAGAGAGGAGTCCGGGCCCTGCTTCAGGGGCTGGCAACGTGTCCGGCAAGGGAGTCAAAACAAGGAGATTTCAGGAGAGGATAAAACACACCAATCATATTGAGGAAAGGGAAATCTGGGGGGTGCTGTGCACCCAAACGGGTAGGAACCCCTGGGGGGAGTCTGATTGGCCGCCTTATCACATTGAAATCATTGATTTTTACCACACTTGCTGCAGAAGAAACCTCGCCCCCTCTCCCCTTGCCCAAAACCACAAAGGATGAGAGAGAAGGAGATACAGGTGACAGTTTTGTCAAGGGGCTTAAGTGTGTGCCTGAATATGACCGTGTGTGTGGTGTGTGTGTGTGTGTGTGTGTGTGTGTGTGTGTGTAGTCAGCATATTTTTAGCTATAAAAGAGGGACTTAGGCTCCGTTTGGAGTCCGTATTTCCCACCTCACTTCTTTTGGTTCTCCCCACCCCCCAATGTCCCTTGGACTGACCATCAGGTGTTTCAGCCCGTAAGCCCACGGCTTCTTGTACTATTTAAACCAGATGTTTTATTCAAACACGCAAATATGAAAACTCACAAGACTGTACTGGTTTGATACTTATTACACAACCTGGGCAACTCAAGTCACTGGAATCTGCTGAACCACTCCTCATACCCCACCTCGATAGACCCAGGAGAGGATGTACAAAAGATTTGCGTCTCCCTTCTGCATAGTCACTTTTTCAAAAATGAATGGTCACTTGAAGAAAATCACCAATGTATGGCAACCCAGCAGTATTTACAGCCTGCAAAATATATATGGAAAATATTCCCTTCGGAATTCAGGGGTGGGGCTGCGGGGCAAAAGCACTCTCAATGCCCTTTCTCCTCTACGGAGCTCTTTAATTGTTGTTTCTTACCTGTCATATTGATACTGGCTGAGCGTGTGGTCATAAGGGTAGTAAGCGGCTGCTGCCTGCGTGATGCCCGCATGCGCAGATCCCGTCCCATCTTTCGAGTCGAAACTATTCTGTAACATTAAATCAAGCTTGTCGGTTTATTAATCTTTTTATTCCTCTAGGGGAATTAAACGACACTAATCTGGTTACATTTCTGATGGAATACAGAATATGTCCCTAGCAATCTCTACTGAAAATAAAGTTCCTTGTGAAGCCTTTATTTATTAGCTATAAAGTGCATATTCAATTCCGGTTGCTACAGATTGGAGGTAGAACATGTAAATAAAACTATTTTGTATTCCTCTCCCTTCCTCCTCCCCCCCCACCCTCTGGTGATGAAGGACACTTCCGATGGAACATGAAATCAACATGTTTAGTTCATAAATATATAACCCCCTGCACGTGGAGCCCAAGGCTAAAGACAGGGCCGGAACACAGCTCTAGTGACTAAAACAAACTTTGCTTGAAATCGACCCATTCATTTGAATTAGGAGGGAAAAAAAAGTTTCTGTTAATTCTGACCTAGAAATATGTTTATTAACTTTGGGGTAAGAAACAAAAGCGAGGGAGGAAAAAGAGGGAAAAGGAGGAGGAAGAAGATAAAGGTGAAAAGAAGGCGGAAAAAAGCAGGGAAGAGAAGAGGAGGATGGGGATAAAGAAGTTCGAGTCGGGGAGGATTTAGAGTAGAGCTCACGGCCTGGGGTGGTAGGTGAGAATGGGGGGAGGGCGACTGATTCCCAAGACTTTAATCCCAAGTGCTATGGAATTTCAGCGGGAGGGAGATCAATAGACACATTAACCCTCACTATAATGATGCCAAAGGAAAAGCTCATTCGAAGGTGTATCGATTCTTGGGGACCTGGACACATGCAACTTTAGACTCTAAGCCCCAGTAGCTCCTGCATCACTGGCATCCGTCATTAGCACCATTACTCCCTAGCACCTAGGAGGCAGCAATTTATTGAGTAATTGACTCCACTACTTTTCCAGAGAAGACCCCAATCTCTGTGAGCAGAAAAGAACCAAAGAACTATCTTGCGGAATGTTGAATAGAAACTTTCAGGTATCAACCCTACCTATCTCTAATCACCCTACATTGCAAGAGGACAGTTCCACAGGGGGAAAAGGTTGTCTAATTCTCTCTCTCTCTCTCTCTCTCTCTCTCTCTCTCTCTCTCTCTCTCTCTCTCTCTCTCTCTCTCTCTCTCTCTCTCTTTCTCCTCCTCTGTCTATCCCCCCTCCCCTCTTCATTTCCCCTTTCCTCTTCCCTCTGTCCCCTCCCCCATCCATCTCTCTCTTTTTTCTCTGTCCCTGACATGTTAGCTCAATCACAGGAATCATAAAGGCCAAGTTTGTTTGAGGGATATTCCCCACACCTCCACCCTGGGTCCAGAGTTTAGCTTACCAAAGAATAGAAGGCAGAGGCTTCAGTACCGTAGGTAACGTAGTTTCCGTAGCCCTGGGTGCTGGTGTAAGGGTTCCCATAGACTCCCAAGGCAGCTGCGGAATTGAGCTCATGCCTAGCTGTTGCCAGCAGCCTGCTCTCGTACACAGGACAATAGACTGGGGTTTGAGCTGAACCGGCTGCCCCGGAGTCTGCTAACGTCCGACCGCTGGACTCACAGCAAGTAGTCAGAGAATTAGTGGTCATCAGGAACTAGAAGGAAGAAAGAGGTCTTGAGGGCAGAAAGCGCGCTTGGAACGAAAATTAGTGAGAAAACACATTTCAACATACACAGACGAATGCCTGGGGGGGGGGGGGGTGAGAGGTAGGGAGGGAGTTTCTGTTTGCTGCTCTCTTTCTTGCAGCGAATGAAGATCTAGGATCTCTTGAAATGTCCAGTTCAATGCCCTTTCGTTTGTGAACAGAGTAACCCGGACCCATACATCGCACACCTCCATTATCTAATTGGGAATGTATTTTGGGAAAGAGGGACGTCTGATTGTCCAGAGTATATAGGGGAAACATTCTCTTCTCTTTAAACTACCTTCTTTAAAGGAACTTTTGCAGCGTCCCCATATTAAAATGATTTCACTCCTCTTGCTACATAAAGATTGCCCCTAGCCTTAGAACCCTTTCTTCTAAAGTACCGTGTTTACATTAGCTCCAGATTTCAAATGACCACAGAGACAAACACTCACATCTGTTATTAACCTGCTGTCTTTGGGGTATTCCCCAATGTGACTGCAATTACTCATTTAAGGCACTTTGCTGTTTCCTTTTCAAAAACACAAGATCTGGAGGAGCAAGTGAAACCTGGAGGGGGAACAGATCTCCCCTCAAACCTAGTTCCTCTCTCACAACCCAGTTCATCCCCTCCAGGTCCTACTGCGAGCTCCTTTCCTTCTCCAAATCACCAAGAAAGGCAGAGGAACCCAACTCACTCTCTGCGAACATCGCCAGCACCGCGGTTTAACCAATTTCACGCTCTTCTGATAGCTCTTCACTTTACCCAAGCAACCCCGCAGCCCGCAGACGTTCAGAAGTGGCCAATAATCATTGGCATACAATCAGTTATCCTCCGTGGACCATCAGGTCTTACCTGTGGTGCAGAAGAGTAAGGGTATCCAAACTGAGGGTATGACATGGTACGGAGGTTCCCGGTTATCAAGGATCGAGGAGAGGCGTCTGCTCTAACACGCTACCGCAGCTGGGCTCTGCTCTACTGTACCAATTGATTGGTGACCAGAGTTCCTAGATGCTTATAGGACGAAGCAGAACACCATATTTAATTTATCTACTTACATCTTAAAGTTTTTTTTTTAAACTGAGGAAAAAGTGATCTGTAATGCTTGTGGCTGTTCGTTTAGCCCCGGAAAATAGCCACATAGGGCATCGAGATCCACCAACCCGTGGCAATACTAATACATATTTTTCAAAAGAAAAAAGAAAAAAAAACTCGTGAGCAAACACGTGAAGTCGCATGTACATTGTTTTAAACAGAGAAGACTGACGTCAGATAAAACCTACTCAAACTGACCTAACTGCAGTTTTAATATTCATTTGAGGCACATCTGATATTGTTTGTGTGTGTGTGTGTGTGTGTGAGTGTGTGTGTGTAGAATACACAAACCTACATGTATGGCTGCAGAGAGAACGTGAATGCAAGTGGGGAATACAAGCAGAAAACAAATAGCACTTTTTATGGTTTTCATCTGAAGAATCAATATTGCACCGACTAATGATTTTTTCTCCTTAGTCACTGAAGAATGGTAAGCACTTTTAATTAGAAATTAATTAATGAGCAGCTGCTTCTTCCCACCCCACTGTAATAATTAGTCTCAATTACAAATGAGACATATGAAGGGACACACGAGTGAGTCTTCATTTAAGATTTAATCAACAGTTAAAATTAGCACTAACATTGGCAATAAACCACAGGACAACGACTTCTATTTTCTTTGCATCCTCTACTCCAGATGGGTTACTGAATGCAAAACTCTCAGGCTCAGGATCTAAGAAACAGCTGAAGGCAGCAACATTTACAAAGCAAGGGAACTGGAGAAAAACCTCAACTATAGTTCTTGTTTCTAAACGGGAAAGTATACACATACACTTCATATATTCATATATTTATGTATATATTTAAAACATGTGTCTCCAGACTCTTCTCACAGTCTATGGAAACAACAATCCTAATCTGGATTTTCAGAACAAATATATCCCCAAAGAGTTTTGCACATTCTTCTTTCCGAATCTCTTTTAATGTGAATGTTTTATGCCCTCCCCCCAGCAACCTTGGGCAAGTTTACTTCACCTCTCTGGGTCTCAGTTTCCTTATCTCTAACTTGAAAGTTTTAGACTAGACGATTTTTAAAGTCCCAGTCCAACTCTCATGGTTAGATCCAATCTAACCATAGGTCTTGAATGTCCAAATTGCTTTGAGGAAAATGAAACAAAGTCTTCTGCTACTCCAGAACATCTGAGACCCTTAGATAAGCGTCGCAAACTCTAGCCACTTCTTTTAAGTTCCCTTCCAAGCACGAGATCCTAAAACGCCCCCACCAGGTCCCGTGGCCTCCAAGTCCGCAGCAACCCCAAGCACGTCCCCTGGGCTTCCACCTTCCGTCTGTCACTGTCTTTCCTTCTTCTTCCTACACGTACCCTCCCTCCCCCCTTTTCTGAGGAGTTAAAATATTCATAGCTTCATGGTGGAGGGGGGGGGCCGCGGGCGGTGAGGCTTAGTCAAATCAGTCCTCCCTCAGCAAGAGATGGTCGCACACATCTGGAGTCCTCCCCAACCCTGTCATAAAGATCCTTTACACCCCCCCCCCCCCTTTCCTGGTGTGGCAGATTCGAGGAAGAAAAAAGCTCACTTACATGGAGGCACGAAGGCCCTTTAAAGTTGTTCTGGGAGCAAGGAGACGAAAAGCCCACATCCATTATTTTCACAGCCTCCCCGCTAAGATTGCGGTTTTCCAAGCCAGGGCTGATTCCCCTCCGCCCCCCGCGCAGAAGCTGCCAAAATGCTCTCCTCTACCGGGGGGTGGGGAGGAGTCCGGGGTGGTGGTGAAGAAGCGTAGGGGTAGATAGTTAGAGAGTACTAACCCCGAGACTTTCTCTATCCCATTCCAAGCTAAAGAATTTCAAGTCAAATCCCACTTTCAGCCTGATTTATCGGAGTCATTGGACAAGTTGTAAAAGGATCTCAAGCCACTTATAATTATAGCGCTTTGATTCGTCTTGCCTTCCACTGACAAAATCAGCTCTCTTGGCTTCCTCGGGGCTCCTTTCCTTCCTTTTCCTTTATCCCTTTAGTAAAGACAGGTCAAAAAAGCAACTACCGTACAAATTCCACCACCAGACTTGGGGACACCCCCATCTCTAGATGCTGCCCAGTGCGGGTCAGAGAGGACCAAAAGCAACCCTTGTGGTTCTGGGCCGCTCCCAGAGAGCGGAGGGCAGCTGAGGGAGTGAGCCTGTGGGAGCCCTGGCAGCCCAGCGCAGGGGAACTGCTGCTCGGTAGTGTGCAGACTTGCTCAGAGAGATTCCTGGGTTCAGACATGTGAATAGCCCCAGGGTCACACTCTAATTAATGATGATGTTCTCTTCTTCTCCCCAGCTGGAAGACTGCCTCCCAGAAACGAATCTGCCCACTCTGACAGCTCGATTGAAGGTGATTGATGACTATCTGGAGACCACAGTACACATAATATAATATCTGCTGCGTAATTGCTTTAATTTACAGATGAAAATACTAGTTCTCTGATCGAGTTAGACTATAGTAAGCAACGTCCTAGCTGCTTTCAAAGGAAAGGTATCGGAAATAATGAATAGCAGATCCATGCAAATTATTCAGACAGTTTAGCGTCTGTAGCCGGGAGAAATGTAAAAAGAACACGAGTCAAATGACATTAATAATTGTTTTTGAATTCTGTATTGATTTCTTGGCTAGCTGTTTATTTCATTCTCACCTGCATTGCTAATATCACCTTCGTGTAAATAATAAGAAACTAGCCAATGGGCCTTCTTAAAGAAATGAACCTCTCTCTCTCTCTCTCTCTCTCTCTCTCTCTCTCTCTCTCTCTCTCTCTCTCTCTCTCTCTCTCTCTCTCTCTCTCTCTCTCTCTCTCTCTCTCTCTCTCTCTCTCTCTCTCTCTCTCTC